>NC_141608.1:20928668-21643668 GCF_047967505.1 Dipteris shenzhenensis | reverse complement strand
GTCTTTATGAATGAATCTACTATCCTCTCTAAGAAAGCCACTTCTGATTCTTCCTTTTGGGAACCTTTAATTTTATTTCCAAATCAATATAACATATCATTTATACTCTCTATGTCTTTTATATGTATGGCCAACAAGAGGAAAACCAACTTTCCCCCCTCTTCAAATATTTTCAAAACAACCAACATAGAGCATAGCTAAATATTTATCTCTTCTTGTTTTTGATCTAGCAATTATCAACCTGTACTATGCAAGATGCAAGGCGAACATCCACGTACATCTTGAACCTTTTAGGTTGCTTTTATGATGGATGTTGCCACTTCATTACTATCATGTTCATGCAAACTAGTAATCCATACATCATAAAAGAGTCACTATCCATGTACTAATACTCTACATAAGTGTATAGTCCACATTTAGCCTTCAATGGAGGTGGAGTGCATCCATTTAATGGTTTCTTGTATAGGTGAACACCCCCTTGATGACATCATTATCAATGATACCAAGGTTACACACTTCATCGACATAGTTAGATGGTGACTTTTGTATACAAGTGGAAGGATGTAGTGACCTCAATGACTAGTATGATCGTGACAACATCCTCCTACCACAATTGATTCACAATGCAATAGATCCACCTTGATAGGTAACACTTTGAATGTAGACCACGTTCAAAATATACATGAGGAGGTTAATAAGTGAAAACTTCCTTAGGGTGCAATATAATATAACAAAAGCAAGGATCATGTTCACAAAGAACATTAAACCCATAATGGAGCAATTAGCATGGGTACTAGCCTTCAATATGAAGAAGTTCATGCCCCATTCATGCATCCCACAAGACAAATTCGAGTGAACAATGAAAATCGTGTCCACAAACAAAACAATCATCCTAGAAATTGAGTCACATGTGCAAATAAAGTGTGGTACTATAAGTAAAATTTGGCAAAACCATTAGATTACCCCATTACACGGTGTAGGATGCATGCGATGTAGCAATCATACCATAATCTTTCATTGTCCATCTCTTAGCACAACCTATGAAATCTTACAAAATCAAGATATGGCATATATGACTCCATACTACTAATAATTAAGTATTCTTCAAGCCATAAATTTTGAATCAACAATCACAAAGTTAAAGACTTAATGATCTAGAATACAGAGTTTGCCACATGGAGCTTAGGCTATTAGATTATAATCTCTACAAGCAATATTTAAGTACTCAATGAGTTCAAAGGGGTGATTAATGGCACTTATGTAGAGGACCACATAATCTCTCTCTCTCTCTCTCTCTCTCTCTCTCTCTCTCTCTCTCTCTCTCTGACCCATGCAACTTCCATGTATGTATTGAGCACTCTCTTAGTGTTCTTTGATAGGTTATATATCATGAATGATATCTCCTTTGGTATTACTTCTTGTTTCACTTTAGGATTTAGATGTTTTCATCACCTAATTTGAACATTAAAGGCACTTTTGTCAAGGATTGCTTAGGTTTTGATGCAAAATCTTTGGTATCCTAGCTAGCAAAGGATTTGACAAACTTGCAAATACTTTTGGATCTCCACTAGTCTGGTAGAAGGACATAAAAATATCCTAGGACACTTTTATGTCCTGTTAACTTAGCCACTTCTTAGAATTGTTCTAAGGAATTGATAAGGTATTTGGGGGTTTCGATTATTGATAATAATAGCTTAGGAACTGAAAAAAACTTGAAATTATTATGAATTGAAACTTTTGCCTATGACTTTGTTTCTTACCTAAAGTTTTAAAGTCGGGCTATCAGTAAAATTCCTAGTTGTTTTCTCACGTTTTAGACAAAATGGTAATGATTCTTCATTAGAATGAGTTTTGTAATAGTTTTAAAGTCCCATGGCCTAATAATGACTATAACACACATTTCGATACTTCATTTGGAGTTACATAATCATACATACTATGATTTATGGAGGCAAACTTAAAATTTGTGAATCTTGGTAACTAGGCAAATTTGATCCTTTGCACATTTATTTGACATGTATAACAAGGTCCAAAATCAGCCATACTTTGTATATGTATTTAACCATATTATGGAGTATCATGAGTTTTTATGAGACCTAATATGAATATGTAGAACATCAAATTCAAACCTTATTTTGATTGTTGATTACGTTGCAATTTATGCTAATTTGAAGATACAAGGATTCATTGATATCATAGAAACCTTCAAAGGCCTAAACTATTTTTATAGAGTAGCTCTAGTCATGAATAAGTGATACCAACAAAAAAGTCTTAGATATATAGCAGTTATGGATACTTCAATATTAGAAACATGCGACTTGCTGTTAAACCTGTTTTTAATCCTGCCGGGTTGAAGAGCTGTGTTACTATGGTATGCTGGGCACTTTGTAATATCATGTGTGATGCTATTTTTTGTTCCTTATACTTTTTACAAATAGTCTTATGATTCTACCGTAAGCTCAAGAGAGGGAATCCTAAAAAGGTATACTTAGATCAAGTTGTGATTTTTTTCCAAAAATATTAAAAGGACCCTTCTATGTCTTGTTTTGCTACCAAACTAGTGTTAAAAAGAAACGGTAAAGCTTGTGCATCTTCAATCATAATCTCCGAATAAGGGCCTATTCCCACTATGAGTTAGGTTATGTTAGTGATCTTAACATAACCGAATCAGTTTCTTATCAAGAATCTTGCTTAAAGTCGCATTCCCACTACTCACCGTTAAGTTAACCATTAATTTTTACATTCTAACTTCTTTCTCTTCTTTTGCCCACAAAGAAACGTAATAACACAGTATGTGTGTGCAACAGGCTAGCTAGCGTGGTTGTTGTCCAGTGCTACAGGGGACAAGTGACAGAGCGATCTGGAAGTTGTTGCAAGCAGACAAATTCTCCACACCTAGGATGTTGTCATACTCACAAGATCAACTCGAAACTATACAATATGGGTACTCGTTTGAAAGGCCTTGAAAAGAAGAATCCATTATGACCTTAACTTTGCCCACAAAGAAACGTAATAACACAGTATGTGTGTGCAACAGGCCTTAAAGTACCTATTTTGAAGGGGTTAAATTTACATTCTAACTTCTTTCTCTTCATAAAAGGCCTTAAAGTACCTATTTTGAAGGGGTTAAATTTACAAGGATTTTTTAGGGGCCTTAGGAGATTTAATTTAACTAGACTCTCTAAATGCCAATGAGAATGCACAATTATGTGAACATGGCATTAAGAGCCTTAACTAGTGCTCAGTAACTAGTAGTGGGAATAGGCCCTAAGACTATGAGATGCTATTTAGCTATGTGCGCTACCCAATATGAACTTCTGTTAGAGATCTGTCAATTCTGAATCATGCTGAGAGATCCTCAAAGTTTAGCTTCATGGCTGGGTCGTCGCCTCACGATCGTATGTATTGTCGTTCAAATATAATAAGAGCCTGTCACGTCTCACGATCCGCTCTCACGGTTCACGATCCAAGAACCTCTCCATGCACTCTCACACGATCCTGTATAGGCCCCTCTGGAATTTTCATTTCCATTGAGCAGTACTACGTATTTTATCTACAGGAGGACCTTAAGGCCTCAAGTTAATTATTGGTTACTCTCGACGACAAGTGCAAAGAGATCCGGTGATCACGCCGCTCGCCAGCTCCTCGTCTACTCCCCGGCGACCTAGGAAGCTCTATAAATAACGAACGTCCGGCTTCTTCTTGGCTCACGCAAGCGCTTCCACCACAATGGCGTCCAGCATTGCCCGTGTCACAATCTGTCTTGCCCTTGGCCTCGTTGTTCCCCTAGTCCACGCTCAGTTTCCTCGCCCGTACAGCGAGTCTAAACTAGAGTATTATGTACAGGTCTTATTGGGCGATATTAGCCTCGACCCAACGTTTCTGCCTCCCATAAATGCCTCGTTCAGTGCTGGATTCGGGAGCGCCGAGCTTTTTGCATTCAACGTCACCAAGGGGCTGCAACGAAATTCCACACTCCTGGGCTACGCCAGGGGCTTCACCCTCGATGTAAGTTATACGGGCGTTGCTTACTCCTTGGAGGTGGAGAGCATCGCCTACAACGACGGCTACTATGCGGGCACCATCCAGATACAAGGTCTGGTCGACCCTTTAACTGCGCCAGAGGTAGCCATAGTAGGTGGCACTGGCAGTTTCCGAGGCGTGAGGGGTTACGTCAACATAACCCGCCCTTTATTCGACGGAAACTACAGAGTGTACCACCATGATGTACACTTTCTGGGGATGTAGAGACGCTTCTTGAGCATTTGTTCGGGTCGTATTAGTGAGATTTTCTTTTATGTAGCATGGCCTTTGTCATGATTCTCAGAATAATGTTATGTTGAGAGAGCAAAGGATAATGATATTATTATCCTCTTTGGTTCCGGCTTTCGTGTTACGTAAACAATAGATATAAAATTTCTGCGTGTAAACTTGTGCGGACGAACAATATTTTCGGTCGGGGATGACAATAGATATAAGATTTGTGCGGATGAACAATAGTTTCGGTCTGGGATGAACCATCCTTGTGCGGATGAGAGAGAGAGACACAGAGAGAGAGAGCGTTTTAACGTTGTAAACAAAAGGCCTTCCAATCTTTGAAATCAAGCTTGCAAATGTACCATCGTGTTCTGTCAGATTGTCAATTCGAGGCTTGGAAGGCTTTTGAGCATTTTAGCGATCTCGAGCCTCATGTTCTCGGATATGTGACTTTGTATGTATGAGGGAACGCGATCTGCTGGGTAGCTAGTTGAACTTGTCGTTTATGTGCGAGCGAGAGCCTTCTTCACCTATTCCTTGGAACGAGGCCAAGGATTTCATATTCACGTAATCACATGAATTTTCTTGTGATTACTTGTCGTGATGACATATTTCACGCATTCATGGTTACAATCACGGCTTTACGCTATCAGGTAGCCTTGACTTGGAAACCGGATACATACCGATGGTAATAGTAATACTACCGGCAGTAGTGCTAATAGTAGTACCGTTAATAATGACACATTATTACCGACGGTAATATTGACTATATTACCGATACTTTTATTACTGTAGGTAGTTCAAGTATAACTGCCGATATCAGTAGTACAACCAACGGTATCAATATTTTTACCATCGGTAATACTATTGATACCGACGGTTATACTTGAACTATTGGATGTAGTACTACCGCCCGAAAATATATGCTAATCGTCGTGTCATTGTCCACTAACAGTGGATTGAGAAGAGGTAAAAATCCTCCTCTCTCCATCTCTTGGCCGAGGGGCCTGGTCCAGGAAGTGGTTCTTGGTCCCACATCCTGAATAAGACGGGGGGCTAGTTGGGACCATGACCTGGTACTAGGTTTCCTTGGCCCTCCACTTAAATGGGGGGGGAGTTTTTTCAAAATTTTTATGAAATTATCTTGCATTTCTTGCATGCATGCATGCATTGAGATCAATTTTTTAACGAAATTATCTTGCATTTCTTGCATGCATGCATTAAAATCAAATTTTTAACAAAACGGGATGCCTTTTTTATTAGGGTGTGCAACATGGAGGAGAGGGATGAAATCAACCGTATCTAGTTTAGAGGGAGTTAGCACTATGAAGAGGAGGATTCTTGGTGATGCTAAGACCAGTTTACAGTCTGAAGGTCAGGATGACCTTGCAAGCCGGGTGCAGTGGGAGACAAATGCCATGCTTTGGGTTGATAGCTTTATTGGGAATATAGAGACCCGCTTCAATGAAGCATGCAATGCGGACCCTACTCTTGCATAAGAGTTTGATGTCTTCCAATTGACACAATGGAAGAGTGTATGGGCCAAGCATAAGAGTAAGGTCGTTGCATCAGATCACCATGTCATAGTGGCTCAGAGCTAGGAAAAGAAGGCTGCAGCAGCTTATGGGGGAGCTACGTCCTTTGCTGCAGGCAAAGAAGAACTAGCCTCTACACCCTCTCAAACATTAAAAGGTGATGAGGTCCAAAGAGCACAACACCTGGCTAGTAACATAGACAGAGTGTCATTCTTGGCCTATGTCATAGAGAGGGAGATCCAAGTTGGTGAGAAAATCGGCTCAGGATCCTATGACACTTTTTTTAAAGTGCGGTTGGTAGGAGCTGTAGGGTTGCCATATCACGTGGAATATGCCGAAAAGAAGTACAAGGGAAATATTGTGACACATACACGAGAAGCAAGGAGAGAACAACTCATGCAAAATTTACACCCAGTCCTTGTACGTGTGATTGCAGCAACCCGAGAAGAGCCACTGTGGACCATCACACCATAGTTTAATGGTGGTAGCTTGTCGTAGTTTCTTCAAATTCAGTTTCTTCAAATTCTGCCAATGGACCAGGGCAGGTTCACACGCTACTTCCACCATGTTCTAAGAGGAGGAGCGAATCTGATGGCCACAACAAATGGGGAAGTCCCATCTATATTGGAGAAGGAAGATATTGCTTGGATCAATGTCTTTTGTGAGAATCTCCTCCATATCATCCATGCACTTGTGGATGGTTTGGCAAGGCTGCACGCAGGAAGGTGTATGTACACAGACTTGCACCCAGGCAACATCTTATTGGATTTTTGGGAAAGTCTAGATGCCAAGTAAGCAACATAGATTGGGGGATGGCCATGAACTTCTTGGAGAGTCAAAAGGCATTCAAGCATCTGAAGAAGTAGTCTTTGGAGACAGATGCTGACTTTGTTGAGAGAGCTCGCAAGAAAGAGGAAGAGCATGGGCGAAAAAAGTGTCTTGCACCCGAGCTACAAGAAGTAGCCTTAAGAGGCAGATATGCATGCCATGTAGATACCTATGCATTGGGATGGATCATTGTTGAGATGATTCAATTTTTTAAAGATGCTTGGGGTTATATTGAGAATGATCAAAAAATGCCTCCCTCTCATGTTGTTAATGCCATTAAACTTCATGCGCATGAACAATGATGCATCGCATTGTTGATGAGAGAAAGCCATCTGTAGAGACCAGTGATATCTTAAAGAGAGTGGAATATGAGGGAGAATTGGCTATGAGGCCTATGGAAGGGATGTCTCTTGCCCTTAGGTTGCAACATAAGCCACATGTTTTGCCTTGTAATTTTTTTGGGACACCATGTGTCTATCAAAATTATCGTAATAAACTTCTTGTTCAAAAACAAAATTATTGGCCTTGAAAGCATTTATAATTAAAAAAAGATGTCATTTATGATGTGGATGTATGGCCTTTTATATTTTGTAAAGATTGCAACATTTGAAAGCATTTATTCAAGATTGCAACATGTACATTTTGCATAGCATTTGTGTAACATCTTCATCTTTCATCAAGCATATTGTACATGAGATTTGCATCTTGTGTCCTATCTCACACAAGATGAACTCACAAATATTGAATTTGATGCTTGCAGACTTTGCATACTACACTCAGGGCATTTATCTATACTGAGCTGTCTGAACTACAGTATCTACACTACACTTTTGGAAAATGTCACAAGGAGAGGATACTCCTCCTCCACACAAGGAGGAGGAAGTCTCCAAAAGAGCAAGCAAGCATCCATTGACACAAGAGGAGGCTGCAGAGGAGGCGGCTTGATGTGCCGAGCATCAACGGTTACAATTCAAGCAACTACACAGGGTTACATAGCGCCCTAGCATGTGCCAAAGACTATTGCACGTACATCTGTGTACGCTCAACCTAGAGGTTTGTATGTTTAATAATTCAAATTTTGTTTAAAGATATTTGAATAGCAATCGACACCATGGGCGTTGGTTTTGCAACCATGCAATGGAAAGAAGCAAACAAGCTGGTCTCCAAACAAGACCTCCAGGCAATCTAGCCCTTAGAGGCAGATGAAGAGGCAGCCTCAGGTAGTCAAGCGAGGAGATGCAAAAGAACAGAGGGAGATGGAAGCACCCCAACCCAAGCTTTGGACCAGCACCAGAGGTGGAAGATAGTCAATTGCTGAGACCAACGGATTCGGCAAAATGCCAGGCAAATCTACATCAGGTATATGGAAAGCCCCCACACCATAATGAACTGGCGATGTACTTCGCCAAATTCTTGTACGTGCACTTCATTAAGGGTATACAGGTGGACTTCTCCTCCTACAAGGACAAGCGTATGCATGGTCATACAGAAGTGACAATCACCCAATCCCAATTGTCCACGGCATTGGAGGGTGTGCGTGGCCCACTAGAGCAACAAGTGGTGCAACTTTGCAAAGAGAACGTGGCCTGTCGGTTTGAGCAAATCCAATGCCTAGAGACTGAAAGACCGCAAACCGAGCCAGAGTTGTAGAATGAGATTATTGCTCTACGTGTCCAATTGAAGAGCTTAGAGGACCTCAACACGCGGTTGCGGCAAGAGGCTTACGAAGCACGTTCAACACTAATCAAAGATGCAAGTGTGGAGGGATAGTTAGCTATTTATTGCCATCCATCCTCACAACCATATGCCGTGGAACCCCTTCCTTCCTATAGCCCAAACAATTGCTTATGCCGAATATGCCAATGCTTGTTTGATAATTATACTGGCTATTACTCTTTGCCTTGCGGCCACAAATTTCATCTTTATTGTCTAGTAGATTACTAGCCAACTAGGTCAATTTGTCCACTTTGTAAAGCCCAACTATCAATGGCATTCTACATGGTATTGGGCTTAGGACAGCAGTTGTATCCAAGATCATGACATTGAGTGAAGTTCATGACCATGTATACAATCTCTTTATGATGGAAACATATGCCTTTGTTTTAAGTTCATCGAAGTTATATGATGGTGTACTATATGATCTAGTGGGATTCATATATTGAAATGCTTAATGATTAATTTAAATGCATCCAATGTTCATAATTATTTTGCACTATGCAATAAAAAAATCCATCACATGTAATCCTAAAGTCATCAATTGGAATAGTGTCAATATATTATTTCATAATAAATAATTTAAGGAAAGGTATGGGTAATTGAAAACAAATAATTTAATTCCATCAAGGAAGGCTATGGTTATTTCATAATAAATAATTTAAGGAAGGCTATGGTTGCATCAATTGGAATTTGGAATGTAAAACACTATGCAATCTTATATAAAGTAAACTTTACCTTAATAATTATAAACTATATAAAGAAAACTTTAAAAGCATTTTCTTTTTGCCATTGAAATATAATTATATGCACTTTCATCACAAGCTCTCTCTCTCTCTCTCTCTCACACACACACACACACACATACACACAAAATTAAACTTTGCACAAGAAGTTAAACTTTGCACATGCTTCCTTCGCACGTCCTTGCATAGGATTCTATTGCATATGAGACAGAGTGGTATGCTAGCTGCCATGCTCTTCAATTGAACTTGGTCAAGAGCATAACAATTGGCATAACCACCTAGAAGCCTATGCGATGGAGACACGGAAGAAGTAAAACCCAAACCCTAAACAAAAGACATCTACAATGCACAATAAGAAAATTCTTATCCAACCCTAAACCACAATCTTAAGTCACATGCCTCCATCACATGCAATCCTAAAGTCATCTCTCTCTCTCTCACACACAATTAAAACTTATCGTTAAAGTCATTAAACATAAGTGTTACCAAAGACAAGAAATTAGTCTTTGCACCTGCTTCTTCCTCACATCCTCGCATAGGATTCTATTGCATATGAGACAGAGTGGTATGCCAGTTGCTATGCTCTTGAGCAATTGAACTTCGTCAAGAGCACAACAATTGGCATTACAACATAGAAGCCTATGCGATGGTGACAAAGAAGAATGAAAGCCCAAACCCTTAACACAAGATATTTAAAATGCACAACAAGACAATTCTTATCCAACCCTAAACCACAACTGGCAATCAAAAAACAACATATTCAGAATACAATGAGACATTCAAAACCCTATTGCCATCATTGGCACAATTCACTGCAAGTCACTATCCTCACCATGTTCGTCATCAATGTCCTCATCTTCAGACCCATGTGGAAGGTGAATATTATTTCCTTCATCTTCATCAGATTCATCTTCCTCATCGCTATCTTCGTCGGATGTTGCACCATCAGTCCCAAGTTCATCCTCTTCTTCGGGTTTCAAAATCTGCACAACGATGGGACTGCTTCAGGTTGTATAGCATCAAGAGGGATATCATAGGTCCATTTTGGAACTTTCTCCTCATATCACACATCTCCTAATGTTTCTAGGATTTTATGAATGCATAGATGTACACTAACTTCTCAACCTGATCCTCTAGAAGTCTATTTTGTAAAGTACTATGAATGTACTTGTAATGACTCCAGTTTCTTTCTTTTGAGCATGTCTGAGAAAGAACCCTCATTGCAATCAGGCATAGAACCTCACACGTGCCACCATTCATCATCCACCATTTCCAAGCAGATGTAGTTTTTGCTAATGCTTGAACATTGCTCGATGCAAACAACCCCTCCTTGCATCGATACTTGGCTAACTCATTACAACACTTTGCAAACTCATGGTTGTGGGGATAATATTGTCGCACCACCTTATGAAAGTCATGCATAACAATTGGGATCTCTTCGGGCTTCATATTCCACGACTTGGGGTCTAAAAGGTACCCAACACTATGCAATGGATTATGAGCTTACTCCCATCTTAGCCTAAACAATTGCCACAATTCCTTGTGGTTTGTAGCATTGAATGGTCTTCTCTCATTCTCTTGGCATGGGCAAGCACGGGGATTCCTCGCAACAATAAGAGCTTGCTCAATACTCCAAAAGTGCATCCATGCTTTTCTGATTGTTGGAGACTTTGAGTCCAATGCCCTAAGTGCATATAAAATAGGTTTCATAGCATTAGCAGCATCCTCAAACCCTTTTTATAATGCAGGGGATCCCAATGTTTCTTTCAGGTCATGCATTTTCTCCTTTGTTGCCCTATCGGTCAACTTTGACATCCATCGTTCAAATGCGTCACAATGAAATGTCTCTATAAGAAAACTCTTATTTTTCACCAAAGATTGAAAGTTTAGAAGTACGTGGCAAATCTTATGGTTGCTGGCAATTGCAACATGGTAGAACCATCACAAGACATAAAGATTGCTTCGAGACATTGCTTTGATCGTACTAACTTGATGATGTCTCGAGCCTCACAAACAATCTCTTTGAACCATGGAACTTGTTTATACCAATCTTTTAATGCAAGATTTAAAGTATGTGTACAACACATAGATGCATATAAATTGGTATACTCCCTTTGCAATATTCTTCCCGCCTTTTTACAACTCTTGGCATTATCCATGACAACCTGAACAAACTTTTGAGGGCCTAACTCTCTTATAACCTTGGATAACACACTAGGCATACTTTTGTATAATCCCTTTTGTTGAGAAACTGTAGCCACCACAGGATGATATGCTTATTCTACCAAATTAGTGGCATACTAGGATCCATGCATACAAGGAACTCTATGATATATCAACTAGAATGCTAGGCCAGCTCGGATGTAAACACATGCATAACTCATATTGAAGTTATTAGGCATGAGTGGTATGTAAACTTTTTGGTCTCATTCCTTTGATAGAGCTTTTAATGTTCATGACAATTGATATGATGAATACAATTTATTTTCTAATGTTCAAACATTTTGTTTTTTGAACATACATTTTCAAATTGTAACATAGGTAAAAGGTTGTAATATGTGTGCCTTTTGAAGAATATCTTCGTCCAAAGTATGATGTTTCTTTTGGGTTAATTGCAAACTCTAGGAAAAACAAACAAAGACAAAAATTGACGGTTGTGCATGAGACTTGGTTGAAAATGTGGTGCGATGTGCGACTTGGACTATACAAACCATATCCAATGGATAAGATAATCTGAAAAAATCTCAACATAAATGTAATTAATGTGTGTGTGAAGCATCGTGTCTATCAAACATGTGCATGTTTGAATAACACACCTCCGAGCAAACACTTGATGAAAAACAAGGTTTAATGTGACTTCGACCATGAAGACCATATCCCATGGGCACAATACTTTGCACATGCCTCAAAATAGTTGGGATTGACACTCATGAAAATTATTGTGCCCATAAAATATGTGCCATTTGAATAATAAACCTTAGAGCGTGTTTTTTGCTGATTCCATATAAGACTTGGTGAAAAACATGCTTTAATGCTTGGGGGATTCACTCTTAGTGCAAGGGGAATGCCACCTACATGAATGAACTTGAATAAAACCCTCTATATATGGTCCGTGCAGCATAATTAAACAACCCTATTTAAGCTTATATATGTCCCCCCTTTATTTAGATCTATATTCATTCTCAATTATTTAGATTAGACCATAAGAAATAATTTTAAATGATATAGATTAGACCATCTTCAAATATTCACCAATGGGTAATATTCATTTGTTTCCCTATGATGGCCTAAAAATAGCCATAGATTTGGCCTTAGTTCATGCATATCTAGTACATGAACTATGATTAGAGGAATGCTAAAGCAATACTAACACACATTAGAAGAAGGTGCTCATTAGAATGTGTGCACAAGGATGGGGAAGAGAGGGGATAAAGGGGGGGGGAAAAGAAAATCCATACATAATGTATGGCGAAGAGTCAAAACAACTGTCTTCATAAATTTATAATCATAGGGGAACATGCCTTTCCACCCTTTTGAAAAAGAACACCACCAGTATTGTTGTAGCAATGGGAGAGAACATCTAGTGTTGGACGTGTAGCACAAAAATAAAGCAATCTTGCAATGTCATACTTAGGTGGAGTGTCAACTATGTCTTTTTGGTTGAAAAGTTTGCTCTTCTTATTTTCTTTTGGATTGATACTACTTGCAAATTAATGAGGCTGATTGATGTTGATGTTTGAAAAGGCAAGCTAATATATTATAAAACAATAAAATATTAAAATGTTTCAAGATAGTTGAGTGGAAGCAAGGAAAGTTGTCCCAACTTTATGTTCACATGGGTAATGCCTTTGTGTTTGCTAGCAACCATGTACATGCAATGCACATGCAAAAGAAGCAATGACAAATTGTTCCATTGTAAAACAAAAAGCAAAGACAAACTGCCAAGCTATGATCAAGCGAGCATCAAAGTAGAGATGGAGCAACTAGGATTGCTAGTGTGAAGAAGTAGAAGAAGAAATTTAGCACATTGGCAACAACCCTGTAGCTCATGGGAGAGCTAGGCACAAAAAAGGACAAAGTATATTTCTTGCATAGGCAAAGGTGAACACCAATGAAATATAACAAAAATGGGGATGGCTACCACTTTGGAGTATTCCAGGGTCTAAGGCAACAAAGCAAGAAGGGACTCGGTAGCTACAAGCCAAAGGATGACCACCAGGAAGAAGCAAAGCCAAAGAGAAGCCCAAAGGAGGTCAACAGAGAGACGCCTAGGTAGTCGAAAAGCTAGCAAGAATAAGATCAACAATGAAGTGGAAAAAGGTGGGGCTTCTTGTATCGAACAACATAATGCAAAATGGAAGGCAATGAAGGGTCTTGTAGTGCAAGTGATGTATAATGACAAGATTGTCCTATCTCTAGGTGTATAATCATTCTTTGCTTTGATGATTTCAAAATTTAGGTATTTTTCATTATCCATCCTTTACTGTAAAATGTATCTAGCTCTTGTAGATCACAAATGCACAGAGCCTACATGGACCAGTGGGTGAACTTCTTGACTACACACTAGGAGGAGGGAAAGATTGACCAAAGGAAGGAATTAAAATTATGATAGTGACATCCACAATGGTCACAATGACATTGATAGTTAGCTCCCAAAAACCAAATGACAACCATCTAGAATTAATAGAAGCAAATACTTTATTGTGATAGACAAGAATAGCCACATCTTAATGTAAATTGCAAAGATTGCAGCAAACCCCCAAGGTGCATTGAAGACCCATATGGGACATTGGTGGGCATTGAAGCGATTGGCTTCATGTAGATTGCACACTTCCCTCATATTCATGGCACTGACAAGTAAGGATATGGCCTATCCTACCTCATGTACACCTTTCTAGTACAATAGAAATATGTGAGGATGCATGTTGACACATTTCCCTTGTGTGAGCCTCTAGCCCAATCAATGACCATCATTGGTCACCTAAGGATTTCATGTGTTTCAGTGATGAGGAAGATGAAAATCATCAATCCAACATTTCATACCCAGTGCAAGGGACTAATGATGGAAAGCTTTCACTTGCATCTTGGTTGTAAGTAGACCACTTCCTAGCTAGTGGGCCAAGTTGGGCTGGATGGAGCAAGAGAGTGCTTTGTCTCCTGGCCTCTAAGCTTGCCGCACCTCCATAATGTGTCAAGTAATCTTGCTTCTATGTTTCATCAGAACGATGCTTTAGACATTTCCCTTTGGTTGCATGCTGATATTGTATGCCCTTCCCAACCAAAAGTGGGAACCTTTCCTAGTATCTTCCCTTGCATGTCAATGCATACAAAAATTCATACACCAATTCACCAAGCATCGTAGGCAACCAAAATTCGTCTGACATGATAGATATCTACGGAAGCAAAAAACTTGCAATCTTGAAATCCAAGCATATCAATCCGGATCAATCCTCACTAGGGAAATAGCCACATCTATAGTGATTTGTATCCTTATTCGCAAATCCAAGGGAGAATTAAGCTCCTTGCTGCCCTTATTAGGGTCCTCTACCACTTGAGTACCACTTCTTCTCCAAATTTGTTGGCTTTGTGTGATAGATAGCCCAACCCACCTTCTCCTGCATCATAAAGTACCATGCCTCTGTGAAGCCTCTGTGGATCCATGTAAGGTATGAAGAGCTTAGATGCAAAGCCCTTGTAGAGCATGTTGCACATCTTGCCATTGTCACAATCTCTGATCAATGCCTATGAAATGACGGCCGTTGATGGATGCTTGCGACTCCCAATGCACCCACTTTACCTTGTGTCCCTCCACAGTGAGCTGACTCCATGAGGTTTCTCCAACAAGATGGGTTTCAAACAACTTCACAAATGGAGGCTTTTCAGCAAAGACAAGGGATTCAAGCCTTCAACTTTGGGCATCGACACATCCTTGCACTCTATGTATTTGATGATCTTCTTTGCATCTAGGTCAACCACAATTGTTATCCCCTCACTCGGCCACATATAGTAATTTGTAGTGGCATCTTTATGGTAGCATTACACCTTGATGAGGCCCTTGTACCCTCGTGTGTGTCACCATACCATCCCAGCAAAATTGGTAGGCACACCTCTTGCTTTGTGAGACCAACACCAAGGCCATGGCTGAGTACATGTCATTGAATTTGAGCAAATGCTTCCCCATTCCATGGTGTATCTCCTCACTTTCAAGCATGCCAAAGTTGAGATGCACCACAACCTTGTATGTGAGTCCATCAACCATGAGAAGAACAAAGGATTTGCGAGGTGGAAGATGAGACCCTGGTAACCAAGACAAGGTAACCTCTTTGTTAGGCTCCTCCAGCACCACAACATGCACATAAAGGGTACCATTGGTTGTGATGTGGAAGCTAGAGTTGGATGTGGTGGGAAGGTAAGGATCCCTGGAGCTCAATGATGCCATGGAGCAAGAGCTTGCATCCAGGGAAATTGAGCTCCATGTGTAAGAGCTTGGGTCCAAGGAAAGAAGTGAACCAACCATGACAAACTAAAGATGAGAGGCTAGCTAGTGAACCTAGAGCTGGATGGGGCAAAGAGTACAAGTCTTCCTCGATGACTTGTGTGCACACTCAGGAAAAAAGGATCACTTGAAATGTCTTGAATAAGCACTAAAAAAATGCAGGGAGTATGGAATCTCTTTGAATCCTCTAAAATGCCAATTCTTGGTCACACATAGAGTAGTCTTGGGACACATAGTCTCTCGACATGGAATTGCAACTAACAGGGACAAAATAAAGATCATAATGAAACTTTCCCCCCCGCTAAATCCCAAGGGAGTCCAAGTCTTCATGGGCCATTCTAGATACTATAGAAGGTTCATACTAAGGTATGCCATTATTGCAAGACCCCTATATAAGCTCCTAGTCAACTTCATCTAGATAGACGAATGCGAACAAGAATTTGAAACCCTTAAGTGGAGATTGATCACAACCCGTATTCTAATGGCATCAAATTGGGACATAAAATTTCATGTACATACTGATGGTTCCAATTATGTAGTAGGGAGTGTGTTATGTCAACCTGGTAAGCACAACAAAGACTACCCACTATACTTTGCAAGTAGATAGCTAAATGATGTGGAGGTGAATTACACTACAATAGAAAGAGAAGCCGTGGCAATGATCTATAGCATGAAGAAATTTTGACACTATCTATTGGGTACTGAATTTATCTTCTACAGAGATCATCAAGCCTTATTATATCTTGTAAATTAGCCATGTACCACAGGCTAGATCACTCAACGGCTTTTATTGCTACAAGAATTCAATTTCAAAATTGTGGTAAGAAAAGGAGCTCAACATTTCATTGCCGATCACATACCACAATTAAGGGCATGAGAAGAGATGAAAGGAATAGAAGATGGCCTACCATATGCTACATTATTTCAAATAGACGATGTGCTTGATTGGTGTGCAGACATCATTGGGTGCTTAATGGCAAAAAGACCACCTCTTGAAATGAAAGCAATGGATCCCAGAAAATTAATTCTAAAAGTTGCACTCGATCAACTCATTGCAGGGCAACTATATGAGATGGACAAGGACCAAGTTTTAAGGAGATGTGTAATGCCACATGAGATCATGCCAATCCATGAAGGCATTGTGAGTGGACATTTCCAAGGAGAAGCAATAGCAAGAAAAGTCCTTCTTGTAGGATAATGGTGGCCAACACTTCGGGCACATGCCTATGAATATGCCAAAAGCTATGATGCATGCCAACGGACTACTAAACCTCAACACAAGGACTTCAATCCCCTAACAATATTCATTGCACAAAAACCATTTGAAAAATGGGGGATTGATTTTGTGGTTCGCATCCATCCAACAGAAAAGGGAACACAAACACGCTACATCATTGTGGCCACTGATTAATTTACCAAATGGGTTGAAGCTAAAGCAGTCAAAAAGGTAGATGCCAGAAGCGCAGCAAGGTTCTTGTACGAGAATGTGATCACCCGATTCAGATGTCCCATTGAAATTGTGTCAGATAGAGGCACACATTTTGTTAATGAGGTCATCCAATAACTCTTGTCTGGCTTTATGGTAATCCATAGAAAGAGTGCACCTTACTATCCCCAAGGAAATGGAAAACAAGCTAAATCCACCAACAAAATATTATGCATTGTCCTCACTAAGGTAAAGCATTCTGATTAGGCAGAGAAACTAAAATGCAGACTTATGGGCATACCGAACCACACTCAAGGTCTGTATAGGAAATACACCTTTTCAATTGGTGTATGGCCTTAAAGTTATGGCTCCACTGGAATTTGTGATACCCAGCCTACGCATAGCAAAGCACATGGGAGATCATGCATCCATGAAAGAAAGATTTTACCAATTAGAAAAGCATACAGAGACCAGATTAGTTGCCTACCATGCCATGACAATAGAAAAATAAAGAAGGAAGGCATGGTTTGACAGAAACCTCAAATACAAAGACAATAAGGAAGGTGACCTAGTTTTGCTATACAATACCAAAGTCCACAAGGGCAAGCTCAAATTTCTAGGTCAAGGACCTTATAGAGTCAAAAAAATGAACCCCATTGGAGCTGTGCTACTAGAAACACTGGATGGAGTCTAGTTCACAACAATAATAAATGGGAGCCGCCGACTGAAGCGCTACTACATCAACATGCAAGCCATCCCAAAAATAATGAAGATTTGGGGGGCCTAAGTCTTCCATAGTTAGGACTAGATTATATCACAAGCACTCAGTAGCATGTATACGACTTCGGACATATAGGTAGTTTCAACTGATTTCCACTTAGGGCTTAGAGGTGATGACTGAGTCCTAACTACCTTATGATTCCCTTAGCAAATGAAGCATGTAGGATCAATGCCCGCCTCACTAGTCATGCATAATGCACCCACACATTTCGAGCACCATGAATAAATTTCATGAATAAAGCCCCAAGAGATACTTGCTTTGATCCACACACACAACACCCTCATCACATAAAAAATAGTAAAATGCATTAGCCACTCACAAAATAAGTAGGCACGCTTAGCACATGGCATTATATTGGCACTGTCAAACTGGGGATCTGATTCGTGTGTGAAATGCCAAGGTGAAGACAATCCAATAAGATGGGAAAAAGGCCTACAATGCCATCGACAAAGCGACACCATGCCGAATGGCCCAAACCTCAACCTCAACAACCATCCTCAAATCACTAACTTGAAGAAGGCCAAGATCCAAAATCACCAACCAAGAGGTCAGCACCAAAATGACCATGGCTAATGGTTCTACATAGTGATACTGATGAGCAAATAAATGCAACATGCCAAGAAGATATTGCACAGAACCTAAGGAATCTAGAGTCAGGAGAAATTGAGGCAGAGCGATTGATTATGCAGGATGCAGGTGCAAAATACCTTGATGACCAAACCAACAAAGAGCTAGCAATAGATGAAACAATATAACTTGTATGGCCATGAGTCACCTGATGCATACAACTCTTTGCAGCCAAAGGGTCTAGGAAGTCTTTTTGAGTAGCTAAAATCCTTCTCACCAACACCTGCTATGACATAATACATTTGTCAATTCATAACATCATATAAAAGGAGAGAGCTGGAGAAAGATAAGTATGGCACAATAACATATAAAGAAAAGCCCTTACAAATCTACCTCAGTAGATCCACTATGCAAGAAGCTTTCTCATTTCTAGAGGCACAAGCTGAGAATATCCAAAGAAAAATTTGGATACAAGATTCTCTAAGATTCAGGATTTATTCCCGCCTAACACAAAGTCACAAAGTGGGGGAATTCACCATGATATGATTTTGGATCCTATTTGCAAAGAGGCATCTAAGTTTTTGGCTGAAATTTTCAATCGTGTAGGAGAGAAAAAATTATATGTCGGTTAAAACTCTTACACTCCTTTGTAGAGAAAAACTATAAGACTTGGCTCAACACATATCCTTGCTGCTAACCATTTATGTATTTACTACACATAATGGCAAAAGCTACATTGCCCATCTATTGGCCATTATAATTGGGTTTGCAATAGAGCAAGAGGAAGACTCTGCACGTCTCTCAACACAAGATATAGAGGACTTTGAAGCATTGATTTTATCACCAGAATGTGAATTAGAGACTCCACTTGCTCTCAATGTGTATAACATGGAAGGCGGCAATCCAAACAGATTCCAGAGAATGACAACGTGGAACTCTACCAAAGAATCCTGCAACTCAGTTTAGTATTGCTACTGCAATAGAAGGAACCAAGCGTGACCATGCCATATAATGACTTTGCAAGTGAGCCAAATTGCATGCCTCTATAAGAATCACAAGTCGTCGACATTGACAACTCCATGACTCTAGAGTCACAACCCCCAAATGTCTCCAATGGCACCATACAACAGACTATTGTTCAAGGAATAGATCAAAATTCCACATGGGCACATGGGAGTCAACTATATGTCCAATACAAGTAAGGCCATAGCACATTCTAGATCATACAACATCACAGTCAACAGTTACAACAATGGTCACAATTATTTGCTACCATGGCATCAGATGAACAAGAAAGAGAAATGGAAAGGTAGATGCTCCCATTACTCCAAACCAAGTTACAAAGTGTTGAGATTGAAATTCATAAGCTCAAGGAAAACATGGCAGAACAAATGCAGCAACAGCTCCTTTCAATGGAGACATGAGAGGGATTTAGAAATAGGGCCTTGTAACAAAATTCAAAGGAGCAAAGATTTACAAGGGTAAAGCTCCATTGTGTCCATGCTCTCTTATAGTATCGTGTTCTAGCATGCCCTTACCCTTGCACTCTCTACCCTTGTACTCCCTCCTCCTTCCTCCTCCTCCTTCCTCCCTCCTCCTCCTCCTCCTCCTCCCTCCCTCCTCCTCCTCCTCCTCCTCCTCCTCCTCCTCTATCTTTCTCCTCCCTCCCTCCTACTCCCTCCTCCTCCCTCCCTCCTCCTCCTCCTCCCTCCTCCCTTGTCCCTCCTCCTCAACCCTTACCCCTCGAATCCGCAAAGGAGACTAGCTCTCCACTCCTCAACCATGGAGTCCTCCTAAACTCTATAGACCTCCTTGAACCCTGGAACTCCTAGATAGATCTCTCAACCTTGTCCCCTTTTTTAACCCTAAAATCCCCTTCTAAACCTTTGAACTCCAATGGAGGCAAGTGTGGCGGTTAAAGGTCACTGTGCCTTTACCCCGGTTATGTACAATACTCAAACACATATACAAATGAATGAAAAAGAAGATTAGGGTGTTCTGCACCCACCAAAACTTGTGTGGCTCTCTGTTTCTCTCTCTCCCTCTTCTATTCTTGCTTCTGTTGAGAGCACTCTCAACTGGTATCAGAGCCGGGGTGATCTAGCTGAGCATGCGTGAATGCGTGGAAGCTCAACAGCTCTGTGGGAAGCTTTGTGGGTGACTTTACTTACATTCGAGTGTGTAGAGACCTTGGAGGAACCTTTGAAAAGTCACTTTGGTTTTGCGAAGTGGTTTTGAGAGCCTGTTAAGTGTTTTCAAAGAAAAAGTCGTTTTTTGAGCTTTTCCCTATTCCGTTCGATGACAGAGACTCCGTATTGACTTATAGAGGCAACTATTGCTTGCTTTTGGTGTCCACTTCACTTCAGGAGCTTGGAAACACCTTCATTCTTGAATCTGGGATCATTTCATTGGATTTCTGACTCACTGTGTCAGTTCCTACGTTTTTCTACCCGAGTGTTGGAACTCAAGTTTGGAGCAACCATTTGTAGATCTGTCAGTTCCGGTGGACTTAGGAGGTCCTAAAACTTCTATGTTGCTCATCATTCCCACTCCGATGGAGCTTACAAATAGCTCTATTTCCAAAAACGTTTTTTAGTCCGTGTGTTGGACCCAGTGATTGAGACCATGGTTTCCAAAACTGTCTGTCCCATTGAGTTCCGGATGCCCAAAAACCCCTACCTAATAGTTCTTGCGTGATTCGGTGGAGTATTTTCAAAGTTATAGATCTCTATATATTTGATTTCATCTCTCTGTTATGCATTTTTCATTCTAAGGTTTTGAAACCTTAGATTTATGCCACATGGCAGTGGATAAGTGTTGACTCCCATTTCTCACTCATCGGTTGGGATTTTGGAGTTTCGACACAAGAGAGATATTTGCAAATTTTCTTGCTGAGTCCGATTATGCAATGGCGCCCACGTTTTAAGGCATCTCAGGTTCTATTTTCAGTAGCGGTCTTTTCCGTAAGACCATGATTTCTTGAGCATACCTTATGCAGATCACTTTGGTTGCAGTTTGAGCCATGTGCACTCATTTGTGGTGTGCATTGGGTTGTAGTGGATGATTTATAGGCCATTTGGATGCATTGCAATCCTGATTGGATGCGCTGATAGGCCCAGATTGCCTTGTGGGATGCTATTTTTATGGACGCTTTGCACATGGATGCTATATTATGCTGAGGGACAGCTTTGACACATTGCAGGTGATGCATTGATAGTGTTATGCTCTCTTGGATGAGATATTATTGATGCATATGCCCATGGATAGTGTTTATGCTTGAGCCATTGGGCACCTATTGGCATTTTGGATTGCCATTGTAGTTGGCATTTTCTTTTGGGCCAGATTTGCTCATATGGATGCATAGTACATGCACATGAGTCAGTTGCATCTTTTGATGCTTTGAGCTTTGAGTTTTGGTGATATTTCAGTCTATTGTGGCATACACATTTGGGTGCACTTGGTATTTGGTGTGATTCTCTCTTACAGGCACTAGCATTTGGGATTTTGCTTTATTTGCATCATGGCATCCTCTTCCATGTTTGAAAAGGAGTTTTTCAACATTAAAAAGTTTGATGGGACAAACTTTTCTTTGTGGAAAGAATAGATAAGGGATGTGCTTATTCAAAAGAAGCAGATTAAACCCTTGGTAGGGATTGAAGCTAAGCCTGCAAATATGTTTGAGGATGATTGGAATGAGTGGATGCATTAGCAAAGTCTACTATTAGACTTCATCTTGGAGAGTCAGTTTATTTCACAGTAGTAAATGAGCAAACTACGAAAGATTTGTGGAAGAAACTGTGTGCACTTATGAGAAGGAAACTGCCTCTAATAAAGTTTACCTCATGAAGAGGTTGTTTGAGATGCAGATGAAGGAAGGGGTCTCCATTGCTTCTCACTTGAATGAATTCAATATTATTTTCAGCTAGCTTCAAGCTCAGAAGATTAATTTTGATGCGGAGACTAAGGCAATATTTCTCTTATGTTCATTGCCATCCTCATGGGATACCTTTCGTACAGTTGTCAGTAATTCTACACCTGGTGGAGTACTGAAATTTGATGATGTTGTGGGTAGCTTGTTGGCCGAGGAGATTAGACAGAAGTCTATGGACAGCCAACAAGTAGGATGCATCCTTAAATGTGCAAAGGGACAACAGATCACAGTTCAGGGGGAAGTCCCAAGAAAGAGGGAAGTCTCGTAGCAAATCCAGGGCACGAAACATTGAGTGTTACCACTGTGGCAAGAAGGGCCATATGAAAAAGGATTGCTACAAGCTGAAAAGAGAGAAAAAGAATAAGAAAAAGAATGCAAATTGGGGTGCAAATCAAAAGGAAGAGAGTCCAAAGGAGGACAAAGGAAAAGTGAAGAGCGAGGAGATCAATGCAGTCACACATTATAGTGACAATAACGTTCTCTTCATGTCTAGTTTATCTGCAGACTTGATTACCACTTCAGATGATGCATATTCCCAGGATTGGATTTTGGATTCTGGTGCTTCATTCCATGTTACTCCCCATAGGGAATGGTTCTCCACTTATGACAGTGGAAAGACAGGTTGTGTGCATCTTGGAAAGGACTATGCATGTGACATAGTGGGAGTAGGTGACATAAAGTTTTCTTTTGCAAACGGGTCTGCATTTATTTTGAAACATGTGAGACATGTGCCTAAGTTGACCAAGAGTCTTATTTCAGTGGGTTAGCTAGATGATGTTGGTTTTCACACCACTTTTGGCTTTCAGAGTTGGAAAATTCAGAAGGGCTCTATGCTTTTGGCAAGGGGTGCCAAGTGTGGGACTTTGTATCCCTTACATGTATCAGGGGTATTTGATCATGTTGTTGTAATAACCGAGTAGCCAAGCACTTCTTTGTGGCATTGCAAGTTGGGGCACATGAGCCAGAATGGATGAAACTCTTATGCCGTTTGAGTTATGTACCGCATTTGAGTTTTTCTGATTTTGAATTTTGTGAGCACTGTCTCCATGGGAAGCAGACTAAATCAGCTCATAAAAGAAGGGGAAAGAAAGAGTTTGAAAAGCTTGATTTGGTGCATTCAGATGAATGTGGTCCCACGCCTACACAGTAATTAGGTGGGGCTGAATACTATGTGACATTCATTGATGATGCAACTAGGAAAGTGTGGGCTTATGCTATAGCTCAAAAGAGTGACGTGTTCCAGGTATTTCAGAAATGGCTGGACTTGGTTGAGAATCAGTCAGGTAGAACGCTTAAATGCCTACGGATTGACAATGGTGGAGAGTATCTCTCTCATGACTTTCAGCATTTTTGTGATACACGTGGGATTAAGAGGGAGCTCACATCCCCTCGTACTCCAGAGCAAAATCCAGTTGCAGAAAAGATGAACCGTACCATTCAAGAAAGGTTGCAATGCATGCTTTCTAATGCAAGTCTTTTTGGTGGTTTTTGGGCTGAGGCAATGAAGGCTGCAGTGCATGTGATCAATAGATCACATAGTAAGAGTTTGGATGGTGGTATTCCAAAAGAGGCATAGAGTGGCAAGAAGCCCTCTTACTCTCATTTGCGTATATTTGGGTGTGAGGCATATGCACATGTGCCAAAAGAGCTTCGAAAGAAGCTAGATGGAAATGCATATTTTTGGGTTATGGTGAAAGTGGAGAGATGGGCTATCGTCTCTGCGATCTAGAAGCAAAGAAGATCATACACAGCCATGATGTAGTCTTCAATGAGAAGAAGATGCATAAGGCACCCATGAGGGATGTTGAAATGAGGAGAATCACTTTTCAGGATGTGAATCCACCTGCATATGTTGATAGACAGCAAGCTGTCCATGCACCAAATGTGCAAGAAATGGTACCACTGTTGGGATATCTCAAGGTGTATGCCTCCACACCTTATGTTTCTATGTGTGAGTGCTAGAGGCACAGTTAGGTGCCCACAAGCACAGTTAGGTGGTGGAGAGCCACATAGGATGATTGAGAGAATCTAGGAGCAGATTGAGGAGATGATTGTGGATCTATGAAGTCATCAGTGATGTCAGTGAGCATGTATGAGGTGCCTACTTAAGGACCTCACTCTTCTTCATTCCATAAGCAAGTATTCTGAGTTTGTGTCCACTCTACTCTTTCCTTTCAGTGTTCCAACATGGTATCAAAGCCATTTGATCCCCCTTGAGCCCATTTCTGCCACATCATCATCTTCTTCTTCATCTTCTTCTTCACCGTCTCTCCCTCTTCTTCCCAAAACTTGCTTAAGCTTGTTCTCCTCCGGTTCTCAGCCATTTCCCACGTCCTTCCTACTGGAGATCCACCTTGAAGGGACGAACCTCTGGCTGAGAGGAATCAGAGAAAGCTGTGCCCGTTTCGTCGCCATTACACAAAAGTCGTCGATTCTTCTTCCTACGTTTTCTCTGAGAACACTCCATATTTCTCTAATTCCTTTTAGGGGGAGCTGGTCCTTATCTAGAGCTATCCTGTGCTGAAATCTGAGCAGCAATGGCTGCATATTCAAGCTGAAAACAGAGAAAAACCAGTCGAATTTGAAGAGGGAAGATAAGGCGACCTGACACGTTTTTGCACCTCTTCTTCCCAGAGGATCTTCTGTGGTATACCAGCTCTCTTTTGCCTTAGAAACCCCTCTTTCCTTTGCTTTGAGGAGTGAGCTACAAGCCCTCCAAGATCAGTCTTTTAGTTTTGACAATTTTGGACAAGTTTTAAAGATGATGCTACATAAAATGCTACTCTAGCATTTCTGAGTTTTTGAAGTTTTCAATAGCATCAATACAAGTGTGGCTTCAGTTTTGCTTTGATTTGTTAGACCTGTTTTTTATTGGAAAGTACTCATTTTAAGCCACCTCTGTGAAGCATGTAAGAAGAAGCATCATTGATTGAATATTGGTCACTAGTATTTGTTACATCAAGTGCTTATATTTTGGAAGTCTTTCAGTTATTGTTTTTGCCTTGTAAGAGAGAAAGACACTGCCCAATATCTGGGTTAGACCCTCTCATGGCTACCCTATTGAATCTAGAGAAGTTCAATGGAAAGGGCTTCCACACATGGGAGATGAAGGTGAAATTTGCATTGATGAGGGAGAACTTATGGGGATTTGTCAAACCTACTCCTACCACTACTTCTACGGCCTCCAATGCTGGAGAATCCTCAACTCTGACATGACCGGCAAGGGATCCAGCTAGAGAAGAAAAAGCATACGGTATCATTGCTCTTGCTTTAGGAGATGATTATGTTCACCATATCTTTGACTTGGACTCTCGTTCAGAAGCTTGGCAGAAGCTTGACTTAATTTTTGGTGCTAGCTCTCACATCTCTAAACTATCACTTAAAATCTCTTTCTTTGAATTGAAGATGGCTAGTGGTACTACTTTGGCAGCTCATGTCAACTATATGCGGAGTCTTATGACTCAATTAGCTTCTATCAACTCTCCTATTTCTCCAGATGATGCTATGGCAGTGTTACTTAAGAGTATGCCTGAAGATTATGATCACATAGTTACCACTTTGAAAAATCTTCCTAATCCTAATCTTGAAGGTATTATCTCTGCTCTCCAAGAAGAAGAAAGGCATATGGAGCTCAGGAAAGGCAATGACACTAGGACAGGCAATGACACTGTTTATGCTGTAAAATTCCAGAAGGGCAAGTATACCCCTTGCAATCACTGTGGAAAGACAAATCACCTTTCAAAGGACTGCTTCAAAATTAATCCATGCAAGCACTGTGGCAAGAACAACCATAATGAGAAGTTTTGCAGAAACAAAGCAAAGACAGAAAATGCACTTACAGTTAATGAGCCTCCACAAGATGAGGCATCCTTTGAAGATTATGCATTTTAAACATCTCTATGTATGCTCCAGATCTCTCTTTTTGTGTCAAGGTACTCAGCCTGGATAGTCCTCCAAAATGAATGAAAATAAACTATTGTGTTTTGTGTGTTTTGTAAACACCTCTGGTCACCTTATGATGTAGGCCATGTGTATGTTTTGTTCCATGGTACCTCCTGCAGACATTGTGTGCATGTACATGCAGGGGAGATAACCATTGGAAGGTCTTTCTGTATCCCTTTTTGTTTACCTTACACCCAAGGGAACCCATGCTAGCATGAGAACCTAGCCATAGATTTATCCTTGACCACCATGAGATGGCATGAGAAACTATGAGACTAGATGTATCCTTGACATAGCCTGAGGCATTTCCTTGAGGGGGGGTTTGTTGGGATATCTCAAGGTGTATGCCTCAGGCACACCTTATGTTTCTATGTGTGAGTGCTAGAGGCACAGTTAGGTGCCCACAAGCACAGTAAGGTGGTGGAGAGCCACATAGGATGATTGAGAGAATCTAGGAGCAGATTGAGGAGATGATTGTGGAGCTATGAAGTCATCAGTGATGTCAGTGAGCATGTATGAGGTGCCTACTTAAGGACCTCACTCTTCTTCATTCCATAAGCAAGTATTCTGAGTTTGTGTCCACTCTACTCTTTCCTTTCAGTGTTCCAACAACCACCAAATACTCCCACAGGTATACAATCAAGCATAGATGATGGATCATCTATTGGTGGAAATGATGAGCCAAATGTGGTTGATATGCAGGTGGGACAGCAAAAATTTTTAAAAAGAAAGCAGTGGTACAGTAGTCATCACTGAGCATGAATCCAATACCATAGAAGCTTCTAAAGTGAAAAGATAGCCTTAAAGCACTTTCCAAAAGCACTTCTAAAGTGACAGACATTGCTAGGCACATGTGAAAACACTTCTAACATTGCTAAAGCACATGCAAAGCACACTGTAAAGCACAAGTAGAAACTAGTCACAAACCATTCTCAAAGCACTTACAAGAGAAACCATGAGTGACACGGCCATGCAAGAGGACCAAGTGGCATTGACAAAGTAGTCCAATAGAAGATCCAATTGAATGTGTGATTCCTTAACCTAGAGACTACATGCTCTAAGCAATCACATAGCAGTGAGAATGCAACCTCAAATCACTTCATCATGGCAAAAGCCAGTCTAGAAGCAGTTTATTATGGTAAAAACTAGTCTAGAAGCAGTTCATTATGGCAGAAACCAATCTAGAAGCTATTCATCATGGCAAAAACTAGTCTAAAAGTAGTTCATCATGGCACAAACCAATCTAGGAGCGACTCATTATGTCTCAGACGAGGAATCATGGGGAGGCGATTCTAGACTTGAGGTTCCTCAAGAAGATGGATAGGGTGCTTCACATAGGTTTTTCTTCTTGTCCTCTTTCTATAAACATATTTCTTATTGGGGGACACCCGTGTTTCCTGAGTCCAAAATGCAAACATGATATCTTTACCCTCCTATGTAATATTGTTGCATCATTGTTGTTGTCTTTGATAGGAGGATAGTGACAACATTCCGTGTTCTTCGATGGGCAAGCAATATTTTGCAGAGTAGAAGTTTCTCCTATGGACACCCAAAAGCTTGGAAGCCTTTGCAATGCTGAAATCTTGGCATTCTTGCCCTTTCAAAATTCATCAACATCATCATAGTAGACATTTTGAAGAAAACTTCACCATGGCTCCAAGGTTGCTTGACATGGGTTAAGGTGTTGCATATATTGGATATGATTGCTTCTTGCAACAACTAAACTTCTTCGTTGGCACTATGAAAATGCTTGATATTGGGATGAAATAAGATTTGTGTGAAGATATCCTTTTTGGTTTCTAAGTCCATTCCTCTTGTTTGTTCTTCAAAGAAGGAAACAACCTCCTTTGCTATCTTTCATCTCTTTTCCATGTTAGATACACCATTTGCCTGCTCTGCCATAGCTCGATTCACCCTTGTTTTCTATCATTGCTTTTTTTTCTTTGCAGCCTCGTACTCTCTAGCAACGTCTACCTCTTTTTCTTGACGGGTCAGTTGCATTAATGTCTCTACATTGACATCCTCAGGTCCTAGAGATAAATAAACTAGACACACCTGCAAAAAGTAGCATAAAGCATCACCACCTGCCCTCATTTGCAATGTCATTTAAGAAATAGAAAAGCAAACATGTTTTTTGCAGAGGCACGTATCATTTTTTAACAAGAAATTTGAGTATGAACTTTGATGGTCATGGGGATGCTGTCAATTCAGTAGAGTGCTTACAAAGATTTTGTTCGTTTGAAGTGTTGCTACTATGCTCTGGTCTCAAGTTGATTTGTTCCTCACTGGTAGTGGAATTCGTAGACTCCACTTCACTCAAGATCTCACCTCTTTTGGCATTTGTTTTAAGCGCTGCTACTCTGAGGCTACTTTTGAGATACAGAGAGATAGATTGCAAAGAAAGAACTAAGAGCATAGAGAGAGAGAGAGAGAGAGAGAGAGAGAGAGAGAGAGAGAGAGAGATTCCCAACTGCATATTTAAAGCAAGAGGTTTCAGAGACAAAGGTTTCAAAAAGAGAAGCAGGACTGGCAATTATAGTGTCTTTGTTAGTTACGCATCCATGGACGTGGGACGTGATTTTTATTTTTAAATTTACACTCCTGACTAGTCTCACAATTAGTTTGAAAGATGCTTTACAAAGCACTGAAAAAGCAGTGTCCATGCTGGACACTGCTTTTTCAGTGCTTTGTAAAGCATCTTTCAAACTAATTGTGAGACTAGCATCTTCTGTCCCTCTTGACTATTTTTTGTCCCTTGCACTCCTCCTACAAATTCTATCCCCTCTCGTAATGGTGGATCTCCCTAGACACACTGAGCTCAAAACTGTGTTTGTATAGTTTGAAAGCTCCTCACATAATCTTTCCTCTCCCCTTGCATAGTTTGGGTGCTCCTCACACAATCTTTCCTCCCCTTGGTAGCATAGTGCAAAAGCCTCTCCTCCCATGATCTTGAAATTATGAATTCTGGGAGCTCCTCACTCGCTCTTCAAAAGCCCAATTTGGATGCTCTCAACAACTTCATTAGGTTGGTAGAGGAGGTGAACATGAAGGAGGTACAAATAGTTATTGAGATATCGAGCTCCACTCGCGATATGCCAGGGTGACCGTTGTGCATTTATGTCACTGACTTGTTAGCTACAGATGCGGTTGGTACACTGCCTATGAATAATAGCTAGATGATAGCTATCCTTATCTACTCTAGTTCGTGGCTCAGTTAGTATGCCACCTTAGTTAGTTGAGTTTGGTTTGAGATCCACATATAGGGTTCTTCTATTTCTTTGTACTAGAGTTCTTTTGGGTTACACAACTAAGAAGAGGAAAACTATTTTCAGCCTCCACCTGTGTGTGTATTCCCCCATTGTGTATGTGAGAAAGCCACAAGTGAGACTCCTTCCCTCTCTCCCACTATCTTCACATGGTATCAGAGCCTTGTTCATGGTAAGGAGCTCAAGAAAGCAAACCAAGTTCACGGTGTCCTGGTAAGAGGACTAGTGTTGCTTTCCTATTTCGAGTTTGGGAGCAAATCTCTGCAGGTAGCATAGCCAGAAGTGCAAGAGTGCACTGTCTCAGATTGAGACACCCTTCGCAGTGTGGCAAGAGTGTAGTATATGCTGTGGGGAGGCCATTTTGAGGGCCTTTTTGAAGACAGAAGTTCTTCGCAGGCACTCTGAAAAAGGCCCTGTTTTTGCTGTGCAACCACTGCTCGGCTGGTCGGTGAAAAGTTACCGCAGAAATTGCATCGTATGCCTATGTGTAGAGATATTGGGAGTTGCAGAATCATGCTTGTTGCCTATTGATGCAAAATCGTCACTAGGAAGTGACTGTGTGGTCAAATACCACTTTCGTCAGTTTTGCAGATCTGCCTATGTGAGGCAAAAGCTGTGTTTTTCACAGTGAAAAAATATTTTGCAGTGTTCTATAATGGCGTCTGATTCTCTTTCACAGATTGTCACTGAAAAGCTTGACAAGAACAACTTCCAGGCATGGAAGTTTAGAATGACGAATTTCCTTATGGGAAAAGGCTATTGGGAGTTCATTATAGGAAATGAAGAAGAACCAGTTCTTCCTAATGTTCCCAATCAACAGGAAATGCAGGCATTTAAAGGATGGCATGAGAGAGCTAGAAAAGTTATGTACTGGCTGTCTATCAGTATTTTGGATTCTATGATTGTGCATATTCAGGATGCAAGTATGTCAAGGGAGGCATGGGATACTTTGGAAAAAATGTACAGCACAAATACACAAGCCAGGAAAATGCAACTCAAACAGGAGTTGCACAATGTGCAAAGAGAAAATTTGAGCATAAATGACTACCACATGAAGGTGAAGAAAATTGTAGATGCACTTGCTTCCATTGGATCGCTAGTGGAAGATGATGATCTAGTTTCTGTGACCTTGAATGGTCTAGGAAAGGATTATGCACAGTTCCGGACATCCATTGCCGTCTGTGAAAAATTTCCTGATTTTGAAGAGTTGTTTGCTCTTCTAATTTCTGAAGAGCAGAGAAATGGGGGTGCATCTTCTTCAGGAGGAACTTCAAAAGAAACTGTCTTCTACTCAAATGCTGGAAGAGGTAGAGGTAGAGGAAGAGGAGGCCGATCTGCAGGCTATGGTAGAAATCAGAATATGCAGCAAACTTGGACATGGTAACTCTAGAGGCAGGGGGAGCCAAAGAGGCTGTGGTGGATGGCAGAGAGGCCAAAATGCAAATAACAATGTTGAATGCTACTACTGTGGTAAAATGGGTCATATGGCTAAGGACTGCTATAAAAAGCAGAATGACATTATGAATGGAAAATTGCAGCAAGGCAATTATGCATCTTCTAATAGACAGGGTGATGACAGAAGTGAGCATCTATTTATGGTGCAGCACATGACCAATTCTGTGACAAGTGCAGGATGTGTGGTATGTTGACTCAGGTGTGTCAAACCACATGACAGGTCATGCAGAATGGATGCAGGATGCAAGGAAAATGGAAAAACCAGGATTTGTGGAGACTGGTGATGATACTGCACATCCTATTATGCAGATTGGTAAAATTCCTTTGTCTATGCAGGATGGGAAAAAGAAATACTAGTCTAATGTATTTCATGTCTCGAACATCACCAAGAACCTAGTTTCTGTTGGTCAAATGGTTGAGCAGGGCTTGCAGGTCAGATTTAATCCTCATGGATGCTTTGTTGAGGATATGAAAAATAACGGTCGCTTGATAGCAAAAGGAAAGAAGAAAGGCAAGATGTTTACGTTGGATGCGAACATGCCTGAATTGAGTGTAGCAATGTTTGCACATGGGACCGGTGTAGTTGCAGATATTGATATCTGGCATAAACACATTGGTCATGTTAATATACAGTGACTTAAATCAATTCAAGCCCAAAATATTGTTGCAAGATTGCCTAAATTCAAGGTTGCAGAAATGCATAAGATTTGTGAATCCTGTCAATTTGGAAAACAGGCAAGGAAACCATTTCCTAGGCATGTTCAAGAGCCATTGGAATTAATCCACTCTGATGTGTGGACTACTAAAGCTGCATCTATTGGAGGTTGTCACTATTTTGTCACTTTTATTGATGACTTCAGCAGAAAAGTTTGGGTGTATTTTATGAAAAAGAAAAGTGAAGTGTTTGGGCACTTCAAAGCTTTTAAAGCTATGGTTGAAAAAGAAACAGGCCTGCAAATAAAATTCCTAAGGTCAGATGGAGGGGGAGAGTACCTCTCAAATGAGTTTGCAAGGTTCCTGCAAGAGCATGGCATAAAGCAGCAATATTCATGCAGTCATACCCCACAGCAAAATGGACTTGCAGAAAGGAAAAACAGGCATATTGGAGAGGTATCTCGGGCCATGCTAAATGAAAAAGATCTACCAGATTATTATTGGGCTGAAGCAGTTGCTATAGCAGTTTACATAATGAACAGGACTCCCACTATAGCAATACATGGCATGACGCCAGAGGAGATATATACTGGTAGGAAACCAGACATTTCTCATTTGAAAATTTTTGGTTGCATTGCCTATGTTCATGTGCCAGATGAGTTGAGGTCCAAGTTGGATCCAAAAGTTGAGAAGTGCATCTTTATTGGTTATTCTCTGCAGCAGAAACGGTATAGATGCTATAACCCTTCTACTCGTAAGTTTACAGTGAGCAAAGATGTTGTTTTTGATGAGATGAGCAGCTGGTATAAACCAGTAAGTGTGATGATTGATGTAGATGCACAAAATGGTAATGCTGCACAGAATTCACAGCAGCAATCCCAAAATATCAGTGGACCTATAGTGTCCTCTAGCAGTGGTTCACATACTTCACCATGGACAGGCAGATTGAGAGCAGGAGAATCTCCTCAAAGCAATGCAGATAGTGGTACGCAGGTATCACGAAAAGGAAAAGAGAAGGTAGATCAGCCCATGTTTGATGTGAATGCAGGTCCCTCTTATGTGGATGGTGAATCCAGTGGCTCAGAACAGAGCATTGATGATGAGTTGGGTATTCCTTTTGTTGTTACACCTGGAGTAAGGAAGACTAGAGATGTTTTGAGAGCACCTGGAAGTGAGCCTATTTTGCGTAGGTCTACCAGAGCTAGGTATCCTGTGGATAGGCTGAAATATGATGGATTTATAGCCATTCACTATGCCTATATGGTCAAAGTGATACAGGAACCAGAACCTACTTCTTTTGAGTAAGCCATGGGAAATGAAAAATGGGAGAAAGCCATGGATGAAGAAATGGATGCCTTGGAATCAAATGCTACATGGGAATTGGTGCCTTTGCCTAAAGACAAGAATGCAATTGCCTGTAAGTGGGTTTATAAGATCAAGCACAATGCAGATGGTTCTGTGAATAGATACAAGGCAAGATTAGTTGTCAAGGGGTATGCACAGACATATGGCATTGATTATGAAGAAACATTCAATCCGGTTGCAAGGATGGCAACTATAAGAGCAGTCATTGCTATGGCTACATCAAAGGTATGGTCTTTACATCAAATGGATGTAAAGAATGCCTTCTTGCATGGTGATTTGCAAAAAGAGGTCTTTATGGAGCAGCCACCAAGTTATGTTCATGCTATTCATCCTGAGTTTGTTTGCAGGTTGAAGAAAGCCTTGTATGGCTTGAAGCAAGCACCTAGAGCATGGTCTGACAAGATAGGACAGTATCTTGTCACTATTGGCTTTCAGATTCCAAGGTAGATTTCTCACTCTATGTGAGAAAAACAGAGAAAGGTATTATGCTGCTTGTCATTTATGTTGATGATTTGATCATCACAGGTGATAGTGATGAAGATATCCTTCATGTGAAAATGCTATTGAAGCATAAGTTTGAGATGAAGGATTTGGGAGAGTTGCGTTATTTCTTAGGCATTGAGGTGATTAGATCACCAAGTGGGATACAACTCTTGCAGAGGCAGTATGGATTGGACATGCTATCCAAATATGGGATGACAGGCTATAAGCCTATTTTAGTTCCTTTGGAGCAGAATGTGAAGCTGAGCATAGATGCAGGTGAGCTTCTGGAAGACCCTACTATGTACAGACGCATAGTAGGAAATTTGATTTATATGACTATTACTAGGCCAGATCTAAGCTATGCTGTTAGATTGGTAAGTTAGTTTATGCAGGCTCCAAGGAAACCACATTTGGATGCGGCTAGATGCATACTCAGGTATGTGAAGTCCACATTGCAATATGGACTATTTTATGAGGCTGGAGTTCAGATACAGTTGCATGGATACACTGATGCTGATTGGGCTGGTAGTATTTCTGATAGACGATCTACCAGTGGATATGTGTTCTCTTTTGGGAGTGCTGCAGTCACCTGGAGCAGCAAGAAACAGCCTACAGTTGCCTTGTCGAGCACAGAGGTTGAGTATAGGGGTGTAGCAATGGCTGCATGTGAGGTGGCTTGGTTGCATAAGCTACTTTATGATATGCATCAGTCTACAGATGGGCCAGTTGTCATTTATCGTGACAACATGAGCAGTATACACTTGGCAAACAACCCAGTCTATCATGCTAGAACAAAGCACATTGAGGTGCATTATCACTATGTGCGGGAGATGGTTTTACTAGGTCTTATTGATCTAGTTTATGACAGCATAGAGGATCAGGTAGCTGACATATTCACGAAGGCATTGGGTGCAGAGAAGTTGCGCAAGTTCAGAGACCTGCTTAGTGTGCAAGAATTGGGATTGAGCTCGAGGGGGAGTGTTGAGATATCGAGCTCCACTCACGATATGCCAGGGTGACCGTTGTGCATTTATGTCACCGACTTGTTAGCTATAGATGCGGTTGGTACACCGCCCACGAATAATAGCTGGATGACAGCTATCCTTATCTACTCTAGTTCGTGGCTCAGTTAGTATGCCACCTTAGTTAGTTGAGTTTGGTTTGAGACCCACATATAGGGTTCTTCCATTTCTTTGTACTAGAGTTCTTTTGGCTTACACAACTAAGAAGAGGAAAACTATTTTCAGCCTCCACCTGTGTGTGTATTCCCCCATTGTGTATGTGAGAAAGCTGCAAGTGAGACTCCTTCCCTCTCTCCCACTATCTTCACAATAGTCGATCAAGGTCAGAAGATTACCATCACTGAAAGCATGATTGGAAATGCACTAGGCATTCCTGGAGGCAATTTCCAGGCACACTTCTTCAAGAAGCAATTGAAGAGACATGATATTCTAAATGTATACCCCAATGCTCAGATTCATAAAGATGGTGGAGTCAAAATTTTTACCTTGCCAATAGACGTCCAAGATGTGTTGAAGAAGAAAATGCACTTCTTTCATCTACCCTCAAAGGGATTTTTAAGCAATACAATAAGATGTCTCAAAAGGTGACTTTTCTACAAGAGAGAGCCACCAATGTAGCAAAGGTAGTGCAACTTGAGAAAATACTCAGGGAGGGTGTAGAAGACAAGGTAGAGGAGGTAGAAGTGAGGGCCTTTCAAGAACGAGAGCAAGCTGAGGCCATGCAAAAATGGTTGACATGGAGAGGAATAGAAGAGAAGAAGCAGAGAAGCACATCAAGGAGCTCTGAGATAGGCTTATAGAAGGTAGAAGTGATGGGGACATCGCGGCAGACAAGAAAATAGCAATGATGCGAAAGGAGCTTGATGCTAAAGGAGCTTGAAGATCAGAGAGCAAAAAAGGAGGCTCTTTACAAATAGCTCTACAATATGCAAAATGCATTGAACGTTGAAAAAGACCAGATGATGGAGGAACTGAAAAGGGAGAATGTAGAAACTAGAGTGGTGATGTAGGAGCTGCGAGAGAGATTCAAGGCTAGGAAGGATGGGGCAGAGAGTAGTGGAGAAGACAATGAGGAAGCTCTCCAAGCTAGAAAGAATGTAGAGAGTAGCCACATTGGAGTAAGTTGCAGCAGCCAGAGTGGGGATTGTTATCTAGAAACACTGGTGGAAGTTCAAAGAGTAAGCTACAAGACCCTGCAACAACAAGAGTATGATAGGGTTGTGCATGAGCTTGTAGCGGCTTTTGAAAGTTTTGAGAAGTAGTCCTTCATCGTGAGAGATTTCCAAACTAGATTGGAAGTCTTGGAAACGGCCCATGTTCATGTTTTTGAGCAATTTAAGTAGCTTCAAGAGATACTAAGGAAATCAAATGAAGCTGTTGCACAGTAGTAAGCAAAGAGTGGAGGAGATGAAGGAGAACATCCGCAGCCTTAGGATGAGGGAGGAAGAAATCAAGAAGCAACTTCATCATGTACGAGCAAGACTATTGTATTGATGGTCACAATATCGGATGCCTATCTTGTTATGCAGCAGGGTCCAAAATGCATGGTCTACCATACCCCCATCATAGATGAGTGCATGATCCAATGGCCTACGTGCTACCACCTTGTGCATGCTTTTTTATTTGGGGTGTTTGTGCATGCTAGATCGCTATGTAGAGAATGTCATTTGCCATTGCCCAGGTCATGGACAAATGTGCTGCCCGCTACAGCTATCTATGACGAGAAAGGAGATGCTATAGCTCAATTTGCCATTTGGGCAAAAAATGCAAATGACAAGGATCTTGAATTGAAGAGGGCCAAGCCCAAGCCTAACTGCGAGGGAAAGGAGACTAAAGGGAGGAACCATCCCCCTTTTAGGAAAGGAGCAAGAAGGGTTGCCAAGAAGCTCAAAGCAAGGAAAGAGAAAGCGACATGAAGGGAGGGGGCGGGCCCTTGAAGGAAGGAACCAGCCCCTTTTAGGAAAGGAGCAAGGAGGGCTATATATATACATACATACATACATACATACATACATACATACATACATATATATATATATTTATTTATTTATTTATTTATTTTTTGTTCATATTTATATTTATATACATATAATAATATATGTATATGTATATATATTCAATATTATAATATTACCAAAGTGACTGAAGTGATGCTTTCTTAGCTATGTGACTAGATAGTGTCCTTCGATAGTCCAAGGACCATAATGTGAGATGAAATATTTCGATTTAATGGAGTTGAAGATTTGGCCCATTATGAAATCTAGCCCCAAAACTCTATACACCGATTCACCTACCACAAATCTATGGCATCCCAAAAGACTTTAGAATTCTCATGTTCTATCTAAGAATAATGTTGGATGACCTCCTCATAGAACCAGACTTTGAGAAGAGGGAGGATAATAACCACAATGAGGACATGCTTTGCAATTGGCTGCATGACTTGGAGTCGACAAAGATGGTGAATATTTTGGCTATCATTTTTCTTGCTCCTTTAAGATACTTGTCAAGCTCATGATGTAAGTTTCTTTTGACAAGATATGATGGTGGAGCAAAGTTGTATAGAGCACCAATACTAGAATGAAGAGGGCCCTGAGCAAAAGGAGGAGTTACTATGGGCATACAAGTTGGCAGAGCCAAGCAAGCAGTTGATGGTATGAGTGTGTAATGAAATCTGCAATAGCTCATTAGACTAGCATAAAGAGCTAGGAGATGCTTGATAAGATAGTCAGGAGTTTGGAATTTTGTTAAGCTGCAAAATGTTGTCGCATTTTGAAAAAGTAAAAATCTTGTAGGCATTTCTTGGACTTGTGGACTTTCTCGGATTGCCATCATCCATGATCTATGGTGCTCGTAAGAGGCTCGTAATACCTAATTTTGTGCCGACCTGCTTCTATGTTAATACTTAAATGTTTCTAGAAACACACTTGGTTTATTCTTATTGTCAATAATATGTGAGCATATACAAATTATCTTAGGTCTAGCCGAGTAAAATGTTAACCGATCTTATTTTAGTCAACCAAAGCAAACTTGGATGAATCTTGATTTATACATGATTGCTTAATACACGAGGTGGATGAGGTGATATAATAGGATGAAGTAATGAAATAGGAAAATCTAATGTCTTAAGTAGCCTAGTGGTTGAAACCTGATAGTAAAAGATAACCAGCCTAAAAGGAGCTGTTTTAGTATAGTACTTTGCAACGAGTTTTAGGATAGCATGGCAGTAGTGTAAGAGAAGTGGTCACCAACATGGTGGTTGGTTGCACACTAGGATATTAACAACCACTAGACTTCTATTATTACAAGATGAATGGCATATAATTCATTTGTTTAGGATTTGTGGATTCGTTATGGGATTCAATAAAACCAACATAGTGATGTTTGGAAAATGCTAAAAACGAGCATGGGATTTATCGTTTGGGATCTGCCTCACCTCTTCATTTAGGGACCAGCTTGTTGGTCACAACAATAATATTGCTAGACTGCTCATTTCCCTTTTAAAGCTTAAGCTACATGTTGGAATGCTAATGTGAAAGGGGTATCTCCAAACTTTCATGCAAAAGGAGGAATTGACTCAATGATGCGTGTTGCCATCCTTTATAGCTAGTATTGGTATACATGAATAGTTTTGTCTTTCGGCATTCAATTTCCTCAACATAATTCATTACTATGTTGGAAGTAATTGGCGAGAGGATCGAAATGGTCACCCTTGGTATTTTTAGAGAGAAGCTTCTATGCTCATTTCCCCTGGAAAGAATCATATTGATAGGATACCATTTGTGTGTTTGGGCATGTATTTTTTATTATTTCTTATTGCACATCATGCATGAGGGGGGTCAAATTTAAGCAACAATGTGCTTCTAACATATTTTCACACCTCTGTTGGATATGATACTTGGCACAAGCATAAATCCCATCTTCTTCAAGACCCGTGCAAAGCGTCATACCTATCAAATATCATTTTCATTATTGAGCATGCATATTTCCCTGTTTCTCGCAATGCGTCATGCATGCATGTCAAAAAATAAAACATTGGGGTGTCTCTATCATATGTCCATATCTCGAATGGGTTTGGACCAATGTTAATGCCACCTACTTCAAGACCGTGTAAAGTATCATATCCATTGGATATCATTTACATTGTTGATCATGCATGTTTCCTCGTTTCTCGCAATAAAAAATTTATGAGAGGAAAAAATTTATTCCCTCCTCTGGAACATTTTGATCCAAGATGGTAGTATGTGGTCCAAGTTTCTAGTTAAAGTAAATCAAATTTCAATCCAAGATGGTAGTATGTGGTCCAGGTTGCTAGTTAAAGTAAATCCACTTTCAAAAATAGGGTTGTGGATATGGAGGTGCCGCCAATGGATCTGGTTGATCTTGATGGACTGAGGGAAGAAGATGAAGCTAGATCATGATATGGGCCGAGAAGAATGTGGAAATAATGACATCATAATAGAGGAAGGTGGAAATCACGACATTAGGGAAGAACATAGGAATCATGTACCACATGATATTATTGAAGAGGGTGAATTAGAGGATCAAGTCATAGGTAGACATATAGACCATGATGATATATATAGGTGATTAGTTGGACATAGAACTAGACTTTTTTGGTATGATGGACTTGGCTCAAGATGAAGCCATTGATGTAAATGCTTGTAATTGATTCTTTTGCCATCAAGAAGGCTTCTTATCCTTGGCCCTTTCACTTTATACTAGAATTATTTCCATTTGTATATTAAGTTCATCATGAATATATGGCTATTTTGATCTCAAACTTGGTGTACATAGTCTTACATTTTTTATGTTTAACATGATCAAACTTGCAATAAAAAATAATTTTGGGTCCTATTGCAAACATCATTCTTATCAGGAATATGAGAGTCAATATGTATGTCGGTATAGATGTCGGTATAGGTGTCAATATAAGTGTCAATGCAAGTGTCAGTATATTTTGATGGATATATTAACACATCTCACTCCCATAAATCCCCTCGATGTTTTTTGTGCTCATGATGCAAAAAATATTATAAGGCCCACAAAACGCTAGGATCTAAGCATTGGAAATAGACTAGGATGTACTAATGCATGAGCATGTAGAGAAGAGTCTAGCAAAAAGCACTGACATGGGCACTTCTTCCACCCCACTTGAATGGCCAATCCTTATGAAATATTTAATAACTATCCACACATGAGCATTGTGCATTTACTAGTTGCGATACAGATAGGACAAGAAAGAAATTGAAGGTTTAAAAATTTTACTTATACACATCACAAGACTCACATCACAGATGCGACTCATAGATGTTGCTAGGAGAGAACCTTAGCAATACATCTATGGATTAGCACATTTTTAGACTTGAAAAAAATTCATGGATGAAAGTCAACAACATATAGAAAGATGGAAATCAGAGCACCATGAGAAATAAATAATGGTGGACAAATGAGTACTAGTCTCGTTCTAGTATTCATAAAAATTTCAACTAGATCATATAAGAAAATGAAAATACTAAAGTCAAAATTTTCATATGAAAATAATGCAGGTTTCACAAAGTACATGATCTACAAAATCACAAGCATAGATACTCACGTCCATCACATGATGACAAGGAATGAGGCAAAAAAAATAATAGAGATTATCACTCGGAGCAAATTACACACCTTACACTATGGATTCAATGTAAAGTATAGCTATTGAAGATAGATCACAAAATAGCAAACGTCATTTGAATGACTTCGTAAAATATTGAAATATGAGGAAATGAAGGAATCACTGACAAGTATACTAGACCTATTGAAGATGGATCTAAAAATTGCAAATATCATATGGAATGACTTCAATGAGTCATTGAAATATAACAAAATAACAAAAGAACATATCACAATGATGGTGGATTTGCCTTTCACAAAAGAAATTTACAAGGGGCTTTTAACTTTTTTGGAATGAAAGTCAAGCTTTGGAAAAATCCAATTGAGTACATTCTCTAGCTAGAAAAAAACTTTTAAAAAAAATCAATGCATGCATGAAAGAGCTCAAAGTTATTTCACTTTGAACACCTATTTCATTATATTTGGACTATTGCATTGTCCAAATTCATTTTGTGAGATAATTTTGGATAAAACATTTTAAAAAAAGAGGCTCTTATGATACAAAACATTGAGTCAAAAAGGAAGATTTAAAAAAATAAAATTAGAAAAAATGGGGTGACGTTATTAAAACTAGAGTACATTAAAAAAAGAGGACATCATATTATTAAAAGAGACAAAAAGTAAGATTTTAAAAAATCAAATTAGAAAAAATGGCATGACATGTTATTGAAACTAGAGTGCATTCAAAAAAGAGCACATCACATTTGTACAAGAAGTAGATCATATAACTCAAAGCCATATGGTGTCAAAAAACACCATACATTAGCTCAGCCCTAGAAGATCTCATCATTGGTCTCTCAAAACTAGAGTACATTTAAAAGAGAGCACATCACATTTGTACAAGAATAGATCATATAACTCAAAGCCATATATGCTATCAAAAAACATGTTACATTAGCTCAACCCTAGAAGATCTCATCTTGGTCTCTCTTATCTTCTCAATAACCCAAAGTCTAGATGTCTCTCTTATCTTCTCAATAACCCAATCTTCCACTCCCTCCACATTTGTATCCTCAACATAATTACATGCAAGGAAGAAATTTAAGTAGTCACACATTGTTTCTTTATAATTTCTCTATGAGGCTCTTATTGTTCTCTCAGCATCCGCATCAAATCGCCCATGACGAGAGCTGTGATAACAAAGGTTACTTAAGAAGTCTAAGAGATCTTGTCGTGCTTTTATAATATGTCTTAAAAGTCTTTCACTCTCTCCTATCTTGAGAGTCTCCTCCCTCTCTGCGTGCCTCTATGCATCAAATTCCTCTCTCTCCATCTGTGTCAATGGAGAGCCTTGTCAAATTCTAACCTCTCTTTATGCTCCTTGGTCAGTAATCCATTCTTTGAGACTGTTAATTCCAGACTCAACATCTTCGATGATGCCAAGGACATCCATGGGAGGGGAGATGATAAAGAAAGAGAGATGGACTAGGATGGAAGAAAGAAGAGAGTGTTTGTGGAAGGACTAGGATGGAAGAATAAAAGTTAATGAGAAGCACTAGGATGGATGAAAGAAGAGAGTGTTTGTGGAAGAACTAGGATAGAAGAATACAAGTTACTAGGATGAATGAAAGAAGAGAGTGTTTGTGGAAGGACTAGGATAGAAGAATACAAGTTACTGAGAAGGACTAGGATGGAAGGGGGGTGGCGGGGGAAAAAGAGCTGGAGTGAGAGAGAGAGATAGGGAGGGTGGAGTTTGAGAGAGGAGAGAGTGTACAAAAGAAAGCGATATGGAGGGTTAGGAGAGAGAGAGAGAGAGAGAGAGAGAGAGAGAGTCTATGTAACAGAGAGTGAAGTATATTTTGACCCCTTCTCTAAAAGTCTTATGGAACTATAGTTCCATTCTTGTCTATTACAACTTTAGATTAGAGAACTGAAAGGTCTTTATGGAACTGTAGTTCCATTTCTTGTCTATTACAACTTTAGAAAACACATAAGTCTCTATGGAATTAAATTTCCATCACTTGACTATTACGCCATTAGAGAGAGCATATGTCCTCAAAAGTGCCTACTATGGCATTGGCTTCATGAAAACAAGCAGACTTTAAACCCACAAGCCATGTGTAGCCAGGGCTGGCATCACAAATCTCCTCACAGACTCTCCTCACAACCTGTTTTGAATCTTCCACCGACTTGTAAGAATTCAACAACTCCTCTTTTTGCTTTTGGCTTTCCTCATCTTCACGATTTTTTTCAATACAGCTTCTAGCCACCACCATATCTTGTACGAAAATTTGGCTCATTAGCATAAGAAGTACGTGATTAAAAGAAGCAAAAAAGAAAGCTAGGGATATTCACCTCTTCTGCTGAGTTCAAATCAAGTAGCCATGTGCGTAACATATCCTCCTCGAATGATTTTCTCTTCATGGGTCCATACAAAAGGGATCTAAGACAGAATTTGAGTTCAATAAATGAAGTCACGTAGTAACTGGCCATTGTCTTAGAGGGAAGGTGAGAGAAGGAGAGTGAGGGAGTGATAGCAAGGGATGCACATGAGCCGCTCCTCCTTCAAGAGTGATAGAAAGTGAGGGAAGACGTAAAGTGAAAGAAGAATACAAGTTAATGAGAAGGACTAGGATGTAACAAATAAGAGAGTGTTTGTGAAAGGACTAGGATGGAAGAATACAAGTTCACTAACGCACGATGTGTTCGCTATGATAAGGATAAGGGTTGGAATAAAGTGAGTGAAGCATTGGGAATGCTCTACTTTAAGTGAGTGGAGACTATCCAACTGACACTTTAACCAATAGTGTGTACTGAAAGGTTTGGAATAAAATCTTGCAGAGCATTGGGAATGCTGTACTTTAAGTGAGTGGAGCATTGGGAATTGATACTTTGAAGTGAAATATTACAAATTATTATTATGTTCTTCTCATCACACATTCATTTCCAAATAATCACATCATCACATATTCATATCAAAATTCTCATTACACAAGGGTATATTTCCAAATAATCACATCATCACACATTCATATCATAAAATTGTGTGCATGAAATAAATATATAAATATCATGACTAAATGCCACTGGACTTCATCACACATTCATATCATAAAATTGTGTGCATGAAATAAATATATAAATACCATTGAACCAATTGGACCAATTGAACCATTGGGCTTGACTTAGTTCTACCACCCTGTGTTGGGTCACTCTATTAGATGCACAACGTGCTTGCCAATGCGATCTTTCCATGCCCTGAGGATACCACACTCCGATGCTTCCATAATTCCATGCCATGTATGGTGCATGAACATATAATATGTGCTACCAAATAGAAAAACAAATCAGTACATATAGGACAATTCAATATGCACATCTCAATGTCCAAGCCAGAGATTACCATGTACTGTGTGAAATGATTCTTTCCCCAAGCGATCTCCATATTCCGGCTAAAGTCATTCACAACATTGATGAAACACTATAGTTATCTTCTTCGAATCTTTTCTTTTGTGGTAAAGGTACTAAGCTATCAAGAGATAACCACACTCGCACCTTTTCCAATCTTTTTTGTCCCTTCCACCCTCGTTCACAATAGGCATTGTGTAACTTTCTCCATACATCAAACTCATTAGCACGTTTGAGCTTGTCATTCTTCTTCTTTGTAGAAAGGAATTTTAAAGCCTTGACACCACCAAATCTTGGCTTATAAGGAGCATTTCCTATTTTTCCAGATCTTTTCTCATCTTTTGTAATCTTTACTTGCCCAGAGTGTAGTCCCATATCTGAAAGAACTTTTTCAGCTCTTGCAATCATCCTCTCACTCTCTTGTTGGGATTTCAAGTTATATGCATCAATGATGTATAGATGCACCAACTTTTCAATTATTCTCACAATATCATGAAGCGCACAAATGTGTACTCGCTCAGTGTACTCGCTCAAGAGGAATTTTAAGAATTGGGCTCCATTATGGATATTTCCTTGGAGCATCCCTATTTGGTGCCTTAGTTTGATCTATCTCTACAAGTTCAAAGGCCCATTGCTTTTGATTCTTTTTACCACCCTTTGTAGGTACTCTCGTTTGCATGCACAGTGGACAAGGATGGCTTGTATTTGCTCCATGTGCCACATTAAACATACATTTAATAGTCTTGAGGTCAGCAACTAGATGCCATTCTACATGGTAGGATCCATAGCCCTCAACTTCAAGTAGCTCACCATTGTTATGACGTTTGATCACACTTGGGATATCGGTTTGGTCAAAAAACCACTTCAAAATTGAATGTGACTCTTTTGGCACCTGCAAAAAAACTCACATGTTATCTCAAAATAATCTAAGTCTTTTTTCATTATTGCATTAAAATACAAATTTCCATCATACCTCAAAGGCAGCCAACCACCAAATCTCCTATCACCAAATCTCATATTCTAATTGCACATTAAACTGTCTTGCATCATCAAGCTCAACTTCAAGGTCCAATATTCTATTCATCATTGTCAAACTAACTCTTTTCAATTTTTGACCTTTGACCACCTCACTTTCATCAAGCTTTAATACAATCTTCAGAGTACCATTGCATTCTTCCATAGGCATATCATAAAACTTCACCATGGCTTGCAAAACTCTTCTAACATCCATCACAAAGTTATTATTGACTTTCAATTCCAATTCTTTAGTCTCTCCAGCCTTTGTTTTCAAAGTTAGTGTACTACATACATGCTGGGGCTCACCGACTAAATTAAGTACGCCCAAATTGAGTGCCAATGCATGGCCTTATCAACATCAGTCAATTTAGGAAGCGGGGCTTTAACTTTTGCTCCCATAGAAAGACATGATGTTTTTAAGCTCTTAAATATGAGCCGATGTGCCCTTGTACTTATCCTTGTAGTATCACAAACTCCCTATGCACTAGTTGCATTAAAATGCTCCATAACCTTGTTCATTAACTCAGATGTTATCTCTAATTTTAGACTTTTGAATTTTGGATGTTGTATAACAGACTCCAACATTTTTTTTGTAAACACTTCACCCATAGCACCATAGTGTTCATCATGGATAGACATGAGTTCTAAAACACTCCTACAAGCTCTCACTCGATGCTTCAAGTGACCACTTTTCTTGGATATTTCATCCATTGGACACAATTTCCTCTTACGTAGTCTTGGACCCATTAGAGTATCCTTCATGAATGATAATGTTTTATCTAATTTCTTGATCTCATCCTTTAGAACTATGTTTTGCATCTGTAAGTGGATTGCATTTATAGTGCTCTCTCCCAATTGAGCATCTTATGTTTGAACCTTTACTTGTAATTCTTGATTTTTCTTCTCTATGCCATCATATGCAAGACATTTGAACACTTGTAGCTTGCATAGATGATACCAAATGTTGATTCCAAGCCTCTAACATTGCAATCCTTTTGTCTCTTTCATTAAGCAAAGATTGATATTGGCTTTGTGAAGGCTACTTGTGCCATGACCAATCAATCTTCGACAATATCCTAACAAACCATTCTCACCCTTACATAGAAACTTTATTAAGCTGGTCAATCCATGCAATTGAGGAGTCTGACAAGTTTGTGGATCTACTAGATATATTTTCCCTTCTAACCACAAATCCATATGTGCTTTTCCTTGATTTCGAAGAGCTACTAAATCACTTTCACTTGCTAAGGAGGATTCATTTCTCTTTAAAAATGGTGCATTCTCTGCATCTATTTGAAAATGGATATTGTTATGTCAACTATGATACCGTGACATCGGTATAACGGGGAAACCACGAGGGCTTGACAATACTTACCTATGTGGCTAATAGGGTCTAGGGGGAAATCCTAGGCTTAGGTAATTAATGGAAGGGTGCATTAGTTGAACCTAAAGAGGGGTTTAATGGTAAGGTCCACTTGGACACATGGCACCATGAGGGATGGCCACTTGGGAGGTATTGGGCTAGGAGGGAGGATTCTAGAGGGAGCCAAAAAAAGAAAGAAGGTTGAGGAGGCTCCAAGAGAAAGGAATTCATGGTCGGGTGGAACACAATGCATAGAAGCCCTTGAGGATTCAGGTTTCTTACCATTGGTATCAGAGCCAAAATCGAATGGATTGATGAGCCTTTTGAGAGGTTGCCATGCATAGCGACGATAGGAGGAGGAAGGTGCTTGGAATCAGAGTCTAAGCCCCAAGGCAAGGCAACTGAGATAAAACGAGCTGCTATTTTATTGATCTACGCAACCCAATATACTTGTATACAGCAGAGAGTCCATAGGTTTGCTTATACAAGTTCTACCAACTTCTGCGAACTAGAATTATCGTTGTAGAAAACCTACAAATTGACTAAGTAAAGATAGCCGATGGAGTTTATACTTTAAATCCCACCTTCGAAGTTCACATGATAGCTGATGGCATTTATATGCACTGGAAAGGAGCCATGATCTATCATCTGTACTGTTGTGAAGAAATCGTCACGGGTGTCACTGTGTCAATCTTGGTTGCCTTGCTGTTGCGCTTGCAGTGTCCCAATACATTAGAGTCTCAGACTCTCAGAGCCTCAAAGGAATGAGACAACAGTCGCCTAGTCAGAATCAAGGGAAGAAAGTTGTGCGCGACGTCCTTCACCAATTTCAAGCAAAGCAGCGATTCAATCCAACGCACTGCGTTCGACTGAGAGACAAGGCAAAAATACAATGCTTCTCATATGTGAACTAGCCCGCAAATCATTACGCAGCAAATCGTCGCTCAGCGCAAATACACAAAGTTTAAGCATTTGCAAAAGCCACGTAATCTAAGGTTTTCAAAACCTTAGAAAAAGCCACCTCATCAAAGCCTTTATATCCCTCTCTAAAGTCTCAAATCCCTCTCTTTTCAAAGTCTTTTCACCCTCTTCTTCATTCCAATCTCCTTAGCCTCACCAAACTTAAAGAAGATGATCGAAGAACGGGTCAAAAAGTTCGAAGCAAAGAGTATAATGGAGAACTGGATCGAGACAAAAGATCAAATATTAAAAGCGTGAGAGGACACGTCAGCTTCAAAGACAAATTCAAGACCATCGAACAAATATCAGGGAAGTGGGCATTATATTTTTCTATCTGATATAAAGCGCTTTGCTTTACATTTTCTGAAAAATATACATTTTTTAAAATGACAACTCTAGAAAGGGATGGTAGGATTAGAGAGGCCGAGGAAAGGGCTAGAAAGGGAAAAGTAGTAGTTAGAGAGGAAATACATGAGGAGGTACAAACTGAAACTCAAGAGGATAATGTAATAATGGAGGATATTGATTACAATGATTATGGAATTCCGTATGCGGAATTCACTAAACTGGAAACTCGAATGCAAAATATAGAAAAACAGTTAGGGGTTATCAGTGAAACATTAAAAACCCTAACTGAAGCTATAACTAAGATAGCCGATTCTCAATCAGTATCTATTACTGACCGATTCCTCCTAATGAAGTTGAGTGGTCTACCTCTCGACTTAGAAAAACCTTGAATATCCTTAAGGACTTAAACGCCAATTTTCAATGGGGAAGAAAAGGAGCGTAATAAAGATGCGATTAGTACGTTCTTGCAAAAATGGCAAGACTTTCATCGACTTAGGAATACACCTCCTGAAAATCAAGTCGTGGAAGCAAGTCTTTCCCTTGGAAATAAACCTTATAAATGGTGGATGAGCCTCAAGGAGAGTGATAAAATTCCTAGATATTGGACAGAGTTTGAACAAGCCTTCCTAAAAGAGTTTTTACCGGAAATTGAATTAGAAAGAGCTTGGGAGGCTTGGGACAATTGCACTATGGGTAAAAACACTCTAGTCCAGTACATAGCAAATTATAGGGAGGCGGTCCTTAAGCTAAAGGGAATTGATGAATTCCAAAAGATAAGGGGTTTTGTGAGAGGTCTCAAAGACACTTATAAGGTTGAGGTGAAAAGAAATTCCCCAAAAACCTTTGAGGAAGCCATTAAGTATGCCCAAATATATGATGATATGACAGGGAAATTCAAAATTGTAACTTCGGAGCAAACAGGTTTTGTTCCAAAGTTCAATAAATTTTCCAATTTGAAAAGGAAGGGGCACTTTAAGAAGGAGGTTCCTCAGGCACCACCTAAGAAACCTTAAACACAAAATTATCCTCTCTTGAAAAAAGAGGATTATGAAAGGGCCAGGCAAGAAAATCTTTGCTTCAAATGTCTAGGCAAAGACCATGCTGCTTGGAACTGTCCTAAAAATAAACCAGCAGGAGCTAAAGCCCCAAATAAACCTCCACAAAAACAAGTGCATGCGGTGCAAGTGTTACCACTTAATGGTACTGAAAAGTACACTGAGGTAGAGGTCTATCATGAGGATAGCACCCACATGTGCTATCTATCATCGGCAATGTGGCAGCCCACCTTTGGTCCTCATGATTTAATGAGGATGCATGGAAAAATTAAGGGGCAAATAGTAAGAGTGATGGTCGATGATAGTGCAAACACATAATTTCTTAAACTACTCGTTAGTTAAGAAATTAAAATTGCCTGAGAGTCCCAGTGCCCATAAATATGTGGTCTCTTTGGCGAAGGGCAGTGATAAAAAAGTTTGGGACACCATGATATATGGTGTAGAGATGGATATTCAAGGCTATCAAGATGCCTTGGATTTCCAAATCATGCATCTCGACTGAACAGATGTAGTGCTTGGTCGAGAATGGCTGTATAGTCTTGGGCATAGCTTACAGAGGAGTTATCTTAATAACTCCATTATGTTTGAAAAAGAGGGTAGAGTCTTTCAGATTCAAGGAGAACATTATGTGCCTAACTCTCCTCTTATTTGTTCGATGGAATTGGAACGACTACTACACTAAGAACAATGCAAGGTATATCTTTGTGAACTTACTTTTATAGGTGATTTTATGTCTTCTGCATCGGAAAGAAGTAATGTTGTTTTTTGTAATGTTAAAAAGTATAAATCTTCTTTCAATAATTTAATGTTTGAATTTAAAGATGTTTTTTCGCTTGATTTACCTGATGGTTTACCTCCTGAGAGAGAAGTAGATCATAAAATAGATTTAATTCTTGGATCTACCCCTATTTGTAAACCCCCATATAGGCTTAGTCAAACGGAGGAACATGAGGTCGAAAGACAGTTAACATAATATCTTAGGAAGGGCCAAATCCAAACAAGTAGTTCACCTTGGTCTGCACCAATTTTATTGGTAAAGAAAAAGGATGATACTATGCGTTTATGCATAGATTACCGAGCACTAAATAAAATCACCATAAAAAATAAGTATCCTATGCCTTGCATTGATGAGCTCTTTGATCAATTGCAAGGGGAAAAATACTTTACTAAAATTGATTTAAGATCAGGATATCATCAAGTATGAATTAGGGAAGAAGATGTCCCTAAGACATCATTTCATACTAGGTATGGGCATTATCAATTTAAAGTAATGCCATTTGGATTAACAAATGCTCTAGCAACTTTCATGACACTTATGAATAGTGTCTTAAGGCCATATCTAGGGAAATTTGCTATAGTATTTCTAGACCATATACTTATTTATAGTAAAACCAGAAAAAAACATTTGGAACATTTGCAAAAACTGTTCCAACTGCTTAGAGATAATTCACTCTTTGCAAAAGAATCCAAATGTGAATTCTTTGCAAAAGAAGTGAAATACTTGGGACATATAATATCCCAAGAAGGGGTTTGTATGGACCCTGACAAAGTAAGGGCCATATTGGAATGGCCACATCCTACAAATCTAGAAGAATTACAGATATTCTTAGGTTTGTCAGGATTTTATAGGAGATTCATCCAAGATTATGCTAAGATTGCTGTTTCGATCACGGACCAGCTTAAGGGGAAGAGAAACACCTTCATATGGGATGAACCTCAAAAGAGAAGTCTTGAAAAATTAAAGGTATCTATAGCGGCAACTCCTGTCTTAAAAGTAGTGGATCCCAATGAGCCATTCGTGGTTGAGACAGATGCCAGTGATTTTGTTATTGGGGCAGTACTTATACAAAAAGATCGACCAGTAGCTTTTGAAAGCAAAAAGCTAGATCATGCCCAACGGAATTACTCGGCATATGAAAAAGAACTATATGCTATAGTCTATGCTTTAAAGAAGTGGAGGAACTATTTATACAGTGCAAAATTTGAGATCATCTTTGATCAAGAAAGCATTAAATGGATTTGTAATCAGCCAGAGCTTAAAGGTAGAAAAGCTAGATGGGCTGAGTTAATGCAAGAGTTTGATATACAATTGACATATAGGAAAGGGAAGTTTAATGTGGTAGCAGACTCTCTTAGCCGAATGCCAATTGTTAATGAATTGAGTTTTACTCAATTTCAGAATGATTTCCTAGAGTCCTTAAAAGGGAAATGTGAATTTGATCCTCACTTCTCTGAAATATGGAAAGCAATTAATAATAGGGGTCCAACTAATCGAGAGGCTTTCACTGAGGAGTCGCATGGAAATGGTGACACACCACAAGTTGGTGATAAAGGACTCAAGTAGAGAAAATATACTATTGAAGATGGCTACCTACTCTACAAGGGTAGAGTATGTGTCTCGGATGATAATGACATTAGGCAGCAAATCCTTTTTGAATGTCATGATAGTCCGAGTGCTGGACACCCAGGAATACAGAAGACATATGTACTTCTGAAAAGACAATTCTTTTGGCCTGGAATAGGAAAGGACATCCAAGATTATGTATTGAAGTGCCAAAAATGCCAGGTCAATAAGGCTGAACGCCTTAAGGTAGGAGGTCTCCTACACACATTGGAGATTCCATCTGGCAAATGGGAAAGCATCTCCATGGATTTTATTATGGGACTACCTAGGACACAGAGGGGGCACAACTCTGTGTGGGTAATTGTGGATCGGTTGACCAAGATGGCTCATTTTTTTCCTATCAGTGAAGATGTTAAAACTCTAGAATTAGCTAGGCTATTTGTGGAGCATATCTATAGACTGTATGGGCTACCCGCCGGTATTGTTAGTGACCGGGATAGCAAATTTAACAGCCATTTTTGGAGGGCTGTGTTTAAGAGGTTGGAAACTTCATTGAATATGAGCACCGCGGATCATCCACAGAGTGATGGTCAAACTGAAAGGGTCAATCAAATCATTGAGGATATGCTTCGAGCATATGTAAATAAACGGCAAACTAATTGGGAATAGTATTTGCCCATATTAGAATTTGCATATAACAGTGCCAAACATTTAGCTACAGGTTTTAGTCCATTCATGATGATGTATGGATTTCAACCTAGAGCCCCAATGATAGTGGGACTTGAAAAAGAGAAGGTTCAAGCGGCCAAAGACTTTCTTGAGGATATGAATCAAATGCTTAAGTTAGCTAAAGATAGCATAAGAAGAGCTCAAGATAGAGCACAAAGTTATGCAAACCCCCACCGTAGAAAGTTGGAATTTGAAGTAAATGAGAAATCCTACGTTAAGGTACCTGAATCTTCAAAATCTCTAAAAACAGGTAAATGTCTAAAGTTATCTCCTAGGTATTGTGGACCATTCACAATACTTAAGAGGATTGGAGAACTTGCTTACAAGTTAGCCTTACCTAAGGGATGTAGAGTACATCCAGTTTTTCATGTTAGTAGGCTAAAAAGAAAATTAGGAGATGATGATAATCTCATTGGAAATGAAGTCCTAGTTGAACTTATTGAACCTGCATCTTTACCACATGAACCAAAAAGAATTTTAGATACACAAGAAAAAAGAACGCGACATACTATATGGAAAGAATGTTTGATTAAGTCGAAAGATAGATCTGAAGAGAGTTCAACATGGGAAAAGGTAAGCAATCTCCAGAGGAGGTTTCCCAATTTTGTTTTCGAGGACGTAAACAATTCTTAAGGGGGAGGGAATGTTACGTCAACTATGATACCATGACATCGGTATAACGGGGAAACTACGAGGGCTTGACAATACTTACTATGTGGCTAATAGGGTCTAGGGGGAAATCCTAGGCCTAGGTATTTAATGGAAGGGTGCATTAGTTGAACCTAAAGAGGGGTTTAATGGTAAGGTCCACTTGGACACATGGCACCATGAGGTATGGCCACTTGGGAGGTATTGGGCTAGGAGGGAGGATTCTAGAGGGAGCCAAAAAAAGAAAGAAGGTTGAGGAGGCTCCAAGAGAAAGGAATCCGTGGTCGGTTGGAACACAATGCGCAGAAGCCCTCAAGGATTCAGGTTTCTTATCAGATATCCACCTTTTTTAAATTTCGAGCGGCTTGCATGATTTCATGCACTTTCTACCTAATATAATATAACATTGACATCAATAAATAATATACAAACATGACATGTTTCAGAAAAGTATCAAACCAAGCAAAAATGAAAACCCCAATTGCATGCAAAATCTAACGATTAAAATCTATAAATTCAAAAAAACATTTACTTATCATCAAACACTGTTAAACTATGTGAATGAACAATACCTCACAGGAATCTTTGAAGAAAAAACGTGATCAAACTTGTCCTCCTCAATGGTCCCTCTTGTAATCTAGGATACTGGAATTGATGGATTTTTCTCCAATACTAATTATATGCTTCCAAACAACTCCAAATCTATTTCTAACCATCTTCTGTAATAAAACTCAATAGTAAGAGTGTATCTTTTAAATCAAAAAAATCTTTCTTCCTCTTTAAATCATGTATTAAAAGAAAACAACAAATTTACCCAAACAAACTACAAATTAACTGCTTCATCAAAGTTGCATCATAAAATCTTATTATTTTCATTCTCTTGCATTGTTCTAAAGGTTTTTTGACCTGAATCTTCATGCAAGTTGCTCTGATAGACCCTTATTTGAGTTGAAAACTAAAAACATTTCTTACAAAACAAATAAAATTTTCACGTTTTCAAACCATGAAATAAAACAAAACAACACAACTACACAAAATGAGCTACGAACTAACTATCTCTTCAAAGTTACATCATTAACAAACAAATATCATCATAATCAATCTGTTGCATTGTTCCAAAGATTATCTCACCTGAACCTCCATACAAGCTATCTAGATGGACCAAAACCTTCACAAATGGTTCAAAATCATGCACCCTTAGAGATTGCAGCACATGGAAAGTAACTAGTATTGAGAGATGGGTAAAAGAAAGATTGATTCTCATGCATCAGCAACTGCAATGCCTGAAAGTCAATCTTCTTTGATTCTTTCTCAAAGAATCTCGTCCAATAGCTCCTTCTAAGCTGCAAACACCTTGCATCATTCATGGCTTGCTCAGAACATTGATTGCCTTGTCTTCCTGAATGAAATGATTTTAGATCATGGGAGAATCTCAGATGAGAGAGAAAGTGGTGAGAGTTGAAGGAGAAGCGACCAAAATAGAGAAAGAAGAAGGTAGGTTGAATCTCATTCAAAAATCTTGAACGTTTTGAAAGAATGAGAGTGAAATGGGAGGGAAATATAGGTACATAAGAGAAGTGACGAGATTTTGGTGTGAGAGTCCATCCCATGAGAGTGAGAATAGAGAAATAAGCTTCCCATTCAAGAGCCAGTAGGAAATTCGAAAAGAGGGCTGGAGCAAAGAAAAATTCAAAATGGTGCTTAGAAATGAGGGGGAAGCAAGAGGAATGACAGAGAATGAAAGGAGTGTGGTAGTTGGATGGGAGGATTTGGTTTCAGGTCAAATGGTTCAAGTTTGGTTGAGAAACTAGATTTCTCAGTTTGGTTATAGTTAAAAAGCATGATGGGAGAGTTGAGGCAGTAAGTGGGTGTTCCACCTCATTGTTTGGGCCATTGAATACAGAAATAGAGAAGTTAGGCCACTTCCAATATTCTATTGCACTCCACCAGCCAATATTCTATTGGGTTTTATTCACCTTATTCTTCCATGTCACCAGCCCAAGGGCTCCCTTACAGAGCCCATTTTGAGTCCAAATTTTTTGTAATGAGATCTCCCTTTGCATGTGAAAAAAGTAATAGCTTTTCTTTTTTCAAGCATATCATACTTTGGCACTTACAAACACACACACACACACACACACATTTTTCTTTAAAAAATTTCACATGCACACCCACACATCCCCTCAACTCTAACCCCAAAACCACCACTTTATTGTAAGTTGGATATATTTTAAAAATCACCATAAGGTGATTCTTAGAATAAAATAAAAAATTATTATCCCCTTCAAACCCTAGCTAAGCCCTCCTTTAAATTAAATGTCATGAGTAGCATCCTATAATTTATTTCTCTTAAATATGTAGATGCATCAGTTCTAATTGAGTTATGGACATTAATCCCCTTCCCCACATACTTGTCTTGTCTTTGAAAACACCCTAAGTATTTTTTGCCCTGACTAATCCCTAGTCAAAGTTTTCCCCTCCTGATTATTTTAATTTAAAGTAGTATTTAATCCCTAATTTAGTAAACACCCCTTAACCATCTCTAATAATTGCCACACACACACACACACATTCTATTAATACACAATAATTCCCCCCCCACCCTTATGTACTGCTTAACAATTTATTAATTTTTTTCTTTCCCCCCCCCCCCCGCCCCCCTCTGACCTCCCATATGCCCTCACTCAGTCGCTTTCTTCTTTGAACCTCGCTTAGCGAGAGGTTCAAGGTTGCCACACAACTTGATTCACAACTGCCAGCACTTTGGGTCTCATTGTAGGCAGTTTGGTTGTCCATTAGCAGCTTGCATGGCTTCTTTGCTACAGTCTTCCCTTTGCTCATGACTCTTCTTCACCTATCGCCTCCTGTAATATTCTTTGCCTTCTTTGGCTTAGCTCCCCTTTCCTAGCCACTTAGCGACTTCTTCCTTTCTTTCTACTTAGAATTGTTGGTTGCATGGCAACATCGTTTGTTGCTGAAAGTTGGTATGTGACAAAAGCTTGTCTTCTTCACTAGACATTGTGACCATATCAACTTGCTTTTCTTGGATGCCTCTTCCACTAGTTTCTCTCACCGAGTGCCTTCTCATCTCTTGTTTTCACTTGTTGAAGTCTAATTCCTCTCTTGTCTTGCAGTGCGCTTAGCCTTGATGGTTTGCTATATTTTAGGTTAAAGTTTATATTTGAGACTCCACTCTCTCTCTCTCTCTCTCTCTCTCTCTCTCTCTCTCTCTCTCTATCTATCTATCTATCTATCTATCTATCTATCTATCTATATATATATATATATATATATACATACATATATATATATATATACATACATACATATATATATATATATATTCTATGTTAATAACCTTTTGCAGTATGTACATGCTTGTTTCTAAGTACACCTACTTACTCTAAATTAAAGTTTCTTGTGTCTACATGTATTCATGTAGATCTTCCTTAAGATTTTATTACATGGTCTAATTTGTCATTCCATTTGCATTTATTTACTATAATCTATTTAATTAAATATGTTTAATTAAATTATTCATTTTACTCCTACCATTATCTTTACTGTGAAGCCCTCTATTCTATTAGCTAGTCTTTTTATAATTAATTGGTAACCCTAAAGGTCTAGTGATTGTTTTAGTGTCTTTGTTAAGGGCGTGGACTACCCCCCTTGATTAAAACTTCTTATTACATAAGAATGGGTACTATCCCATGGTTTTTTAATGGTTTTGGCCTTCGCTTATGGGAGTGGACTAATGCCCTATGATGATCTTCAAGATGTGGACTAATCCCCTTTGTAGTCTAATGTTATTTAATTTTTCTATTAACATTCTCTTTAAAGTTTCTTTATTATTTTTCTTTCATGTTTATTAAGTTATCTCACTGAATGCTTTCATTTTTAAGGTTTATAAATTCATTTCACTTTACGATTGTTAGTTTATAAAATGCCCTTTTAACCCAATCATTGTTTAACCCCTTAACTACATCTAAGTTCCTTTAGTTAGACTTTATTTTTATTCCTTAACACTTTTTATCTTTGTATGAGGTTTTGCTGGCCTTGTTGTATTTTCTAAGGGTCTCATTTTTACCCCCTTAGCTAACATTTACTTTCTTTATTGAAAAATCATAAGGGTCCCTATTTCAACCTTCTTGTCCCCTCCTAATTTTCTTTGTCCTTTGACCCTTCTTATTTTTTGTTTGTCCAATTTCATAATACAATTACTTTTTTGGCCCTCAATTACCATTCAAGGATGAGGATTATTCTTCTTCTTTAACTAATATTTTCATGCATTTCTTCCCTCTTGGGCATGGCTTAATCCCCTTAGGATTTTTTTCACTTTATAAAAATTCTTTAGAATGTAAACCCCCACTATGTGCTTAAATTTCTTTAGGGCTTCTTTTTTAGAATTCTGAAAGGTTTGTTCATGTTCTTTGGTAAAGAAATAACAAGCCAGGGGATACATGCACTACCTATCTACCCAAATTCAACTTCATTATTCTCACAACTGGTTGGTTTGGATGGTGTTGGAAGGTAAGTAGACCCTGACCTCGGAGCTTGGACTACCTAACAGATTCGACACTGTTGTACTAATTCTTTGCTTAACTTTGCAAATTCAATATAAAGAAAAATTCTATTATCAGTCCTCTTATTTTCTATACCAATTTTTTGGATTATGATGTTGTCACAAGTTATTTCAATTTAGATTTCTTAAAGATTTTCAATCCATTCCTCATATGCATCTTCTTATAATTATCTTGATAATTGAATTAATTGTATGGTTCATTTATTGATGGGATTATTAAATCTAAACACACACATTGATCTCCTAACAACGAGCCTTTGGTCCGGCCTAGTACCATATAATTAATTTATAATCATAGGATAATTTAAAACATGGTCAAATATTTGTCATTTGTATTTTTTGTGTCCCTTTCCTCTAATTAATAATAATTATTTTTTATATGCAAAAACATTGGCTCCAGAAACTGGATTATGCATCTACTTATGGCAATGTGCTTTATATCACTTTTTATTATCATTGGATAATTTAAGCATGCTAACTCTTTGTCTTTAGAAAAATTCGTTTACCAATCCTCCTATTTTCTTTTTTAATTAAAAGTTTTGGATTGCAATATTGTTGAAGGGTACTTCAATTTAGTTTTATTTATTTATTTATATTTTTCCAAACCAGTGCTTTTTTACACAATAGGTGGAATTAATTGTATGGCTCATTTATTGATGAGACTTTTAAATCTAAACACACACACACACACAAACACATCATTATATAGCCTCATTCACTTATTCTCAACCACTTTTTCCTTGTTACTTTTCTCACTTAAATTGTGTGGATTAATCTCTTTTATTCATTGTGGTTTATATATATATATAGTTGGCTTGAAGGTTCTTTGTAGATCTTTTATATCATTCTAATGTTACTTCTAATTTACTAATGTTCCACTTTATTTCATTTTAAGCTTGATTTCAAATTATATATAGATAGATACAGAGCTTATATATTTCTTACACCTTTAAGTTATTTACATTTCTCTATTTCTTTCTCTACTTCTTTTCTCGTTTGCCTTATATATATATATATATATATATATATAAAGGTTACCTTGTTCTCCTTTAAATCTTGTAGGCAATTTAATGTAATTTTTAGTTATTTACCTCTGCACTTTTTAATTAGATTGTCTCTTGTTCTATGAACATTTTTAAACATTTTTTATAGATTTTCTCTTGTTATATTGTTTCTTATTCTATTCACATTTTTTGATGTTTCCAAAAGTTACTAGATTGCATTTAAAGAGCTTATATGCTTAGTTCAATAGTGAACTATGTTGTAGAACTTTTCCATAATAAATTTATTGTGCCTAAGTCCTCTTTTTTAAGTCCATCATATTTTCCCTAAAAATTCAAAAGAAAGTATACAAAATTCTGCTATATGCTATCAATGTTGTGAAACTTAAAAAAATAGCTCAAAAACTTTCGTCAGGATTTTATATTAATATATATATATATATATATACCTTCGATAAAAACATCCATGAAGAGCAGGGTATTCTCGAGGATTACCAGAATTCGAGCGACTGCATTCGAGCGAGGTGATGGTTTGGGTGAGGAATTTCATAACTTTTGACATTCTACTGTGATGTTTTATGTTCAAAGAGTAGCATTCATTGCTTACTTTTACAGTTGTTGTCCTACCCATGATAGTGTGAGTAATCAATTGTCTTTTAGACAAACAACAATTTCTGAAAATGTTTGGCAATGTTTTTCAAGGGTCAACGAAGGAGGGGTGGAAGAAAGGGGTCAAAGTATGTGTTTTTCTTGTGCAATTTCCATTTTCAAGGCAAAAAAATAATGGGAGGAGGAGCCTCCCTAGAGGCTGCGATATCGCGGCCTCTTGGGAGGCTCCTCTTGCTAATTTTATTTGGGCCATAACTTGGCCAATTGGACTCCAAATATGGTCATGTTTGTAGTCAAAACGATCAGAATGATATGAATGAATACATTTATCATGTTAAAGTGTCAAAATCCTAGATCTTTAGAAAGTTTATACTTATCTTTGTTTCATGAGAGTTAGACCTTATCAAACTCTATATTTAATTATGACCATGGATTTTTCTCATATAGAGTCTAGGTCCTTCATTTCCTCCATCCATCCTAGAGGTGTATACATGGTCAAGGACATATGAAGGTGATCCATATTTAGTTAGCATCATCATGGTCATAAGATGACCAATAAGTTATTAGTTCCATAGTTTAAGCATTTTATTCATGTGATCATTTTGTGTACAAAATGGATCAAATCATGTCGGTAGCATAAAAATCGATGAGCTACAAATAGTTGTTTGTGAGAGATTTTGCTAGGAGGAGCTTCTATATAATCGGTGGGACTATTATTGCCATGTATGTAACTCCATAAAATAAAGAAACCTGTTCAACTCACGTGCTACCTTACATGATTTTGACTGATCGCCTCGAGGTGTAGACATTGCAACATTTTTCCTTTTGTATCTATTGAATGATTGCTAACTTGCATGCATTTATTATTTATCGAAGAATAGGTTTTCTCTTTGTATGTTGCCAAGAATTTTCCCTTTGGTATTCATTGAATGATTGCTGACTTGCATGGATTTATGAGTTATCCAATAGTAAGTTTAATCTTTGTAAGTTGCCAAGAATCATATAAAAAATAATTTAAAACAATCTGTAATAGTATCATGTAGATTCAACCATTTTTATTAAAAATTTATTGCTTCTATAGGTTTACACAAAGTTCCATATAAGTGTCGCTCAAACTTTGAGCTCGCTCAAATTCAGTCACTCGATGTTTTGACTTACCCACCCTTCTCGACATACACGGTTCCGAGGCTTTTTGTCACCTATTGAGAGACATAGGCTTAAGTGGGGTAAGCAAACATAGTGCATGCATGTGTGAAAGGAATGTGCATCATCATGGTTGGGGTAATCTGAGCTTTTGCCTTCATTGGGGGTTGAAGGGTTTAGGAGGGATTTAAGGGTTAGAGGCAGGTTCAGGGTTTAGAAGGAGGTTCCAAGGTTCAAAGAGAGGTTCTAGAGTTTAGAAGATGTTCTAGAGTTTAGAAGAGGTTCAAGGGTTAGAAGGAGGATCCAAGGTTCAGAGTAGAGTCATGGTGGGGAACTCGTCTCCCTCGTAGTTCATGCAGGTTTAGGGTTGAGGAACTAAACTTGCCCTTTCTTCCAAGGATCTAGAATTTTTTGATTTTGCCATGCAATATTAATCATATGCTTAAAACATCCCAGTAGGCTAGGAAAAACTCCACCATAAGGCCATCCCAACCGGGAGACTTCCATTTGCCATAGGATTTCAAAGCATCAAGAAGCTCCCTTTCAGTAAAAGTTGTCTCAAATTGCATGGCTTGATCAAAATCAATAATGGGAGAAACATGTTGTAGCAATTGACTTCTAGCAGAAAAAACCTCTTATGAAGAGGGTTGCAGATTCCCAAATTGTTGAGAAAAATGATAAACACATGCCCGAGCAAGCTGTGCCCACGATGAAGTCTAAGCATCATCAGATGTCAAGACTTGAGAAATATTTTGAGATTGATTTTTAGAATGTAAACTTTTGAAAAACTCATTGGAAGAACAACCTTTATCCAAAAGAGCCTTCTACATTTGGTAGTTTTTATCTAAATGCTTAGCATGACATAAACATTTGGTAGTTTTCCTCTAAATGCTTAGCATGACATAAACATTCAAGCTCAAGCTGAGACAAAACTTTTATGTGGCTAAGTTTTCTCGGTCATCACTGATAGTTGGCTTTAGCATCTTCAAGTGTTTTTCTCAAGTCATGCAAATAATGTTTGCCATAGTCACGAATAACAAATTGCATACGAGAAGCAAAAGCATTCCATGCATAATCAAGACCAATATGACATTGTTTGTGAAGTGGTGCAATGGCGTGACCAACCATTTTCTTATATTCATTATGCTCCAAGTAACTCTTATTGACTATTAGAAATCGTCTATGTGGCAATCTGTCATGCGGCATTGCATGAAAAGAGAGTCTCAACCACAATGAAGCATGATCAAATGAGGAAATAAATAATCCACCCATATTTGACTAGTAAGGGCATCATATTGATGCACATTTATCATGTACCAACGTTCCAACCTAGCCCTGTATGTAGATAAAGCATTATGCTAAAATGTATAGCCTAGAAGCAAGGGTTCCAAAGCTAGCCAAATATCCAAAAGATCAAGATGAGAAATCAATCGAGACCACTATTTTCATTCCAAGGCTAATGTTGTCAAGTGCTGTTTCTCCCAAGTGCAGGTTCCGAGGGTGTTGGTCACCTACAGTCGTGTCGTTGCTCATTGTAGCATAGGTGTTCACAAGTGCAGCATAGGTCCTTGGGCCATGTTCTAGTGATAAGTGTAGGCTAAAGCATGGAAAGCAGATCTCATGCGTGTCTAGGTGAGAAAGAGGGCTTGATAATAACAATTAATGGAGGCTCTCACTAAGAGTGCTCTAAACAGAAGCAAGAACGGAAGAGGGAGAGAGAGAAACAGAGAGCCACACAAGTTTTGGTGGCTACAGAACACCCTAATCTTCTTTTTCATTCATTTATATATGTGTTTGAGTATTGTACATAACCGAGGTAAAGGCACAGTGACCATTAACCCCCACAACCTCCCACTTAAAGGACAATGTGCCTTTAAGGGAGAACAACCACAGTGAGCATACTATCCAATGCCCATCAATACGTGACAATACTCAAACCGCTGACTAGGTACACTCTTCGTCAGCATATCTGCAGGGTTATCATTTGTATGAACCTTGACAAGCTCTATGCGCTTGTCCTCAAGTACCTCCCTGATGAAATGGTACCTGACCTCAATGTGTTTGGTCTTTGCATGAAAGACCGGATTTCGTGCTAGCTGAATAGCACTCATCGGATCACTATGCAATGTCGGTACACCTGTATGAAGGATTTGGTACTTGCAATGTCGGTGCACTTGTATGCAAGAATCCACATGTAGTGCTAGGATTATCAGGCTATTATCCTTGGCCCTTTTAGTGTAGAGACAGTGACCAATTTCACTCCTTCTAAAACCCTAGGACCGAATGAAAGCATCAAACTTCTGATACCATTCTCTAGGTGCTTGCTTAAGACCATAGAGACTCTTCTTCAGCTTGCAAACTAAATGCTCTTTGCCCTTTTCTTCAAAGCCTTCCGGCTGCACCATGTAAATTTCCTCATGCAAATCCCCGTGCAAGAAAGCTGTTTTGACATCCATTTGCATAAGCTCCATATCCTCTGCTGATGCCACTAGTCCAAGCATGCATCTAAGTGTGGTCATCTTCACAACCGGAGAGAATATCTCATCAAAGTCCACACCCTTCTCTTGCTTGAACCCTTTAGCAACCAAATGGGCCTTGTACCTAGGCACATCATCACCTATGACCTTCACCTTGTAGACCCATTTACATGGCAATGCTTTCTTTCCATGTGGCAAAGAAACCAAGTCCCAAGTCTTATTCTTCATAAGTGAACTCATCTCTGATTGCATAGCATACTCCCACTTGCGTTGATCCTCGTGCATCATAGCCTCTCTATAGCAAGAAGGCTCCCCGCAATCAGTAAGCATCACATAGTCTACCCCTGGAACAAACCTATCAGGCAGTCTAGACACTCTAGATGATCTTCTCTGACAGCTTGATTTTTTGGCTAGTTGTCAGTGCTTCAGCAAAATGCTGTGTGGCTAGTTTGGCAATGCTTTGCATGTGCTTGTTACTACTTTGGCAGTGCTTTATGACTAGCTGTCCTTTTCTTAACTGCTTTATGAGTGCTTTTCCATTGCTTTCTACTTGTAATGTGCTTTGCATGAATTTACAAGTTCTCTATATGTGCTTTGTGACTGCTTTGAAAGTGCTTTAACATTGATTTGTGGCTACTTGTCCACTACTTTCTATTTGAGGAGTGCTTTGCATGTGCTTTTCAATGCTATGACAATGCTTTAGTGCTGCTTTGTCACACTGCTTGCTTTTGTGATTGGTTTGGTAGTGTTTTAGCAAAGCTCTATATGTGGTTTGGCATGTTATTTGCATGTGCTTTTGACTTCTTAGATTCTGCTAAGAATTGCTCAGTGATGACTGCTTTACCACTGCTTTCTTTTTAAAAATTGCTTTTTGACATCTTGATTTTGTGATAGTTTGTCAGTGCTTTGGCACTGCTTTTGCAGTGCTTGCTTATTACTACTTTGGCAGTGCTTTATGACTGCTTTCTTTTTCTTGACTACTTTATGAGTGCTTTTCCACTGCTTTCTACTTGTAATGTGATTTGCGTGAAATTTATGAGTTCTTTGTATGTGCTTTGTGATTGCTTTGAAAGTGCCTTAACATTGATTTGTGGCTGCTTTCCCATTGCTTTCTATTTGAAGAGTGCTTTACATGTGCTTTGATAGAGCTTTACATGTGCTTTGGTAGTGCTAGCATGTCCTTGTTACTGCTTTGGCAGTACTTTATGACTGGTTGTCCTTTTCCTGATTGCTTTATGAGTGCTTTTCCACTGCTTTCTACTTGTAATGTGCTTTGCATGAAATTTACAAGCTCTCTATATGTGCTTTGTGACTACTTTGAAAGTGCCTTAACATTGATTTGTGGCTTCTTATCCCACTACTTTCTATTTGAAGAATGCTTTACATGCTTTGGTAGAGCTTTACATGTGCTTTGGCAGTGCTTTGCATGTGCTTGTTACTGCTTTGGCAGTTCTTTATGACTGCTTTGACTACTTTATGAGTGCTTTTCCACTGCTTTACATGTGCTTTGGTAGTGCTTTTCATGTGCTTTACATTTTCTTTGCATGTGCCTTGCATATGCTTGTTATTGCTTTGGCAGTGCTTTATGACTACCTGTCCTTTTCTTAACTGCTTTATGAGTGCATTAACATTGACTTTTGGCTTCTTGCCCATTGCTTTCTATTTGAGAAGTGTTTTGCATGTGCTTTTCACTGCTATCACAATGCTTGCTTTTGTGATTGGTTTGGTAGCGTTTTAGCAAAGCTCTGTATGTGGTTTGGCATGTTATTTGCATGTGTTTTTGACTTCTTAGATTCTTAGATTTTAAGCACAAAAAGAGTATTGACCAAACGTGCTAGCACTCTAGAGTCCCAATCCTCATGGCATATGAAAAGAAACCCCTAATCTAGCCATAATGGCAAATTGCTTGTGTGAATACTATCTCCTAAGTGTACAAGAGATCTATAATTTCATGGAAGCCTATGTTGTGTGCTAGCCTTTGATGAAATTATAGATATTTCCAAGTACACTTAGGCAGCCAGTGGATATGAAGAGTAAGAGAGGATTACAAAGAATATTACTATCTCCTAAGATGGTATGGGAGATATCTATCATTTCATGGAAGGCTATATAGTGGCTTTCTTTTCATGTGCTGAAGATGTGGACTATCATATGCTAGTTAATGCTAGTTAGGACCTGAAGTATGATTCTAGGGACTTGCTTTTGAAGTCCTTGAAAGCAATTGTCATATCAAAAGCTTTTTGCTCAAGTCCTTTACATGTGCTTTGGCAGTGCTTTGCATGTTCTTGTTAATACTTTGGTAGTGCTTATGACTGCTTGTCCTTTTCTTGACTGCTTGATGAGTGCTTTTCCATTGCATTCTACTTGTAATGTGCTTTACATGAAATTTACAAGTTCTTTGTATGTGCTTTGTGACTACTTTACAAGTTCTCTATATGTCCATGGAGTGCTTTACATATGTGCTATGATTTCTATCCATAGAGTGATTTCTATCCATGATTTCTATCCAATTGTGATCTCTTTTTTGTGTGCACCGGCATAGGTTGAGTTCTTCTAGCAATTCAAGGAAAATTTTCAAGAGATCAAGATTCAATAATGCTTGTTTGAGTGCTCGAAGCCCTATTTTGTTCAAAAGATGAAGGACAGGTACAGATGCTGCTCCATTTAACATGTACAAATGCGTTTTTTAAAGGATGCAGTTAGCCAGCTAAGGACCCAAAGTTTTGGGATTCATGGAGAATGCTGCAACTGTGACCGTAAGGTATATGGAAATAGTGAAGGGGAATGTGGCTCAAAGCTGTTTAAAATGCTAACAAGGGTGTCACCAGTCTTTGGAATTCAATGTTGTGCCACAAACCTCTTGAATCCTACCACCACCATCGTGGGTGCCTTTTCGATGACTACAAAAAATGTGGCCCACGCAAAATGTCATGCTACCCATGCGAGATGAATTTTGTTTCCAGAAAGGTGATATTGAAGGTCCTCGAGAATGTGGATACAAGAACCATGGTGCAGGGAAAAAAGAAGCAAAGGAAAGGCCTTTTTCGCAAGGATATGTATTGCAAAAAACTTATACAGTTAATGAAGAATCACCTCAAAATATTCATCAAGCACAATTACATTTGCAGGTGGTAGGTTGAATAGTTCAAGACCAAAGAGTGTCTGCTGAGGTTTCTCAAGGAGGTTGTGGTTTCAATGGTGGACTTCACAGAGAACTATTCTTTCAAGGAACAAAATGAGATTTTAGGTGCACGACACCCTCTTTGTCCAGCATTCTTTTCTTCTACATCATAGGCGGTTGTTAGATTGAGGGTTGGAGCTGACTAGGCATTGGGTTTGGTCAAATGGAGCAACCTCTCAATTCAAGGCTAGAAGACCTTTTTATTTTATTTCTAGATTTGAACAACTGGTGGGTTTGAAGATGACATGGAATTTCTTTGGATCTGGACATGAAAAGGGCAAGCACGATGGGCTTGGCGCTGTTGTGAAGAGAGCATTGACACATGAACAACTAAATCCAAATGGATCCACCTTAAAAAATGCAAGAGATGAGGAAGAGATGTCGTGGATTTTTTGAGGACCAACTTGTCTCATGGGGCTCAAGCCAGCTATGCATCTAAGGAGAGGAATATAGCACGAGTGTTGTGGGAGGTTAAGGAAGGACATATCGATAGATCTATACAGTGGGACTCTCAACTTGTGCCATAGACACAATCCATGGAATGTATACAAGGAGCTATGCAAGGGGTTGATAGCAATGAAAAGGTTGTCATGCTACTGGAATGCTTGTATTCAAGAAACTTGGGGACACTGCACCAGTAAGAAGCATGTGGCGAGTTGGAAATATCACATCACTGTTCCTAATGATGCAGGTGTTTTGGATACTGATGAGGAGCTCATTGAGGAGCCTCTCTTTGAAGGGAATCATGAAATGCTTTTGCCTAGGGGACAACTTCGCAATGAATGCAAAGGTAGACAATGAAGAGGGTGTTGACTTCTACATCTTGAAGTGTACCAAAGCTAAGGAGAAGAGCCAAAAGGCTATGAAGGATGCTTGGGTGACATAATTGCTATAAGCTCCTTTGTTGTGAAGGGTCTCTTTTATGATCATCAAGGTGACTACCACTACAAGCTTCTTGATCATAAACCTGAGGTCATATTATATTCCCATCTTGTAAGGTCAATCAAGTTTCCACTAGAAGCCATTGAGGGAGAGAGAAACTTTTACTTGCTATCACTTGAAGAGTTATGAGGCTGTCTACAATAGCATGCCTAATGATCTCTAGACCACATTCTAATTAATTTATTTCCCATGCTTGCTTTCATTTTCTATGATTGTTTATTTGTCTCCCCCCAAAAAAGAAGCCAAGTATGATTGGTTGTACAAAATATGTGAGAAACCATTGTATATACATTAGTTAAGTAATGTTCATGATCCAACCATAGGGCACATGATCCAAGTTACTGATAATATTTGCAAGTAGTTAGAAAGCACTACAACTAGGCAAGACATGTTGCAAGTCACAAAGATAAATATAATACAATCATTATCCAATTGAATAATTACATGGTTTGGTATTATGTTCATGATCCAGTTGCACAATTGTACATGATCCAGTAGCCAAAAATTACACCTCACGAAACAACAACAAGGTACATGACCAAGGTTATAGGTAGTGTTTGCAGTCCTTGAACAATTTCATAGATAACGGCTTGTAAACTGTGTCCTCTACCTTGGTGTGATAAACATGTCACATGCCCTAGAAGCAATCAGCTCCACAATGGGGCTGTCACCATCTAGGTTGCACATCATACTTTTTTGCATTTAATAAGCTATTTGGATCTTCCCAAGCACCAAAGTAGTCTTCAGATGCAAACTGTTGGCGATCCCATGAGTTCAACCATCGCCATAACCAGGGCCTTACATGCTTAGCTACAAAATTGTCCTACCAATGCACATGGACTAAATCTATATTTGGGAGTACACAAAATGTCCCTTCTTGCTCGACACATCATAGAAAGGGTATTGCTCCCAGAAATACCATAGGTGCTTGAAAAAGATTGGTTTCCCATCAAAAATGGTGAAATGTGCCTTGTCACAATATTCCTGATCCAAAAATCCCGAGATAACATTCGCTAGGCGAGGAAAACACAACTTAAAATGCCACAACAAGTTGCCTCTCCATTGGGAGCTCCATATATATTCTTCGAACCATCGAGAGCAGCCCAACATAGAAAAGTCTCTACGTCCTTTTGCACCAAAAATGTTAAGTCATGATTGGGCCCTCTGTGGAAGACTCGTGCTTGCCATGCATGACGATGCCATCGGGGCCAAAAAACCTGCTTTCCATGGTTATGATGATAAATCAACACACCATTCATGTCTAGCACAAGTGCACGTCGTTCTGCATTCTTGCTCTCTGGGATCATGTAATAGTCAGGTCCTAGGGGAGACAAAAAATTTCCTACTCTGTGAGTTCATGAAGGGTATTGCGATATTGTTGGTACGGTGAATGATCCCTAGCATTGCAGCATGTCTTTTTAGTGCTCTCCTATGCTAACCTAGATGCGAACCACCTGTTATCTTTGCACTCATCTTAGGTTGGAGTTTGAAAGGACCTTTTGTATCCACGACCAATGCTAATTTTTGATCACCTATACAAACCAGAATATGATCGAGCTTCATCAAGGCACCTCTCTCCATCTCTCTCTTTCTCATTAAGTTAACACATGTTTACACACCAGTGCAAATATCTACAACTCCCAATTTTTGAATTGTAATGTTAATAAGGTACAATTCCCTGCCTAGCTTTTAAGTTCTTCGAGGGGAGTGATGAGGTAAGCAATCACAAACCTCAAATGCAGGACAATACAAGATTAATGTATGATAATCAAATTATTTTAAGGTTTATGATCTCTGTTCAGATGGAGAGCATGCATAATAGCTGGAAGACATTTAGACTACAATAAGAGACATCACAATACCAATGACTTGATTAAGATGGCATTTCATTACATGGGGTAAACCCAGATTCCAAATCTAAAAATTACAATCTCTTGTAGCCCGTGGGTGGTGCATACTTTCTTTCATATTAGCTACAAGACTTGCATCCTTCTCAAGAACCTTCTCAGCATTACTTGGTGTTTTAGTCCTTTTTGCCTTGCTAGTAGGCATCTGTGCAGTTGATGGATTGGTCTCAGTTGCATTGTTCTAGGTGGTCTTGCGCTTTGTCAGTACCTTTATCCATTCTCCCATGGTCAACCCATCTGGACTGGTCTCCTGGTTGGTAGCAGCATCTAGTTATGGCTACTTCTATGAGATCATCCAAACATGCCTGTGCAGGTACATCACCCATCTGTGTGTCCATTCCATCTTCTAAGTCAACCACTTTTATAGGAATCTTCACAGACCTTGGGATTCCCAACAAAGGTGTTATCTCATCATCAATAAACATACAATCAGTTTCTCCTCCAACCTTTTCTAACGACCTCACCTGTTCATTATCAAAAACAACTTTCCAACAAGGAGAATCCGGCTCAGGCCCTAGGCTAGCGGCCAGGAATCTTCTCATGGGCTATGCTACCCAAGGAAGGTGCAAGCCCACCAGTAAATGCCTGTGCACATCCAAGTACTCCAAGCTTGTCTGATGATCTTGCCTATGAATTATCAACAAAGACTGCATCCACAGACCATGCCAAATTTCAAATGGAGATTTTATGCCGGTGGAAAAAACACATGCAAACTAATGCAAGAACACATTTAGTAATCATGTAGTCATGCATAGACAATGCAGAAACAAAGCACTACCAATAAATATATAAAGTACTCCCTGAAAACCATCACAAAGCACATGATGCACTTGCATAGCCCATGCAAAGCATATGCAGAGAAGTCCAAAAGTAGAAGGAAAGCAAACAAAAATCTAAACCCAGTGCTTAAGCATTTTCAAACCAGTCACAAAAGCACTAACAAAATCAAGCTATCACAAAGCAATGCCAAAGCATTTTCAAAATAGTGACTGTTTACATAGAAAGCAGTGCCAAAGCACTACCAAACCACTCACAAGTAGTGCTAAAGCACTACAAAAGCAAGCAGTGCCAAAGCATACTAAAAGCAATGACTGTTTACATGGAAAGCAATTTTAAAAGAGAAAGCAGTAGTAAAGCAATCACAAAGCACTACTAACATTAACAAGCACACATACAAAGCAGTGCTAAAGTAGTGAGACCCACAAAGCACATGTAGAGTACTTTGCATATTCCATGTAAAGCAACCTAAAAATGCAAAGCAGTGACCAGGCAATCAAAAAGTAGTGCCAAAGCACTACCAAACCACTCACATGTAGTGCTAAAGCACTCACAAAAGCAAGCAGTCTCACAAATCATACTGAAAGCAATGATTGTTTACATGTGGAAAGCAATTTTAAAAGAGAAAGCAGTGGTAAAGCAGTCTCACAAAGCACTGCTAAGCATTGACAAGCACACATGCAAAGCAGTGCTAAAGCAGTGAGACCCACAAACACATGTAGAGTACTTTGCATATTTCATGTAAAGCATTCTAAAAATGCAAAGCAGTGACCAAGCAGCCAGAAAGCAGTGCCAAAGCACTACCAAACCACTCACAAGTAGTGCTAAAGCACTGCAAAAGCACTCACAAAAGCAAGCAGTGCCAAAGCATACTGAAAGCAATGACTGTTTACATGGAAAGCAGTTTTAAAAGGGAAAGCAGTGGTAAAGCAATCACAAAGCACTACTAAGAATTGACAAGCACACATAGAAAGCAGTGCTAAAGCAGTGAGACCCACAAAGCACATGTAGAGTACTTTGCATATTCCATGTAAAGCAACCGAAAAATGCAAAGTAGTGGCCAAGCAATTAAAAAGTAGTGCCAAAGCACTCCCAAACCACTCACAAGCCACTAGTGCTAAAGCATTGCAAAAGAACTCACAAAAGCAAGTAGTTACAAATCTATCACAAAGTAGAACTCACAAAAGCAAGTAGTTACAAATCTATCACAAAGTAGTGCCAAAGCATACTTAGAGCAATGACTATTTACATGGAAAGCAATTTTAAAAGAGAAAGCAGTGGTAAAGCAGTCACAAAGCACTACTAAGCATTGAGACAAGCACATATACAAAGCAGTGCTAATGTAGTGAGACCCACATAGCACATGTAAAGTACTTTGCATATTCCATGTAAAGCATTCTAAAAATGCAAAGCAATGACCAAGCAGTAAGAAAGCAGTGCCAAATCACTAAACCACTCACAAGCAGTGCAAAAGTACTGGAAAAGAACTCACAAAAGCAAGCAGTCACAAAGTAGTGCCAAAGCATACATAAAGCAATGATTGTTTACATGGAAACTAGTTTTAAAAGAGAAAGTAGTGGTAAAGCACTCACAAAGCATTGCTAAGCATTGACAATCACACATACAAAGCAGTGCTAAAGCAGTGAGACCCACAAAGCACATGTAGAGTACTTTGCATATTCCATGTAAAGCATTCTAAAAATGTAAAGCAATGACCAAGCAGTTAGAAAGCAATGCCAAAGCACTACCAAACCACTCACAAGCAATGCTAAAGCACTACAAAAGCACTCACAAAAGCAAGCAGTCACACAAAGTAGTCACAAAGTAGTGCCAAAGCATACTGAAAGCAATGATTGTTTACATGGAAAGTAGTTTTAAAAGAGAAAGCAATGGTAAAGTAGTCACAAAGCACTACTAAGCATTAACAAGCACACATAAAAAGCAGTGCTAAGGTAGTGAGAAAAGAACATGTAGAGTACTTTGCATATTCCATGTAAAGCAGTCTAAAAATGCAAAGCAGTGACCAAGCAGTCAGAAAGCAATGCCAAAGCACTACCAAATCTCTCATAAGCAGAAAGCACTCACAAAAGCAAGCATTACCAAAGCAGTGCCAAAGCATACTAAAAGCAATGACTATTTATAGGAAAGCAGTTTTAAAAGAGAAAGTAGTGGTAAAGTAGTCTCAAAGCATTGGTAAAGCATTGTCAAACCACTGAAAAACACATGTGAAGTATTACAAAAATAGAAAAATAGAAAGCAGTGGGCAACCGGTCACAAAGTAGATATGCAATACATAAAAGCCAAATAAAACAAGGAGTGAGGCATACCAATTGATGAGCATAAAACCATCGATTTTGATTCTATGGGGATTTTTTCCAAGCAACCCTCCACCCTACAATGTGTGTCTTCCAAACACATATTTGCAAAACAAGACTAGTGGTAAGGATGGTCACACGCAAGCACACACAACACAATAAATTCTTTTTTGTCAATAGTAAAGCCAAATCCACCACAAGGCTATGCAATCATAAGACACATTGAACCCTCATCTTTTGTACTAGCAATTGTTGGTGGGGATGGGAAAATACAAAGAGGCTAGTTGGACTAGACTCTTTCCATCATTTTTTTAGTAAAACAATATTGCTACTGCCTCGTCTCTGAAAGACCCTGAAAGACAGCAGACTTTTCATGTAATTGCACTTGCATGCTTTGTTCTAGTTGTTATAGCTAATAAAATGTTTCACAACCAATGAAGTTTTCCATAATCATTAGAATTTCCAAATATTAGCATATTCAATATTGGAAAAATTCCCAAAATCAATGGAAATTTTCCCAAATTGAATGAAACATTTCCCAATGTATAGATTGGTGGTAGATGTCTTTTGACCATGTGGGATTTGATTGCATCAAACCCTCTTTGTGTTCAGATTCTACAAACTCGTACTTATAATTTTACTAAATATGGCAAGTGATCATCATCATCAACTCAACTCAAACAACTAGACTACAAATATGACAAGTAACCATCATCATAAACTCAATTTAAATTAACAAGACTACAAAGAGACAATAACTAGCAATTATGCCACTATCAAAGAATATCAAAACAAGAGATAATAAAATGCTTTATCAAGTTTCGATACTGAGTTGAAAACCTAGATGACACGGTAAAAATTTGAAAGATCTCTCTTATTTTCACTGATGACCTAATGGAAATAAAAAATTGCTTTCATATGGTAGATAACCTTTTGTGCAAGTGATTTTCTATCAACTTTTTGGTCTGTTAAATGTATATAATTATCACTGAAAAAGCATGTAGATTGGGCTATCTTAGTCTTAATGACAAGATTGAGACTCTACTTGCCATCGATTAGATAAGATCTTGATCCTTAAAGATTGACTATGCTTACAACAACGATCCTGCACTCTTGGTTTTTATGGATATGACCTGTAGGTGTTGGGTCTCTTCTTCATCTAAATTTTTTTGGAGTTCTATAGCTAAAGAAGTCTGCTTTATGTGATTGAGCATCTTATTTCTCCATGTGGGAACGTGAAAGCATGATATGCCAGTGTGTTATATCCAAGGAAACACAAATACTAAGTGCAAGATGGTGTGATCAACTAGTCGAGACTTAAGGCGGGAGGGTGACACCGTATCAAGAAGCTTCTTATCATTAAGTATATCTTTTCATTGCTTTTGCTTTTGCTTATGTTTTTTTTCTATGAAAGTATGAAACTTTTCCATCCTCATGCCCTAGATTAAGTCCTCTCTGGTTATGGGTGTTCATCTTCCTATCCAAACACTCTTCTACCAATTTATTAACAACAGGTAGCAAAAAGAAATAATTATAACTTTCTTACCTGAAATCAGAATATAGTGATCCAACCAGTCAAAATAACCAACGCCTATGCTTCGAACAAGCTATTGCGGGCCTTTTTCATCAATCATGAGCACAGTGCTGATTTGCAATGCATCTTTGAAAACTTTTGCATATCAAATCAAAACCTAATAAACAATCAAGTAGTGGAAATGATCAGAAAGAGCGTTCTGTGAATGATTGTGTTGCCAGATTGACGAAAAACATGACACTTTCTACTTATAGTCACGCTAGAACATAGCCAGGTCTTAATACCATGTTGAGAGGAAGAGAAAGAGGAGAGAGAAGGACACAAGAGTTGCTCCCAAGGAAGTGATTCTATTCATAGATAATAGGCATATATATAGTTGAGAACTAGGCTGAATTAGGGCAAGCTATATCTAGCTCTAACAAAAGTAGATTACTTATAATTATATAAAACAATGACAATCCATTGTTCTACTAGCAACAATAGGGTCTACTATGTTGAGACTTAGTCAATTAGAAACTAGTGTCCATCATGAGTTTGCTCTATTAAAGAGGCAAGACATGTTTCATACGTTATGGCCATACCACTAACAAATCATGAGCTACACATAGGATTAAAAAACACAAAACCATTATAATTGATGAAATCTCAATGATGATGTGCCAAATATTGCACACATTCATCAGATAGTTCTATGAAACTTGCAAACAAACAATTTTGCAACTATTTAGAAGGGTATACATGCCTCAGATATGCCATAATTTCCCCTAGTTTATAAATGCACGTGATAGAGAAAAACTTCTCAAAAATGCCACATTAGTAGCCCAAGGTTTTGGGAAACTGTCACCTTCTCATTCTTCCACACATCTGTACATCACCCAGAAGATCCAATTTACATTGAATTTTGAGCATCATCAGGATATAGTGGGTCAACGTTAGCTTGGGTGTAGCCAATCGCGAAACTATTTTTGAGGCCATTTTGGGACCACGACGTGATGCGCTTCTAAGTGAATATTTGAATTTTGTGTGGATCCGCGCTCGCACCGAAAATTTTCCTGACGTCATGCACACTGGCATAATAATGAGATGTAATCTATTGTTCAAAACACCGCATAGCTCAACACATGGCATCTCTACATTGCTTCACACAGTGCAGCAGTCTCTGGCCTATGCCTCTTAATCACTTATCATCACGCAGCCTTTTGCTACAGCTTTGATACCTATCACTGGGCACGCATTGATGCAAATCATTAAAATTGAAGGTTAGCTTGGAGAGACCACTGTGCTGGTTCTTACCGTAATAATTAGACACAATCTATCATTATGAACACCGCCGCAGCACAGCTGACCACCTGTCATCATGTAGCCTTTTGCCGCTTCTTTGCCTGCAGCCCATGCAAATCATAGGTTGGCTTAGAGAGACCACCACACTGGTTTTTGGTGTAATAATGAGACGCAATCTATCATTCGGAGCATCGCCTCAGCGCAGTCTCTGGCATGACCACTATCATTGCCCAAAATTCAAGGTTTTCTTGGAGAGACCACCGCACTAGTTCTTGGAGTTATAGCTCCATTACCTATTTTTGCGTATTATGGGAGGATATCTATGAAAGGCACTGCGCTGGTTCTTGAAGTTATATATTTGTGTACCAAGGAAAATGTATTCCGTTGTGCAACCAAGCAAAATGCAATCGATGATATGGCCCTTGAGGGGTCCCCTTTAGGAGCAAGGGCCATATCTACGTGCATTATACAATATACAATCAAAGGTAAATGATAAGATAATCGAAGAAAAGTTAGCCTTCAAAGCAATACAAAATATTTTGGAAGCTCCTTTAAGTCAATCAGCTCATGCTGAAAGTAAAGCTTGATATAGAATATTTGGCAAGTGTCTTTAATTGAGTTTCATGGAAACCTGAAGCTGCAGCTAAACTTGTTAGCAAAACATAATAGTACATGTATTATCATTGTGAATAAAAAACCAAGCATATGAATGTAGTGGAATACAAATAATATAACCTTTCAAGTGGAATATCAAGAACAAAGCATTGTACTGAACTACAATGATATCATGGTTCCCAATCATGTACAACATTAAAGAAAGTTGGTTTATCTCCATACCAACAGCCAAATAAAAGCTCCAACACATAGATGTATGTCATAGTGATTGCTAAAAAACAATCAAGTTTTGTGAGGCACCCGAGTATAGATATTGACAGAGCTCTTTGGTTGAAGGACGTTCTATGAATGTTGAGCAGCAAAGAACTTACACAAAGACTCAGCAAGTGATGAACTAAATAAGAAGTTGGTTAGTAAAGGATACACTAAATAAAAACTAGCTTAATATATGTGAAGCATCATTGGCTTTTACTTTTGCAAAAGCAGCATGAAACCATAAGTGCTGAAGTGCTAATGGAAATAAAAAATTGCTTTCATATGGTAGATAACCTTTTGTGCAAGTGATTTTCTATCAACTTTTTGGTCTGTTAAATGTATATAATTATCACTGAAAAAGCATGTAGATTGGGCTATCTTAGTCTTAATGACAAGATTGAGACTCTACTTGCCATCGATTAGATAAGATCTTGATCCTTAAAGATTGACTATGCTTACAACAACGATCCTGCACTCTTGGTTTTTATGGATATGACCTGTAGGTGTTGGGTCTCTTCTTCATCTAAATTTTTTTGGAGCTCTATAGCTAAAGAAGTCTGCTTTATGTGATTGAGCATCTTATTTCTCCATGTGGGAACGTGAAAGCATGATATGCCAGTGTGTTATATCCAAGGAAACACAAATACTAAGTGCAAGATGGTGTGATCAACTAGTCGAGACTGAAAGCGGGAGGGTGACACCGTATCAAGAAGCTTCTTATCATTAAGTATATCTTTTCATTGCTTTTGCTTTTGCTTATGTTTTTTTTCTATGAAAGTATGAAACTTTTCCATCCTCATGCCCTAGATTAAGTCCTCTCTGGTTATGGGTGTTCATCTTTCTATCCAAACACTCTTCTACCAATTTATTAACAACAGGTAGCAAAAAGAAATAATTATAACTTTCTTACCTGAAATCAGAATATAGTGATCCAACCAGTCAAAATAACCAACGCATATGCTTCGAACAAGCTATTGCGGGCCTTTTTCATCAATCATGAGCACAGTGCTGATTTGCAATGCATCTTTGAAAACTTTTGCATATCAAATCAAAACCTAATAAACAATCAAGTAGTGGAAATGATCAGAAAGAGCGTTCTGTGAATGATTGTGTTGCCAGATTGACGAAAAACATGACACTTTCTACTTATAGTCACGCTAGAACATAGCCAGGTCTTAATACCATGTTGAGAGGAAGAGAAAGAGGAGAGAGAAGGACACAAGAGTTGCTCCCAAGGAAGTGATTCTATTCATAGATAATAGGCATATATATAGTTGAGAACTAGGCTGAATTAGGGCAAGCTATATCTAGCTCTAACAAAAGTAGATTACTTATAATTATATAAAACAATGACAATCCATTGTTCTACTAGCAACAATAGGGTCTACTATGTTGAGACTTAGTCAATTAGAAACTAGTGTCCATCATGAGTTTCCTCTATTAAAGAGGCAAGACATGTTTCATACGTTATGGCCATACCACTAACAAATCATGAGCTACACATAGGATTAAAAAACACAAAACCATTATAATTGATGAAATCTCAATGATGATGTGCCAAATATTGCACACATTCATCAGATAGTTCTATGAAACTTGCAAACAAACAATTTTGCAACTATTTAGAAGGGTATACATGCCTCAGATATGCCATAATTTCCCCTAGTTTATAAATGCACGTGATAGAGAAAAACTTCTCAAAAATGCCACATTAGTAGCCCAAGGTTTTGGGAAACTGTCACCTTCTCATTCTTCCACACATCTGTACATCACCCAGAAGATCCAATTTACATTGAATTTTGAGCATCATCAGGATATAGTGGGTCAACGTTAGCTTGGGTGTAGCCAATCGCGAAACTATTTTTGAGGCCATTTTGGGACCACGACGTGATGCGCTTCTAAGTGAATATTTGAATTTTGTGTGGATCCGCGCTCGCACCGAAAATTTTCCTGACGTCATGCACACTGGCATAATAATGAGATGTAATCTATTGTTCAAAACACCGCATAGCTCAACACATGGCATCTCTACATTGCTTCACACAGTGCAGCAGTCTCTGGCCTATGCCTCCTAATCACTTATCATCCACGCAGCCTTTTGCTACAGCTTTGATACCTATCACTGGGCACGCATTGATGCAAATCATTAAAATTGAAGGTTAGCTTGGAGAGACCACTGTGCTGGTTCTTACCGTAATAATTAGACACAATCTATCATTATGAACACCGCCGCAGCACAGCTGACCACCTGTCATCATGTAGCCTTTTGCCGCTTCTTTGCCTGCAGCAGCCCATGCAAATCATAGGTTGGCTTAGAGAGACCACCACACTGGTTTTTGGTGTAATAATGAGACGCAATCTATCATTCGGAGCATCGCCTCAGCGCAGTCTCTGGCATGACCACTATCATTGCCCAAAATTCAAGGTTTTCTTGGAGAGACCACCGCACTAGTTCTTGGAGTTATAGCTCCATTACCTATTTTTGCGTATTATGGGAGGATATCTATGAAAGGCACTGCGCTGGTTCTTGAAGTTATTTATTTGTGTACCAAGGAAAATGTATTCCGTTGTGCAACCAAGCAAAATGCAATCGATGATATGGCCCTTGAGGGGTCCCCTTTAGGAGCAAGGGCCATATCTACGTGCATTATACAATATACAATCAAAGGTAAATGATAAGATAATCGAAGAAAAGTTAGCCTTCAAAGCAATACAAAATATTTTGGAAGCTCCTTTAAGTCAATCAGCTCATGCTGAAAGTAAAGCTTGATATAGAATATTTGGCAAGTGTCTTTAATTGAGTTTCATGGAAACCTGAAGCTGCAGCTAAACTTGTTAGCAAAACATAATAGTACATGTATTATCATTGTGAATAAAAAACCAAGCATATGAATGTAGTGGAATACAAATAATATAACTTTTCAAGTGGAATATCAAGAACAAAGCATTGTACTGAACTACAATGATATCATGGTTCCCAATCATGTACAACATTAAAGAAAGTTGGTTTATCTCCATACCAACAGCCAAATAAAAGCTCCAACACATAGATGTATGTCATAGTGATTGCTAAAAAACAATCAAGTTTTGTGAGGCACCCGAGTATAGATATTGACAGAGCTCTTTGGTTGAAGGACGTTCTATGAATGTTGAGCAGCAAAGAACTTACACAAAGACTCAGCAAGTGATGAACTAAATAAGAAGTTGGTTAGTAAAGGATACACTAAATAAAAACTAGCTTAATATATGTGAAGCATCATTGGCTTTTACTTTTGCAAAAGCAGCATGAAACCATAAGTGCTGAAGTGCTAAACTCTTATTTTCACTGATGACCTAATGGAAATAAAAAATTGCTTTCATATGGTAGATAACCTTTTGTGCAAGTGATTTTCTATCAACTTTTTGGTCTGTTAAATGTATATAATTATCACTGAAAAAGCATGTAGATTGGGCTATCTTAGTCTTAATGACAAGATTGAGACTCTACTTGCCATCGATTAGATAAGATCTTGATCCTTAAAGATTGACTATGCTTACAACAACGATCCTGCACTCTTGGTTTTTATGGATATGACCTGTAGGTGTTGGGTCTCTTCTTCATCTAAATTTTTTTGGAGCTCTATAGCTAAAGAAGTCTGCTTTATGTGATTGAGCATCTTATTTCTCCATGTGGGAACGTGAAAGCATGATATGCCAGTGTGTTATATCCAAGGAAACACAAATACTAAGTGCAAGATGGTGTGATCAACTAGTCGAGACTGAAAGCGGGAGGGTGACACCGTATCAAGAAGCTTCTTATCATTAAGTATATCTTTTCATTGCTTTTGCTTTTGCTTATGTTTTTTTTCTATGAAAGTATGAAACTTTTCCATCCTCATGCCCTAGATTAAGTCCTCTCTGGTTATGGGTGTTCATCTTCCTATCCAAACACTCTTCTACCAATTTATTAACAACAGGTAGCAAAAAGAAATAATTATAACTTTCTTACCTGAAATCAGAATATAGTGATCCAACCAGTCAAAATAACCAACGCATATGCTTCGAACAAGCTATTGCGGGCCTTTTTCATCAATCATGAGCACAGTGCTGATTTGCAATGCATCTTTGAAAACTTTTGCATATCAAATCAAAACCTAATAAACAATCAAGTAGTGGAAATGATCAGAAAGAGCGTTCTGTGAATGATTGTGTTGCCAGATTGACGAAAAACATGACACTTTCTACTTATAGTCACGCTAGAACATAGCCAGGTCTTAATACCATGTTGAGAGGAAGAGAAAGAGGAGAGAGAAGGACACAAGAGTTGCTCCCAAGGAAGTGATTCTATTCATAGATAATAGGCATATATATAGTTGAGAACTAGGCTGAATTAGGGCAAGCTATATCTAGCTCTAACAAAAGTAGATTACTTATAATTATATAAAACAATGACAATCCATTGTTCTACTAGCAACAATAGGGTCTACTATGTTGAGACTTAGTCAATTAGAAACTAGTGTCCATCATGAGTTTGCTCTATTAAAGAGGCAAGACATGTTTCATACGTTATGGCCATACCACTAACAAATCATGAGCTACACATAGGATTAAAAAACACAAAACCATTATAATTGATGAAATCTCAATGATGATGTGCCAAATATTGCACACATTCATCAGATAGTTCTATGAAACTTGCAAACAAACAATTTTGCAACTATTTAGAAGGGTATACATGCCTCAGATATGCCATAATTTCCCCTAGTTTATAAATGCACGTGATAGAGAAAAACTTCTCAAAAATGCCACATTAGTAGCCCAAGGTTTTGGGAAACTGTCACCTTCTCATTCTTCCACACATCTGTACATCACCCAGAAGATCCAATTTACATTGAATTTTGAGCATCATCAGGATATAGTGGGTCAACGTTAGCTTGGGTGTAGCCAATCGCGAAACTATTTTTGAGGCCATTTTGGGACCACGACGTGATGCGCTTCTAAGTGAATATTTGAATTTTGTGTGGATCCGCGCTCGCACCGAAAATTTTCCTGACGTCATGCACACTGGCATAATAATGAGATGTAATCTATTGTTCAAAACACCGCATAGCTCAACACATGGCATCTCTACATTGCTTCACACAGTGCAGCAGTCTCTGGCCTATGCCTCCTAATCACTTATCATCATGCAGCCTTTTGCTACAGCTTTGATACCTATCACTGGGCACGCATTGATGCAAATCATTAAAATTGAAGGTTGGCTTAGAGAGACCACTGTGCTGGTTCTTACCGTAATAATTAGACACAATCTATCATTATGAACACCGCCGTAGCACAGCTGACCACCTGTCATCATGTAGCCTTTTGCCGCTTCTTTGCCTGCAGCAGCCCATGCAAATCATAGGTTGGCTTAGAGAGACCACCACACTGGTTTTTGGTGTAATAATGAGACGCAATCTATCATTCGGAGCATCACCTCAGCGCAGTCTCTGGCATGACCACTATCATTGCCCAGAATTCAAGGTTTTCTTAGAGAGACCACCGCACTAGTTCTTGGAGTTATAGCTCCATTACCTATTTTTGCGTATTATGGGAGGATATCTATGAAAGGCACTGCGCTGGTTCTTGAAGTTATATATTTGTGTACCAAGGAAAATGTATTCCGTTGTGCAACCAAGCAAAATGCAATCGATGATATGGCCCTTGAGGGGTCCCCTTTAGGAGCAAGGGCCATATCTACGTGCATTATACAATATCCAGGATGCCACTGAATAGAAATGGCATGTCAATATGGCCCTTGCCCCTAAAGGGGACCCCTCAAGGGCCATATCGTCAATTGCATTTTTTGAAAGTTTAATTGTATTTTTCTAGATATATCTCCATGCAACCACAACGGTGGGGTCATTGGAGATTGTAATCCTTCTTTCTTGGTATTTTAGTCCTTATTGCAATCAATATAATGATGGCAAAAGTATAATTTATCGAGTGAAGATTGAGCAAAAGAGATTACAATGTACATTTACATCCAATAATAGGTTATATAAAAATTATCAACTTATACCAAGAAAAAATTGAATAGAGGATCTTATATTTATAAAAACTCGGCAATTGTTGAGAGCCTTAAACAAAAGATTACAGGTAGCGGCTCCATAACCATTCAAATACAAATATAAAAGTCAACAATATTGCATATTGAGAGCCTAAAATTGAACAAAAAGAGATTACATAACTGCCTAGTCTCTTAGAGACCAAAACATTACATCCAATGAGGAATTTGTACAACTCAGTTTTTAGCCAGTCTAGCTTGTTGCATTAACAATTGTTAGGGAGCCAAAGGAGGATATGATGGAGAGGCCAAAGACCATGCACTTTGTTAAGACTCAGTTAATCACCCCTCCAGCAAGTCAAGAGTACTCTGCTCTGAAAATATTGAGGGCTTTGTCACAACATCTAGGGGAAACCCATACAGCACAGCCATAAAGAGGCCCTCTGTGAGCATGTTATCCAAGGTGATGACATTTAGATGTGTGGGGAGTCACTTGTGGAAACAAAGAGTCTCCACTAGTGCAAGCATTTCTATTCCATGTGAGTGCAATGCAATGACCTTATATGAGAAGGTAGATATTATTGGAATCACAGAGCATCGACGGGGGGACCAACTAGACATGTTGAAGATGAGTGGGTGAGCAGAAGATGAGCAGGGGAGCAAATGCACTGATGAGAGTTGGAGGAGGGAGCGTGGAGCAAAGTAGAGCAGGGGTGAAAAAGAGATAGAGGATAGAGGAGGGGTGTGGAGCAAAGTAGTAGAGCATGGGCAGCGGATCAGAGCAACGTAGTAAAATGCCAAATGCCACGGATCTTATATATATATAAAGTTCAAGCCACTATGATGGCTGGAGCCCGGGGTTCCATCCATATTAATTGCAGGTCACCATGGTAGAATCCCCCAGATGGTGCTGGTAATCATGAAGAAGATGCCACGTGGTGCCACTCCAGTGATTGGTAATTAACTTAGCCACGATAGACGTGGTTGATGAGAGCCACCACCAATGGGAAATAATTCTCATTACCATGTCTAATCACTCATTACATGCACTCTAGTTCTTTACTAAGCATGCGATCCCGATGACTAGTAATTTTTACTGCACTCATAGTGATTATGCATGCTAAAGCATGGTGGTGGGTGAGTGGTGGCATGGTGGAATCAAAGCCATGACAGACGTGGCTGATGAAAGCCACCACCATCGAGCAGTAATTCCCACAAAAGTAAATCATGAAGCCTAATCACCTCTAATCACTCATTACCATAATTTACTGCACTCATAGTAATCATGCATGCAAGCCCAGTGGTGGTAACTAGAAGTTGAGTAATTGCAGGTCACTGCAGTGGCTGGTAATTAACTGACAACCTAGTGGATCTTAGCCACCACCACAGACGTGGCTTGGAATCTTAGATGCCACCACCTCTAATCATTCATTACCATGCAAGTCAGGACTTCCACCTTGAATTATTCAAAATTCGGGCCAACCACCATGGTGGCTCTCACCTTGACAGTAATTGGGCTACAACCACTACGGTGGCTCTCACCTTGATAGTGTAGTCGGCTATTCCATCCCTTAACCATTTCCTCTTATACCCCTCTCGAACGTTTCGTTCTCCCTTGCAATCTCAAGCCTCTACTATTCCACTTCCTTCACTGCTTCACCTTCTATCTCTCTTGACCATTTCTTTCGTATGTGCACTCTTCCTACAACTTCTATCCCCTCTCGTAATGGACCCTGCATAGTTTGGGAGCTCCTCACACAATCTTTCCTCCGCCTTTGTAGCATAGCGCGAGAGCCCCTCCTCCCCTCATCTTGAAATTGTGACATATGGGAGCTCCCCTCTCACTATTCAAAAGCTCAATTTGGATGCTCTTGAAAACTTCACCAGGATGGTGCAGGAGGTAAACGTGAAGGAGGGGCAATTAGTCTGTCAAGGTCACAAGTTTGCCATCAATGAAAGCATGATTGAAAAGGCTCTAGGAATTTCTGGAGGTAGTACACAAGCACACTTTTTTGAGAAGTAGTGGAAGAGAGAGGATATTCTAGACATATACCCAAATGCGCAAATTAGTAAAGATGGTGGAGTCAAGATTTCGAGCTTGCCAACAAACCTCCAAGATGTACTAAAGAAGGCAATTCACTTCTTTCCTGATATGAGAGGAACCTACAAGTTCTAGCAGGTTGAAGCAGTAGTAGAGCAACTAAAAGGACATGATTTATCTTTCTCAAGTGCGATCTCCAAGAGCGTGTTAACCAACCTGAAGAATTGCATGGATGGAAAATTCCAATTATCATCTCATTCCACTGGAGTTGCAATGCACCTTATGGCATCCACCCTCAAAGGAATTTTTGAGAAATACAAGAAGTAGATGTCTTAGAAGGTGACTTTTCTACAAGAGAAAGCCACCAATGTAGCAAAGGTAGTGCAACTTGAGAAAAGTCTCAGGGAAGGTGCAGAAGCTAAGGTAGAGGAGGCACAAGAGCAAGCTGAGGCTACCACAAAATCGGTCGACATGGAAAGGCATAGAAGAGAAGAAGCAGAGAAGCACATGAAGGAGCTCCGAGATAGGCTCAAAGAAGTGAGAAATGACAGGGACATGACAGACAAGGAGCTAGAAAAGATGCAAAAGGACCTTGAAGATCATAGAGCCAAAAAAGAGGTCTTTACAAATGGCTCTGCAACATGCAGAACTCGTTGAACATTGAAAAATATCAGATGATGGAGGAGTTGAAAAGGGAGAATGCAGAAACCAAAAAGGTGATGCAAGAACTATGAGAGAGCTTCGAGGCCAAGAAGGATGGGGCAGAGAGTAGCCAGGGTGGAGAAGACAACGAGGCAACTTCCTAGGCCAAGAAGGATGCAAAGAGAACCCACCACAGTGGAGCAAGTTCTAGCCACCGCGGTGGATAGTGAGGATTGTTTTATGAAACACTATTGGAAGTCCAAAGAGCAACCTACAATACCCTATAAGAAGATCATGATAGATGTTACTTGGGCAATGTTTTCTCAACTAAGTGAGTAGATAGTGTCCACACTAGAGCAGTGATAATAATGAGACAAAAGATTTTGATTTGACATGTAGTGTGAGACGAAAGATTTTGATTAGATCACTAATGTGAGACTGAAAGATTTTGATTAGTGAACTATTGTACAATGAAAGATTTCAGTTAGATAACTAATGTGAGATGAAAGATTTAGATTAGACAACTAACATGAGACTGAAGAATAAGAAGGTCGGGCTCAATGAACTCTCCCTATTTAAGTGCAGTGCAGACACAACTAAGAGCCCATTATGAAATCTAGCCCCAAAACTCTGTACACCGATCCAAACTCTGTACACCGATCCACCTATTGCGAATCTATGGCATACTCAAAAGACTTTGGAATGCTTTTGTTCTATCTAAAAATGATGTTGGATGGCATCCTCACAAAAACAGACCCAAAGAAGAAGAAGGAAAATAGCTACAAGGAGGACATGCTTCAGTGGTGGGTGTATTACTTGGAGTCGGCACATACGATGATTATTGATTTCCTTGGCTATTGTTTTCTTTGCTCCTTTAAGGTACTTGTCAAGCTCATGATGTAGGTTTCTTTTGGCAAGACATGAAAGAGACTCAAAGATGTATAGAGCGCAAAGAGCAGGATGAAGAGGACCCCCAGTGAACGGAGGAGTTACTATAGGCATATAAGTCGACAGAGTCAAGCAAGTAGTGTGTGATCCGAGTGTGTGAAGAGGTCTATCATAGTGCAGCAGACTGGCCTCTAGAGCTGGGAGATGCTTGCTATAGGGAGGTTGATAACATAGTTGGGATTCTAGAATTTCCTTGAAATAATAAAAATCTTGCAAATATTTCTTGAACTTGTGGATATTCTCATGATGCTCGTAATACCTGATTTTGTATCGACCTGCTTCCATGTCAGTACTTAAATGTTTTAAGTAGCCCAGTGGTTGAAATCTGATGATTAATGATAACCAGTCTAAAAGGCACTAGCACTGTACAACAAATTTTAGGATAGCATAGTAGTAGTGTAGGGATAGCACGGTAGTAGTGCAAGATTAGTGTAGGATAAGTTATTGCCAATGCGGTGGTTAGTTGCACTAGAATATGAATAGCCACCAGCATGGTGGTCTGCTTCTATTATTACAAGATGAATGGATTCGTTATGGGAAACTAGCACGGTGGTTGTTGGGATATACTAAAAGAAAGCATGGGATGAAATCTGATGGTTAACAAAACGATAAATAGTCTAAAGGGCACTGTTTTAGTATAGCACTATGCAACAAATTTTAGGATAGCATGGCAGTAGTGTAGGGATAGCACGGTAGTAGTGCAAGATAAGTTATTGCCAGCGTGATGGTTGGTTTGCACTAGGATATGAATAGCCACCAGCGCAATGGTTTGCTTCTATTATTACAAGATGAATGGATTTGTAGGATGTGTGGATTCGTTATGGGAAACCAGCACGGTGGTTGTTGGGATATACTAAAAATAAGCATGGATTTTACCGTTTGGAATTTATAAAAACAATTTAATAAAACCAAAAACGTCATCACTGTAGCAATGACTTCTGCACTTAGGCTGTCTCTCCTTTTCTTGCATTTTGTTGAAGCCCACAAACTTCTCGGATCGGGATGATCATGCATTGCTTCTTCTCTACATTCAACCGTTGGAGCCACGTTGGTCCTTCTGATTGACATCTTTGACATTGTGCACCCAAGCGATTTCTCCTTTGTTTCAAGGGACACCAACATAGCTAATGTCGCTCTCTTTGCCAGCTAGCTGATCTAAGCTGTGCACCCCTTTCACTTTCTGTAGACCATTTCTCAGGTTGGAGAGCATCGCCTCTTGGGCATGCATCTCTCGAGGTATTGGTAGGGTTGTTACTCTATGAACTTTAGGGTGTAGGCTAAAGCTTATGAAGACTTGAGACTGGTAATCACCTAAATGGCTTGATATTGCTACCTCAAATGCTCCCACCAAGCACGACACCACAACTCATGTTCTTCTCTTCGATGGCAATGATCGAATGCATGCATCTCTAATCGCTTCTTGCTGCTGCTCTGCAAAGAGTCTTCTTTGTTCTCATTGTTTCTCAATTCACAGATGTTGCAAAATTGTCTTCCGTTGCCGATTCAATATCGTGCCAGCACTTTCCTCGACTTGCACTCTGTTCATTGGGCCTTGACCTAGCTTTTCGGCTTTTCTATCTTGCAGCCTCTGTCTGCTTCTCTTGCAAGCCATGGCAAGCTACATGCTGCCATTGATGCCATGGCCACAATCAATCCAGAATACACCTAGAGAAGCTAGCTGGTGAGGCAAGCAAAGAATGGAAGGCAACTTACTTGAAAGAAGACAATGGCAAACTAAAGTCTGCACAAGGTCACATCGAGGTGCGTGCGGGTTGTAGGGCGTTTACAGGGCAGGGGTAGGTTGCAATTACTTTAATATTTTAATATTTCATGGGCAGGAGGTGTGTCCTTAGGTTGAGGAGAAGCTCATGTAGTTTACTTCAGAATGATCACTTGGTTGCATGTATGTATAGAATAAAATTTTAATGTTTTTGAATAAATTGCTATATCATATAGTCTTCAGGATGCATGCTTCACATGACACATAGCACTTATAATGCTTTAATGGTCTTGTTCCAAATCCTTATTCCATAATTTTTTGCTCTCATGTTCAAGTTTAGAATGTGTACTACAACTTGAAGACAAAGTTTATCGAATTCCGTTGAGCAATGCATAAGTTATGGGTCATGCAAAATACTCATATACAGAAAAGTCCCTGAACCTCAGCAAAAATGGCTACACCCAAGCAAACAATGACCCTAGTAGCCCATCAAAGAAGAGGTCTAGTATTACCTAGGCAATTTAGTCATAACTAAAAGCGAAGTAACTTGGTTCATTTCATGGACACAACTTTTGTATGTACCCACTAGAATGACACGTGCTACTACAATGAGCTCATTCTACACAAACTATTCAATGTCCAACAAATAAAAAGCATCAATGTAATATCCAATGCAAATCACACCTTTCTTCCATCTGGTAATACTAATTATACAATCAAAGGATAATTTATTTTTATTAAATTTTCGTCCATAGAGACGAGAAGGATGCATCTAATACAAAGCTTTTATGTAGGGTCAATCAACGACAAATTATTAAACAAAAGCCAATCATAAAAACATGTCAATATCAAGTGAGTTATGCTTGCACACATGACTATTGGTATGTGTCTTCACATTAGATTACACTATACATGCTAAGCTAAAATCTTCTATTTTGATAAATTTAAAAACAAATCTTGCTTGTCTTAACAAGACTCGGAGGGTCACAACACCACTTTTGTATTAGATCCCAATGGATTATCCTAGGGAAGGTAATTAAATCTTAGTTATAAAAGAGTTATAGGCTAAGGGTTAGGATGATGAGGTATTCCCATAGGATGTGATCCCAATAGGCATGAGAGGTTGTACCCTCTCTCAACATTCATGGTATGTGGTGTGAGTATTTGCAGGTATATGGGGTTATGTAGTGCATAAGCATGTAGAGAAGAGTCTACTACAAATGGGGCAAAAGTACACTCACATGGGCCCTGCTTCCGCCCCATTCGGAGTGCCAATCCTTATCAAATTTTGCATAATTGTCCACACATGAGCATCTTGAATTTATGGTTATGACACAAATGGACAAACAAAGAAATTGAAGGTTAAAAAACACTACTTGTACACATCACAAATGAGACTCACAAACATTGCTAGAAGAGAACCCAAGAAATACACCTATGGATGAAACACATTTCAAGACTTCTCATAAATTCATGGATGAAAGTAAATAAGAAAAAGGAAGATGGGAATTAGAACACGATGAGAAAGAAATAATTGTGGATAGTGAGTAATAGTACCTATAAAACTTTCAACCTCAACAAGTGTCAAGATCATATAAGAGAAAAAAATACTAAAGCATGTGAAAACAATGCAGGCTTCACAACGTACATGTATGATTTGCTAAATCACAAGCATAGATACTGACGTCAGTCCCACAATGACGAGGAATGAGGCACAAAAATAATAGATGATCAATTAGATGGGATTTTAGGTTTCTACCTTCACACCCTACACTTCAAATTCATGTAGATGAGATGTAGATATACTAGAGCTATTAAAGATACATCGCAAAATAGCAAATACAACTTCAATAAATCATTAAAATATGAGGAAATGAAGGAGTCACCAATAAGTATACTAGTGCTATTGAAGATAGACTGCAAAATAGCAAATATCATTTTGAAAGACTTCAATAAATTATTAAAATATGAGGAAATGAAGGAATTGCCAATAACAATAGAATGTATGATGGCAATAGTGGGTTTGCCCTTTCAAAAAAGAGCTTCCAAGGAGGAATTTGACTTTTTTGAATGCAGGACAAGATTCCAAACTCTGAATCAAGTATACTCTACAACTAGGAAAAAAATTCAACATTATTTCTTGCACGCACAAAAGAGCTCAAATGATTTCACTTTGCTATTTCTCATATGACACATTGGAGATAACAATGAATATAGCATGCATTGATCATTCATTCGTTGAATATAGAAGGCACGAAAGAGCTCAAATGATTTCACTTTATTATTTCTTATATGACACATTGGAGATAATAATTAATATAGCATGCATCATTCATGCCACATTTATTGCATCCATTGCATTGCTAATGACAAAAGATACAATGGAGAAATGAAAGATCTCAAAAAATGCCTTGCATAACATTGAAGTAATCCATCGCAAAAAATGAAACATGATGCACGTACTTCAAAGTCTAAGTTCTAGCAACACCCAACCAAAAAAGCAAAAAAAATATGTTAGAGACAAAACTCACTATAGAACTCAACACGATGACATTGTTTAATGGTCACAACAAGCTTGAGGGGAATCTGTTCTCAAATAGAAAATATTATCATCCCAAAAATAAGGATATAATCTAGCACAAAGACAATGATCTCCAATTTTTATACGTGTCTTTAGTATGCAACAAATAGAGGCTACCAATTTTGAAAACAACTATATAAGATGTGTGTATCCATAAGACCAAGAATTTGATATTGAATTAAAAGATGTGTTATCCATAAGATCAAGAATTTGAATATCAAAATAAACCATTATCAAAATGCTCCTCTTATTAGTTTTTCTATCTTATTATTGAGTAATTACCCAAAGGCATACGTTATAAATGCAAAGTCCTATGTGAAATAATGCAAAGTGCTAGGTGCCCAAGGAAGGGAACACTTCCTTGGTTTTCAATTTTTTGGAAATGAAGCCTTCCAACTCACCCACCACAAAAACAAAGTGCTAAGTGATAAATGCAAAGTGCCAACCAATTATCTAATATAGCAATATCTACTCGCATTTCTAATGTGTAAAGTCAATCGTAGTTTCTTCCAATTGCAATCTTTGTAAAACAAATTCACATGTTTTTTAAAGCTTCAATGAATATGTGGATGTGCAAGTTTTTAATAGAACTAACACGGCTTTGTTCCTCCTGTAACAAAAGGGCAACCACAACATAAATAAAGTAGGTACTTCTAGTATAATGGCATTCGACAACACTAGTAATAAAACATTAAATATAAAAATTTAGCACGATGCTATCTTCTTAATGGTTATAGTAGTTTATAATTGTTCAATTTCTTGGGAAAAAAATGAAAAATGAATAGAGCAAGAGTCCAAATACTTCAAGAAAACATTCTTCATAAATTAGAAAAACACAACATATGATTTGTAAATGCGAGGATCTAGTTTGCGTTTTATAAAGGGTTCCAACTTCCACTACGAGTCGAGTACATTGTTTTCAATTGAAGCTAGTAAAGGGATACTTTGGCTATATGTGAGACCCATTACAAAAGCGAGTAATGAGGACGGCAAAGGGATGAAATTCCAAGGCCATTGGTGACGTCGACCACAGCCTGCAAGAAGTTTCGTCATTATCAAACTTCCTGCACCTCTTTATAGTTACTGTTCTTATCCATGTCTTCCAGGTTACACTCATTTTCTTTGCTTTTCTTCTTCCTGAATCCTAGCCATCAATCTGCGACCTTACGGCCTGTGAACCTCTTGGCTCTCAAGTCTCCCGCAATACCGGCCTTTTGCCGGTTATCCTGTTCTACTAGTAGCAGAAGCTTTCCCTATAGAGGTCTTGATTCTATCGCCTTGCCTTCCATACTGTCTCATTTTCTCTTTCCAAGCGATCAAGGAGTCTTGCTAACGTGGTAGACAGCCAGAACAAGAGCTTGCTAGCTTTGGAGTGGTGTACTCTTCGACAGTACTGTATCAAAGTATCGAAACATTTCTCGGTTCACTTCTGATTTGCACGCCGTCCAGAACTACCCATCTGCTCACTCACTCTCCTCAGAGCTCCTCCGAGCTCCACTAGCCTTGCAGCTCCTTCATTTCAACCATGGCAGGAAATCCCGGTCCCCTCGGACTTGGTAGCTTCGCCCTCACCACTTTCGTGCTCTCCTGTTACAACGCTGGGATCTTCGGCGTCCAAACCAGCGACCCAGTGAATGTGATCACAGGCCTGGCTTTGTTCTACGGCGGCCTAGCGCAGATCCTGGCCGGCATGTGGGAATTTGCAGTGGGCAACACGTTCGGAGCCACGGCCTTCACCTCCTACGGAGCCTTCTGGCTCTCGTTTGCAACCATTCTCATTCCGAGCTTCGGAATTATTGAAGGCTACAGCAACTTGCCGGATCCAGTGCTACTGAGGGCATTATCGATCTATTTACTAGCCTGGACGATCTTCACCTTCGTGATGCTAGTGGCGTCATTGAGAACAACTCTGGGGCTGGCGTTGCTGTTCTTGACGCTAACGGTGACATTTGCGCTACTGACGGCGGCAGAATTCGGGAGCAGGAACGGGGGGTTGGGGTCGTATGGGGGGGTGCACAGCGCGGCAGGGTACATGGGGATTGTCACGGCAGCCATAGCTTGGTACAATGCTCTGGCGGGGCTGCTCGATAGCCAGCTGAATCCTATCTTTAGGCTGCCTGTGGGCAGAATCAGGACTTTCTATAAAGTTCCTCCTCAAGCTAGTAAATGAAGTACCATCTAAGGAGAGCTTCCCTCATGCATTTGTTTACAATAGCTGCATTTTAAGGTTTCATTCCGTTGCCATACTATATTATAGTATAGCATTGGACCACGGCATCGAGTCTGTTCTCAAAAGATGTTGACAAGATGGAAATTCCTATTATTGGCCTGCCCTTACAGTGTAGCCTTAGAAATGGTTCTATCTTGGCAAAGCTAAAAATAGGGGAGTTTTTTAATTTCAGATTTTTCTCATTGGCCTTTGTTAAAGTTGCTTCAGCCCAATAAATGGGGCAATTATGCACAACCAACGATTTTGGTTCTCTCTCTCTCTCTCCCTCTCTCTCTCTCTCTCTCTCTCTCTCTCTCTCTCTAAGCTTCCCTCACTCCACCACTCATCCCTAGCCTACCCACCCTTCGCCTCCCCATGCTCTCTCTTAGCCTCCCTCACTCCACCACTAGTCTCTCTCTTAGCTTCCTCATTTCACGACTCGTCCCTAGCCCTCCCCCTTCGCCTCCCCATTTATTTTAGACATGCCTATTGAATGACATGTGTTATTCATCTTTTTTCACTTGTTTGGTTGTGCGGAAAAGAAGAATAAAGGGCTTCATTGCTGCAAATAACTTAGCATTGCACTACATTGCACCCCATTTGGTCTAGAAAGAAGCACGTCAGATAGCCACTCTCCATTGCACTCCATTTCGTCGAGAAAGAAGCACATCAGATAGCCACATAGAAACATCCAATCCCTCACATTTAAGGTAGCCACGTAAGAACGAAGCACTCCACAAGGTCTCTAGGCTTTGAATCCTTTTACTCTCATGTATAATGATTTTCTTTCCATTCTTTTTCTATGAATAATACAAAAGAAACTTTCCATTCTTTTTTTATGATTTTCTTTGCATTCTTTTCCTATGAATAATACATAAGAAACTTTCTATTCTTTTTCTATGATTTTCTTTCCATTCTTTTTCTATGAATAATACATAAGAAACATGTTTCGTTAAACTTCAAGTCTCATCCTTAACACTTGAGATTTTCCTTATAGTAACTTACCCTATCATTTTGACTTATCTACCTTTCTACAACTTCTATTTTTCAAGACTGAAGAGCTAAGAATCAAGTCTCTGTTATGCAAGCCAAGTTGTGAGTTAATACTTACACGTTTGTCATTGTGTTTCTACCCTTCATTATTTTGAAGTTTTTTGTTATTACTTTAAAGTACTTGTCACTTTAAAGTGGCTTTTTATTAGATTGCACTATCTTTAAGAGATCCTTTATGCACTACAAAAAGAACTTTCAGACGCTTACATGCTTAGATTACATATTATTGATTTTGATGTTGATTTGTACCATCTGTCACATTAGCTCGTACTATCTTCAAATGTCCTTTCTAACAATTTAGACACATGCAGAGTTGATTGACTCATGCCAATTTCTCACGGTTCACCTGCAATAACAATACTATTCACCTGTAATAACAATACTAATAGTTGCTTGTAAACATGTAAAAGGTCTTGTAACCCATGATAAAATCAGCAAAACCAATAAAGCTGTTGAAGTCTCGCTCATATAGAGACAACCACTAGAATTTAACTTGTCTTTTATCATTCATATGTTGTACAATTGAATCTATACATTGGCAGCTCCATTGTAGTATATGTAGAGTCCAATGTCTTCAGATGCAGGGGAGGCTAGGGGTAGCCTAAAATGTCTTAGAAGTGATCTTTTGTGCATGGTTAATCGCAATGAAGGTGTCATAAGTGTGAAGAGAGGGAGTGATGATCGTGCTTTGAATGAGGCAGAAAAAGATGAGGTCAAGACCCTCGAGAAAGAAGAGGATAATAGCCAAGACACACCCTTATACGCTGAGGTCCTGGGAAAAAAGCTACAAGGTGGTTTTCCCCACTGGTAGATGAGAATGCAAAAAAGGTATTCAATCCATAGGTGTCCCATTGAGCCAAGGAGGTGGTGTGCAAAGATTGGTTTGACTCTTATTGTAAACATAATGCCTCTTGCAAGTTACAAGGGGAAGACATCAAATGTGAGCCAGTTCACCTATCTAAAGGGGAGCATATTACTTCTTTAGAAGTCATGTTCCTTCTTTGGATGAGCTCAAGCAGTTCCTGGTATACGAGTGCGACCTCCCTACTAATGGTTATGTGGCTAGATTTTTTGGAAGATGATTTTTCCTAGTTTGCTCTATCTCGAAGGCTTTATGTAATGACTTGCCTAGAAGGTCTTTTAGGCTTTCAAGTGCTTTCGTTTTGGTAGTGCACTGGAGCTTGTGATCCATCATGGACGAGTTTCTACTCCATGACTACCTAATGTGGGTCGACTTCCCCAACCTCCCCCTTGGCTTGGAGAATTTGTGGAAAGGCTAGCTATGACTCTCGGGAGGAGTTTCTTATTCTCGCATCCATGTGAATGCCACTAGGTCTAAGCAAGTGTTGTTATTATGGGATTAGTTGCAAGATATTCCAAACTTCATCGAAATCAAATTTCCTAATGGCCAGATTCGGTCCATTTCGTGATGAGCACTTGTTTTCATATGCAAGGAATTGGGCCATTTTGCAAAGATTTACCTAGCAAGGGCCACAAATTTTGTTCTAGATATTGGTGAAAAGATCTCTAATACAGGTGAGCAATCAAAGGAGGTGTGTAATGATGAATCTCTTGGTGCATGTAACATGCGAGAGGAACACCCAACTCAAAATCAATCTATGTGATAAGAATTGAAGTAGACCCTTTAGAATTTGTAAAATCATTGCATGTGGAAAATGGAAAACTATGGGAAAAAAGGGCAAGGTCTCTATGGTGTTGCATGATGGGAAAATGACCTCATAGCATGAAAAAGTACCTCACTCTCAAATTGTCCCCCCAAGCTTTCGAAGACTCAGGCGGCTCGGTCAGTGCATAAGGTGGAGGAAACTGACTCTCAGAACTCTGTGTAGGCACAATGATGAGTCATGGGAGGAGGAGATGTTTGATGCCAACGATAGGAAGAGAGCATTTGAGAAGAAGTTGCATGAAAAGACATTGTTGGAAGAGGGAATCCCCAACTCTAGTCTTGCATCAATCGTAACACCTTGAAGTGGATTAAGGAAGTGGTCATAGATGCAAGAACTAGAAAAGAGAATATTTTTAATTTTATCAAAGATGCATGCCCCTACACAATGAGTCCTAATCAAAGCCAAGTGGCAATTCAAATATGCACGTCCTTACACAATGAGCCCTAATCAAAGCCAAGTGGCAATTCAAAGGTCACAAGGTTGTCAATTTTTTTGTAGAACTTGAGATGGTGTTGCAATAAACAAAGCAAAGAGGATGCCTAGCAATGGTGATTTTATTTAGGAGTTGAAGTGTGATTGGGAGGATAGCTTGTGGTTTGTATGCAAGCAGCTAGATTATGGAGTTTTTTAAAATTGTCATTGTCCATGTCATGGGGAAGGTGGTGCAATGGGGTGAAATCATGGATAGGTGGTACCACTTTTCTCCTTTTTTGAAGGCTTTCACATGGTAGCTTTTGGGATGTAAAAGACCGTATTTTCCAACATGGGGGGAAGAGTTTTAAAATTTCAAAAAACGATATGATGAGAAGTGTAAGGCATCTAAGACATGACACTTTACTCTATTCTCCACCTTACTGTACTCTCCACTTCACAGCTACTCTAACTTCAAGCTTCTTTCTCTCACAGTTCGATTGTGGTTCTTGTTCTTCCTCGCGTGCATCTCTCTCTCTCTCTCTCTCTCTCTCTCAACAAGTATCTGTAGTTGTTCCAAGACTCTCTCTCTCTCTCTCATGAGATCCTAAACAAGTAGTTGTATAGCATGAAAACTCCTCTGAGAAAGTGTGCCAGCAAGTATGTGTGCCTTGATGATGCTCGAATAGAAGTGTCTTCATCAAAATCCCTTTTACAAGGTAAGGTGTTTCTATCCTTCATTGTTCTTACGTGATTCTAATAGAGGCACGCAGTCCTCATTCAGCCCTGACTCTTTGTTTTATTGTATGGTTTTATGTCCAAAAACTGCTAAACAATTTGACTATCATCATCTCACTCAGTTTTGCTATACAACCAACAAATTGAATGCAACGTACAGACTAAGCTTGTCAGGCAAGCCCCTTGTTACATATAAGTGACATTGATCTCCCAAAAAGTCACCAATTGATGGTATTCTCTAGGAGTCACATAAAGGACAACAAAATTTTCTTAGCATGATTTGCCCTAAGTTTTTGGATGAGTAACGACTATTTTATCAAAGAGTTTACTAGGGGATTCCTCCCAACAATGAGCTCATCACCAAGTTCACTAGGTGCTTTGCATTTGGAAAATGCAAAGTAGCCAAAGATGACCTGGAAGGGCACCAAATTGCCTTGGTAGTTTTTTGTGAAAATGTCTTAGAGATGGTTATGGCTCAACTGAGTGGCCTTAATAGGAAGCTAGACATTTGAAAGAAGGCCAATGGACCAATAAAATCTTACTCAAGTGTAGGAGGTCGATGCCCACACAAGAGAATCTAGAATGCAAGCCTTTGCATGTGAAAGAGAAGAAGCTTAGACTACCTTTAGTAAAACACTTAGAGCTCTCATGGAGGCAATGCTTGTGAGTGTGAAACTCAGCTTTGCTAGAAAGGAAGAAGCTGGAGGAAGCCTCAAGGATAGCAAAAGCTAAGTACGAAGAAAAGAGAGATACTTTTCTTTGGCTAGAAGGTGCTTCTAGTACAACTAAATTGTTCTTGTCAAAGCTATGAACTTTGAAAAATAGATGGCTACAATACATACATCACCATAGCCCAACCTGATAGCCACCAGAAAGCTAGAGGAACAAATTCCATTGTGTGACAAGGGCTTGGGGTTTTGTGGGGTTGACGTAGACAACCACTCACCAGTGAAGGGAAGTCTTGAGTCACTATAAATAACCAAACTCAAAATTATTTTCTCTATTTTACTTTAAATCTCTTGAAAGAAGCACTTTTAAGTCCTTACATAAATTGGAACTCCTTCCAGCAAAATGTAGGGGATTTATACACTTGAAAATGCTTTCCAACACACAAAAGTGCTTTCAAGTGTTCGAAAGCACACTCAGAAAGTAGTAAACACATAAAAGTGCTTTCAATCATCTAAAGGTGTTGTTTCTTTATTGTTCATAGCACTTTAATGTGCTAGCAATCACATTTTAGAGCTTCAAAGTACTTCAAAGTGCTTTTGGCCACTTGAATGTGCTTTTATCATCTAAAAGTGCCTTTTCAATGTGCTGGAAAGCACATTAACATGTTTCAAAGTACTTGAAATTGATTTCATGCACCTCAAATTGCTTGGTAGGGACTCCAATCACCTGAAAGTGCTTTCAATCATCTAAAAGTGTTTTTTATTTATTGTTCATAGCACTTAAAATCACTTCAATGTGCTAGCAATCATGTTATACAGCCTAAAAGCTCTTCAAAGTGCTTTTGGCCCAATTCTAGGCACTTGAATGTGCTTTAGTCATCTGAAAACTTGTGCATTTTCAATGTTTTGGAAAGCACCTTCATGCCTCGTGGGGTGCACCACTAGGAAATTCTAGGTATCACATGTGTTCAAGGGGTATTAAAAAAACCCGTCAATTTTTTTAATACCCCTCTTTACTTATAGACTAATGGTTTTTTTTCCCAATAAAACCACCCCTCTTTACTTATAAACTAACGTTTTTTTTTCTACAATTGAATTTAAAACCCCCTCCTATTATTGTAAACCTGCTAAAATTTTTCCAAAAGTGAAATTAAAATACCCCTCCTCTTGAATGCACATGGTACACTAAAATTTTTAGAAGTGAACCCCCCAAGATTCACGTGTTTCAAAGTACTTCAAAGTGCTTTCATGGACCTCAAATTGCTTGAGAGGGATACCAACCACCTAAAAGTGCATTCAATTTTGAAAGTATTTTTTCTTTATTGGTCATAGCACTTGAAAGCAATTAAATGTGCTAGCATGCACGCTTTAGAGATTAAAAGCGCTTCAAAGTGCTTTGGCCCAATTCTAGGCACTTGAATGTGTTTTTTAAATGTGCTTCAAAGTACTTAAAGTACTTCAAACAGACTTGAAAGTGTTCTTTAAAGTACTCAAAATCACTTCAAAGTACTTGAAAGTGCTTCAGAGTACTTCAATGTGTTGAACCACGGCACCCAAAAAAAGTCAAGGTGCCACAAACTACAATAGAAGTCATAAAGATTGATAGGGTGCTGTCTGCATTCATGACACCTCCAAAGTTTCAAGAAGATTACTAGAAGGGAAAGCCACCCCTTATCCTTGAACTTAACAATGTATTAATGAACACATTTGACCTAGAAGGTCCAAGTGTCCCCATGATTTTGGATTAGATGCTTTAGAGTGTATCAGTGACAGTTCGGTAAAGCACTAGTTACAACAGTTCTTGGCTGTAGCAAGTACAGATGCAAATGTTTTTATTTGGAGCACTGTAAAGCTTGCCAATGTAGAACATAAGCTAGAAAAATGCTTTGCAAGAACAAAAGGTTTGTGGGCTAGGTGGATGGCACAAGAAAGTTTATGGCTACTAATTCCAAATTTCCATTAGGGAAACCCATATTTTTAAGGATCTCAGACATTTTTGGAAGTTGGACCCACAATTCAATAGCGCCAACACCTTGTTGGTGGATGACTCTTTGTACAAGTGCAGAAAGAATCCCCCTAGCACGTATGTGATATTCCCAAGGATGGAGGACCAGTCTCCCACAGAGTAATGGATAAGTGACCTCAAGCCATGGTTGTATAAGTGGCTGCTATCAGTTGATCGGGTGTAATTGGTATCAGTGAGCCCAATTAGTGCACCCACATAGGCTAAAATTTTATTTGTACAAGAGCGTCTTCTCCATGGAAAGGCTAAAAATTTATTTGTACAGGAGTCTCTTCTCCATGGAATGGTTGAACATGGAAAATAATATGGAAAGGCTAGGCAAAAGGAAAAATAGGAGGTGAGGGAAATTTATGTACCAGTCCTTATACATTTTGCCTTTACAATGTAAACATGGGGAAATTTATATACCCCTCATAATACATTTTTGTATATGTTGCCTTGACAATGTAAACACGAGAAAATTTTATGTAATCCTCCTTATATATTTTTGGATATATTGCCTTGACAATGCAAATATGGGGAAGTATATGCACCCCTCTTTATAATGTAAATTGCAAATTTTGGTTGGTATAAATGCAAGAAGTTACTGACATTAATGTCCTTTAATGTGTAAACTACTTGATCATCATGTTCTCTCATGCATAGTTTGATGTTCTCAAATGAGTACAATTAAGTACCCAAAATAATTTTTTAGTACTCCATCCACTGCCTTATGCATTGTACTATAAACTATTGGGAAAGTACTTTAAGTATATTCATGTAAGTACTTTATAAGATTAATAGTACTTTAGCTTGTATAGTATTGTAATGTTCAATTAAGTACTTTAAAGTAAGTGGAAATTTCCTAAAGAGTACTAAAAGTATTTTACATGATGATAAAATATTTTGCAAGTTTAAAGTAAATGGAAAATTCCTAAAGAGTACTAAAAGTATTTTACATGATGATAAAATATTTTGCAAGTACTTTATAGTCATTGCAAAGTGGTTTAGAGTACATTATAAGCTTCATATTTATGTGCCTTATGTGCTTTGTAAAGTGCTTTAGAGAGAGTTTACTTTAAAGAACCTAATAAGCTTTGTAAAGTGGATTAGAAAGTGGTTTAAAGTAAATTGTCTCTATCAAGTGGTTTAGAAAGTGGTTCTAAGACTTTACAAGTTTAGAAGTACTTTTTTCAGAGAAGACTAGCTACATTCAAATAGCATTTATAAATGTGCAACTACTTAACCCACATGTACCCACAAAAAGTTATTCATTCAAGCATCATATACCCAAAGCCATTCATTCATTTATTCTATCCAATGTCAAAGACACATCATGTTGTTACTGCTGTTAACTATGGAACTTAACTATAAAATTTAAGTTGCAACTGTAAAAATTTCCTACCCTAAACTAGTGAAAGGCATGCTATTATATGGATTTTCTTCAACCTCATGTGATAACCTCAAAGGATTTTCCTCTCCTAGTATGGGCTCCATATCAAATATGATGGCCCACACAACTAGGTGAGCATACATGAGAATGAGAGTTTTGTTGATAAGTAGCTCCCATACATCATGTGATAACCTCATGTGATAACCTCAAAGTATTTTCCTCTCCTAGTATGGGCTCCATACTCAATATACATTCTCTTTCACATAAAATATATTATTATATTATGTAATATGTATACGTTATATTACTATAATTCTCATATACATTCTCTTTCACATAAAATGTTAATTTTGTTTCTCATATATTGAATATCATATATTTATTTTTTTAAAACTATAATTTACATTCTCTTTCACATATAAAATCAAAATTAACATTTGAGTCATTATTTAAAAAATGATTGATTATTCTTCTTTCTTTTATTTTGGGAAAATTAAGTATGTAATGAACTATGTGGCTTCTATGCATTGTTTTCATAGTCTTTTGCTCTTGTAGGGAGTGCTGGCTATAGCAAGTAGCCTTCGCCTCTATTTTCTAGCATGGTATCAAAGCCTTTCAGAAGGCTTACAACTATTGGAAGAAGGTGAGAACATTTGTAAGGATGTATCAAGCTTGTAGAAATTGACTTCTATGCATGAAGAATAGGTACCCTTGCAAGAAGGAGGGAGATCAAGATTCAAACATGTGCACTTGTCCTACGTGCTTCACTTCCTTGTCATGGCTGCTAAACTGTCCCATTTGCGAGCAACAAGGTGAACAAATATGGAGAGGAAGAGGAGGAAGAGTGGAGATAAGGAGAGAGGACACAACTAGAGAGCACACCACAAATGACTAACCGTACACTAGTATTATTAGTTCAAAAGAATGAATATATATAAACCCCTTTAGGGTTAGGGTTAGGGTTCGGGTTTCCAACCCTTGTGCCTTTTAGCACTCTTTTGTGTTAATGCTATGCACATATCAACACATGATGTTGAGACGATTCCTTAAGACCCTCTCAAGACCTTCTCTTAATATCAACATCATGACGTAGGCCTTCCCTCAAGATGATGATTATGGGTAATGGAAGAAGGATTGAACACTATGTTCCATCACACCCCTTTAATGGCACTTTCCTTCCTCTACATCAAACCAAGAGCTTGTCGGTGGTAAAGATAATTACAACATTCTCTTTGTTGCCACGATGGTGCAATGTAATGTAACACTCTTTCTTTGATGAATCGCTCTCTAGCATCAATGTGCCTTGTCCTGGAATGATCTACTGGATTCTTGGCTAACGCTTGAGCTGATTGATTATCGTGTATATTGTTGTTGGATATGACTCATCAAAGGAATTTGTTTCTGACAATAGTCTTCTAAGCTATATAGCCTCACATGCACCTATTATGAGTGCCCTATATTCTTCTTCAGTTGAAGACAAAGGAACGATTGGCTGCTTGTCTGACCCATTATATAGCACCTTGACCGAGAAAAAATGCATTTTTTTGTGTGGATCTCCTTGAAACAAAGGGAGAAAAGAGAAAAGGAGAAAAGGGAAAGGAAGAAAATAGAAAAGGGAAAAAGGGAAAAGGGAAAGGGAGAAAAGAGAAAAAGTAAAGGGAGAAAAGAGAAGAAAGAGAAAACAGAAGGGAGAAAGGGAAGAAGGAAATGGAGAAAAGAGGAGAGAAAAGGTGAAAAAGGAAAAATAGAAGAAGAAGAAAAGAGAAGAGAGAAAGGGAGAAAACAAAAGAAAAGGAAAAGGGAAGGAAAGGGAAGGGGAAAGGGAAAGGGAAAGGAAAGGAAAGGGAAAGGGATGGAAATGGAAAGTGAAGGAAAGGGGAAGGGGAAAGGCAAGGAAAACTTGAGAAACCCAAAGAAAATCAACATACCTGCTGCTAATATGGTTTTATTCCAAGACGGCATATTACGGATAATATTGCCAATGCTTATGTTGGGATTGAGTATACCAAGTACACAAAGCAAGATGTGCTTATTCTGTAGGTGGATATTGCAAATGCATTTGACACCATTTAATGGGATTTTATAGCGTAGACTATGCAAGCTTTGGGATTTGGTTAGAAATTGCAGCACGTCATCTTGTGGCTTTATTAGGATAGCAAAGCTGCATGCGATGCTTCGATGTTCAGTCCAGCAAGGTTGCGCTCTCAATGCTATCTTATAAGCTATAGCCACGCATCTAATGCTTCTATATATTGATCACTGGGTGGCGACAGATATACTATATGGGTTGGAAATTCCTACAAGTCGCTCATTGGTCGCTCACGCTTATGCAAATGATTCATTCTTCATGCCAAAAAACACTCCAAGGGATCTTCTTCGCTTATGCAAGCTCTCTCTTTGTATGGACTAGCTGCTAGCCTTCACATTAATTTCCAAAAATCCTATATGCTACCAATGCACCCTAAGGATTAGCAAAGATTGCTCTGGCCAGGGGAAATTGTTCCACCAACTCAGTTGATTCGTCATCTTGGATATCCTCTAGGATGGAGCATTACTCGTCATCAACAGATTGATTGGGTTCTTGCTAAATTGAAGAAAATTTTGGAATAATGGAAGTTAGCTACTTGGTTGTTGCATGTCCGTCTTCGCATTGTTCAATCTATCTTGGTGGTTTATATTCAGTTTTATCTACCATTGACTTTTTCCACTAAGGGGACATGGAATGGAATGGAAGAGACTCTTTACAGGGTAACTCTTTGCGAGCTGAGAGCATCCATTGGTCACGGGTTTTTTCTCCTCCCTTGGCCTTGTAGGAGCCCCGATGCTATTATTTTCTTAATACAAAAGGGATTTCCAATGTCACTGATGTTATTAAGGATGATGGCACTCTTTTATCCTTCCCTTGGCCTGCTGCAAAATATGGTTTGGGCATGCACTATCGTCCGGTATGGCAAGTCATTACTCGAATGCTTCAACCATTTCAACCAATATCGCCTTTAGAACCTCAAGACATGCTTCAAGATTGGACTCTTCTTCCTTCATACTCGTCCATTCGTCCTTTAAAGTTGTCTCATATAATAGTCTCTTCTTTATATAAAGTTATGTTATCACCACCCTGGGTGTCGAACAGGGCCAATCAGATTTGGGCATCGCACCGTCCAGTCAAATGGTGGAGAAAGAGATTGAAACAGATTTGGCACTCCAAGGTTCCATTATGCCAATAGGTCTTTTTATGGGATGTTCTATAGGGGGTTGTTCCGCCTAGACAGCTTTTATCATGCAGACATATTGCTCCAGCTATCTGTTGTCGATGTTTAGCTCCAAGGGAATCAATATCTCATATCTTTTGGCATTGCCCCGAGACACAGAACTTCTTGGGCATCCTTCGTCACAGATTGAGAATGCAATTTTCTCAAGCTTCTTTTGGCAAGCTTTTATGGTTGTTTGGGATCTATCCTAAACAGCCAGATTTTGAGTTGTTCTTTACTTGGGTTCACTCCTAGGCACTCTAGACTCTCTCGAAAGCTAGAAACCACAAAGTCTTTGGTGATCCAGTTTTTTCTACTTTTGTTTTCTTCCATCGTTCTTTGCAACAATCGCTCTTCGATTGTTTACAAACTCACTGCATAGATCAAGATGTATATTTGTCCTACATGGACATTTTCGCTTGATGTAATATTTCGGCTTGCCAATTTTTCCCTGGATAGCTATCTTGTAATATAAAGCATTCAGAGTTTTCACTATAAAAAGTGTTTGTGTGTGTGTGTGTGTGTGTGTGTGTGTGTGTGTGTGTGTGTCACAGAGAGAGAGAGAGAGAGAGAGAGAGAGAGAGAGATTTTATTTTGGTCTACAAATTTTCAAAGACTAAAGTGGTTTTTTATTTTAGTCTACAAATTTTCAAAGACAAGTGATTTTTATTTCAGTCTACAAATTTTCAAAGAGCACAGTGGCCCATGAGACCAACAACTGAGAACAAACCAAAGAGCCCAAGGAGCCATGTCATCCCTGTAAAAATCCCAAATATTGCACCTAGCTCCCCAAAAGCATTCTTCATCCTGCATGCAAGACAGTGGTGCAACAGGAAACAATACGATCTGCTCGCTAGAAGGCGGTCGAGATCTTTTAGTCTGACGCAACATCTCTACCTAACATACTAACAAGTCCTAGGTCCTCAATTAGAAAAAAGGTGGGGATCCTTGTGTGAAAGAGACATCGAAGGGCTAACAATCTGCCATCAGAAAACCATCACAGCCAGCCAAGCAACTTCGAGCCCTTCAAGAATCTAGAATATATCCAATCTTACGAATTATTTTTTTGAAAGAGAGAGAGAGAGAGAGAGAGAGAGAGAGAGAAGGGAAGAAGGAAGTTAAGAAGAGGCATGAAACCGAGCTAAATAAAAATAATCCACATCAAAGATTTAACATGAACAAATGGTATTGATATTTAAACAGCCTACTGGTATTCTGTTTAGCGTATTTTTAACTTGTGACTGGAGTACAAGATAAACTCGGATTGCGTAGACAGTTTGTGCCTCATATACCTATCTAAATGAATCCATGAAAATGCCAAACTTCCTCTAAAAACAAATCAGAAAGCATCATTTTGACCTTGTGATTGAAAATGACTTGTGATTGTGACCTGCAAGGTTCAAAACCATAAACTCCATCCTTCATTGCAGCAACTAGCTACTTTGGCACCCCCAACAACATCATCAGTGCCCAATACTGGGTTTAGACCATAATAAAAGCATACATTCTCACAAATATACACATCCACACCACATACATGGGTGTAAACAGCTCGCGACTCAGCTCAAATAGAGCTTTTGTTTGGATGTCCAATAGATCCTGACGGGTCTTCAATTAAACATCTCTCTCTCTCTCTCTCTCTCTCTCTCTCTCTCTCTGCTCTTTCTGACATAGAATAATGTGTACAAGTCCATAAGATTATTGTCCAAACTTTATAGAGTGCAAGCCAATGCACTTTAAACTCAGGCGCTTAGATAGCAATACAAACTTTGTCTGTACCTTGTCAAATTTTCACACGAAGCACTTCAATAACATTTCAAGTAGTATAGATGAACTATACTAACACTTTAGATTTCAAGACTCGCTCATAAACAAGTTCTACACCTTGGTAGGTACATTATAATTAGATCACAACAGTAGTGTTCCTCGCAGCATCTGTGCCAGCTTTTGTTTCTTCTACTATGTTTAAAGCAGCCACGATTTGAGCAGCAGCTAGTCCCACAGTTGTTTCTGTCCTTTTCTCGTTCTCTGTGCTCACTCTCACCTTCTCCCAACTTCTACAAGACCCAGCTCCTATCCATACTTCTCCATTTTCTGCTTCAGAACCCTGAGGGCCCAACCTAACACGGACCTGGTGCTCCCGTCCTTGACCCCAATTCATCTCTCTCACGTGTAGAGTTCTCTCGCTATCACCAGCCAGCCTATACTTGAAATTACCATGACACCTGATCCCCATAGGACGAGAATGGTTGACAGCACCTTGGATGCCTCTGCAAGCAACAAAATTGCCCATATCTAACACATTGCTGCCTGACATTGATCGTAGGCTTTCACCATTACAGTCTGTAAATGCCTCCATATGAGTAAGCCCGTGTGCCTCTTCATCCACCAATGCATAAAGAGCCACCGCCTCAGCAAGAGCAGCCCCTTCCTCATCCAATCGCTGCTCTTGTTCCTTTTTCTCTTGCTTCTTTTGCTCAAGCTGTGAACGAATGGCTGCAGATGTAGCTAGAGCCTTCTCCAGCCGCCGCCTCTTCTTTTCCACCTGTCTCTTCCGATCCCTCTCTTCTTTTGCTTGCTTTGATTTGTCCTTGCTTGAACCTGGTATTCTTGAGAAAGATAGCGATCCAGAACCTTGAACTGGCACCGCATTTTCAACAAGTGCCATTGCTATCGAAAGGGTTCATAAAGATGACTCTCCTTGTGCGAAACAAAAATCCCTCCTAGTACCCTTTCTAAAGGTTCAAGGCTTCACTTGAACGTGGCTTTAAAGTTGATGCAGTAAGACAATGAGTCAATGTCGATGAGGTAAAATTTTGAAGCAACTGAGTGAGCCCGTGGTGCTGCACACCGTGGCAGTTTAAATTGCGATAAAACAACTCCCTGCATCTAAGGACTGTAGGAGGAAGTGGCCATGCGGTAAAGGAAATACTTTAATAGCGAAATCGATTCGTATGTAAGTTGTAAAAGACCATGGAAGCGTGATCTGCTACAAAGAAGTCGAATTGTCTCTTGCAACGGAACGAATTAACGAATTCCGGAACAAATCACGATTTGGAAGGGATCTGACTCAAGGGTTTGAAGCAATCTGCTGAAGAAGAAGTAAAGCCCAGGGATATAAACCCGATTATGGTATTAGAACAGAAAATGCAGAACGCTGAAGCACAAAAGTACCGGATCAAGGCAAGGATCATGAACCCTAGAAAGGGCAGTGAGCAGCAGCAGTCGAAATTCCACGAAATTGTTGAAGGAGATGCGAAATGGAAAGGGACGATTGAAAATTGTCGATGAAGCTGCGTTGTTAGATGGATGGACGATCAAAACACAGAAGAGAAAACTTGAAGAAAATGGTTATCAAGAAGAATTGGATAACACTTGAAGAAAATGATTATGAAGAAAATGGTTCACACATACCATCCAAGAGAAAACTTTAACATATATATGGTTATCAAGAATTGGATAAGGCTTTTTGACCACGTTTGAGAGTCTTTACACCCAGCCCCTCCCCGCCGGATTTCACCACACCACTCTTGCCCGAACACCCTCAACGTCAGGCAGGACGGCACGTCGTCCCACTTGGACATATGGAAAAAATGGGCTCGGGCTGTGTTTGCTAAAAGGTTTGTTCGATACATGGAGGCCACCCACATCGAGTGGGCGGCTCGAATTCACACCCCGTGCAGTGATCTAGCTGGGATTGAACCTATGCTAGCAAGCACAGAGAGATCCCTCTTTCGACTCACCCAATCAAATGCTGATATAATAAACAGGCAGCTTTTCCTTCCAGGTGTTGTGAACCCTTGCTTAGCTGTCCCCCAAGAATCTTTCTTTCTTCATGAGCAAGCGGGAGGTCTAGTCCCACCCTAAAATGTGTGGGTGTGTATGTACTGGTCATGAGCTCAAGGCACAGGCAATCACTGCTTGTATGATATGATGAGCAACTAGGGGCTAACTCCAAATCATCGTGGATCCTATAATCAGGTGCAGCTCTCAAATTGGTCATTGATCGATCCCCCCCCCTGAATGGTGCTACATACATGCTTGTCGACTGCAATAGTGTATCAAATTGCTATCCATTTGTCGCGAGGTCCTGAAAGTGTGCCTGAAAGCATTGTCGCTCTAGCTTGGCTAGAGCTCTCTGACCTCATGTAAGTTGTGCCCTGGCTGCATAAGTCATCGTGAAAACTGGTTTCGTGAAGACCGCCCCTACATAAGTCAGTCTATCTCAATCAACTTGTATGGGGGTGCTATTGGCACTTTCAATTTCAATACAACGCAAAAAATGAATTAAAAGAATTGGGGCATTGGCATTGGCATTAGCATTGGCATTGGCATTGAAAGTGCCAACAACGCCCCCATATGTAACCCTAAGCTGCCCATGGGGATTGGTAGTACCTCATAGTAGATAAGTAGCAAAGCTCTTGCAAGACAGTAGAGCTTCAACAACAGGCTCAAAACCTAATTAAAGCAACAACAAAGACCTTTGCCAAGCTATGATACTTTAGAATGAATGAGCACACAAAGTGCACAATGATATCATAGAAACACAAAGTGAAAACCCAATGGAATGGGAAAATTTTGTAGCCGTTGGGTACTTATGAAATTGACAATCTCAAAGGTGCCACGTGGCTTTATGAGAGCTTAAAAAAGAGAAAATTGCACTCAACTAAAAACATTAGGCACTGGATACTTATGAAATCGACAATCTCAAAGGAGCCACATTGCTTCCTGAGAGCACTCAAAAAAGAAAATATTAACAATCCGAAAAAAAGGGGTGCACACACACAACACACATGCATGTGCACTCACACATGTACACATACATGCTTGCACACATGGATACAACATGCACACATACATGATTTCTACATTTATGTCTACTTAATCCAATAATAAAAGTATTAATTTCACTATTTTCTTACGATTGTTTAAATGTATCTTTTGAAAGATGACTATCCTTCTCTTTAGGCAGGTAGCATTGTGGGATGAAACGAAACTTTCGCCTCTCATTGAGCCACGTGTCTTGATTTTAGATTCAATTTTAAATATCAACACTAAAATTTTGTTTCGGTTCTAACTTCCTCTCCTTTATGCATCTCATGGGATCCATCCCTACGCCTCCACATTTATCATCTATGCTATTGCCAATACATAGGTTGATTGATCATCGTGTTCTTCTTCGCCTTCATTTCCTGCTCGTCTCACGAACAATAATTCTCTTCCTCCCAATCCTTGCACCGTTGAAGAGATCTTCAAGGAATTCCTCTGTTGTCGAGCTGGTGTCCTCAAGGCCCTCACTATTGGTTTGTCCCTTCTTCCTTCCTCCCCCTCTATTTTTGTTGCTTCGAATGCTTTGCCTCACCCTTATTACACCCCTTCGTGCAGATGTCAAAGGCTTCTGCTAGCAATGCGATCTAGGTTCACCTTGCCTTGTATTTCATCCCAATGGACACTTTCCAAGTTTGACACACCTTAGTTTCATCCCAATAGTTGCTTTCCTTGCATTCGTTTTTGTAAATTTGAAGCACAAATGCACAAGAATCAATGAGACTTCAAGATCATTTGGAGTAAATTTAATTTACGCATGCTAATGAATGTGTCTGATGGTTGATCTTGCTTTCAAAAATCACTGTCATCCTTGATTATCAACTAAAATGTTATGGAAGAACCTCAAAATCTAACTTTGTGGGAATCAATCGATGTGTGTAGGAGACGACTATATACCGCTCATGAGTGGATCTTCCAATATACGAATCAAGAATTTACCTGCGGACTAGGGTACGGGATAACTAGGTATAGCTTTGCATTTGTGAAGATAGAAATATATGAACTTTTGAGTGATGGGGGATCTGAACGAAGCAATTTTGTGCAGTATTGGGAGTTTGGGAAAAGACCACATTGATGAACATGTCTCTCTGGTGGTGGTGGATGGTGTGATTCTCTCAAGCACGAACCATGGACTTCAGATAAAGACGTGGGAAGTGAGTGTGATTGCTTCTATTCTCCTTGTTGTGGCAAATTGACGATCCTTTGAATTTGCCTTGTGTTGTCTAGAATTTGACTACCGGCCATTATAGCTCTAATGGTGCTTTGTTGTTGTGGCATGTAAATATATGTTGTTTGGAAGCACAGGGAGGAGCAGGATCAACGGATTTTTGAACATTGTCTAGATGCACGATGTGGCATACCCCATCATCATAGGCCAGCATTATTGTGATCCAATGTCTCAATGCCCAGGTAACAAGGTCCCTCTCCTCTCTCTCTCTCTCTCTCTCTCTCTCTCTCTCTCTCTCTCTCTCTCTCTCTCTCTCTCTCTCTCTCTCACACACACACACATATGTATCTCTTGGACACACAACCTTGCAATGCATATCTTTTATCCATTCTACAGTGAAAACCATGATGGCTCCCAATATCACCATGGAATAAGCGATGCAAAGAGCACGGCCGCATTTGAGAAGGTTCAACGTCTTAGGCAATGCCTATGATGAGTCAAAAACATGGAAAGCTGGGGACTTTAGAATTCAAGAAGCATAGATGAAGGTAGTGCATCTCATCTTGAAATGAAAGCTCCATCGCATACTCTATGGAACTCGCACTCAACAACCAAACCTTATATAATATTAGTGTTTTGCATGAAGGCAACCTACTCAAAGGTGCTAAGAAAGTCAATTTTTTCAAGAAAGACCTTCTATATCACATCGAGATCATTCTTATTCGTGTATACGATGCTGTCAAATTGTGTTGGGATGATCTATTACAAAGTTGGGCTCTCTTACAATGCTACCAGGCATTGTTTAGCTCCTCTGTGTGTGTGTGTGTGTGTGTGTGTGTGTGTGTGTGTAAGATCTATCTTCTAGGATGAATAGGATGATCACCAGTTTTGTAGTTATTTGGAGATCAGCTATATAATCTACTAACATTTTTTGTAATCCATGGATGTAGGCAAGGGCATGCATATTCACATTTGTAACTGCTTTCTTGACATTCGTGGGATGGTGAGATTTTCGTTGTTCATTGAAAATATGAAGGTGAGCGGTTCTTTCATTGTCCAAACAATAATGTTTGAGAAGAGTTACATAGCTATTCAAGCAGATAATGATCTTCAAGCTATGAAGTTTCATGATACATTTTGAGGCATTCTTAAATACAATGCCCACAATCTTTGTGGCTTCATGGAGGCCATCACCATGGTATCACGCAAACATCTACATGCAATTTACATCTCAGAAATGGGTGCATGGAGGAAAACCCAACAACTTGATAAATGAGATCCCCACAGTTGCAATTAATCCTCTTTCCTTAAGACTGCTTTGAAATTTTCATTCTTCTAGATTTTAGATTGTGTTCCCTTAGTGTCTAGTGTATGTGTGACTTCTTTATACACATACTAAGAGCATTCTCATCAGCAAGGACGTTGCAACTTGCCCTCAATCATCCCTATAGGCTTTGGTTCAATGGTTATAGAGTTATACAATTGAGGAAGAGTAAGTTCACGTTGGGCTTCCAAAGAATTTTAATTTCATAGTATTCCCAATTGAGACAAGATCATTTTTTCCAAAGATAAGACCAATTTATTAATGCAAAGAAAACAATACAAATTCTTCTTTTCCATAAGGAGATGAATTCCGCTGAAGTATGTGACAAGTGCAAAGTGCTATGTACCAAATGCAAATTGCTATGTGCCAAACTCAAATTGCTATGTGCTAGATACAAATCGATATGAACCGAAGGAAAGGCACGTTCCTTGGTCTTATAATTTTTGGAGAGAAAGTGTGCCAACTCTCCCCCCCCACAAATGTGTAGTTATGTGCTAAATGCAAAGTACTATAAGCCAAATGCAAAGTGCCATATGACAAATTCAAATTGCAATGTGCAAAATTCAAATTGCTATGTGCAAAATTCAAATTGCTTTATGGAAAATGCAAATTGAAATGCAAATTGCTATGTGCTAGATACAAATAGATATGAACCCAAGGAAGGGCACATTCCTTGGTCTTGTAATTTTTGGAGAGAAAGTGTGCCAACTCTCCCCCCACACAAATGTGTGGTTATGTGGTGCTAAATGCAAAGTACTAAGCCAAATGCAAAGTGATATATGCCAAATTCATATTGCTATGTGCAAAATCAAATTGCTTTGTGGAAAATGCAAATTGAAATGAGCACAAAGAAGGCCACATTCTTGGTCCTATAATTTAGGAGAGGAAGTGGCAACTCTTCCCCCACACAAATGTGTGGTCATGGGCTAAATACTAGAGTGCTATGTGTTGAATACAAAGTGCTATGTGCCAAATACAAATTGCTATGTGCTAATTCAATTTTCTAAAAACAAAACATGTGGTTACATGCTAAAATTACAAAACTTAAATAGAACATATTTTCTGTCAATCCGACTACCTACCCGGATCTAGTTTGATGCATATTCTTGAATGGCCAAGGAGCCCTAGGAATTTTAGATCAAACAAGGTACATGGACTCTATGTTGGAAAAATTCAAGACGATGTCTCTTCTGTGAAGATAGTGGGAGAGAAGGAAGGAGTCTCACTTGCGGCTTTCTCACATACACAATGGGGGAATACACACAAAGGTGGAGGTTGAAAACAATTTTCCTCTTCTTAGTTGTGAAAGCCAAAAGAACTCTTGTACAAAGAAATAGAAGAACCCTATATGTGGATCTCAAACCAAACTCAGCTAACTAAGGTGGCATACTAACTGAGCCACGAACTAGAGTACATAAGGATAGCTGTCATCCAACTATTATTCATGGGCGGTGTATCAACCGCATCTGCAGCTAACAAGTCGATGACATAAATGCACAACGGTCACCCTGGCATATCATGAGTGGAGCTCGATATCTCAACACTCCCCCTCGAGCTCAATCCCAATTCTTGCACACCAAGCAGGTCTCTGAACTTGCGCAGCTTCTCTGCGCCTAATGCCTTCGTGAATATGTCAGCTACCTGATCCTCTGTGCTAACATAAACTAGATCAATAAGACCTAGTAAAACCTTCTCCCGCACATAGTGATAATGCACCTCAATGTGCTTTGTTCTAGCATGATAGATTGGGTTATTTGCCAAGTGTATATTGCTCATGTTGTCACAATAAATGACAACTGGCCCATCTGTAGACTGATGCATATCATAAAGTAGCTTATGCAACCAAGCTACCTCACATGCAGCCATTGCTGCACCCCTATACTCAGCTTGACAAGGCAACTGTAGGCTGTTTCTTGCTGCTCCAAGTGACTGCAGCACTCCCAAAAGAGAACACATATCCACTGTTAGATCGTCTATCTAAAATACTACCAGCCCAATCAACATCAGTGTATCCATGCAACTGTATCTGAACCCCAGCCTCATAAAATAGTCCATACTACAATGTGGACTTCACATAGCTGAGTATGCGTCTAGCCGCATCTAAATGTGGTTTCCTTGGAGCCTACATAAACTGACTTACCAATCCAATAGCATAGCTCAAATCTGGCCTGGTAATAGTCATATAAATCAAACTTCCTACTATGCATCTATACATAGTAGGGTCTTCCAGAAGCTCACCTGCATCTGCGCTCAGCTTCACATTTTGCTCCAAAGGAACTGAAATAGGCTTACAGCCTGTCATCCCATCCATACTGCCTCTACAAGAGCCGTATCCCACTTGGTGATCTAATCACCTCAATGCCCAAGAAATAACATAGCTCTCCCAAATCCTTCATCTCAAACTTCTGCTTCAATAGCATTTTCACATGAAGGATATCTTCATCACTATCACCTGTGATGATCAAATCATCAACATAAATGACAAGCAGCATAATACCTTTCTCTGTTTTTCTCACATAAAGTGAGAAATCTGCCTTGGAAATCTGAAAGCCAATAGTGACAAGATACTATCCTATCTTGTTAGACCATGCTCTAGGTGCTTACTTCAAGCCATACAAGGCTTTGTTCAACCTACAAACAAACTCAGGATGAACAGCATGAACATAACCTGGTGGCTGCTCCATAAAGACCTCTTCTTGCAAATCACCATGCAAGAAGGCATTCTTTACTTTTATCTGATGTAAAGACCATCCCTTTGATGCAGCCATAGCAATGATTGCTCTTACGGTTGCCATCCTTGCAACCAGACTGAATGTTTCTTCATAATTAATGCCATATGTCTGTGCATACCCCTTGACAACTAATCTTGCCTTGTATCTGTTCACAGAACCATCTGCATTGTGCTTCACCTTATAAACCCACTTACAACCAATTGCATTCTTGTCTTTAGGCAAAGGCACCAATTCCCATGTAGCATTTGCTTCCAAGGCATCCATTTCTTCATCCAGGGCTTTCTCCCATTTTTCTTTTCCCATGGCTTGCTCAAAAGAAGTGGGTTTTGGTTCTTGTATCACTTTGACCATATAAGCATAGTAAGTGGCTGTAAATCCATCATATTTCAACCTATCCACAGGATACCTAACTCTAGTATATCTATGCAAATTAGGGTCACTTCCAGGTGCTCTCAAAATATCCCTGGTCTTCCTTACTCCAGGTGTAACAATAGAAGGAATACCCAACTCATCATCAATGCTCTGTTTTGAGCCACTGGATTCACCATCCACATAAGAGTGACCTGCATTCACATCAAACATGGGCTGATCTACCTTCTCTTTTCCTTTTTGTGATACCTACATACCACTATCTGCATTGCTTTGAGGAGATTCTCCTGATCTCAATCTGCCTGTCCATGGCAAAGTATGTGAACCACTGCTAGAGGACACAGTAGGTCCACTAATATTTTGTGATTACTGCTATGAATTCTGTGCAGCATTACCATTTTGTGCATCTATATCATCAATCACATTTACTGGTTTATACCAGCTGCTCATCTCATCAAAAACAACATCTCTGCTCACTGTAAACTTACGAGTAGAAGGGTTATAGCATCTATACCCTTTCTGCTGCAGAGAATAACCAATAAAGATGCACTTCTCAGCTTTTGGATCCAACTTGGACCTCAACTCATCTGGCACATGAATATAGGCAATGCAACCAAAAATTTTCAAATGAGAAATATCTGGTTTCCTACCAGTATACATCTCCTCTGGCGTCATGCCATGTATTGCTGCAGTGGGAGTCCTGTTCATTATGTAAAGTGCTGTAGCAACTGCTTCAGCCCAATAATAATCTGGTAGGTCTTTTTCATTTAGCATGGCCCAAGATACCTCTCTAATATGCCTGTTTTTCCCTTTTGCAAGTCCATTTTACTGTGGGGTATAACTGCATGAATATTGCTGCTTTATGCCATGCTCCTGCAGGAACCTTGCAAACTCATTTGAGAGGTACTCTCCCCCTCCATCTAACCTTAGGCATTTTATTTACAGGCCTATTTCTTTTTCAACCATAGCTTTAAAAGCTTTGAAATGCCCAAACACTTCACTTTTCTTTTTCATAAAATACACCCAAATTTTTCTGCTGTAATCATCAATAAAAGTGACAAAATAATGACAGCCTCCAATAGATGCAGCTTTAGTAGTCCACACATCAGAGTGGATTAATTCCAATGGCTTCTTACTCTCTTGAACATGTCTAGGAAATGGTTTCCTTGCCTGTTTTCCAAATTGACAGGCTTCACATACCTTATGCATTTCTGCAACCTTGAATTTAGGCAATCCTACAACAATGTTTTGGGCCTGCATTGATTTAAGTCGTTGTACATTCACATGACCAATGCGTTTATGCCAGATATCAATATCTGCAACTACACCGGTCCCATGTGCAAACATTGCTGCACTCAATTCTCGCATGTCTGCATCCAACGTAAACATCCTGCCCTTCTTCTTTCCTTTTGCTATCAAGCGACTGTTATTTTTCATATCCTCAACAAAACATCCATGAGGATTAAATTTGACGTGCAAGCCCTACTCAACCATTTAACCAACAGAAACCAGGTTCTTGGTGATATTCGGGACATGAAATACATCAGACAGGTATTTCTTTTTCCCATCCTGTATAGACAAAGGAATTTTACCAATCTGCACAATAGGATGTGCAGTATCATCACTAGTCTCCACAAATCCTGGTTTTTCCATTTTCCTTACATCCTGCATCCACTCTGCATGACCTGTCATGTGGTTTAATGCACCTGAGTCAACATACCACACATTATTGCTTTCTTCTACACTTGTCATAGAATTGGTCATGTGTTGCACCATAAATAAATGCTCATTTCTGTCATCACCCTGTCTACTAGAGGATGCATAATTGCCTTGCTGCAATTTTCCATTCATAATGTCATTCTGCTTTTTGTAGCAGTCTTTAGCCATATGACCCATTTTACCACAATAGTAGCATTCAACATTGTTGTTTGCATTTTGGCCTCTCTGCCATCCACCACGACCTCTTTGGCTCCCCCTGCCTCTAGAGTTACCACATCCTCCTCCAAAGGACTGGTTTTCTTGAGTTTGCTGCATATTTTGATTTCTACCACGGCCTCCGGATCGGCCTCCTCTACCTCTTCCAGCATTTGAGTAGAAGACAGTTTCTTTTGAAGTTTCTCCTGAAGAAGATGCACCACCATTTCTCTGCTCTTCAGAAATTAGAAGAGCAAACAACTCCTCAAAATCAGGAAATTTTTCATGGATGGCAATGGATGTCCGGAACTGTGCATAATCCTTTCCTAGACCATTCAAGGTCACAAAAACTAGATCATCATCTTCCACTGGTGACCCAATGGAAGCAAGTGCATCTACAATTTTCTTCACCTTCATGTGGTAGTCATTGATGCTCATATTTTCTCTCTGCACATTGTGCAACTCCTGCTTGAGCTACATTTTCCTGGCTTGCGTATTTGTGTTGTACATTTTTTCCAAAGTATCCCATGCCTCCTTTGGCGTACTTGCATCCTGAATATGCACAATCATAGAATCTGAAATATTGATAGACAACCAGTACATAACTTTTCTGGCTCTCTCATGCCATCCTTTAAATGCTTGCATTTCCTGTTGATTGGGAACATTAGGAAGAACTGGTTCTTCTTCATTTCCTGTAATGAACTCCCAATAGCCTTTTTCCATAAGGAAATTCGTCATTCTAAACTTCCATGCTTGGAAGTTGTTCTTGTCAAGCTTTTCAGTGATAATCTATGACAGAGAATCAGATGCCATTATAGAACACTGCAAAATATTCTGTCACTGCAAAAAACACAGCTTCTGCCTCACATGAGCAAATCTGCAAAACTGACGAAAGTGGTATTTGACCACACAGTTACTTCCTAGTGACGATTTTGCATCAACAGGCAATAAGGATGCTAGTATCTCTGTGCACAAGCATACAATGCAATTTCTACGGTAACTTTTCACCGACGTGCAGAGCAGTGGTCGCACAACAAAAATAGTGCCTTTTTCTCATTGCTTGCGGAGAACTTCCGCCTCCAAAATGGGCACCGGAACGGCCTCGAATCCAAAACCGGCCCCAAAATGGCCTCTCACCACACCGCGTAGGGCGTCTCAATCTGAGACAATACACTCTTGCACTTTCAGGCTGTGCTACCTGCAGAGATTTGCTCCCAAACTCGAAAAAGGAAAGCAACACTGGTCCTCTTACTAAGACACCGCAAACTTGGTTTGCTTTCTTGAGCTCCTTACTATGAACCAGGCTCTAATACCATGTGAAGATAGTGGGAGAGAAGGAAGGAGTCTCACTTGCGGCTTTCTCACATACACAATGGGGGAATACACACAAAGGTGGAGGCTAAAAACAATTTTCCTCTTCTTAGTTGTGAATGCCAAAAGAACTCTTATACAAAGAAATAAAAGAACCCTATATGTGGATCTATTACCAAACTCAGCTAACTAAGGTGGCATACTAAGTGAGCCATGAACTAGAGTACATAAGGATAGCTATCATCTAGGCATTATTCATGGGCGGTGTACCAACCGCATCTGCAGCTAACAAGTCGGTGACATAAATGCACAACGGTCACCCTGGCATATCATGAGTGGAGCTCGATATCTTAACATCTCCCCCCCCCCCCCCCCCCCCAACTCTCTCACCCCTATTCTCTCCCTCTTGCACCCTGCTCAAGCCCGTCCGTCCCTAACACATAGGTTGCTTAAACAACGACCATCCCATAGCGCCCACCAATGGTGGTGCAAGGTGTCCTCTCATGGTGGTGTGCCAACAACGACTCACCCAAGGCGGCAATCGCCCATCATGTACACCCTTTTGAGAATAGAAATAATATGAAGAAATAATAATAGAAATAATATGTAGACCAAATAAGGTACATGGACTCCATGTTGGAACAATTCAAGACGATGGGTGCCATACCAACCCTTTTGAGAATAGAAATACTATAAAGAAAACTAAAGCCCTTTGTTCTCAAATCCTACATTATTTTGGCAAATTTTCAACAAGCTAAGCTACTTGATGACTTTAACGAGGCTAGACATATGCTATGAAGTTTGTCTTGTGATCCCCTCTATGGTAAAATCATGTCTTCATTATTAGATTAGGATGAAACACGTTTTTAGATATCTAAGAAAGACAACAAACCATAAGCTATCATATGTCAAGGATAGCCAACACATAGAAACATGCCAATCATCTACAATGATTGCACCTACACATCAATGGGTTCTTAACGTGCACCAAAACTCCAACTTACATTTTGGCTCCACCATTTGGCCCTAAGTTCACTGCTCCCTCCATAGTTTGGCTTCTCACTCGGGTTTGGGGTCCAGATGATATGCATGTTCATGAATGGATCAACTGCTTGTCCTTCGTTTAGTCACTCAATTTGGTAAGGCATTTCATTTGGTAATATGTTGCATTGAGGCCCGTCATTCAAGGTTTCAGCAACAACAAAGCCCCAAACAATCTTTAGCATGGAGAGCCATCACATTCTAGTTGTATTCCAATCAGAAATCTTTGAAATCTTTAAGTGGAAAGAGGATGTACTTCATACTCTTTTTGCCAAAGGGTAGGTGCCAATATACAATTTTGATTTAGTGCTCATAGGCCTTGAGAAAAAGGAAACAACTCCTACTATCTCAACTGAAACCAATTTGAATGCAGCAAATTCATCGTATTCTTGCATGGATCAGACTTCACTTCTTGATCACAAAGATTTGCAAGTAATACCTGGCCCTTCCGTTAACATGAACACAATCTAAATTTTGTGACCATTCCTAAGTTTGGAGAGTCCGGAAGTTAGATGGGACAAGTTACCCCATCTAGAGGGTAAAGATCAGGAATCACCTTGTATCCCAGAAGCTATGGAGAGTGGATGCAAGGCCAAAGGTTTGTTGTAGATAACAAGGGAAGGACTCTAACGTCGATGGACAAAGATGAACTCAAAGCATGGGAGGATAGAGATGCCTAGGCCACCCAGGCTTTAGTCATATGGATGATGATGGACTCTGTGGTTCCCCATATCCAAATTGCTAAAATATCAGTGGAGGTGTGGGCCACTTTGAAGGACTTGTAGGAGATAGATCATACTTCTCGTATCTTGACTCTCCAACACCTGCTTTTCAATATGCACATCCCAAGGACTCCAAACGTAAGGCCAATGACTCAAAGCTAAAAAGAAGGTAAAATGTTTCTATGTGAAAATTTTGGTCATTATGTCAAAGACTCATGAAGAAGAAGGTGGATTAAAAGAAAGAGAAGAAGTCCATTAGCAAGGAGGAGCCTAAGACAGACACAACTAACATCACTACTAGAGAGCTTTTCTTGGCCATAGAGCACTGCTCTGCTCACGTAACGAGTAAACACAAAGAGGCTTGGTACATGGATAGTGGTGCCTCAAACCACATGTCCAACAAGAAATACCATGGAGGGAACCCACCATTCTGATTCAAAGGTGATCGTGAGGGATAGCTCGACATGCCCTGTGAAGGGAGTTGGCAGTGTTCCTTTCATCCCCACAATGGGAAAAGAGAAGGTAATATCAGGTGTGTTGTTTGTTCCAAATCTATGCACGAATCTGCTCTCTATGAGTCAGATGGATAAGAATAAAATGTCAATACTCTTCGAGAATGGGGAAGTCACCATCACTTCCAAGGAAGACGGAGCCCAAGGTGTCAAGGAGGAGGGCTTATACCAGTTACATGCTTTAGTTGTTCACGGCCATGGGCACTCCAAAACGTGGCATGGAAGGCTTAATCATGTCAACTATGGTACTCTTATACAAATGCAAAAGTCAAAGATGGTGGAGGGACTTCCACCTATCAGAAGTGCACAAAAAGTCTGCTAGGCTTGCTTGGAGGGCAAGCAACAACAAGAGTGATTCCCACAGAAGGCTACATCGAGGGCTAAGGGACCATCGGAGCTAGTCCACTCTGTCACTTGTGGACTAATGTCAACCAACTCATTTTTAGGGTCTAGGTATACTCTTCTATTTGTGGATGACTTTAGTCGGCGGATGACTTGGATATACTGCCTGGCCAAGAAGTCTTAGGCATTTGAGAAATTCAAAGACTGGAAGGCCAAGGTAAAGAAGGAAATAGAGAAGAAAGTCAAAGCATTCCGTACTGATGGATGGGGGAGTTCACCTCCACAGAGTTCAACACTTTCTACAGGAAGCATGGGATTGAGTGCCAGCTTACCTATGGTCATACTTCTTAGCAGAAGGAAGTTGTTGAGCGAAAGTAACGAACGTTTACAGAGACGGGGTTGACCATGATTAGAGGGAGATTTCCCTTGAAAGCTTATTGGGGTGAAGCAATGAATACTTAGTTATCATCAATAGGACCAAGTCCAATGCCATTGTAGATATGACGCCCTATGAATCATATTATAGTAAGAAGCCCACTATCTCTCATTTGAGGATTTTTGGATCTAATGCATTCATAAATGTGCATAAAGATGACAAGACAAAGCGGATTCCAAAAGCAGGAAGTACATCTTCACCAGGTACTGTAAACAATTTAAGCGGTACAACCTCTTTGATCTGGTGAAGAGATAGATATTGATTAGTAGGGATGTGGTCTTTGAAGAAACAACATCCCATGTAGAAGAAGAAGTTTGATATCAAAGTTCCCAAAGTTTTGACACCCATGTTGACCATTACAAAGGTACCGACAACTAAAGATCCCAAAGAACCAGAGGAAGAGCAAGATGCACTAGAGCCACCCCTGAAGTCAACTTCTAGTGATAGGAAGTTACCGACGTGGTATTTGAAGACCTTGCAGGATTCTCAAGTCACAAAGATTCCCTAGTCAAGTTTTCACCGGAGGTCACAATGCAATGTGTATGTATTCTCAGCCAAGTTCACCTTGGTGGCTCAGCTCCATGAGCTACAATCCTTTAAGGAGGCAAAAGATGTATTGGAATGGCAGGCTACCACCATGAAGGCAGAGATGGATGCCATGTTGAAGAATGACACCTGGGACTTGGTGTCCAAACCCTACAAATGCAAGGTCATAGGTACCAAGTGGGTGTACAAGCTAAAGTCAAGTCAGATGGGAGCTTGTACAAATATAAAGCAAGATCTAAGTTGTACTCATTGTACTGTTGCTTACTCTACACATCCTACTTTGGTATTTTTGGTTTGTTATGTTACAATCTTGGTTGCTATCATATGCACTAGAAAATCCAAAAAGGTCTTGTACGAGCCCCCTCTTCTTAACTAGTGCAATTTCATAGAGGGTGTTGAGAATGGTGTAAATTACACCATAGAGATAGGGCATAGCGACAACGAAGCCTAACCCTAACCATAACTACTGGTCAACATGTTTATATTTTACTTTCTTTGGAATACAACACAATGTATAGTTAGTTAGCTCTTGTGCACTCCACTCTCTTGCCACTGAACACACACACACACACACACACACACACACACAATGCACCTTGCAACACAAGAGAGCCCTTATGCGAAATTGCTAAGTAGAAACTCTAGCCTAGCCTGTAGCTAGAAAGTGAATCACACACACACAATCTGTCGTATGTGGAGCTTAATCCTTTTTTAAGAGGTTGTTTTTGGTCGTGATTTGGACCCAGGTGTGTTATACCCACTCCAAGCAAAAAATATATGAAAATTGGCACATGAATCGTGTGGTCAAACTTTGTAAAAAGGCATGTGGCTCACATAGCATGAGAGCAGTGAATATTCTACTTGTAACTTGTATCTTCTCACTCGATGGATAAGAAGAAACGTAGGACTGGCTGCTTCTCAATGGATCTAGCCCTGGGTGAACCATGTATATCAGTGTCTCTTTTTCTCTTCCATTCTGTGTGCTTTCTGTATTTTGTATTTTGCACATTTCGCTTCTTGCATTGTTGTTTCGTTATCGTGTTGCTCCTAACACAATCACAACCAATGCACCTTACAACTATAAAAGAGACCTTGTGCCAAGTTATCAAGCAAGAACTCTAGCCCAACCTGCATCAAAAGCATCTAGTACATTGTGGAATACTTGCAAGGTTTAGATCCTAGAGTGTCAAGTTTGGAAAACATCCTAACAATCTACTCGGAGTCCTTTAGCAACCACATGCAGACCTGGCCTACTAGCACCTCCATCCATGGCACACCCCTCTCTCTTCTACTTTGAGTGTACTTCCATCCAGTTGGTTATTGTACCCTATTGCCCAATCTTTACACAACAACAACTATTGGATACAAGAAGTCTAATGGCTTAATCTGAGCACCCATCTAATAGTGCTACCCATGTTTCCACATTCTCTGACCTCGATATAGATGTAGCCTAGGATGGACTTAAGCCTACAACTCTAATAGTGCTGCCCATCTGATAAGTTTAATGGCTTAATCTGAGCAACCATCTCAGTAGAAATAAGTTGTTGAGCGAAAGCAACAAACGTTTACAGAGGCGGGGCTGACCATGATCAGAGGGAGATATCCCTTGAAAGCTTATTGGGGTGAAGCAATGAATACTCAGTTATCATCAATAGGACCAAGTCCAAGGCCATTGTAGATATGACGCTCTATGAATCATATTATAGTAAGAAGCCCACTATCTCTCATTTGAGGATTTTTGGATCTGATGCATTCGTAAATGTGCATAAAGATGACAAGACAAAGCAGATTCCAAAAGCAGAAAGTACATCTTCACCAGGTACTGTGAACAATTTAAGGGGTACAACCTCTTTGATCTAGTGAAGAGATAGATATTGATTAGTAGGGATGTAGTCTTTGAAGAAACAACATCCCATGCAGAAGAAGAAGTCATCAAAGTTCCCAAAGTTTTGACACCCATGTTGACCATTACAAAGGTACCGACACCTAAAGATCCCAAAGAACAAGAGGAAGAGCAAGATGCATTAGAGCCACCCTTGAAGTCAACTTCTGGTGATAGGAAGTTACCGACATGGTATTTGAAGACCTTGCAGGATTCTCGTCACAAAGATTCCCTAGTCAAGTTGAGTTCACTAGCAGTCACAATGCAATGTGTATGTATTCTCAGCCAAGTTCACCTTGGTGGCTCAGCTCCATAAGTTACAAACCTTTGAGGAGGCAAAAGATGTATTGGAATGGCAGGCTGCCGCCGTGAAGGCAGAGATGGATGCCATGTTGAAAAATGACCTGGGACTTGGTGTCCAAACCCTACAAACACAAGGTCATAGGTACCAAGTGGGTGTACAAGCTAAAGTCAAGTCAGATGGGAGTTTGTACAAATATAAAGCAAGATCTAAGTTGTACTCGTTGTACTGTTGCTTACTCAGCACATCCTACTTTGATATTTTTGGTTTTTTATGTTACAATCTTTGTTGCTATCATATGCACTAGAAAATCCAAAAACGTCTTGTACGAGCCCCTTCTTCTTAACTAGTGCAATTTCATAGAGGGTGTTGAGAATGGTGTAAATTACACCATAGAGATAGGGCATAGCAACGACAAAGCCTAACCCTAACCATAACTACTAGTCAACATGTATATATTTTACTTTCTTTGGAATACAACACAATGTATAGTTAGTTAGCTCTTGTGCACTCCACTCTCTTGCCCCTAAACACGCACACTGTTTTTTTTTTTTTTGTGAAACCAATGACTTTAACATAAAATCAATGTACATGACATTAGACTCCAAAAGAGAGCCTAATGGAAGCACTCAAAAGCAGTGAGAAAACACTTCAAGGCTAGTAGCATCCAAATCCCTCACAGCATAACTATCATATAAAGATTGCTTGAGGGACATTCTGAAGAAAGCATATGCCTGAGGGAACTGTTGTCCCATCCTAAAATGCCATCTCTATGTCCAAATAGTCCATAGTACCCAAAAACGAGCCCAGTGAAAGAAAGGGAGGAATGGAGACATCTGAGATGAGAAGCATCCAAACATCCATAAGAGTTTCCCGAATCTGATAGAGGGAAACCGAAGCCGCAGCAAATGAGAGACATGAGTGATCAATATCCGAGAGTGCGGACAAGACCATAATAGATGGGGAACTGTCTCACGATGATGAGAGCAACGGGGGCAGGAAGAAGAAGCAATACGACGTGCTTCCAATTTCACCCCAATGGAAAAAGCTCCCACTATACATCTCCTAAACACACACACACATAGACACATGCGCGCGCGCACACACACAATGCACCTTGCAACACAAGAGAGCCCTTATTCCAAATTGCTAAGCAGAAACTCTAGCCTAGCCTATAGCTAGAAAGTGAATCACACACACACAATCTGTCGTATGTGGAGCTTGATCCTTTTTTAAGAGGTTGTTCTTGGTCGTGATTTGGACCCAAGTGTGTTATACCCACTCCAAGCAAAAAATATATGAAAATTGGCACATGAATTATGTGGTCAGACTTTGTAAAAAGGCATGTGGCTCACATAGCATGAGAGCAGTGAATATTCTACTTGTAACTTGTCTCTTCTCACTCGGTGGATAAGAAGAAACGTAGGACTGGCTGCTTCTCAATGGGTGTAGCCCTGGGTGAACCATGTATATCAGTGTCTCTTTTCCTTCCATTCTGTGTGCTTTCTGTATTTTGTATTTTGCACATTTCGCTTCTTGCATTGTTGCTCCGTTGTCGTGTTGCTCCTAACACAATCACAGCTAATGCACTTTGCAACTATAAGAGAGCCCTTATGCCGAGTTATCAAGCAAGAACTGTAGCCCAACTTGCATCAAAAGCATCTAGTACATTGTGGAATACTTGCAAGGTTTAGATCCTAGAGTGTCGAGTTTGGAAAACATCCTAACAATCTACTCGGAGTCCTTTAGCAACCACATGCAGACCTGGCCTACTAGGACCTCCATCCATGGCACACCCCTCTCTCTTCTACTTTGAGTGTACTTCCATCCAGTTGGTTTTTATACCCTATTGCCCAATCTTTGCACAACAACAACTATTGGATGCAAGAAGTTTAATGGCTTAATTTGAGCACCCATCTAATAGTGCTACCCATGTTTCCACATTCTCTGACCTAGATATAGATGTAGCCTAGGATGGACTTAAGCCTACAACTCTAATAGTGCTACCCATCTGATAAGTCTAATGGCTTAATCTAAGCACCCATCTCATAGTTCTCCCTTACGATTCCACATTCTCTAGCCTAGATATAGATGTGGCCAAGGATGGTGGACTTAAGCCTACAACTCCCAAGAAGGGTGTCAAACCAATAATACAAGGTTACATGCAAAAGAGAAGACTCAGGACCCTAAAAATGGTACAGTTGAGTCACAAAAAGAAGGGTCAAATGTTACATTTAAGTTACAAGGTTATAGTAGCTACAACCTCTATACAATTGAGTCAACTTTTGGAAGCAAATTCAGCCTTGAAAATGATTGAACCTAGCTAAAAGGAAAGCACATGCTATGGTTGAGATCAAGCATGTGCAAGCAAGGTTGAGGATGGCCAAGAAACAATTGAGAAGAGGGATTACCCTCAAATATGCTAAAACAAATTGGGCTAGATCAAGAAGACATTGTCAAGGACAAGAAGCACTGAGTCCCCCACCAATTCCCTTGAATTATTTGCTAGGCCAAGTAAGCCTCTATGATGCTTACATTGCAAAGAATAATGCAAAGTAGAAAACCATTGCAGAGGAAATTCATTATAGGATGCCCTATTGAAATTAGGCAAGGCCATCACAGCCACGGTCCCCAATTATTTGATGCTCCAAGGATGCACCTTGGAAAGGACATGGAAGATCTCAATGTTGGAAAGTAAAGAGCTTTGGAGTGTGGTTTGTTTGATCTATGAACAAGATAGAATCGAAGTGGATCAAGGCCTATCATAAGTAGAACGATCGACAGTCAAAATACACTCACTTGGGGATTGCCCAACCAGGCATTTAGCATGATATTGAGCAATATAAACCCAATCGTTGGATTTATAAGGTTGTTCCTTTGTAAGTCAATGTCATTGCTCTTTGATCCCCAAATTTGGTTCCTTCCCTTCTATAGGATTGTGTTGGATAAGTTGTTGCAAAAGTTGTAACTTGGCCGAGGGGCCTCGTGCTCTCTAAGGCACAAACTTGTGCCATCATTGGACATAATTGGAGAAAGGACACACCTCCCAACTCGTAGCAATCTACCAATACGTGTATAAAGCCTTTGAAGTAGCTGTAGATTGGGATAAACCATTGATATCTTGGCTAGAGAAGGATGTGCCAAAATTAGGCCTCTGATGTAGACATCAAATAAAGCTCAGCCTCGGCACCCTTTTATCACCCTGAAACAATTTCTCCTTTCCATATCTCCTCCTTCACTAAGTACCTAGCAAATATTGGATTGTGGAACATGGTTCTTGTAAGCCTTGGGAAAGATGTTAACCCCAGGTGCACCACTCTGAGAGAATTAGGGCATGAAAAGGAATCTTACCTTCTGATAGCCCAATGGCATCAAAAAGCATATATTGAATGGGAGTGGATGATAGGAACCTTGTGCACCTAGGTGGATTAACTATTAAGCGAGAATCTTGAACTCAACGATGCACAATTCTCTATCCTAGATGGTCGTTGATCCAAATGGTGCACAATTATGATCAAAGGGTAGAGCCCTTAGCAATGTTCATATAAAATCCATTCCAAGGGCAAGTGTGGGGAGTTATGATTAGGTATAGTTTTACCTCAAGGGCAATGACACTAGACACTAGACACTAGACACTAAAGGAGTTGTTGCATTACCTTGCATGATTGGGTATGGTGTGACCTCAAGGGCGAGGACACTAGACAATAAATTATTTGTTGCACTAGTTTGCGTACGCGAGTGCGAGCATTGGATTCCCCATGGGGATATTTCAAGTCTTGGTTTGTATAGGGCTATGCCTACCCCTAAATTCAAGGGCGAGGGTGAGAAGCTGTGATTGGTGTTAGTTCATGTGAGTGGTTGCTACGAGGGTTTGATTCCACCATAAGGATGTTCGAGCTTTGCTTTGTATAGGGCTATGCAAGGTTGGAGGTCGGTGGAAAGCAAATCTCCACTGTACGATCAAAACGTGTTCTAAACTAAACTGAGGTGAAAAGCGCAACTAAAAAAGTAAAACGTAAAGAACTCAAAAATGTAATCCATAAAAACTGACACACAAGAATGCAACAAACAAGAAAACGATAGCTAACATGTTTTCCATTTGACAAATGGTGAATCTGATGGAGTAAACTATACTAAAATACCCAATAACAACATTGAGACCAGCAATGCCCAGTTACATTCAGATAACTAAACGTTAACTAAAATTACCCCCTCCCTCTAGCCTTCAACGGCCAGAAAAGTGCTTTGATTGCACTTTCTCAGTTAAGAAGCCACTCGAAAAGTGGTTTGCGGCAGCAATGTTAGCATATGTTTTTGTAACACAAGGATTACCTCGCCACAACTTCGATAATATCAACAAAGCATTGATTCTTCGATACACAACCAATTGACGTTTACATAAAATCCACAAACCCCTAGGATGCATCCCATTCTTGTTAGAATACAACTATTGAGAATTCTTAACCCTCCACAGTATCCATGAGTTTGTGAACCTTGCACTACTTGAAATTTTAGGTCAGTAGACGTAACGTAAAGAATTGGAAACTGAAGATGAATTTGAGATAAGAATACCCAATGGAGTCCCAATGTATTGCATGGAAGCAGCAAAAGGCCTAATTCTAGGTAATGCCAATTAAGTCAGACCAACCACATATCGAATACCCATTAAGTGTTTCACGTGTGCAAAAAATCCGCGAGTAACAAAATGTTCTTAGGGGCCACCCGACCACATTCCAGCTTATGTGTAGGGATTGTGGAGTTGGCTCCTCGCCGCATTCCGCCAGCTTCCCTCCCAATAAAGTGCTCTCCCTCCAAAGCTTCTCTCCCAATAAAGTGCTCTCCCTCCAATCCAATCTTTCCTTGTGTGTGGGAAATGCACCTAGAGCTGCTCTCCGAATAGCTCTTGGTGAAGGAGAATCATGGATCTAAATAGTGTCCTAGGCTCCCGAATGCCCTACACAAGGCATTGCATGGGCTTTGCCGTTATCTACAGGGGTGGCAGGGGTGTTCATGAGGGGCAGCTAAGGAGCCAATGCAGGGGAATTGGCAAGGGAATCCAACACTGACAGTAAACAGTTAAGGTCACGCAGACTATGTTGAGAGGTAGCAGGGGTCTTTGCGAGGGAATCGAACAGGACCAAATGCAGTTCTCCAGCTCAGGTGGCCTATGCTGAGAGGTAGCAGAGGCAGCAGGGGGGAGAATTAAACGTACAGACAATATATTGTGCATGTTTGCTCACAAGTGCACCAGAGCGGCTGTTTGTGAAGGAGAACCATGGACCTCAGTCCAGTTCCCTCTGCATCGCCTCCTGTACATTCACCAACACAGTTTCCTCCTCATCCGTATCCCCTTCTTGCAATTCCTGACGAAGCAGGGGTCTTCTGAGACAAGCAGACAGCTCACAGCTGCGTGGGGGCAGAGAGTGAGCCGAGGTGCGTGACCTATGCGAGGGGTTTTTGCAAGGGAATCGAAAGTGGGCGTCTCATCTTCTTCATATCTTGGTACGTTCACCTGCTGCTCCTGTCCGAGCAGGTGTTTGTGAAGGAGAAACAATGGACCTCAGAGCAGTTGGCTGCACATGGCATTGCATCGCCTTCTTCACCTTCCCCAACACAGTTTCCTCCTCAAAAGCCTCCCCTTGTTGTTGCAATCCCCAACCCCATTCCTCCACACTTCCGCAGCTTCAACACCCACAAATGCCGAGCTTCATCAAACGCTCGTTCAACCCGCCAGTGCCTCTTCCTTGGCCGCTCTCTTGCGGCGCTGCGGTAAATTCAAGTCCCTTACCCATGGTCGACTCTTGCATGCTCGCATTCGCCAGTGCGGTCTCGATCGCAACACCTTTTTGGGCAATACCCTCGTCGAAATGTATGCAAATTGTGGGAGCGTGCATGAGGCTCGAGCCGCGTATGACAACATTCAGGACCCCAATCTCTACTCCCGGAATATTCTGATAAGGGCTTATGGGCAGAACGGGATCTTGGGTGATGCCCGCACCGCGTTTGACAGGGTCGAGCAAAAGGATGTTGTGTCCTGGAATATCATGATTGCAGCATACGCCCAGAATGGCCACGGCAAGGACGCTCTGAATCTATTTGATCAAATGAAAGGTAAAGGTTTCAAGCCAGACAGGATCACATATCTTTGTGCTCTCGATGCATGCAGCAGACTGGCACATCTTAAAAAGGGAGAGGAGATCCATGCTGATGTCATTGACGCCGGATACGACCAAGATGTCGCAGTGGGAACTGCCCTGCTCAATATGTATGGCAAGTGCGGGAGTTTGCATGATGCAAGAGGTGTCTTTCATAAATTGCCTCATCGAGATGCGATCTCCTGGAATGCCATGATTTCTGTTTTTGCCCAGAATGGTGAAGGCAAAAAGGCACTGTATTTCTTTCGCTGGATGCAACTTGAGGGTATCAAGCCAAACATGGTCTCCTTCCTTGGTATTCTTGATGCCTGTGCTGGCCTTGCAGCCCCAGACGAGGGGCGCCAGATTCATGCTGCCATTGTTCACAATGGATACGAGCAAGATGTGGTGGTGGGGACTGCCCTCGTCAATATGTATGGCAAGTGTGGGAGGCTCGATGATGCGATAAGTATTTTTGAGAATATGCCTCATCGAAATTTTGTGTCTTGGAATGCAATGATTGCTGTGTTTGCCCAAAATATGCATGGCAAAGAGGCTCTTGATCTCTTTTTTCGTATGCAGCTTGAAAGCATCAAGCCAGACAAGGTCACCTTTGTCTCTGTCCTTGATGCATGTGCAAGCCTGGCAGCCCTCGAAGAGGGACAGGATGTCCATGTAGCTATAGCTGAGGGTGGATATGAGCAGGACATTGTGGTGGGAAATGCTCTCATTAATATGTATGGGAAGTGTGGCAGTCTGTGTGAGGCCAGGAAAGTATTTGCCAAAATGCAATACCGGGATGTGTGCTCTTGGACTGCCATGATTGCAGGCTTTGGTCAAAATGGACTTGACAAAGAGGCTCTAGATCTTTTTTGTTTGATGCAGCTTGAAGGCTTCAAGCCAGACCAGATCACCGTGGTTTGTGTTCTTATTGCGTGTGGCCGGGCAGGATGGGTTGATGAAGGCAGCCATTTATTTCTTTCTCTGAAAAGAGATCATGGCATGCCACACACTGGAGATCATTACTTGTGCATGATTGACCTTCTTGGTCGTGCGGGGAAGCTAGATGAAGCAGAAGGCTTGATCAAAACCATGCCATCTGAGAAGGTTGGAATCGCATGGCGATGCTTGCTTGGTTCCTGCAGAATTCATGGTGATATAGAGCGTGGTGTGCGTGCTGCAACAAATTGTTTCAAACTTGATCCAGACAGTACTGGTTCATATGTGGTGCTTTCAAATATGTATGCAGCTGTTGGGTTATGGGACAGTGTAGAAACTGTGTGAAAGTCTTTCAATGATAATCATTTGAATCGGCAACAGGATTGAATGTTGATTGAGATCAACAAAGCAATGCATGACTGACACCTTCCCTCGGAAGAGATATGAGTCAGCAACATGATGACATTGAGCATGCATGTGCTGCCATAGTATGAATCTGCCTATTGATTTTGGTTTACGTCTGTACCAATAAATGGATAAGCCCTGTTGCTTGGCAGACCGAGGCTGAAGAAAGCAAAGGTGATACGGGATACTGAAGTCACAGCAATCCAACGTAAGGGGCAAGAGGTCCAAGTGCCAACAAACCTTTAGTGGATACCTGGGAACCACTGAACCCGAAATGTGGAGACAAAGTATATGCCTCCAATGTTCAGGCAAACGACCTAGAGCATGCCTTTGGGTATTACCGGCTACCATCTACACATGGAATGTTGTTCATTTAAGATGATTGAGAATGAGGTCTTTAAAGATGATATTCACTCCCACGCGCCATCAATGATAACTCCCTTGATGGTGATGTGCTTGATTTTCATTGGGACAACTAGAGCTTCATAATCCACCAACAAGGTTTCAATGATTGGAAAGTCGACCAAGATATCCACTATCTGTTCTGTGTGGAATTGGAACTTGAATGATTGTTTACAATAAGGCACCACCTTCAGCAGCTACCCTATGCTTAAAGTGATTTTAAGGTCTTTGAAACTACTGCCGTTTAATTTGAGCCAATGCATTCTGTTGAGTCTCTGTCTTACTCCATTCTATCTCACTTGTGCTAGGAGACAACCTTACATTATCTCTGCAACCTCTTGTAGGTGCTCCTCTACTGGACATTTTTTGTTTCTCACATGGAAGTGTCATCCATTCGTCGGGGCTCAATTTTAAGCTTGCATTTGCTTGGTGAGGCTGAATCAGCTCCAGTTTGGCCAAGGTGGGTAGCTCCACTGCTAGTGGGAACTTGCTTCAGAGCTCCATTATAATTACCACAACTTCCTTCTTTTTATCCTATCATGGTTTTGGGTCCTATATCGGCAGCTCCATTGTGGATAGTCCTTGTGAACCAGTCAGAACATTGGCATTCATGCCTGTAGGCATTATTTCAATCAACACGAGGCCACATTCCACATTGAGATCCATATCTCGATGCTCAAAAGGTTTTTTTTTAAGTGCTTATATGCTCAGCCCAAAGCATACACTCATTTGCCCTCGGTTTGCACATGTCAAAGAACAAGAACTTGAGATTTGCCTTTCGTTGTTCATTTTTTCTTGGTCTTGTCTTAGTACCGACCTAATATTTGGAAAAGCAATGAGGACTCGTACAAAGCTCTAAGAGAAGACCAGAAGAATGTCTCTAAGTTACTATCCATTTATTACCATTTGGGGAAGTTCTGTTGTTTGGAATGAAACATACTGAAGAAATTTGCACCGGTTGCATAGATGCATAGTTAGAACTCTTATTGCTTAAGCTTCTCATTTTGATTGATAGATATAGGTCACTAGGTCTATATTTAAAAATCACATAGCCTAGCATCTATCATTTAGTTAGTGTTGTTAACACAATTCACGTAGAACCTAATTTGTATCGCTTTATGGAATCAATTTTAAAGGACAATATAGATTACAAATATGTACCAATGGTTTTTTTTCTTCTGCGCTTAGTAGCCTTATCATGGCAGAGCAAGCATAGCCAATATTGGTTAATCAACCACAATAGTGGAACACAGAGCAGAGGACCAACAAATGCTACATTTGAACTAGAATAGTTCACAATAAATATTTCAAAGATTGAAACCCTTTCACGAGAACCCACAACACTTTGTTTTGGCAATATGTGTGGCATGTGTTTTGTGAACAAACACATTGAGTTGCTTGTCATTTTATTAGAGAAAGCTATCAGTGGTGAGATTTATCTTGTATTTTTTTATACAAGAGATATCCTCACGAAGCCACTTTGTTCGTCAGTTTGGTGTGTACCATATAAGCTACAAGTTAAGGGGGGGAAGTAATTATCAAGTCTTACTTTATACTCATACTCCAGTGCAAATGCTTATCATACTTTGATTTTCTTCTTCATCACCTCTGCTGCCATAATGCAACTTTTTATTTCAAAAAATCCAAAAAGGTTCTTATTGTAAATCATCATCTACGATTTAAGAGGGGCTGTCAAAGCATTTGTATATTGCAATACAGTAGTCCTAGGAGCACTATGTGGACTAAATGGCCTTACCTACTTGTGGTTGCATCTTGTGGTTGTGCACTCTTCTCTCTTTCCCCTGCTGGCTATCGTGGCATCCTCTCTCTCTCTCTCTCTCTCTCTCTCTCTCTCTCTCTCCCCCCTTCTGCTGTTGGCACTGTCCTAACCTATCTGTGCCTGCTCCTCAGCCTTCTACTTCCTAATGGCTCCCCTGTGCCTGCCCCTTCAGTATCCCTGCCTGCACCCAATACGCCATGTTGTTGTTCCTAGGAGACCATAACAGGTTGTTGCTAACTGCTATAACTGTGTTGGAGCTGTTGGTTCACAACAGGCTGCTGTTGATTTGCTGTGTTGGTGGTGGTTGATTGCTGTAACTGTGTTGGATCTGCTGGTCCACGACAGGCTGCTGTTGATTTGCTGTGTTGGTGTTGTTGGTACTGCTACCAGCCAGCAATGGAGGCTGGCTGAGAACCCACACTGTCACGATCACAATGGGCTGCCTAGCGGTGCTGCTAGTATTGGTCCCCTTCAGTCCAACATGGACAGCTCGCCGTACCAAGGACTAGAGGTGAGAAAGAGAGGAACTACAACGTGAGCACATAGAAGATAGGCGACCTCCATATGAAAACTTGCCTGACCACCATGAGAGCAGTATGCAAAATGCAGCATACGGACATTGAGCATCTCCAAAGAAGCTTTGGCAGAACAAGGATAATGATGACCTTATGCATAGGTTGCATACCTCCATGCAAGAGGAGATGGACAAATGGAAGGCGGACATGCAAGTACACATGGGATCTCAACTCAGCAAGATGCAGGAGGAAATGGTCCAAATGTTGGGCGCTAAACCAGTCACCATGCCTCACTAATCAAGGAGATGGTGACCCAAATCGCCACCCTTAATTTGGAAAAGGAGACCTTGAGGCATGTACTTAATTTAAAGGAGGAGAAATTCAGCTGATGAGCTAAATACTCTTATAGAGCAGATGAAGACCCTCCAGGAACAAGAGGAAACGAAAGCAAGTGAGGCAACCACGTGGGTCGAGATGATTAAGAAGACAGAACAAGTGGAAGAAATGAACGTTTCACTGAAGTCGCATGCAAGGCAATGGAAGAGTTAAAATCTGAAAATGAAAAGCTTAGGAAGGAATGCTGCCATCTAGGGGAAGTATGTTGAATTCCCCCACAAGATAACTAAGGGAAAGGCAGAGATGTCAGAATGAAACAAGGTAGTTAAGAAAGGTACATCAGCCTCAAAGGAGTCCATATTTGATGCCCTAAGGAGATTAGTAGTGGGTGATACCCCGATGGCCGATGCTGAAGCATTGACCACCAAGATGGGTGTCGATTTCACTTTTGAGGGAGATTTGAGAGTGGGTAAGGCCAGTGCACCAACAAGGCCAATGGTGGTGAGATTCTGGACTGTAGGAGAAGACACGTCCACTTTCATGAGTATGAGGGCAACATTATGACGACCTCATGCTCTTGCAGTAAGAGCATTGGAGGGAGGGGATGGTTCGAGTAATTGCAACAAGATAGGAAGGGAAGTGGGCTGCATATAAAGATGGTAAAATAATTATTCAAGAAAAAGGAGAAAGAGGAGGAAGGGATGCAAACAGCATGACGGTGTAGGGACGGGAGTACAGCATGATTGTGTGGAACTGCAATGGTACCATTTGGTCTGATCCAGGGGTGTTCTCAAAGACTTACACTGGCAAAGATGTTGTCTTTTACATTGGGACACATGAGAGTCTAGAGAGAGGACTGCGTACAGTAACAGGATACACTTGAGAATTGGCTCATAGGAAGGAGAGAGGAGAGGCAGTGGGATACGAGGCTCTAGGGGCGTAGCAGTTCTTTGCAGATCACATTGAGACCACTCATATTGTGATATGGAAGGAGGAGCATGCAGGACACGAAGATACGAGTTTAGTCACTTGACACACATCCTATTTTCATTGCAGTGTGCTACTTTCCTCTAGATACATTATCCTATGTGCATGAGGTCACCACAGAGGGACACAAGTTGTATGAGATGATACACGATGATATCATGGAATTCTCCAGACAAGGGGAGATCCTCCTTCTAGGTGACTTTAAATGCGTGTACGAGAAGCAAATAGGTGGGCTTACTAGACTTTGGATGGGACTCCCTCACAATACCAAGGAGTTGGGATAGTGACTTGGAGGATGCACCACATGTGATAGGGTATGAGCGACATTCACTGGAGATGGGAGCAACGCTCTTCAAAGGTGGCGTTTATCCAAAGGGCTCACTTGTTTCAAACATGAAGGGGGGAAAAGTACAGTAGACTACCTGATAGGTCCCTAAGCCTTTACATAGCAAGTGCACGACTTTACAGTCCCTAACCCCCACTCAGCGCTTGGCATTTAGCACCTCGATTACTATGCCAAACGCGGACACAATCGTTCTACCCCCACCCATGTTCAGATACATTTTGATCATGCCCTTGATGCAATCTATGTGAGCCACCTATCACACGAGTTACTGACCTCCCTTGGAGGTGATGTAGACCTGCCACTGCAAATCAGACACTCTTGCAAGTAGTGACTCAGGGGTGGAGATCATGCAATCCTACACCTTACCTAGGGCTGGCCTTCACGGGACTAGTTTTCATGATGATTCCTGTAGCCAGATCACGGCTTATGAGAGGTTGGCCCAACTAGAGAAACAATTTTACAGGCACATTTCTAGGACCCTTGACAAAAGGGTGTCTATTTGATACACTAGTGAAACCGACTTGGGAGTGATCTCTTGATAGACTAATTGGAGGATATTATCACAAATTTAATAGTATGATCAAAGTGGTCAACACAACTCCAATGGAGAAAATTTGAAAGGTAGACAAAAATTTCATCGACAAAGTCATAGTCATTATGCAAATGAGACAAAACATGTATATTGTCGTTGGAAGTATGGATGAAGAAATGCATCCCTTTATAGAATCAAAAGGTGAAGGTAGTTACAAACTAAACTATGCTAAAGAAAATGGTACATGGTACATTGACAGTGGAGCATCATCTCATATGAGTAGACAACTTTTTGGAGGATCTAAGAGTGTGACCAACACATTTGAAAATACACAAAATCTTATTCAAGGAAAAGGAAAAGTACACATGGACAATTTTACAAGACATAAAGGAGTAATAAATTATATACTCTATGTTTTTAAATTCAATAAGGGTCTCTTGACAGCTATATAAATGATAAAGAAAATGAATGCATAATTAGAGACAAATCCAAAAGGATATCAACTTGTTGGAAAAGTGGTTAAGGAAGGCAAATTATTTGGAATGCTAGCATTAGTACCAAATGTTCATGAAATGTCAGTAGAGCATCAACCCATGCAACTTTCATAATATGATCTAAAAGTTATGAGCATGTCCATTTCAAAATTTTAACCCAATTCAAACATCAAAATATAAAAGTTGGAATTCCAAGAAGTAGATTCCTTGGAAAATTTTGTGAAGCATGTTGCTTTGGAAAGTAAGCTAGAACCAACAATTGCAAAAGCACAACCGTACTCTTGACTTGATATACTGATGTTTGGGGTAATGCACTAATCAAAAGCGTAGATGATTCACTCTATTACGTAAATTTCATTGATCATTATAGTAGTTAATTTTGGGTGAAGTGTAGATGATTCACTCTATTATGTAATTTTCATTGATCACTATAGTAGTTAATTTTGAGTCTACTTTCTCAAAGCAAAGGCTGAAGTCGTTGACAGATTTAGAGAAATTAAAGCCATGATAGAAAATCAAACAAGTAGAAAAGGTACTCCAATCAAACAAAGGAGGTCCGTATATCCTCAACACCAAAGATCATGGAATCAAAATCCAATTAATTTGTCCTAATACACCACAGTAAAATGCAATTGTAGAAAGAAAGAATAGAAAACTAGCAAATAGTGCTAGTACAATGCTTCATGAAAAACATTTGCTAAAATCAGTATTTGGGTAAAAGCCATCAATACATCCAGTTACTTATTGAACAAGCTATTTACAAAACTATACAAGGCAAAACACCATTTCAAGCATTAACTAGTTATAAGCCAAAATCTGGGCATCTCAAAACTTTTGGATGCATTGTAGATGCTCACATACATGATGAGCACAAAACGAAACTAGATATGAAATCAAGAAATTGTCTTATGGTTGGTTACAATGCACAGATCACATCCTATAAGCTAATGATCCAACCAATAGGAAAATTATACTCCCTAGAGATGAAGTCTTTTAGGAGGATTATGAATAGAAGACATCCACATAAGAGGAAATGATAGTAATAACAAAAGAAGATATTGATAAGCAACTTAATCAATAAGAAGAACAACAAGAACTCATAAGATGTGGTAGAGAAAGAAAACAACTAGTAATGTTGACTTATTCTCAAAGAGGGAAAGCGAAAGTACAAATTATGCTCTCATGAAACCTATCATCCTCAAAAAAAACTATTGGGCAATTGATCATGAATATCAACATAAGGGCATGCATATTCCTTTGCTATTTCTTAGCTATCCAACAAACAACCTATAGTTTATTTGTCTTCAATAAAAGTAGTATATAGATCTCTAGGGTATGTGAAGTTATAGGGCTCAAAAGAATCTTATAAAAAATAGATTACTTTGATGAGACAAATCCACCAACTACCATATTCTGTGATAATTAGTAAGCTCAAGCCATGGCAAAGAATCTAGTATATCATTCAAGGACAAAGCAAGTTGATGTTAGAGAGCATTTCATCTATGAAAGAGTGCTCAATGAAGATATAACATTGCAACACTACGCCAGCAAAGATAATGTTGTAAAGTATCTTACAAAGCCAATTGGAAAAACATTGAAAAACTTTCGGTTTGACTTTGGAAACCCTAACCCTAAAAGTTTATATATATTCATTCTTTACAACTAATTTAGTGTAGAGTTAGTCATTTGTAGTGTTCTCTCTAGCTATGCCCCTCTCTCCTCCATCTTCACTCTCTCCTCCCCTCTTTCAATATTTTATCAAGGGGCCAAGGACTTTAAAGGGGGTGATGAGATTTTATGGTTAGTATGTGGCATCCTTTTGACTTTTGCTTTTAATGGTTATGTTGGAATATCTAGTAATTAAAAGAAAAAATGCTCAAAATTCTAAGCTCTTTGATGTTGCCTCCATCTCTTAGCCTAAATGCATTGTTTGTAGCAAGATTATTGGTGTTAACAAGGGTTCCAGAAGCAAGCATTTATTTATAATTACATTAAGCTTGGCAATATCTGAAAGCATTTTCATACTCCTTTTCCTTGAGTAATTTATAAGTGATAGCTTTCACAGGGGTTCTTTCCTCATGCTTGTTTGCACATGATCCACTTTCTCTTAAGCTGCTAATCTCTCAAGAAGCGGTGCCAAATCTTGTCACTATTTGTAATTTCTAAGTTTTTAGTCACCTACAAATGCATTTGTTTATTTGTTGTAGTGGATATCATAGTTCTAACATAGGTCCTTAAGTCATGTTATGGTTAGAGATGTAGGTTCAAACATGGAAAGGAATTCCTCGTTTCTTAGGTGAATGAAATTTGTTGTTTATGGAGGTTTTTGCCATCGGGAGTTTTAATGGTGAGAAGAAGTTGTAGGGTTCAAGAAAAAGTTGCAGGGTCCAAAAAGGGGATAGGTTTGAGAAGGGGGAGAGCTAATCTCCTTCATAGAGCATGAAAATGTTGTTAGATTCATAAAGAGGATAGGGTTGAAAAGGGGAGAGTAGTCTTCTTCAGAGGTCAAAGGGGAATAAGGTCTGAGAAGTCTAATCTAGGAATTTAAGGATTGAAAGGGTAGACTAGAATTGGGAGGCAAGATTATGAAAGTAGAATGAGTTTTGAAGTTAATGGGAAGTGTAGATCTAACAAAGGAATAGAAGGGGGAAGAGACAGACACAGAGAGAGAGAGAGAGAGAGAGAGAGAGAGAGAGAGAGAGGGGGGGGGGGGGGGGGGAGGGGGGGGGAGTGCAAGGATTAAGGGAAGAGTGGAGAGAGAGGAGATTACAAGGCAAGAGCATGCTATCACACATTGATAGCATTAAAGGAGCATAGACACACTAAGTGAGAATGCACAAGAACACAAAAGTGGAGTGAACACAATACGTGTGTGGGTTTCTTTGCATTATGGAGTATTTAACACATTCCTTGATCTTGCCATAGCATGTGGTAAAGATGCTTCTCTCTCTCTCTCTCTCTCTCTCTCTCTCTCTCTCTCTCTCTCTCTCTCTCTCCTCTCTCTCTCTCTCTCTCTCTCTCTCTCTCTCTCTCTCTCTCTCTCTATGATGTGCATGAGGTAACAAATTTCTCCACTATTGGCATATGGTATGGAATTCCTCTCTCCAAACCATTTTATAAGTATGTCTAGATCATTTCTAGAGAGGGTCTTGGCTACACCCCTCCTATTAGATCTATCTAAATATATGACCTTAGGTTCAAGCTATTACAAATAAAGCTTTGCTGCTACTCCACATACACACGTTGATCTCATAGAAAACACTTGATTGTGCTTTTGAACCTCATCAAAACATGGTTAACACTCCATGAGAACACATCCACATGGGTCTTCAACATGTCATGTATCAAAATTCCCTTCTTCTACTACCATTTGAACTGATAGTGCATTGCACATGAATTCTTTGAAGGCTACCAATTCTTGCTTTTTTGATCCATCAAGATTAACCTTAATCTGATATTGAGAAATGGTTTTCATCACATCAATTTCAAATATTGGGACTAGTGATAGATTTTGTAGCAAGCTAATATCCTCTATCTGAGTGCGTCCTTCAACATATAGTGATCATGTAGTCCTATTGATTGCCCTAGCCATAGGCACCTACATTCTTTTCTTTTTCTTGCCCATTTTAACTTTTTTTTGTTTTTTCTTTTTCTTTATCTCTCTCTTTTACGGTCAGATTGAAAACTCACAAGGGAATCACAACACGCATCTATAAGGGGCATCGAGATAGATGCACCAGCCTAGTCATGCTTGATTTTGGCCTGATGCAACAAACGTTATCCTAATAGAATTGAATGTGACCCTGATACTTCCTCCATTCTTAGAACAACAAAATTTGTAGGGAAATACATATTTATTGCAGCTAAATCTCAAAGTATCTTGAGATGCTTGACTTGCCCCATTCATCTACCATTTATACAAAATTTGTAGGGAAAGACATATTTATTGCAGCTAAATCTCAAAGTATCTTGACATGCTTGACTTGCCCCATTCATCTACCATTTTGATGGACAATGAAGCTTGCTCCACATGTCTACTCTAGTTGTTGCTGACCTTTAAGGGCTTAGATATTTTACAAAATGTTCCAAGCAAGGTGAGAACTTGTCCTCCCCCCACCTCGAAGATTGGGAAACAAAAAAAAGGTACACTACCACGTACCAAATTGATCCCCCTTAATTACTTGATAGCAACCATAGATTTGTGTGATAAGTATGTTCATGATTTTAATCCACACCATAAAGCCATTGCTCAAACCAGATTACCACCAATGTGGTACATCTCAGACAATCAAGCAAAATCACTATTGTGGATTACTTAGTGCATCTCATTAAAGTGTTTTGAGAGACTATCGAGCATCATAGTTACTGAAATCTACAACTTGTAGATTTAATTGCTCTTAGTATATCAATGGCCTATAGAAAAGTGAACATGGACTTATAAGTGAGAATAAATTGCAACTAAAGTTTGATCCTCTAGGCATTTGCAACTAGATGTGTTTGACAATATAAGAAGGAATGGTGCATCTATCTTGATGCCCCTTACAACATAAGTTGTCACCACTATCTTGAAGGCTAGATTGATGAAATATGTACAATCCTATTTTGAGTTGTCTACATGGCTTTGTTTGTTCTCATATAAGGAATAGCAATGCTATCTAGTTGTAAGAACTCTTCTTGGAGCTGTGCACCACATTGCTATTAGTTGTCTTGCTATAGGAATCATTGTACCTTAATGGTTTGTATATGTTATTGACCGCCTACAAGACATAAGGTGCATTCTTCATTGTGTCCAATAAATAATTAAAAATTCACAATGGTGCAATTCATGAGTAATCTTGTGAGAGTTTTGCTAGGACATCTCAGGAGCAGTCATAGATATGGTCTATATGCAATCTACTTAGGACTTGATACAATGTGAGAATATGCTGCCTTCTTAGCCTCAACCTCACTAGGACAAATAGGATTATGGCTTTCACCTATTGTCCCTTAGCTACACTCGTTAAAGGATGAGTGATTTAAGTAGGTAGAGCTATATATAGCCCCTGGCTACATACTACTTGGGAAGAAGAGACAAAAATGCATCAATACTCATGCAAGATTAAAAGACTTGGTAGATAGCCAATCTATAAAGGAGTTTGAGTGAAATTGATGGGCCTTATTATAAAAATTAGACTACAGTCAAAATTGCACACAAAACCTCCACAAAACACAATATAAAAATAAAAAAGGATTTTAGTAAAGGACTCTTACAATTACTCCAAACAAGAATAAAGAAGAAATTTTGACTTATGATGATAGGTTATGAAAATGTTCCAAAATACAATTGATATTTATGACCACAATGAGACATACGAATAAGAAACAAGGTATGTCTTATGGCTATGCAAAAATCATTTATGGTTTGCAATAAATACAAAATATCTAGGATCAAAATGATGAAGAAACTAATAATGTGATACAATGGTAGTCTTGTGTGGATTTCTTTCAAAGTGTGCACTGGCCAAGTACATGTGGCGGTGCATTTCTACTTCAAGGCTGCGTACATTATAAAAGATAGATTTGGATATAAAAATGAGTATGTTGGCAACCCATGGTTTTTAAAAGAGGATACCATGATGTATATTTTATCTGTTTGCTTATGTGAGGTGTGGATAATCATATGAATAGCTTGTCAACAAACAACTTGAGCAATAGAGTTCTATGGCTACACATTTACACATGGAGTTCTATGGCTACACCTTTACACATATCCTATGGTTTTCGAAGAGCATATTTTTAAGATCCACAAGAATGAAAGATATAGATTCATAATGTAGATCCTAGCAAGTCTGATATCCAAAAACCAATTTGATTGAGACATTCTAGTCCACACAATGAATATGAAAGATATCGAGATCACTTGTTGAAAAGCATACACATTCAAAAGATATGGGTTTCTTATACACTTGATGAATTTGAAAGATATCGACATCACTTGATGAAAAGTATACACATTCAAAAGACATGGGTTTCCTATGCTACTACAAATAATATGAAGACTTCTTTCGATTGGCTCATGATGATCAAAGTTTGTCAATGGAAATTAACACATTTTTGGTTCATCATGGTAATGATTAGGTTTGGGTAGTATAGTGACAATACTCATATGGGAATTTTCTTACCATTTTTAGGCTTTAAAAAAGAGCCTATGAGCACTAGAATGATAAAAAGGCAAAGATACAAAGCTCTAACACACTATACATAGAATCATATTGTAAAACCCTCTAAAAATCTCATTTAGGGGGGGATAATGAACAAGTAACGATAATTTATTTGAGATGAGGAAGAAAAGTCATCAATTCAAAGGAGATGGATAAAAACTAAATTAGCAATTGAAATGATATGGATAGAAGCACATCATGATGACTCTGCAAATAACATGTAAAAACAAAACATAGTAAAGATAGCATCAATAAAATATAGCAAAGTACAAAAAGTACGAAAGAAATCAAGAAGCAAGTGGAGAAAGAAACTCAAAAGAAGAAAGTAGCAAACGACAATGAGGAAAATTGAAGAAGCAATTGAAATGATATGGACAGCAACAAATTTCATTATTTATGTGTGTGCATTATTGAGTCTCCACCTTCATTATTTTCCAACACTTGTTCATTCCTAGGGAAAATCAAGTAGTTAAAGACTCATATGCATTCTCCAACTTGAAGAGTGCATACAAACTCTAGGTAGTATAGTTCAATGCAAAGTGTTATTGAACCATCCCTAATTCGATCCACCAAGTCAAACTTCACGTTATTTTGGTAGATAACATTAGGGGCTCCATATCACCACTACCATTTGAACCATTCACAATGCTTATTTAGATGGAAATTAAAAAGTTTTTTAAAAAATCATCAATCTAAATATAGCAACCACATCAAAAAGGTATAATAGTCAATATATCATATATTCACGCTATCATTAGAAAACCCAAGGCTATTATTTATATTTATATCAACACTTACAACACCTTTTTAAATAGATTAGGGAAAATTAGGTCTTAAACTTGCCCCAATGTAAGGGGTTCTCAAAGGCATGTATAGGACACCTCAAATGCATTGTTGCAAAACTTTTCATTACATATGACCATTCAAATTTGACTTCAAGAATGAGCTATCCTACCATAGTAGCTACATACTATGTAACTTCAAAAAGTCAAACCCTTGCTACTTATTATTGAAGGAACTACTATTGCCGCCTCATTTGAGTCATAACCCTTTTTGTCATGCTAAACATAGAAAGGACCCAGCTCAACTTGTCCTCAACTTTAAAATTGTCCCTCATATTGCCCTTCTCCATGTCTGCCAACCATTGTTTGCATATGTGAAGGGTGGCCCTAGTTGTCTATACATCAAAGAGACAAAAGGTACATATGTATTTAGAATCTCTCCTACAATTCACATGCTTGCATAAAATTACAGTATGGGTTTAAGGTTTTAAAACTTTTGCAACTTGGCATTTTTATATTGGTACTTGTTAGTGATTTGATTTAGCTTATTATTGGCTATCTTCCCATGTTTCTTATGGTAATAGACTTGCTGATGTGCTATTAGAGGAGCATGCATGAGATTCACCCAACAACTCACATGAATAAATCTCGCTAGTTGTTGATTGGGTGGCCGCCTCTATTTCATGGAAATATCTACTATTGCAACCCTATTGTTGTACAATTTGTGAGCAAATTGTAGATAGAACTATTGGCAAGCAAAAAGGTTTAAATTAAAATTTCCCTCCCTAGTTATATGATTGCATGACTTAAAACAAGGCAAGCTATCTACGTGTTCAATGTTGTAGTTTTACCATCCTTTAGCATTGCTTTACTCTAGTATGAGTACATGGTGACCTACTAGCTCAATAAAAACATTGCTTATATATGTTCGGCTTATCAGATTATGAGCATGACATCAAACTTGAGTGAGATTTAAGCTCAAAAGTTCAAGCATGCAAGATAAAACAAAGATCAATGTTACGGAAATTATATTTCTGATATATCTTGCTTTGGATATTATTATTTTAGTCAAGTGTGACTATGGCAAAGTAGTCCATAGGAGCGCACTGGACGCGGCGGGGGTCCTAGTAGATACTTTATGTGGTTAGTTGGGGATGCTTGACTAGCTTGTGTTTTGCCATGCTAGATGGTTGGTATTGTGGGTGATTCCATGTTCATACTGATGTCACCAGTGTTATTAGTGTTGTGCTTGATTATTGTGCTTTGAGCGCACTTATGTTGGGATCGGTTGATTCAGTGATTCGTTCAATCGATTGTTAATAACTAATGTAATTGGCGACTTGAGTACAGGTAATGAAACTCATAGCGAGGATTGGAGTTAGTGCAAGGGTACTGATCGAGGTGTCGCACAGCGCATTATATATGGCCATGGGCCAATTTTGTATTTGTTTTATTGCAACTTTGAGCAATATATGTTTTGTAGTGGACATAATTCATTTTTTAGCCTTAAGATGGCTATGTAAAGCAAATCCCTCATTTTTGGAAGAGAAGGATAATTTTGGCTCCTTGGTGCTTTTATGAAATATCATAAATACTCTAGATGAGGAAGCATGAGCCACTCATCTAGGGGGGGGGAGATTTGTACCCAGTCTACTGTCGTTCTCGTGGTGTGATTGTGTTCTTCTCCTCCAATTGATTAAGTGGTGAATTTGTGTGTGAAAGAAAACCCTTTTGGTTTCAGTGGTATCAGAGCCGAGGTCATGCTCTTGTGAAAGAAAAGAAAGTCTGAAGCTTCCTCGTGTGGATTCAAGAAGAAAAAGATACCTTGGAAAGAGAAGTCCTGTGGAAGATTCAAGAGGACATGTACATAATCGGAGCTCATGAATCGTGGGAAAAGAATATGAAAGGAAGATTGGCTGCACGTTTATTTTAAAGGCCAACAAAGCCTCGTCAAACGTGCCCTTAATTCCTCTCTATCTAGCCTTGGAGCAAGCTTTGGAGCAGCTGTTGCGAAAACGTGACTTATCCTTGCATTAAATGGTAGCCGTTTCTAGACTCGAGAGTTCTTTGTCTTCATCGCATCACGTGCCCATCTTCGCAGGGTCTAGATGCCCACCATCATAGGCATGCATTAAAGCTACCTTGGCAGTCGATCTTTTTGCTAAGCCTAGCCTGCAACAGCCACAATCCCACAGTCTTGCAGTCTTCAATAGCGCCGCCACCCTCGGGAGAACTAGCCGTACAGTGCAGAATCCTTTAGAGACCTTAGTAGTCTCTCTTCTGTTGCACGACCCCGTCTGTGGATTTGCAGTATTTTGGTCAACGTGCCATCTTGGATTCCGAAGCCTCTAGCCCTCTGATTTCGCAAGTGGTGCAGCCCTATAGTTTCAATGCATAGAGGCCACCTCCATTGCCTTTGCACAACTACAATCGCCGACAACAATAGCCTCTGGCTCTCAGGCCTATCAACGCAGACAGCAACTGATTTCGCGCTGCCGCCCTTGGGAAAATAACCCCTCCAAAGGTCGTTTAAAGGATTTATTTTATTTCCCAAAAAAAAAAAAGAGCGCTCTAAGGTTCTCAAAAAGAAGAGGTTTTCCCTCTCTTTGGCGATCTACAACACAAAGTACAAGGCCGTTCCACCAACCATCAAAGGTGTTTAAAAAAAAGAGAGAGAGAAGAAGAAAAAGGCAAAGCAAAATCTGAGAAGCGAATCAAGGAGGCGATTGGAACCACGAATCACCGAGCAATTAATTGGAGATTAGTCGAGCGCAAAGACGACTACGAGCGACATCATTGGTCACATATCTCCCACTCTAGTCCTTTCTACCTCTGATCAAAGAGCGAGATAAGTGATTTCTTTTGCTTTATATTTCATACACTTAGTATCTTTCGCCATCCATTTCTTACCATACACTCGAATTACACTTTCTTATCCGTTTAATTCTCATATACTTAGTATCCTTATTTTCCTCCGTTCTGCTTTATTTGTACTTATCGCATTATCATGGCACATCAGCCACAACCACCACGCTCCAAGAGCAGTTAGACACACTTCAGGCACAGTTGGCTGATAAGCGTGAGCATAGGGAGAGATTGGAAAAGAGAATCAATAGTAAGAAAAGGAAGAGACATTCATATAACGATGAGTCATCCAACGATGATTCCGACGATGATACTATTATCAGGACGGTCAAAGCCACACTGAGAGCACAAAATTCAAGGAAGGAGAGTAAGATAAGTAAAAAAGCTTTCTCATTTTAAAATTTCGATGGAAAGAAAGAAGCACACACAGTCTTGTCTTGGATCAGTCAGCTAGACGATTATTTTTTAGGGGAGAAATTCTCTGAAAAAGATAAGATTAAATGTGCTGCAAATCATTTGGTAGAGAGTGCTGCACTTTGGTGGAACATCACTAAGCACAGTAAAAGGCGACCAAAATCTTGGAAGTCTTTCCAAAAACTCATCAAGAGAGATTTCCTTCCCTCACATTTCAAAGCAAAAACCAGACAATAGTGGGATACTTTTAGGCAATTCGATAAGGAAACGATCTCCACATACACTGATAGATTTTGGCAAACATTGATCCAATTACAATCCTTAGAGAAAGTTAATGAGCGAGATCAATGTAAGAAGTATGTAGCAGGTCTAAAGTCTAAGTTGAGAGTCGAGATTAACATGTTTCATCCTCGCTCACTGAGCTCTGCAATTTCTCTTGCAATGACTTGTGAAAGGAAGAATGGGATCCCAAAAGAAGGGAAAGATTTAGAACGGCATGTACCTTTCCATAAGAAAAAGAGATTTGATAAAAAGCCCTTCTTTAAATCTAAAAATGGTTTTGTTCCACAGAAGACAGATTCTTCTTCGAAGCTAAATAGTGGAAATTTTCCAAAGAAAGAAATCAGGTGTTTTAAGTGCAACAAGGTGGGACACAGAGCCACTGAGTGTCTTGAAAGAAAGAAGACCCCGACGGCAAAAGTGCACATGATTGACGACGAAGCAGCCAAGCAAGAGGGAGGTAAGTATAATTGTCATGCTCTTCTAAAAATGAAAGGTTTCATTAATGGCAAAGAGGTTGTTATTCTGCATGATGATGGTAGTACACATGATTTCATTTCGGAAAGAACTTTAGCAAAGCTAAACCTAGAGCCTTTTGCATCTAATTATAAGGTCAAAGCTGCATTTACCAAAACAAAGTACAATTGCACTAGAGAAGTCAAGAATCTTGAAATCTCAATCAAACCCTACAAGGATACATGAGACTTTCTAGTGGCACCCCTACAGGGAGTGGACATCATCTTAGGAATGCCATGGAGGCATCAATATAATCCTAAGAGAGATTACGATTCACATTAGATGTGGATTGAGAAGGACAAACAAGAAATATGTCTGAAAAGCTCAATGAAACCTGAGATCACAGTCCTTTACTCAACCACACACAAGCCAAAAGAGCAATTAGAAAACGTGAGAAGACATATCTGATTTTGGTGAATACGGTAACAGCCACTCAGCTAAACACTAAGCCTACACACCAAAAGTTTCTTTCTCAAATTTTTGATTGTTTCTTAGAGGACTTACTGCCTGGACTACCATGTTCTCGACCTGAAGATCATAGGATAGAAATCCTACCGGGCAATACTCCACCTTGCAAAGCTCCTTATAGAATAAATCAGCTAGAACAAAAGGAAATTCAAAAGCAAGTGGAGGAACTGATAGAGAGAGGATTGATAAGACCCAACAGTTCTCCTTATGGAGCACCTGTCTTATTAGTCAAAAAGAAAAATGGAACCTATCGAATGTGCATAGACTATCATGCACTAAACAAAATCACAGTGAAAAACAAACATCCAATCCCTAGGATTGATGACCTTTTGGACAAATTGAAAGGGGCCAAGGTCTTCAATAAGATAGATCTCAAATCCGGCTATCATCAAGTTCGTATGGTAGAAGAGGATATATACAAGATTGCCTTTAGAACTCAAACGAGACATTATGAGTTCCTAGTTATGCCTTTTGGGCTAACTAATGCTCCAGCTACTTTTAGTAGAATAATGAACCGAATCTTTCTTAAACATCAAGATTGTGTGGTAGTATTCTTTAATGATATTCTGGTGTTTAGCAAAGACATTGAGGAGCATAAGGAACATCTGAAGCTAGTCTTTTCACTCTTGAGAGAAAATCAATTGTACATAAATCCTGAAAAGAGTAGTTTCTTTCAAGATCAGATAGAGTATTTGGGTCACATTGTATCCGCCGATGGGATTCCAGTAGATCCAAAGAAGATTGAGTGCATAGTCACATGGCCTAAACCCCAAGATATACATGACTTAAGATCATTCTTGGGATTGTGTAGCTTTTATAGAAAGTTTGTCAAGAATTTCGCATACATTGCACATCCATTGACAGACCTTCTTAGAAAAGCTAAACATTTCTTATGGACCAAGCATCAAGATAAATCTTTTACAGCTTTGAAAGAAGCTCTCACACAAGCTCCTATGTTGCAACTACCCGATTTCTCTAGACCGTTCTTTGTAGTTGTAACCGATGCTAGTGGATATGGAATTAGAGCCGTGCTTATGCAAGATGGACATCCAATAGCATATGAGAGCCAAAAATTAAAACCAGCGGAATGTAATTATAGCACATATGATAAAGAATTAACCGTTGTTGTGCATGCCTTACGAATGTGGAAACATTATTTGATGGGATCTGAGTTTCTTATCAAAACCAGTTAGCAAAGTATCAAGCATTTGTTGACTCAGCCACTTATATCTGATAGGCATATCAAGTGGGCATCATTTATATAGAGTTTTTAGCCCATGGTTCAGTATCAACTTGGAAAAGAAAATGTAGTTGCTGATGCTCTTAGTAGAAAGCCAAGTATTAATCACATCACTGATGTAGAGAACCAGCCTTTTGAAAGTATGAAGAATTCTTATCAAGGGGATCTAGACTTTTTCGATATATGGAACAAATTAGAGAATAATAATTGGAATCCTATGTTGGACTATTCATGCAATGATGGATTCCTCTTTTATCAAAAGAAATTATGCATCACTCGACCCTTTAAACAAATTGTAATGGAGGAAATGCACCAACCACCATATATGGGACATAGGGGAGTGACTGCCACATTACAAGTAATAGCGAGGGAATTTCATTGGCCTACTATAAGAAAAGATGTGGCTAAGTTTGTAGCCAAATGCATCACTTGCCAGAAGATCAAGAGTTACAAAGGAAAGACTCCAGGATTGTTGATGCCTTTGCCTATTCCTACGCAACCTTGGGAACAAATATCCATGGATTTCATAACAGGTTTTCCTACTACAGCGAATCAAAATGATATGATATGGATGATAGTAGATCACTTTAGTAAGCAAGCTTATTTCATCCCATGCAAGAAGACTTTAACAGCTCAGCAAGCTGCACATTTATTCCTCAAGCATATCTTTGTTCATCATGGCTTGCCAAAGATTATAGTGTCTGATCGAGATTCAAAGTTTTGCAGTAATTTCTGGACTGCATTATTTCATAATCTAGGCACTAAGTTAGATTTCTCATCATCTTTTCATCCAGAATCAAATGAACAAACTGAAGTTACAAATAGTACTATTCTGGATATGATAAAAGCTTATGGGAAGTCAACCAAAGACTTGGGATAAATATCTTCATCTCTTATAGTTTGCTTATAATAATACTCCTCATTCTGCAACTGGAAGAGCACCCTTTGAGATTATCTATGGGAAGGTTTTACCTATTCCTATCACACGATTGACCCATAGAGTGGAGGCAGCAGATGCATTTACCCATGACTATCAAAATATTCTCAAAGAAGTTCGAGAAGCCATTGCAATCGCTCAAGAGAAGTACACAAAACAAGTTAATAAGAAACGGAAACACATGTTTTTTAAAGAAGGTGATTATGTACTTCTTCGGATTGAGAAAAGAAGATTGAAGAGTGTTGAGAAATGGCTAGTAATCAAGATGTCCCCACGTTTTTATGGACCATTCAAGGTGATTCAGAAAATCAATGATCTAGCTTATAGGCTTGAATTACCTGGTAATTGGAAAATACATAATGCTTTCCATATCAACCCCTTAAAGCCCTTCAAAGGACCTTTACCTATTCATCCTGTCTATGAAGAGGCCCCATTGATTGTTGACGAAGAAGAAATTTTAGAACCCGAATGCATTGTTGATCATCAACAAACCTCGACCCGAAAAGGAAATGTCTATACTGAATACTTGCTCAAATTTAAGAATCATCCGAGAGATGATGCTCAGTGGATGCCTGAGCGGTTCTTTCGAACTTTTCGAGACCTCATTATTTCCTATAATCAAACACGCAACTAAGGTCAATTGCAATCCAAGCAAGAGGGATGTTATGAAAATTATATTTTTGATATATCTTGCTTTGGATATTATTATTTTAGTCAAGTGTGACTATGGCAAAGTACTCCATAGGAGCGCACCGGACGTGGCAGAGGTCCTAGTGGATACTTTGTGTGGTTAGTTGGGGACGCCTGACTAGCTTGTGTTTTGCCATGCTAGATGGTCGGTATTGTGGGTGATTCCATGTTAATACTAATGTCGCTAGTGTTATTGGTGTTGTGCTTGATTATTGTGCTTTGAGCGCAGTTATGTTGGGATCGGTTGATTCGGTGATTCGTTCAATCGATTGTTTATAACTAATGTAATTGGAGGCTTGAGTATAGGTGATGGAACTCATAGCGAGGATTGGAGTTAGTGTGAGGGTACTGATCAAGGTGTCACACAGCGCATTATATATGGCCATGGGCCAATTTTGTATTTGTTTTATTGCAACTTTGAGCAATATATGTTTTGTAGTGGACATAACTCATTTTTGGAAGAGAGGGATAATTTTGGCTCCTTGGTGTTTTTATAAAATATCATAAATACTCTAGATAAGGAACCGTGAGCCACTCATCTAGGGGGGAGATTGTACCCAGTCTACTGTCATTCTCATGGTGTGATTGTGTTCTTCTTCTCCAATTGATTAAGTGGTGAATTTGTGTGTGAAAGAGAACCCTTTTGGTTTCAATCAATATTTACCATTGCATGTCAAAAGTGTCACTCTTAAGAAATAGGAACCTTAGAGACCTTGGACATTTTGGACAAAGTAAGTAGAACAACAAGATCTACCTACTACAACCTCAAAGGATATTTGAAGACTTTTAAGACCCACCAAAGACCTAGTGATGAGGAGAGAGGAAGCTACAAAGCTAACCCTCTCCTCTACACCTAAAGTACATCTTCCCCCACCACAATGAAGCAAATCAAGAAATCATAGAGCTTGGTTCAAAAAATTGACATCATGAAACAGCTACAAAAAACTAAATTGCCTCCAATACACTCGAGAGAAGAGAATGGCACTACTACGAGCGAGATGAGGGTGATGCACAAATGATGCTCTAGACAATTTATGAGGCCTACTACACATCGAAGCCGCCCAAAGATGGGTGGCAATGTGGCCCAAACAAAGTTTTTAAAATCTTGTGGGTGGAACCCTCTAGACGTCGCCAAACCTCTTGCCATTTCTTATGTTGATGTGGCAAGCTGATTGCTGCCCATGATAAGTTAATTCTTGGGCAGCCACAGTTAGTTGCTCAAAGTTCATCAACACACACTCATCAACCAATCAAATTCAAGTAGAGTTTTAGTCCTCAATTCAAAATTGTCAACAATGTATTGAATACTAACTTTTTAAAAGACACATTGCTTGGGCAATGTTTACACACCCTGCCCATTGAAGACCACCCCTTGCCCTTACATTGGCCACACATTGGGTGGGCCTGAGCAAATTTGATACTTAGGTTGGGTTCACAGGAGCTTGACGGTGCCCATTCCCATAAATTGACTGGCCAATTAGACAAAATATAGCCAGACTATGGCATTTCACATAGTCCGACAAATACCGCAAGGCCAAGCTGAGGTGAGACACAGCTCACAATAGAGTTTCACATAAAGTCATCTGGCATGGCATCCTTGTCTGCCGTTTGACACTTTGATGCACACTAATCCAATCCTGCACACTCCCTGGCACACTCACAATTTTTTTTGCAAATGCTACACCAAAAATGTGCGGCCATGGATGATTGGGTGTCACTTTGTTTGAACACCATAGCTGGTGGACATGACTTCATGGGCTCTTCCTAGATGAACAAGCTAGGCAAGGATGAAGTGGTGGGCGCCACTTTGTTTGAAGCTAGCCTTAATTGCAAAAACCCTTAGTCAATGTAAGCAACATGTGTGGGAGAGATATCTATCTATCTATCTATCTATCTATCTATCTATCCATCCATCCATCCATCCATCTATCTACATAACTATCTATCTATCTATTCTACCTATTACCCATGGAACAAAAAAAAGGCAATGGGTTTTCATCACGTGAAAGCTTGGAGGAGAAGAGCTTAGGAACCACCCTTGGACTCTTAGACTATCACTACCTCTTGGATTACCACTCTTTAAAAAAAACAACTGTGTCGACTTGTATTAACAGAAAAAGGGTGGTTAGCCCAAGAAACAAAACCAGATACAAAAATTGGCCAACTCAAGAGGCTAACGTCTGTGGCCTACCCTGCTAATGCAATAAGAAACTAGCCCTATAATATGTTGCCTATATCCTGAAGAGCATTCCCTACTAGTTGGTCCTTCTTAGCTAACACCACTCCCAGATCTTGTAAGTCCTCCTTGCAGTCATAAACCAACAAAGGTAACATACATGCCCACGGCATCGACTCTCGAAAGACCAGCCAATTTTCTGACAGACCAAATGGCCATGATCAGGGCTGCACGACACAAAAAGGGCCAACGTCCAGCTAGAGTTGATGGGAGTTGTGTTGTTTCCCCCAACAGAGCTAGGCGCCACTTGGCTCCCAACAAGAAGCTCGCCATTAGACCAGCCAAATAGACAACACTTCCCATTCTCCTCCACAACTCATGGGCTACAGGGCACTCCCAAAATAGATGTTGAATCAGGCCACAAAGGGGACAAAGTGGGTTCAGTTGCATCCATTTGGCCAACTTGCTTCTGACCAGTAACCAACCGTGTAAAAGCTTCCACAAAAGAAATTTAGACTTCCCTAGGAACGCACTTTTCCAGAGCTCGTCGAAGCGTGCTGTCCACCAAGATTGTGACCTATGCAAATTCCAAACTGTGTTGAGATCATGAGACTCCATCCGATTGAACAAGAGCTCTCTATAGCACACTTTGGCTGAAATCTTGGACAGCACCGTATGACCAATCATGCAGTGGTTTTCCCTCCAAAGGAAAGAAGGGCACAAATTAGACGGCCAAGACTGAGGCAAACCTGCTACCACTCTAGAGAGAAATCGAGCTTCTAGAACCGTGAGACCAAACTCCTGCACCACACTAATCAACGGCTTCCAAAAAGCTTGCCTTACATCCCAAATATCCAGCTAGCATCTCACCCCTTTCTTGTAGAGTGCCCTGGATTTTTGAATATCTAAAAAGGCCAGGGGCTTCCCTTCCACCGACGTAGCAAGTCCCCACCATATGCTCTCATATAGGCTGGAGTCTCGTCTCAGCCCATCTCTTTCTTTCCACTTCAAGATAGGCATACAAGACTTCCAAGCCCCAACCATACCCGCCAATAGCTCTGAACCTCTGATTTTTATTGGAAACCAGGACATAATCTTATCCACCCAAGAGAGATTTCTCCAAGTACCAATTCTCCTACCACCTTCTTTCTCCACAAAGTCTCGAAGAATATCAGAGCATGGCGCAATACTTTTTAGAAACTTGGGTAACCATTTGAATAGAAGGACAGATCCCTCAGGGAAATATCTGGAATCGCCAGGCCACCCGCACTCTTTGGTGACTTAATGACATTCCATGGAATATAGTGAAGCCTTTTAACGCCTGCCTCCTCCATCTACTCTTGGACTCTTGGACTTTTAGAGACTCATGACCTACCATGCACATACACATATGCATATGTGTACGCAACACACACACACACACACACACATGGGTGAGCGCACGCGCACACACGTATACTTTGCAAGACCTATAGAAGGCTGGTTGGCAGTCATGCAAAGTCGTGTATATCTATTCTGTGAATGTTCTCTTTCTACACGTGTCGCCTTCATAAGATCCCAATATGAGGCTTAAAAACAACAAAGGAGTGGCATGATCAAAGCTAAGGTTTCCACCACCATTGCCCACTCTTCGCTCCTTGTAATTAATGTCTCTCGCCCATTCTAATTAATGTCTCCCACTCATTCTAATTAATATGTCCCCCTCCCACACTCATATTCCCCATCTCCCAAGTTGATAGACACACTCTACAAAGAGTATTTTACACCTTTGATGGGCTTGCTAGGATTTTTGAGAAGCTTGGCATTATAAAGACAAGACAAGCTGTTTCATCCTTGCTAGATTTTGGGTAGCTCAAAGACATTTCATTTAGTAGTTCGACAAGGAAGATGACGGCTAACCGTTCCTTTTATTGCTTTATTGCTTTTGTTTGCCGGTGGGATCAAGAGAAAAGCCATCTACAGAGAGGGTCCCTTGCATGTATAATGTGTGTGTATGTGTGTGTGTGTGTGTGTGTAAGGTTGGGTTCACAGCACCCGACGGCCCTCGTTTAAAAGGGTGGTGTGAAGAGTTGCTGTCCTACTTGGCCCAATAGGAGATACAGGCTCCACTCCATGGCCAACTCCTCCAACTGCTATATGATTGGCCCAAGTTGGTGATTGGTTGCCCACTCCATGGCCAACGCCTCCAATTGCTACATGATTGGCACATTCGATCTCACTACACCAATAACATGTTGGTGATCAACATGACCGTTGGGTGGTGTGAACCACCACACTTAGCAGTGATGCTCGAATTTTATTTTCCTCCTATGTGGGCAGGTGGGTGGTGTGAACTCGCCCTTAGGTTGGGTTCACACTAGTCACGACCATCCTCCAAAAGGTGGTGTGAAGGGTTGCCGTCCTAGTTGGCCCAACAGGAGGGACACGGGCTCGGACCCTGGCCAGCTCCTCAAACCGTCACACGATTAGCCCATTCTATTTTCTGCAACCGCTACACGAATCACACGTGGGTAGTGAGTGACAGTGGGCTGATGAGGCAGCAGATCCTCCAATTGTATTTCCTCTACCGGCGTGCGGAACGGACTCTATGAGATATGTTTGAGATGTGGGAAAACATCTCATAATTCATATGACGTATGACAAGAAGAATTGGCCAATGAAATGATGTTAAGGAGTTAAGGTAGAAGGTAGAAGGGAGTGAAATGCATGAACAGAGTATGTAAAGCTGCAAAGCAAGCTTGTTGAAGCTCCCATGGCTTGTTCCATGCAACAGAGCTCTTGCTTCTCCCCTGCTCCTGCATTGCCCCCTTCCTCCCCTCGTCCCTCCCATTTGCTCTCTTTCCCCCTCCCCCCTCGTCAATTCTCCAAATTCCGATACCCCCGATTGTCTTCCTTGCATTGCTCCCCCCACTTTTGTAGCTTCACCGTCTTTGCTGGCTTGCCCTCCGCCCTTTCCCCCGATAAACGTGTGGAGACCGATTTCCTTCCCTCTGATACCCGTGAGCGCACCTTGAGAGCTGTCGATAGCCTCGGAGGCCGGGTCACTGTCGGAGATGTCGCTAGCAGAGCTGGAATTAAGATCAGTGAAGCTGAAACGGCCCTGCAGGCCCTTGCAACAGATTCTGGAGGTTTTCTAGAGGTGTGTGTTTCAGGGGAATTTGTTTTGTTCCTCCTCGGGAGCATCAGGGCTTTGCACGTAATGCCTATGCTTCTTCTTCATACAGGTATCAGAGGAAGGGGACGTCCTTTACGTGTTCCCCAAGGATTACCGATCTAATCTTGCCGCAAAATCAATTAGAATAAAAATTGAACCTCTCTTGGGGAAGCTTAAGGTACCGACTGCTATGCCATTTCAATTTGTTATCATGCAAGCTTTTATTGGCTGGGATGCAAGTGATTTATATGGGCTTTGTCAGGCCGTTGCAGATTACTTAATTCGGGTCAGTTTTGGAACGACCTTATTAGCTTCGATTGTGCTTGTGTACAGCACTATAATGGTGCTCCTTACATCTTCAAGGAGGTAGGATCAACTGAATAGAATAATTATAATTTCTGGGAATTAGAACAATCACTCATGAATAATTTTCCTCCTTTATTCTCAGACCTGTCATATAGTCTTGAATATTGTTGTAGTGAGAATGACAACCGTGGTGGTCGAGGAGGCTACAACACGAGTCAGAGGTCATATAACTCTGGTTTTACAGTTTTCATCAGTCCTACTGATTTGTTTTGGTAAGTGCTTTCTTATTCGATGAGGACTGAGACATAACAAATTTTATCTGTTAGTTGCTGCAGAGACTTACATTTTATGACCTTCTTGTGCTCATTCAGGTATTGGGATCCATATTATTACCGGAGAAGAAGGATCAAGGAAGGTGGCATGAATTTTTTCGAATCTGTAATTCATTTCCCTTGAGCTATATAAGACTCCTATAAGTGTTGCCTTCTGCAGCAATGAAGTCTGCTTAGAATTTACAGGATTGTATCTAGTTATCTCTTTCTTTGAGAAAAGAAGGTTTATGAACCGTGCTGGTGCTTCACTAGGTCTTCTCATTTGTCTTTGGAGATGGTGATCCAAACGAAGGAAGGGAAGAACTTCGCTGGAAAATGGTAGCCCTTTTTGTTTTCTCCTACCTCTCTTCTTCTCCCCCTCTTTCCTAAAGAGCAAGACACAAGTGCCTGTCCTAAGGCTTAATCACCAACAACCCAATCCCAAGCCAGGTCCCCCCTCCCTCTCTGCCCCCACAATTAACTACTAGTTTTCATCTATTTTTGGGAATGGTCTTTTGGGGTGTTGTTGGACCAGAATTTTAGGTTATGAAGATATTGCAAATGTGAACTCGTATGGAGCAGTCAATTCTCAAACTTTCTATTATATGATCACACTTACTAACGGTTTTATTTGTCTATATTTGAGTTAGTAAGAAATATGTCCCCTGTAAAGCAGCAACTTTCGGTAAATGATCAATAAGATCACCGAGTTGTGTACTGTTGCGCAGTGTGACGTTTTTCCCCTGGTTGTAGATTGGAGAATATATAATTTCAAAAGGAGGTGTTGTTTGTGCCGAAGAACTTGCACCTTTTTTAGATGCGCCACTTTTGGAAGAGAACAAGGTGAATTACGGACTTTCATATTGCCTGGCTGAAAATTTCCTATTGCAAGTATATATTACATTGCTTGTTCCTGGTATGCATGATGGGGTTGATGATTTTCAACGTTATGGGTGAGAGTCATGAGGTAAATCACCGCATTTTGTTTTGCTTTTCAATGATGGGTTTGGCCACGTTCTTAAATTAAGGGCTATCTTTCGCTTGGCTTCAACATATTCCTCTTTTCCATTGGGTAATTTTGGAAATCGATGACCACATCTCTGGGTTTGGTTGTAAGGAGAGTACACACACTTAGTTCAAGATTTCTTTTCCCTTTTCTCTTGGATACAACTGCATTGACACAACCTTGTAATGGATGGTTTGAAAAAGGCTGCAAGTATGGAGGGTGATAGGATACCCAAGCCTCACTAAGCATGAACATTTTACCCATTTTTTTCAGCATGATGTCCATTCTCTTCACACTTCCTTATTGGAAGGCTATTAGAAGCATCTAGAAAAACTTGTATACTAGATCCAGTACACACATAATACAATACCAACAAGAACATTTGGAAGTATCTCTTTGTTAATAAAGAGATCAAGGTGCAGCAAAATGACTTGCAAGTGAATGAGGTATATATGAACAAGTTTCCACCAAGACAAGAATGAGTGCACGCAAGATGCTACTAATAGCACCATGAGTATAAACAAGGCCTGAGGAGAAATATCGGAAGAGCATAGATGCAAGCATGCAAAACCAGACAAGATACATGCTACTCACCAAACTAAAATTGCACAATTGGCACAAGATGCTACAAGTAAAATTTGTCGTTGGTTCTATTTCTATTGCATCAAAAGGGATGCGTTGATTATGCTTTATGAATGAGTATGCTCAACCCCAAAACCACTTTTCTTGGGAATGCACCTACATTTGGCCATTCGTAGACTTTGTGTGGGAAACTACTATTGCATTTGATACTTTAGTTAAGGACATCAGATACTATAGAATTGAGAACTTTTTCACTTAGTTGTTCAATGCTTGTAGCTAAAATTTTCAAATTTTTGTATAGATCACATACACAGCCATAGTTTGTCTAGATGGCATGCTTGAAGATGAGTTAAAATTTACTCTAGTTTGGTAGTACTTTAATCTCAATGTTCCTACCATTGTTGCACAACCATTGTGTTATATTTTTGTTTCATTGTAGCCTATTATAGCACCTAGTTGATGTGTTGATCATTTGTACTGTATGAGGCTAACTAAAAAGCCACAAGCCTTGGTTGCTATTGTAAGTAATTGATCTTGGAAAATCAAATCACCGAAAATAATTGAGCTAGCTATCCCAAGCCATCTATTGATTTAGGAAAAATATTATGTCTACTTGATATATCTATCACATACGTGTAACAGTCCATGATTTGGAAGGCAATGGAAAACAGGAAATTATTCAAGAGGTATTGCACAAATATAATTCATCCCCACCAGCACATCATTTTGTATCTACAGTAAGGGAAATGATCACTAACCAAGTGAGCTCCATCAAGCATGAAATGGTTGCTAAGTGTAAAAAGCTGACCTTTATGCAGAAGTAAAGGAGCAGAAGAACAGAATGACCAGCAAAACGATCTTACGCATTTGGGGGGCTGCAAGAGGGCTGCCTTGGTGATGAAGAGGGATACACCAAAGACTAAAAGATTACATGCCTCAAGAAGGAAATACCTCAAGTTGAATGGGATGAAAATGATATAAGCTGTATCACTCAAAAGGGAACACAAGTGCAAGTCTATTTCAGAGAGAGGAAAGCAAGAGTCAAGATTCTCAGACAAACATATGCTGAAGGTTAACACGGATCTGAATATCGGAAGAGCTCATTTTGACTCAACTCAAACAAAGGAAGAGTGAACTCATTAAATTGAAGAACGCACGTAAAGCAGGCAAATGGGCTGCTAGTATATCAAGATGGACAATCATTATATTAATTAGGGATTTCAATTTCAAACCTAAAGACTCTCAATCTCAAACCCGGATGAGGGGTTTATTAACCCATTAGGGTATACACAGATTCACTTGCCCCATTCATTGAGGATTTCCATTGGGCACTTTCGGATCTCTTCACATAGACTCCGCATTGAGAGTGGTCGGGCAGCGGGTATATCGAGGGAGAGGCGTATATGCACTTTGTGGAACCTATAGGAGGTTGAGTCGAAGGAACATTTCATTGCTAGATGCCCTGTTTACTAGGAGATCAGAGGACGTTTTTATTGCCTATTCAAAGATAGCTCCGGGTTGTTATTCCGATTTCTCTTTTTGGGATTAGAGGGGCCTCGCCGCGTTCATTCATGAGGTAGTTAGGCATTGTGAGCGCCTACTTCGATCTCAAAGACGCGAGGAGCGTGCCCTGGTGGACACTTCTCAGAGCATGATCACGGAGTTCTTCCAGTCGGACCATATAGATCCCCTCTCTACAGGTCCTAGGCATGATTGAGACCCAGAGCTAGTGACACGACAGCTTAGATAGAGGGTTGATGCACAGATTACACTTGGGGACTCCCCTCCATGTTCAGAGTTGGTGTGAGATCGGCAAGGGTGATTGACGCCCTTGTTAGGCGTAGAGCCGTGACCAAAGACAGCAGAGGATTGCATCCACAGGGAGCCGGCAGCATTCTATATCTGATTTCATGCTATCACTCCCTCGATCTTCACAAGGGAAGGGACCAGGCTGACCTTGGAGCACATTTCACTTTATATTATGATGACAGCTGCTTTGGTGCTGATGATGATGGTGATGTTGTAGATGACTACTTTTTTTTATATGACTACTTTTTGTTGTTGTAGGATACAGTTTTTTGGCTTTTGTATGGGTGTGGATGCTAAATTAGTAGCTAGCTTGTATTGGTCTTCCGAAGACTTTAATAAACTCTCTCTCTGTCCATCGTGAGGCTTTGACTTGTTAAGCACTCTTAGCCATACTTGTAGCAAATTGTTTCTTAGTAGATGAGAGTATTCTGTGACAAAGATTTTTCATAGCAAGAAAGTTAGTATACTTGTTGAGGAGGTTAATATATTTGAATTTTTGTTAAGGCTTTCTTTGAGGAAATAGGGAAGGGAAGTTCATGGACTCTTGTATTCTATCATCATATATCTTTTTCATCTACACCTATCATCATATTCCTAGTATTTTTGCATTTATTTGTGGATTCTATGCACTTAGATTGTAGGTTATTCCAACATTGGAGATGAAAAGTCTGGTCTTTTTGTAGGTATCATTTACGATATCAGATGTAGTTGAAGAGGTAGGCAAACCCTCTCTCTCTCTATATGTGTGTGTGTGTGTGTGTGTGTGCATGCATGCATGCATGTATGTATGTATATACATATATACATACATATATATATGTGTGTGTGTGTGAAATCGTTTAGACTTCACAAGTAGTTGTAGCTTGAATGAAGAGTTCTTGGAGTACTTTTTGATTAGCCTTCTCCTTTAGTGCTAGCCTTCGTCATGGTCTGCCCTTCACCTCCAGAGTGCCGATAGAAACTCAGTATGAAGACTCATATTTTTATACTATGGTCTTCACCCACTGTTGGGCACTGATGACGCCAACGGGGATGCCATAGTAGCTAGTCCCTACTATGCGCGATGGAGTTTATGGTTTTCAACTTTATGGCCATATTAGCGGACATGCAAATTTCACCTTGTGAAGTTTTCGTCCATATTGCGGCCTCCTGGTATTGCGATAATTCTTTCTATCTTAAATGGTGTGTTGCCCTATTGGCTAGATTTAGATGCTCATTTGGGAGAGACTAAAATGAAATCGTTTAGACTTCACAAGAAGTTGTAGCTTGAATGAAGAGTTCTTGGACTACTTTTTGATTAGCCTTCTCCTTTAGTGCTAGCCTTTGTCATGGCTGAGTCTGCCCTTCACCTCTGGAGTGCTGACAGAAACTCAGTACGAAGACTTTGATAAATGGATGCTCAAGTATGTATGGGTGTTTGGATTTGTATGTGTGAGAGCATATTTTTATACTATGGTCTACACCCATTGTTGGGTGCTGATGATGTCAGTGGGGATGTCATAGTAGCTAGTCCCTGCTATGCGTGATGGAGTTTATGGTTTTCAACCTTATGAGTGACTATCATGAGATTGAAACTGCACTATGTTGTGTTTTTAGAGGATGAGTTTGGGAATGTTCTTGGATTCATCTAGGTATATGTGTGTGTGTATGTGTGCAGCATGTGTGTGTGTGTGTGTGTGTGTGTGTGTGTGTGTGTGTGTCTGAAATATTCATAAGATTGCAAGAACGGATTCATAATATTTCAGACTCTCCCTACGGCAATCTATCTATGATGCTTGCTATCAAGGAGATCTTCCTCAGTCATGCCTGGAAATAGTTTTTCTTTGCTTTTGATTTCCTGTTGAGGCTCTCTGCTTTTTTGAGACCCTCATGTAAATTTTGCTGATAATATGATCATGGATTTACCAAAAAAAAGTGTGTGTGTGTGTGTGTGTAGTGTAGTGTGTGTGTGTGTGTGTGAGAGAGAGAGAGAGAGAGAGAGCTCCAGCCATGGCGACGATTCCAGCCCTTAGCCGGCCCTGTTGGTGATCCCGACCTACCCCTACTGCTGCCTACGGTCCGTTCATCCTCCTGAGCTTGCTCGCTGCTACCAGCCACCTTTCTAGAGCTCCATCTGGTGTCTTTTCCATTTCGTTTCAGCCTCCTCAGCTCCCCGTTTGTGTGTGTGTTTCCTGCAGCTCGCCGCTTGTGTGTGTGTGAGCGAGTCAGGTGGTGTGTGTGTGGATACGTTCCCCGCCTTCATTTGCCTTCTGATCTTTTTTCCTCGCCGGCGGCCTTTTTCCAGCTTGTCTACTGCGCTTACTGCCCCGCCTATTGCCTTCCTTTACCCGCTACCTCTGCCTTTCTCCTGGCTCTTCTACACTCTGGTACTGCTGCTCTTTTCTTCCTTCTTGTCTTGTCGTATTTCAATCATGGCTTTAGGTTTGGATGTTTGTACATATGCTCGAAAAGAAAGACCCGCAGATGCTAAGCGCCGCCTATCAGAGCCTGCATCACAAGATGATGAACTTACTATGGAAGCTCAGTACGTGTTTGACACCCTCAAGGATGACTTTCAGTAGTCACGACAGGAATGGGGCAAACCGGTTCCAGAGGTCACGTACAAATTGAAATTGCCGTCCCTCGTGAATCCTCTCAGGAAGTTGTCTCAAACTGCGGTTATAATTTTCTTTCCAGGAAGAATCCCAGCGGCCAGTGATGTCGCGCAATGGATTAAGTCCATCCTTGGAGGATGCTTTGTAGAGGGAGTGTATTTTGCTTCCAGAGGCTTTTATGAGGTGCATTTATCAGATGCTTCGTGCAAGCAGAGGCTTCTTGAGTTCTCTCCCCTGTTTTACGGGAAGTAGATGGTACATGCTATGCCCTGGTCCCCAAACAAGGATTATCAAAGTCTTATACGACACCATTGTCCTGTATGGGTTGAGGTTGTTAACTTCCCGGACTATATGCGTGAAGAGTTGCTTGGCCTGGCTGCTTCTTTGGGACAAGTCATTTGTCCTCCACGCCCCATGGGAAACCGTAACAGGTTCTGCATTCTCTGGGACACTGATACACCTACCCCTCCTTCTATTGCAGTGGAAGTTGAGGGAGTGCAATTGGGAAAAAAGTATTTTGAATTGAAGTGGGGCTTGTTTGCAGGAGCTTGTTTTGCCTGCCACAAGTTTGGGCATCTAGCCTCTGAATGCCCAATGGTTCTGCATCAGCCCCCTCCCAATGCCTTGCCGCCCCAGACACGGGAAAAGAATGAGAATTTGCAAGCTAAGACAGCAAATAGAAATGGAGCAAAGAATGACAAACCAATCAATCAGGTGCAGTCACTTGTTGGAAAAGGAAAAGATAAAGGAAAAGAGAAGATGAAGGAATTTGCGGGGAATCGGGATTGATCAGGATGGTTTTCAACAACCTAAGAAGGTGGTTGTATTGAAGCAACGCCCCCTTCAATCTCGTCAATGGGATGCTTCTTCTCCCTCACCAGGACAGGCTTCTACTTCAGCTCCTGTCCTTCAAAATTGGGTGGGGGTATTGAAGAAGGGCATCCCCATATGTGATTCAGAAGAAGGGGAGAATGCTATGTCTTTCATGGATCATGAAGGAATTCAGCCCATGCAGGCAGAGGCTTTGCCTCTCTGATGTCTTGTTTTATTCTGATACTTTGCTGTATATACCTCTTTCATGCCTCAAACACTCAAGTGCTTTACATACAATATACAGAGCCTCTGCAATGTCTCAAAGTGGAGGCTTTTATGGAATTATGTACATAAAATGCAGCCAGATATTGTTTGTTTGCAAGAGCATAATCAACACTCCATGGTTGGTCATCATGGTTATTTTGGCGGTTATGATATATATTATGCTGGTACCACTACCTACTCAGGTGTATGCATACTGGTTAGACATGAGCTGGAGCCTCAGTTAGCCTTCAACGACAGTAGTGGCAGATGGATGGTCATACAATGTAATGTCAATGGTGATTTGCATCAGTCTATGCTTCCCAGACCTCTGCCATGAGGGCTTCATTATGGGATTCTTTATGCAGATATCCATGGAGATCCAATGCATTCATCTGTGGAGATTTTAATAATTCCCCTCTGCCAAGAGATAACACCACTTCAAGATCTCATATGCTATCATTGGAAAGGCAGAAATGGGATAGCATGCTTCTTTCTGTGCAGGCTGAAGATTTATGGCTGCTTCTCCAAGGGTCGTTAAATGGGCAAAAAGGACAGCACAACAATTGACTGAATTTTCTCAGTTAAGGCCTCTCTCTGATTCAGAAAAGGATTCCCTTTCACATGCTCAGTTTAAATTGACTGTTAATGATCATAGGAAATTGCACAAATGGCAGATTAGGGCAAGAATGAAGCCCCTCATGGATAAGGGCTGCTCATCAAAAGCCTTTTTCCAGAGCTTGCATGCTACTCGAAAGAAAACTTCATGTCTAAGGGTAAGGAAGCTAGATGGCTCTTGGACGCACTCTTTCTCTGATCTCCAAGATGAATGCCAAAATTATTTCCAAAAATTGTTCTCCGCTCCTGGTTTCCCATCAAATCAAATGACTGATGCTAGGACTGAATTTCTCCAATATGTTTCTGGAATAGTGGAAATGGATGATGCTCTTACCTTGGAGAGACCTTTTACTGACACAGAACTTGATAATGCATTGTTCCACCTCAGCAAATACAAGTCCCCTGGCTGGGATGGCCCTACGGTGGAATTTTATATTTCTTTTTGGGATGATTTGAAAGAAGTCCTCTTGCAAATGATCAATGTTGCCTGGCAAGAAAATCAGTTGCCGCACTCTTGGAAGCATGGCATAGTCAAACTTGTGCCCAAAAAACATATGTGTGACCATATGTCAGATTGGAGGCCTATTACTTTGATGCATGTAGTTTACAAACTCATTGCCAAAATGATTGTGCATAGGCTTCACAGGATACTGGATGCGGGACTTCATCCTCATCAGTATGGGTCTGTGCCGCGAAGACAAATCCATGACAATATATCCAATGCCTTGACTGCAATTGAATATGCTAAGTATTCGCATCAAGATGTGCTTATATTGCAGGTGGATATTGCTAAGGCATTTGACACTGTTCAATGGGATTTTATCTCTCAAATCATGACAAAGTTGGGCTTTGGTCCCAAGATGGCAAATGCAGTTTACTGGCTTTATTCTGGCTCTACTTCTCAGTGCATTCTTGGGGGTCATCTGTCTCGGTCATGGACATGGGGTCGATCAGTTAGACAGGGCTGCCCTCTTAGTGCTCTCTTCTATGCCATTGCGACCCATCCCCTTTTAATGTATCTTGATGATCTTACAAACACAGGACAGATGACTGGTCTTAAAATCCCTGGGGCTGCATCTTTTTTGGCACAAGCATATGCTGATGATTCCTTCTTTATGCCATAGAATTCTCCCCGGGAAGTTCACATGCTTATGACCACTCTTTCATTGTATGGTTTGGCAGCGGGATTGCATGTCAATTTTGACAAATCTAAATTACTTCCCCTGAAACAATGTGACTGGCATTCTATTCTTTGGCCAGGTCAGGTGGTGCATTCCAAAGATGTAGTCAGGCATTTGGGATATCCCATAGGATGGCATATCACCAGGAAGCAGCAGCTAAAATGGATCTTCCAAAGACTTCAACATAAACTGGAATACTGGAAGATTTCTACTTGGCCTCTTCATGTCAGGCTCAGAATAGTACAGTCCATTGTAATGTCCCATGTCCAGTTCTATTTACCTTTGTTGCATTGGTCCTCCAGGGATATTTCAGCCTTTATGTCTCAAGCTATGGAGATGTTATGGAGGACAAAAACTGCTGTGAAAGCATTGAGACTGATGAAGATGGAAATGGTGTGCTCTCCTAGGATGCATGGTGGACTTAATGTCCTCAATATAAGATATCATGTACTTGCAAGGAATGCGACTATGCTGCATACTTTTTTCCGCCAACAATAGCCATGGACCTGTATGCTAGCATCCATGTGTGTCAACATGAGGACTTGTGCTTATGGTCATTGGACTACTGATCATTGGGAGGTTGTCATTGGGAGATTTGTAGGGAAGATACATGGCTGTCCTTTCTCTACTGCTCTGATACTTGACTGGAAACAAGTACTTTCTAAGGTCAAATGGGCTCCTGATAATTGCTCGGCGACAAACTCAATGAGGAAAGAAAGTATTCATTGGAGTGCCATCTTTGACATTCCACTCGCTTTATAGGAACCTGTTCGGGCATACAATCTTATGAAATTGGGAATTAGATACATACATGATGTGGTAGATGATCAGGGCTATGTCTTATCTTTTCCTTAGGCCACTGCTTCCTATGCATTGGGAATGCATCATAGGTCTATATGGAAGAAAATTGCTGATTTGTTACATCCTTTTCTACCTGTTCCTCCTGTGGCTGACACAGACATGCTTACGGATTGGCAATTGCAACCCTCTGCTACATGCACTCATCCTGTTCCTCTTCCTGCCTTAACCTCCATCAAAGCCTACAGGCTTCTTCAGCCTGCTCCATGGATTCAGCAATATGCTAATTCTCTGTGGCATATAAGGAAGCCCCTCTCATGGTGGCGGAAGAATCTCAAGATGTTATGGAAGTGTAAAATGCCATTGAAACAAAGAATTTTTCTTTGGAGATGTATGACAGGCACATTGTCAGTGGGGGTCACACTTGCTAAACGTCGCATTGCACCATCCACATGTTTAAGATGTCAGGCTCCTTCAGAGACGGTTCTTCATTTGCTTTGGCACTGCCCGTGTTCTAGGATCCTCCTCAGGAGAATTTCAGATCATCTTCGGATCTGTTTCCCGAGTCACAGATTTGGGAAACATTTCTGGCTCTTTGGTAGATTTATGAGGTCTTTGTCTCAATACTCACTATTTCTCTCTTGGATATTGGGCTCTTTGGACAATCTGGAGTGAGCATAATTTGGCATACTTGGGTCAGCAGATTCACAAGTCATATGAATCTTTCCGAGCCTCATTGCGGCAATCCTTATATGATGCTTGCCATAAGGGTTATATGGATGCTTCTTGCATAGAGCTTTTCTTTTTATGTTTCTGATCTTTGGGATACTCTCCATTTTGGAGACCTCCCATCATGTAAATTTATGAGCATATAAATATACTGCACTGGATATTACCAAAAAAAAAAGAAAAAAGAAGTGTGTGTGTGTGTATCTGGACACACACACACACATGTATACATGTACTTGTATATACATACATGTACATACACATTATTTTTTGGGGGTGAAAATGTTGTAGCTTTATATTACAGAATCACTATCCCAAAACGGGATGTGGAAAATACATCACGAGAAGATCTCAGTATAAGACAAATACATTTCATGATCTATGTACTTAGTTTGCAAGCAATCATAGAAAGATTGCCTGAAGAAAGAAAAAAGTGAAAAAGTAGGATCACCAAAGACTCTATGATTTCTATCCTTCCATAGAGTCTAGAGTGCCCAACAACAAACCCAAACAAAAAACAGATCAAATCCTGTCTAGGTGGGTGTATCCCAAAGAGCGAGAAGAACTGCCTGATAGAATATGTGTGCCTACTGTCCCTGTGAGCTCCCCCTCTGTTCGCGGACCTGCGCCTTGCCGCGCTGCTCCTCCACCTTGCCCCTTCCGTCTACCCGCAGCCCTATCGTCGCCCTTGTCACGACAATATTATGGTTTAGATTGTCTTAGGTTAATCGATCGAATGTATTAAGATGGAAAGAAAAGCATGCTGCCTCTAGGGATATTGTTGCATATCATCCCAAATCAAACCTCTACTGCGTGAGCATTGAGGTGCATACACTGAGGCAAATTCAAAGTTTTTTCCTGAATAAGACATCCATCCATCTGCCTTGTGCATCATTGAAGGCAATCGTGGGCTGAAGATCATGCTTCACTATAAAGACGACTACTGAAAAAGAATGCTGCCCAGCATGGAAGATATCATAACCAGCAAAATGACCATGCTGTCCAGTGTACATGTGTTGGTGATGCTCTTGTAAAGCCACTATGTCAGGCTGCAAATGATGGAGATACACCCATACTATCTTCCATTTACTAGCATCGCATAAACCCTGTACATTCGAATGTCAAACATTTGATTTGTGATAACATATTTACAGTTTATGTACATTGAAAGCAAAGCCGACTCAAGCCTTGCATATCCACCGCAGGGTCAAAACCTCTACCTTGAGGTGACAAAGGTGTTTGATGAGAGGACAGTAAACCCACCACATCCTCTTCCAGAAACAGAGTGCGACTGGCTGTCACAGTAGCCCAAGTAATGCCAATACCTGAATTTTCTTCAGGTGTATGGCCATTAGATTCAGTACCCTTCCATGTGCGAGGAGGCAAAGGTCTCTGAGCTGTGCGAGTTTTCCTCGGTGTTTGCCAAACTTCTTGTAAGGTTTTTCTTTTCCCTTAGATTGAGAAGTGGAAGGCAATGAGATAGGAGCATTCCCTGTAGAAACCATTGGTGCTTTGCCTTTATCTTGAACTGTATAAACCTGTTTATTGCCTTTGTTTTTGAATCCAGAAGATCCACCAGTGTCCTAATGCTGCATCTGTGTAGGCATAGCTTCTTGTGGCATTCTTTGCACCCGCAAAGGATATTGTGAAGCCATATGCCCGAATTTCTTGCATTCAAAACAAGCTCCTGCAAAGAAACCCCACTTGAGCTTGTAAAATGCACTCCCCATAGCAACATTATTTACAATAACAGAATAACATTCGGGTGTGGGATTCCCCCCCCGACACACACACACACGTACACACGCATGTATGTATGTATGTGAAGTTGTACACACACATGCACACATACCCACAATTAACACTAATCTACGACTAGCATCAATGCACACAATGAAGAGAGAAATTAGAATACAAAAACAAGCATTCATCTCTCTCTTTCTCTCTCTCTCTCTCTCTCTCACACACACACACACACACATTCTCTCTGACCTACGAAGCTCAAGAAAGTGCTAATTATTAGCCATTCTCATAGCAAATTGTTTCTTAGTAGATGATAGTATTCTGTTAGAAAGATTTTCTCATAGCAAGAAAGTCAGTATACTAGTTGAGGAGGTTAATATCTTTGGCTTTTTGTTAAGGTTTTCTTTGAGGAAATAGACAAGGGAAATTCATGGTTGTGATGTGGAATGCTTGGGTTGTTTTGAAACCTTGTGCTCGCTTTCTCTCATTTGTATACTACTTGTTAGTGACTGTTATTTGTCAGTGATTTAGTAAAACCATTTTAGAATGTCAATGCTACATTTCTGGTTTATGACCTTGGTTTCAGAATGATTCTGAAGCATTCAGGTTGTCCATTTAAGCAGGATGTTGAATCGCTCATCTTACCAGTGCTGCTTAGATTTGATGGAGAACCAGAAGTTGATCAATCGGTAAGCAAACTTTTTAACCCACATGTTTCCTACATGTTGAAAAAATTTATGCTTCTAAGTTCTGTATACTTGCTATTTTCACATCTTAAATATCTTTTAGTTTGAGGGGCCAAATAGGGCTTTCCTCTTTAGAAACCATATCTTCAAAAGAACATTTTGGACAGGCAGACCAAGAAGCCTAGCAGTTTATTTCAAAATTGTGAAAATATAATGGATAAAAAAATAATGGCTGAAGGTTTCTTGGGTCACTCCAAATTTTGAAACCCGTCAGCTTTCTCAGCAATAGCAGTTAGATGGTCTCCATTTCTATCTCGTGTGCAAATTTTTCTTGAAATCTACTCATTCGTTTGCCCAAGAGACTCTACGGGTCTGTAGAAATAAGTATAGTTGCTTATGCTTGGGCACTGATGACGACATAAGCATTGCTTTGCTTGCCAAGTAGTCTACCTTTTGTTTTTCAAATAATTTTGTTAGCTAGCTCATTTTTCTTCTCTTTCGTTCTCTTTTATTTTCAATGTAGAAATTTGGACTTTAGAATAAGAAAATTTCGAATTTGTATGAATGGATTTATTCAAGTCTTATACACACACACTTTTTTTTTTTGGGGTGAAATCATTGATTGATTATATTATATGAGTAGCAACCTCAAAAAAAGGTGCTACAATTACATCAACTGAAAATTTCAGTATATGCCAAAAAGACCTCATGATCAAAGCTCTATCACAAGAAGATTGGGGGGCATAAACCGATGCAAATTCAAAAATTTCCCCTTGAACAAGGCATTGAACAATAATCCATCTACCATGGCGATCATTGAGAGCGACAACAGGTTGAAGGTCGTGCTTTACCAAAAAAGCCACACCAGAAAAGGAGTGCTCTTCAGCATAGAAGATATCATAACCAGCAAAATGGCCTATTTGACCAGCATACATATGCTGATTATGCTCTTGCAAAGCAATTATATCAGGCTGCAATTGCCTGATATACATCCAGACCAGTTTCCATTTGCGACCATCACACATTCCCTGTACATTAAGAGTAACACGCTTCAGATGATCAAGCATATTTACAGTTATGGGTCAGGTATGTACAGCAACTAACGGGCTGTCTACGTCTGCATTTCCACCTCAATGTCCGAGCCTTTGCCCTGGGATGAAGCATCAGCCTGAGGAGAGGGCAAAAGTGCAGCAACTTCTTCTTCAGGAAACAAGGTCCGATTTGCAGTCACAGCAGCGTAGGTCAAGCCAACACCAGAGTTTTCAGCAGGTGTTTTTCCATGAGAGGATGCACCACTCCAAGTCCGAGAAGGCAAAGGTCGCCTGGGGGAGATCACTTTGCGAGGAGTTTGCCATCCATCAGTCAAAAAATTTTCCCCCTTCCCCTGAGGTGGAGAGGACAAGGGCACAGGAAAAGAAGCATTACCATGTGAGACAGCCGGGGCTTTGCCTTTGTCTTGAACAGAGAAAAACTGTTTGACCCCTTTGTTTTTGACCACAGAACAGGCATTTGCATTCTTGTTCAAATGCTGAACCATTTCAGCTTGCACTGGCATCCGTGGAGCTCGGGAAGGGCATTGTGAAGCCATGTGCCCAAATTGCTTGCATTCAAAGCAAGCACCTGCAAACAGCCCCCACTTGAGCTTGTAAAAGGCACTCCCCATGGAAACATTATTCACAGTGACCGAATATGAAGCTGGAGTGGGATGATCTATATCCCACAAAATGCAAAAGCGATTCGAATTTCCATTGGGTCGTGGTGGACATACCACCTTATCGAGGGAAGCTGCAATTTTAGGTAGAAGAGAAGACAAGCATTGAGGAAAATCCACAACTTCTACCTAAACAGGGCAACGATGCCGAATCAATGCCTAGTAATCCCGGGTGGGAGACCAGGGCAGAACATGGACCATCTGCTGGCCATAGAAAAGAGGAGAGTGCTCCAACAAAACCTGACGGTGCTCCTCATCAGCCATGATGATCTCAAAAAGCCCCTCGCTGCATAATGAACTTTTTTGACATAAGAACCACCCAGGGTTCGAGTCAACCAATTCCCAACATCTGCTGCAGCAGGCATCCGTCCTGGGAAGAAAATTATAATGGCATGCTTTGCATACTCCTTAATTGGATCAAATATATCATCCACTTCCACCATAATGCCAGTGGTGGGAAGTGGATCTTTCCAACCTTTACGGGTGTCTTCAAACCCTTCATGCATAACCTCATAAACAAGCTGAGCCTCAGCACAGTCATGAAGGGAATCACCTGAATCCATCACCTGTTTTGTTTCTCGTTGGAAACCGACTTGTCTTTGTGAAAGGTTTTCTCATAGGAATAATCCGCCATTCGAGTTAAGGAAAAAACTTGGAAGCAGCAACACTTTACAAGGAGGAAAGCACAGCAGGTACAAAACTATACGGTGTTTTCTTGGCTGTACGGATGAAATCGTACGGATTTTTGACAGTACGAAAAAAAAAAATTCCTGACAGGCAAACTGTACGGACTTCCCCGACTGTACGGACAAAACTGTACGGATTTTCGACACTAAATTATTATTATTTTTGACAAGAAAACTGTACGGACTTCCCCAACTGTACAGACAAAACTGTACGGACTGCACGGATTTTTCTGACTGTACGGACGAAATTGTACGGATTTTTAACAGTACGAAATTTTTTTTTTTGGGGATTTTCTGACAAAGCATACGGACAGAAAACGGATGTCAAAAGGAACCTCGAGGGTGTCAAACTGAGGGAGAAACAAGCAGCTGTAGCGTGGGAGCACGAGGGTTAGCACGGGATCTCAGAGAGCACACTCACACACACAAACTGCTCACTCTCTCTCTCTCACACACACACACACACCCACACACACACACACATATATATCCTTCTTGGTGAGAGTAACCTTTTGTAACCAACCTTTGGTTTTAGTTCGACTTTATATACTCATTGCAAGCAAAACAATATTCTTGCCTGGATGTGGCTTCAGAATTTTGATGTTCCTCATTGGGCCTTCATATTCTTCCTGTATTGCTAGAACCCTATTTTCTGACTTGGTTCTTCTTCAAAAGATGCTAGCTCCTTGAGATTTGACAAGAGAGCGCCTGTTGGAGTAGATGGTTCATTGTCCTACTTGTAAGCCCCCAAATACAAAGGGCACGGGGAGATGGTACTTGCACAGATTGGGGGGATCAGAGAGGCGCCCATGTGCACACAAGATTGTGGTACCACATGGGCAGATCTAAATGGAAGGAGTTACTTATGGTGGCTGTCATATGGTAGCACAAAGGCTGAGCAGCATTTACATGTGCATTCATGGGTTTGCATAAGGCAGCACAATCAAGCATATGTTGCAACAAATATGGGCAGCAAATCAAAGGCGAGAGGTGGAGATGGCTGCAAAAGAGGCAGCAAGATCCGGTTGGCAGATCTGCAGACAGAGGAAGGGATCTGATACAGAGGATAATTCGGCTCTAGGGCCTGTGGACAGGAGCCAGAAATAGTGGCATAAGACGGATCAAGGATGGGGCAGATTGGAGCCTAGCCAAGGGCCATATAATGTGAGTCGTGGCACATAAAATAACGCAGCACCCAGTCGGCTATTTGGAGCAGCCTCTGAGGCCCGCAGCCCCATAATTTCAGGTGGTGAATACACACCTGTGCACGGTGGGAGATGAAGGCAACTCTCTCCAATACACAAACAGAAAATCTGAACCCACAAACTGTAAATGAGACGGGGAAATAGAGCAACAAAGGTACTTGCAAAAATACTCAGTTTACGTCACCACTAGAGTGGCTGAACTGCTTCAGGATGAAGCCACAAGCAACCAACAGAGTGCTGGGCAAAATACTGTCAGCAAAACTGAAGTATAGACATAGAGGGAAGGGCTCCAGAAAGTCTGCTCCTGCGTGCCTTTGAAAGGGCTTCTGTGGATGCAGAAAATGGGGCAAGGGCCTCATATTTATAGGCGTAGAGACACCTAGAACTGGCCGACTAGCTCTGCCAACTAGACCAGGCTGACCTGGTCTGGTGTTTGACCGACCATGGAAAGGGTGCTGCTGCAAATTTCCTATAATTCCAATCACCCAACTTACAGTGCTTCTCAGCCTCATAAGCAGTACTATGCATGCTGCCCGTGACATTCTTATACTTGGTGGAATATTTTGGCTCTAATACTTCTACGAGTTGGGCTGACTGTACGGAGCTGTATGGACAGTCTCCAGGGCCTGGAAGGGACCAGAACAGGTGCGGAACATGCGCAGCAGGTAGGTGCCTTGTTTGGAGTTGTTTTAGGCCTGATATGGGGCCAGGGACAGATCGGGTTTGCGCAGGCCTGCCTAGGGCCAGTGGCAGCCTGCCATGTGGCCAGGCAGGGCCAGCCAACCCTCTATAAATGTGCCTGCAGATCTGTCCTCTCCAATCATGGACAGCCACGTGGCACTTCCGTACCAGTTCTGCCCACCATGGTGGCCTCCAACTGCCAGGTTCTTGATTCTTTGTTGTGCTGCCCACATGGCAGCCTGTTTGCTGCCCATGTGGCAGCCCCCTCTTTCTGCTTTTCCATATCTCAATGCTGCCCACATGATACCTCTATTCTGCCCATATGGCAGTTCCTCAATCCCCCCCCATGCTCTCCTCATTTGGGGGCTTACAGGTGACCGACCCTACTCCAACACACCCTCTCACCGACACATGTTGGCCCGATACCAACGCGTTGATGCAGATGCTCCACTAGCTCCCATGTCGTAGCCCTCTGGATCATTGTGGTGTCATCGTGTGGCTGCTGGGCTAACTACTACTCTAGTGGATAAGATATGAAGGTCCAAAGCCTCCCTTATAGGGCTGGACGCCCCTCAATATAGCCGACTGGGTAGAGGGATTTGGATCGACCCAAACCGTGCACCCCCCCCTCCCCCCCCCTACGTACTTTCCAATCTGTAAATACCCCCTGGTGTTGTGATATCTTGAATGTGGTCACCCTCCAATGCCAAGCTTGCTTGGATCCAATCATGCACCTGGCTCCTCGTGGGCGAGAGGCCAACGATACAGCCCACTAGTGTTACTGTCTTAGAGGGACTGAACTGCTGTCTTCACTTGCCGCTTGTCTTTTGGGGAAAGAACCCGAACTGCTGTGAGAGTTGAGGGAGCTGCCATTAGAGCCCCTCTAGCCAGACCAAAGGAAGGTCACCACCCGGAATGTGAACCCCAAGAAAACAAAACCAAGAACTGCTCCTGAGAAAAGGGGCAAGAAAAGGGAAACCACCTCCCCCATTCTTTCTTTCTCAAGTGCTTTGTTTGTCTTCAATTTTGCTTTTTATTATTTCATGTTTGTGGTCCTTGTTGATGCAGGAATTTTGTGATAGTCTTAACTCCATTGGCATGATAGTTGAGATGCAATATGAAGCTCATGGTAATAAAGTCACAAGTGAAGGCCAAAAAATGCAATTTGCATAGAATATCTGCCTTTTGTTTTTTGATTTTAAGAGCAAAGTTTTTATGTTCTTTAAATGTTTGGTTTCAACTGTAACTTCTAGCAGGGAAACATACTCTACCGTTTTCCTTCATTGCAACGAACGGCATCAGGATGGTCAAGGAAAAGACAGACATTTGACATTTTACAGCCATTTGAAGAAGAACGCTGGCCATTCAGGTACTTCAAAATTTGTAAGACATGATAGTATATGTGATTATTTCACTATTTGCAATGGTCTCTAGGTGTGGAATGTGATTGCTGATATTGTGCTCATAGAGTTAGAAGATAAGGTCAAGCTAAAACAAGGTACAATGGTTGTAGAAGAGATCTTGTCACGGGGACGTGGTGGTGATGGTGAAGTGTCTAAACTAACTGTCACTGAATTTGGCCTAGGGTACTAGGCTAGGGGCCTTAGTTAATGCCCAAAAGGTACCTATGATTTTATGTGCAACAAGTGCAACTCTCAGTGCTATTAGAGTGGTTTCATTTTCTAAGGTCATTGGTTTGGTTCTGTGGGTCATCCTTTAAAAACTGACCCCCTAGAGATCCTTCAAAATAGGGTCATTGGTTCCTTTGCACTAGGGTCATGGTGTGCCATCTGACCCCCTACGGGCATAAAAAATCCCACGCCTCATTTTGCTTAGGTGTCTGCTGGTGGCCTATCTGCTTGCCTTGTGTCACCTCTGGAAGCCCCTGGATCCCTTCCTTGGCTCTCCTTTCTGTTTTGAGACTTCACCCCTACCAGAGCAGCCTTATTCTCTTCATGGCGGATTTCTGCAGCTCTCCCTCTCCTTGCTGAACTGGAATTTCATGCTTTCTTCACGACAGTTCTCCTCCCCTTGGTGCCCTCTCTTGATGGCATGCTTCCGGGACCTGGACGCCTTCATTCTGGGCCACTTTTGAAGCTGTTTTCGACTTTCTTCGCGACAAAAGTTCTCTTTTTCTGAATCTGAAGCCATATTCATGGGTGCCTCTCTTCCTGCTCCTGCCTGGTGCAAGGTGCACTGAAAGCGGAGCTGTTTGTGGGCTGAAAACACTGTTCTGGTGGATGAATTCTTGGCTTATCTGCTACAGCTTGCTGGATGCACTTTCTCTGATCTATTCTGGTGTTGGAAGACACTCCTAGACAGCTCTCTCTTACCAGAGTTTGCTGTCCGCTTGTCATCCTACTTCTGGAGCTGTTTCGGGCTGTAACAGGCTCTTTCTGTTGGCTGAACTCTCATCTGCCCTTTCTACTCTTTGCTACAGCTATCTTTACTGAGTTCCTGCTAGGTTGGATGCCTTGCCGTTGGCCCGGGAGAGGATTGGGGCATTGGTTGTGATACTCTCTTCCTGGGGGTGCAGTGGTTTGCCTTGGGCTTTGTAATGGTTTGGAAATGGGTAATGCATTGCTTGGTATGCTGTCAGAGTGGTCTACTTGTGACTATGCATGTTTACTATTACGTATATAAACTGTTAACACCTAACTTTCTCTGTAAATCACGGGCATAGGCACACACACTTTCCTCCCAGCCAACCTCGGTGGTAGCAAACTCTCCTCAATATCAACAACGTGAAGGCTCCAGCTTGCAAATTCCACCAAGCCCCAAAATTCCCTAGATGGATCTAGTATGCCACATGTCTATGTTTGAGGGCCTCTCCTCAATGCATCATTTACCCCTCTCTTGGGATATCATTGAAATCATTTGCTCCTTGGCACATTTAATGCATGTAGACCCCTTAGCCTTAGATCCACCTAGTCTTGTGCCATGTCACCCTCACCAAGGACCTTGACCTTGATTCCTTTTTTATCATTTACGTGAAGCCCAAACAAATATAATACAAACATTGATCCTTTAAAGGAAAATGTCGACTGACCCTTCCGAGGTCATGTTGCCTCAACTTGAGCGTAACATTCCTTCCCTCTTGGGGCATTAACGTCCTCGATGATAAAGTCTGGGAACACTCTCTGTAACTGGTATACGGATTTCCAGGTAGCTTCTGATAGAGGTAAACCATGCCATGCAACCAACACCGTGGGTATTTTTCGACTGCGTACTTGCATTGTTCCTCGGTCCAAGATTCTTATCTCCGGAAACAAAACAACACCCTCGATTAGTGAGTCACTTGTATGCAAAAATTTCTTTAAACGAGAAACATGAAACATTGGGTGCACCTTACAACCCTATGGTAATTCTAATTTATAGGCTACCTTGCCTATTCTTTTTAGAATTAAAGGTAGTGGTATTTCCAAAGGTTATAAAAGTCCGGGTGGCTTCACCCGCTCTGCCTTACTTACCTGACACAAAAATGAACGTGTCACATATTCATGAATATGTTTTTTCATCTTTGGCCAAAAGAAATCTCGCTTCACGAGATCATACGTTTGGATGTCCCGCACATGGGCTATCATGGCATTGTTGAATGACTCTTTGCCTGAGATCATTCTGATTAGGTACTACTACCTTACCATTTCTTTTCAGCATACCATCTCTTATGGTATATCTTGCATAAGTTTGGTCTTTTTTGGATGCCAGGTGATCCTTTTCCCTGGGTTTAAATACATGAGCCTTAGGCCAAAGGCTCTAGATGAACTCGTCCACCTTTTGAGTTTCTCTAATCTCGGTCATTAGAGCACTCTCTAATACCGTGAAACTCATATTATAATGCATGACAACGCATCAGCAACTTTATTATCCTTCTCTCTTCGGTACGGAATCGTCAAGTTAAACTCCTGCATGAGTTCTGCCCACCTAGCTTGGCGCCTCTCAAGTCAGGTTGTTTACAAAAATGTTTCAGAGTATCATGATTAACATCAACATAAAACTCGGACCCATACAAATAATGTCTACATGTATTTAGAGCATGGACAATAGCATACAACTCTGATTCATGAGTTGGCCAATTTCATTGAGAGGGAGAAAGCTTCTTGCTTTCAAAGGCTACTGGCCTTCCCTCTTGAAGGAGAACTGCTCCTACCGCAATGCCACTTGCATCGGTTTCAAGGAAAAATGGTTTTTGGGGATCAATTGTTTTTAACATCGGTCCTGAGACCACAGCGTGTTTTATGGTGTTAAAACTCTCTTGTTGATTCTGTCCCCATATAAAAGGTACTTTATTTGAGGTCAGCAGTCAATGGCGATACTATTTCGGAATATCCTTTGATATGTCTTCGATAAAATTGGACAAATCCCAAGAATGATCGCAAAGCGGTCAAACTCTGAGGGATAGGCCAAGTCAGTATCGCAACCACTTTCTTTGGATCCATTTCTACCCCCTCAGGAGTAATAATGAATCCTAAATATTCAAGTCTTACCATACATAGTACAGTTTTCTTTTTATTTACATAAAGACCGGCTTTCCTCAAAGTATTGAACACTATTCTTAAGTATTCGTGATGCTCAGTAATACTTTTGCTGAATACAAGAATATCGTCAATAAAATGTACAAACTTCCCGATATACGGACGTAGTAAATCGTTCATAAGCATGACGAATGTAGCTGGAGCATTGGTAAGTCCAAACGGCATTACCAAAAACTCATAATGTCCAAACCTACTTCTAAAAACGGAGTAGAGGTATGGGGTGGGAGTATATCTCCATCAACGTGGAATGAGATAGAGAAAATGCAAAAGTCTTTCATTAGGAGACACCTGGGCATCAAGGCTACTACACCATACTCTTTGTTACTCCTAGAGACAGGATGTATACCCATAGAGCTACATGCTCTGAAGAGAGTACTCAGATACATCACAAAGGTCAAGTGCATGGATAATGAAAGGCTACCAAAGAGAGCATGGAATGAAAGTCAGAAGCTTCAAAAGACAAACAAGGGCAAGATTTTGACATCCGGATGGGCACAGGACCTAAAAAAATGGTTCAGGAAGTGGGAAGTAGAAGAGTATTTAAACTACTCTTCAGAGGAGATTGATGAAGAGGCTTTTCATTATGACCTGCTGAATGCACTACACAGGAAATGGCAAACAGCAGAAAACAAAGATAAATTTGAGTACTATCGCACATATATCAACCCCGAATATTGGTCAATTTATACAGGAAGGGAGACAACAACGCAGAAGTACATATGTACACCTATAGCAGTGCATAAACGGAGGGCTTTAGCCTCACTTCGCACCCGATCACACCAGCTGCAAATAGAAACAGGGGGATGGAAAAAGATGCCAAGGGAGAGTAGAATATGCCAACTATGTGATCAAGGTATGGTTGAAACAGAAGAACACATGGTAATGATATGCCCTCACTATGCACACATTAGGGAAGAGTTCAATCACCTCCTTGAGGGACATAACAAACTGGCTGATTTGCTGCATAAAGGGTCACCTTCAGCTTTAGGAACATTTGTGTATAAGCTCTTCAAGCATAGGAATCCACCTGAATCCTAGAAGGTGGTTTCTCTTTCCACCCTCCCATCTTCGGGAGGAGCTTTCATGTACTTGTGATATTGTATTGCTCAGGTCCCATAGGCCGGTTTTGGTCTTCAGAGGACGATAATATATTCTTCTTCTTCTTCTTCTCTCTCTCTCTCGCAGCCTCTCCACCCCCCCCCCTCCCGTAGCTTCTCCGCTCCCCCTCCCATAGCCTCTTTGCTCCGTCCCCCTCTCGTAGCCTCTCCGCTCCCCTCTCACAGCCTCTCCGTCCCTCCCCCTCTCGCAGCCTCTCTGCTCCCCCCTCTCGCAGCCTTCCGCCCCCCCCCCTCCTGTAGCCTCTCCGCTCGCCCTCCCGTAGCCTCTTTGCCTCCCCCTGTAGCCTCTCCGCCCCCCTCTCGCAACCTCTCCACTCTCCCTCCCGTAGCCTCTCTGCCCTCCTTCCCGTAGCCTCTCTGCTCCCTCTCGTAGCCTCTCCGCTCCCTCCTTCGTAGCCTCTCTCTCTCCGCTCCCCCTCCCGTAGCCTCCCCCCCCTCCCGTAGCCTCTGCGCCCCCCCCTCTCCCGTAGCCTCTCCGCCCCCCCCCCCTCCCGTAGTCTCTTCGCCCCTTCTAACGTAGCCTCTCCTAGTTGGGCTGAACCCCCAACCCAACTAGGGGGTTAGCTTAGCCAGGGGGTAACAGGAGATATGGCCAGCAAAGCATGGCCCAGCCTACCTTCCTCCTCTTCACATTCTCTCTAACCCCGAGTTGGGCTAAACCCCCAACCCAACCCGGGGGTTAGGTTAAGCCAGGGGGGTTCATCATACAACCAACTATGGATTGGCCTACCCTCTCCTCCAAGTCCCCCTCAACCCCCTCAACTCCTTCAACATCCATTAGGACTCGGTACTCTACAGTTGCAGCCATGACACCCTCTCCATACGCACGGAATTACCAACAAGAAGGCTCAAAACGGCCCATCCTCGGGCAACAGGATCGGATTTTTTATCTGTAGCAGGCAGTGAGAGAGCTACGATTGGAGCTAGCAGAAGTAAAGGCCCGACTTCACATCTTGGAAGGGCCTGGTAAGCAGGCAGTAATTGATGAGGCTGTAAAATCTTGTAAGGATTCCCTGCCTACCCCACAGCTAGTCTCTACAGTCAAAGATCTTATTCACACTGAAGTACAAACTACTAGGAAGGAAGTGTTTGTGGAAGTTGATAACAAAGCAAGTAAGTCTGATATCCAACCAGAGATTAAAGAACACGAAGCTAGATGTGATAATGCGCTGAAGATTAGAATAGGGGGGCTCCCAAAAGATTGGTACAAAGAGGAGGATACATATAGTGAAATATTGACAAAGATCAAATCAAGTTTGCCCAACATCGAATGGGTGAATGATGATGAGCAGGATGATAACAACTCCAGGCCAGCTTCTATTTTGCACTATAGAGGTCATGCAATCCTTACACTGAAGTCAAAAGATATGCGGATCAAGCTTCTTCGAGCTGAAGGGCACCAAAGTATGGATAGCAGAGGAGCTTACACAAAATCAACTCAAGATTAGGCAACTGAATTAGCTAAAGTCAGGGCTGCCAGAAAGGATGGAAAATGGGCAATTTACCATGAAGGGGTAGCACTAATCAGAGATTTTAAATCAAAACCAAAAGACTCTCAGTCTTAAACTGATGTATGGCTGTTTACTCTCTAGAATATCATGTAGGTACTCTAAATAATTGGGGTTGCTTTTTGCACTCCTTGGGAGCTGCCATGTGCCCTCCCTTAAGCAGATGTACTAGAGGGTTTCTTGCTGTCCCATAGACCTTTTGGTCTCCAGTGGACGTTAATAGACTTTCTTTCTAATACGGATCTAATGGTAGCCACATTTAAGATCTATCTTACTGAAAATTACGGCCCCATGTAACGCATCTAGCAAATCATTGATCCGAGCCATCGGATACGTGTGCTTAATAGTGATATTATTCAATGCTCTGTAATCTATACAAAGGCGAAAAGTATCATCTTTCCTTTTTTTTAATATCACTGGCGAAGAAAAAGGTGAGAAACTAGGTTGAATATGCCCCAGCTTGAGGTATTCTTTCAGTTGTCTTTGTACCTCCACTCATCCCTAAAACAATCAGAGAACTTCTCTACTATTTCATCAGCCAACTTGACCATCTCTCCATTTTGGGTAACATCAGTGCTAGCCGAAGGACCGTCAATCAGCTCTACCGATGCTGTACAAAGAAACAAAAACTCTTCTTGAGCTTTTCAAACTTCCATTATGGAAACCAACGGTCCTTGAGGTATATCTTTTTCACCTTGTAAGACATACACCACATCATTATCTTGAATTGATAAATGTGCTTTTTCCAATCTATGGCTGGATTCTTCCTAGAATGCCAAGCCTTACTTAGGGCTATGTCAGCGTGAGCAAGCTTTGTCATTTTTAAATCAAGCTTCTCAGTAAGTCTTGAATTCGAAGTTCCAACTGGGTAACCCTTTGGTACCATACTTAGTTGAACTTCTGTCTACCATTCTGACTGTATATGCATAGTCAGATGGGCTAGTCTTTAATTTCAGCCTCTTTACAATCTTGGAGTTAATTACATTGTGCGTTGACGCAGAGTCAAATAACACAATTACGTCATGATTAGCTACTTGCCCCTTTATCTTAATTAACTCCGTATCGTTAAAGGCTGTATACCCTGTTGCTACGGGCTTTGACAGGACATTATCAGGTGCACTAGTTACTAGCTTAGCAACAGACACACATAACAAAACAGGTATTGACCTTTGAGAGGATTGCGCTAGCTCAATCTGCATCTGTTCTGCTTTGGGACTTCCCTCCATTTCCACGTCGCATTCTGAGATTACCATCTTAGCCATCCGACGATCCTTGTTTCGTGGACAATCTTTCCACTGATGAGGTTAAAGGCATCCAAAACACAAGCCTTCTCTCCTTGCTTTTTCTCTTTGCTCTGGGATCAAAGAAGACTTCGACCAAGCCCGGTGTTACTTTTCTTTTCGTTCCAATGGTGGTACTTGGTTTAGGAGTCTCAACTGGCTTCGCTTGCTTGGCGTGACCACTAGGCTGTGAGGCACTCCCTTTGCTAATCCACTTCTTCTTAAACCCAGTTTTCTTCGGGTACTCATACCGAGTCCCAACCTGCACAAACCCACTTGGTATGTTCCCTTTTGCATCCTCATAGTGCAGGGCTATGGCAATTGCTTCATCTAGCGTGTTTGCATACTTAGCCCGAACTTCCATCTTGATTTGATCATTCAGTCCAAAGATAAAATCTTTTACCTGGATTGACTGAGGTAGAGGTTCATAAACTTTCATTACACTTTCTCTGAACTTATCAGTGTATTCCGCCACTGATAAATTTCTCTGACGAAGGTTTTGATACTGATCCCAAGCTCGGGTACCGATTGGCGATATCAAGATGACTAAAAGAAGCAGGCGGTCATCGATGAATTAAAACAAAAATACCCTAACCCGCCAAATTGGGAGTTTAATGAGAATTATATGCGAGAGTGCATGGGTTTGGTGTTGAAGCATCGTAGATCAACCTTGTGTACTTCCATCACAAAGGGGTTGGCTAAACCCAGCTGGGTAGACCAAGCTGATTGGAAGTTCTTCAAGAAGCAGAATAGGGACCATCCCGAAATGTTTCGCTAGGAGGTAAGAAGTGTTTTCTAAATTCTTTTTTAAACCCCTCCCAAGTAGTGGATGCCACTCCATCTTTCTGTTGTTTTATCCACCACCTATCCGTTGCCTCATTAAACATATGGGTGGCCTCGCGGATTTTCTTCATATCATTCCTGATTTCACAAATGGCGAAGGCCTCGTCCCATTTGTATAACCAGGTCTCTATGATATCGGAACTACGGTCAGACATCCGATCAGAATACTTTTCTGGCCTATAATTGGCAATATTAGGCACCTTAGCCCTCCTAGGCTCGATCGTATGAACACTGGTTTCAGGCTCCCTTGGAGCTTTACCTTTCTCTTCACGAGATGGTTTAGTAGACATGCTATGAACCATTTTCCCGAGCTCAGATTGCCCTACATTTACTTGTAACTGTTGCGCTAAAATTTGTTGCAAGGCATTCTCCACTAATGCAATTCTACCAGATAGTGTATGGCCTGCTGGGCACGATACCTGCGGGGTCGGCCGGACTCTCAATTCTACGGGATCCACCCTAGAAGCTTCTTTTTCAACTTTCATTCAGGCCGATGGGTGTTTCCTTAAAAAATAAAATAAAATAAAAATAAATAAAACACCGCCTAAAACTGTATTTACAAACTGTTTTTCAATCTCATAACCACAAAAGGTGTCTAAACAGGCGTAACCATCAACAGAAAATAGCTGAGAACCAAGATAAATATCTTTTCCCTATACTAGAGAAATATCTGCAATCTCAAATAACTCAAACACCGAGGGCAAATAAACTAGCATATACCCCAACAAAACTTAAAAGGCATAGAAAGCTCCCTGGTCATATTTCTGTTGCATGAAGAGATCAATTTGTCCCTATAAGCCACTCCCAATGTGTATTTATAATCTGTGTTGCAGCGATGCCTAGACCACGAACATGCGGAACTGCCTACCCTTTCCTCAAGCTCACGCACCAACAAACAAAGCACTTCGACCAAGAGAGGGGTGAAATAGGAATGGATGATGTGGCCTTTTTTTTTTCTCAAGGTCCAAAGGCCTTAGATAGCGCGGCCTCTGTCAATACAAACGTTCAGACGGTTGCCTTGCTCTCGGGATCTCCTTCACCCAATCTTTGTGAGTATGTGTTCTGGATGCTACATGCAAAGTAACCATGTCGTAGCAGCAAACACAACGCCCAGCTCTACGTACTCAGACGACCATCCACTCCTTAAAGATCCTTCGGGATACTTTTGTGATCTCAGCACAGAGCCGTAGTTGTTTCACGCTCCATTCTTTGGTATTAACCAAAGTTCCGCCAGCCAGTTACTACGCCAGCTCAATAGGACATGCGCTCCATCTGATACCAAAATATAACAATAGCTAGCCCCCACAATGCCAAGGAGCCTTGAAGGCAACCACCCGTAAATGTGCGTGTGCGCCTCTGTGATATCCAACGTAGCTCCAACGTTGACGAACTACTGGATAGCATGAACCAGACAACACGAACGATCTGCCAGAATTCAGCACAACTTGATGCACCGCCTATCGACCAACCTACGTCCACGCCTATGTAATGACCAGCAGCTCGCCCAATAGCTCCCGTATCGTTATCTGCTCCTCAGCCCGTGAGCTTAAACATACGCCCAGCCAGCCCAAAACCTCTTGTAATCCGTTCATCTATAATCGCCCTTTTCCAATAACCTGCTCTAATACCAAAATATTACGTATATAAACTGTTAACGCCTAACTTTCTCTGTAAATCACGGGCATAGGCACACACACTTTCCTCCCAGTCAACCTCGGTGGTAGCAAACTCTCCTCAATATCAACAACGTGAAGGGTCTAGCTTGCAAATTCCACCAAGCCCCAAAATTCCCTAGATGGATCTAGTATGCCACATGTCTACATTTGAGGGCTTCTCCTCAATGCATCATTTACCCCTCTCTTGGGATATCATTGAAATCATTTGCCCCTTGGCACATTTAATGCATTTAGACCCCTTAGCCTTAGATCCACCTAGTCTTGTGCCATGTCACCCTCACCAAGGACCTTGACCTTGATTCCTTTTTGATCATTTACGTGAAGCCCAAACAAATATAATACAAACATCGATCCTTTAAAGGAAAATGTCGACTGACCCTTCCGAGGTCATGTTGCCTGAACTTGAGCGTAACATTTACTGAAAGGAACCAAGGTAATAGCACTGGGAGTTGGTCACTAGCACAGCCACGGGTTGGCGTTGTACTGGGTTGCACCTGCAGGTGAGCTCATGAAGGGAGTCCCTTTGTATCTTTGAGCTAACCAGTTTAAATAAAAACCGCAAGGGGCGCCAAGTGTTGGGGCCAACAGGAGTCACTCTCTATGTTTCTGAGTAGGGGCATTCTAGCCTCCCTTGTCTTGAATGGTTCCATGATGCTGTGCAATGAAGTTCTATGCCTTGAGTTTGGTTTGTGAACAAAGGCAATCAATTAAGTTGGCTGTATTTTCATCATTGTGAGTTAGTAGAGACAAATACACTACCCTTAGTGATCTAAGGCCGGTTACTGTGGTTCCGTTGCCGGGACCCTCATCAAATCATCCAGAGGAGTCCCTGGGCAGCTTGGATAGAGAAAGCCTTTGCTGATTTTTGTACAGCCATCCATTGCTTTTGGATATGGATAATATCATGCTTGGTTATGATGCAGACTCAGAGTCTGACCAAGAGCCACTCTGGAAATAAGAGTGCAGAACGCAGCCCATGAAGGGCAGAATGTTCAAGCTGATGCATTGGGGCAGCCAGCTCCACAAATGCAAAATCCTGTGGGTACAGTTGCATTGGGTGTTGACCCAAGTGTGCAGGCGCTATGGCAGTAATGCAAACATAGATGGCTTCTGTGTTGCAAGTTTTGACTCAGCTCACTCAGAGCTTTGCTGAGATTGTGCATAATCCAGCTTTGATGCCAAGGGCAGAGGCACAACCCATTCAGGGTCCACAGATGCATGTGGGACAGCCACTACTAGAGCCACCGACACTAGTGGTACAGTCACTTGTAGTGCCATAGGGGCAGGGACCAAATGGGAATGAGCGTGGAAGCAATTCTCAAAATGTGCAGCAAGGGCAGCAAGCCCAACCACTGTATGTGGTTCAGCCTACACACTTTGGAGGAGGATCCATTTTTGAGGCCATGACCTCACAGCCAGCCCCAAATTTTTTGTATGCTAATGTGGGGATACAGCCTGGATTGTAGGGAGGCAGTCCTATGATGTCACACACTCAACGAGTACCACCTGTGCCTGCAAACCCAGCTGTGGGGGGTGTTCTTCAAGCTCTTGAAGGACCCCAAGGACAGCAGCCCCTTTACTTGCAGCCCCCTGGCTATGATCAGCTGGAGCCCAGGCTCAAGATGAAGGATTACAAGGAAGGGGGGGCAGCAGTGAAGTTTGAGACCTTCAATGGTCATGCAGATAGAATGAAGGCTCTTACCTTCTTGCAGCAATTTGATTTGGCTTTTGCTGGAGGGTACTTTAGAGAGTCTTCGAAAATTAGGAAGGCAGCCACATTCCTTAAGGGAAATGCCATGCAGTGGTGGTCTAACCTTCTCCTTCAGGGCCAAACACCTGCTACATGGGTTGAATTCAAAAAGGCATTCTCAGCCGCATGGCTCACCACTACTTTTGAAGTGGATGTCATGACTCAGTGGCATAACTTGAATGCTAGGGAATGCAGGAATCTTGAGGATTACAACAAGAAGTTTTGGGATGCGCTTCTAGCTCTTACAGAACAGTCCCTATTTCAGAGCAAGCTGAAAAGTATTGTTGTGGTCTTCCTAAAGAGTTGAGGGACTATTGCACCAAGACACATATTTCCAGCATGCCACAGTTGATAGAGAATGCCAACACAGCTTACTCACTCATGCAGGGCAGAGTCTCAGGTTTCAAGAGCAACTTCAAGGAGGAGCCAAAGAAACCACAGCAAGCTGGAAAAGTCCCTCTTAGGTTTCAAGAGCAACTTCAAGGAGGAGCCAAAGAAACCACAGCAAGCTGGAAAAGTCCCTCTTAAATCAAAGTTTGTGGTAGGACAAAGGAGAAAACATCAACCCTCTTCTCTCACTCCTGAGGAGAGGAACAAGTTGTTTACTGAAGGGAGGTGTTTTCTTTGCAAAGAGACGGGTCATAGGGCAGCAGATTGTCCTAACAAGAAGAGGAAAGAATCTGCAGCAACTTGGGCTGACACTAATCAAGGCAATAGAGAGGACCCCAGGGCAAGAAGCCCAAGCCAAGTGCTGGCCATATACCTGACATTATTAGGGGTGAGCATGATGAGAAGAAGACAGAGATGTGCAGAGCATGAGGCAAGCTACGGGATCAGCATTGTCTGTACTTCTTTGATTCAGGAGCCAAAGCAAATTTCATTACTCCTGAACTTGCAGCTCAGTTGGGTCTTCGACCAGAGGAGATTGGTCCTCTTTGTGAGGCCAACATTGCTAATCTGGAGCTTAGTACCCCTGTCACTCCTATCATAGTCAAGCTACGGATTCACATTTAGGGATATGTGGACTATGAGGACTTCTATGTGATGCCTTTACGTGAGTGTGATGTTTTGCTGGGGATGCCTTGGATGTATAATGTGCATGCTATCATAGATACACATGACAAGAAGCTTACCTTGACTTATAGGGGTAAAACCCATGTCATTGATGTAAACTCGAAGGGAGAATCAGTCCCATTTGTATCCGCTTCGGTGATTTCCTCTATAATGAAAAAGCATCTTTCTGCGTATTTGATTTTTGTCAAAGAAAAAGAACCTGATGAGGATAACTCTGATTTTTCTAAGCTGGAAAAACAGCAAACTGAGTTTTTATTTCAGTTTCAAAATTGTTTTTCAAATGAACTCCGAGAGGAGTTACCTCTTGAGAGGCTAGAAGATCATACTATTGATATCATTCCTGGCAGTTCTCCACCTAACCAACCACCATACAGGGTGAGTGCGGTAGAGCAGGAGGAGATCATGTGTCAGGTCAATGAATTGCTACAGAAGGGGCTGATTCAGCCAAGCTCTTCTCCATACTGTTCTCCCGTCCTACTTGTGCAGAAGAAGGATGGATCTTGGAGGATGTGTATTGACTACAAGGCTTTGAATAAGATCTCTATCAAGAATCGATTTCCTATTCCACGCATTGATGATATTTTGGATTGATTAGAGGGATCAGCCATCTTCAGTCGCATTGACTTGAAGAGTGGTTACCATCAGATACGAATCAGGCCCGAAGATGTACATAAGACTGCCTTTAGGACTACTTTTGGGCTTTATGATTTTCTTGTTATGCCATTTGGTTTGACCAATGCTCTTGCTACCTTCAATCGTATGATGGATCGCATTTTCAGAGAGCACAGGAAGTTTGTTGGTACATTCTTTGATGACATTATTGTGCACTTGAAAGATGAAGAGGAGCATAGGCAACACTTGGCAGTTGTATTTGCAGAACTCAAGAAACACAGTTTGCTGGTCAACACCAAGAAGAGTGAGTTCTTTATGTCAGAGATACATTTCTTGGGACACATCATCTCACGAGATGGAGTGAGGATGGACCCTGCCAAGATAGAGGCAATCAAGAATTGGCCTCCATTGAAGAACTTACATGAAGTTCGTAGTTTTCTTGGCTTATGTTCATACTACAGGCGCTTCATTCGCTATTTTGTTGAGACAGCTTCACCCTTACATGCTTTGCAGAAGAAGGCAGTGCCTTTCCGTTGGGGAAAGAAAGAAATTGCAGCATTTAATGAGCTGAAAGAAAAGCTATGCTCAGATCGTGTCATCATTTTGCCAGACTTGCGAAAGCCTTCTGTTCTTCAATGTGGTGCAAGCGGCAATAGTGTTGGAAGAGTACTAATGCAGGAAGGCAAAGTGGTTGCATATGAGAGCAGGTTGCTCCGAGATGCTGAACACAACATGAATGTATATGAACAAGAGTTGGTATGAAACCGGCCTCTAATCACTCAGAGGGCAGTGGAACTAAACCTTTAATCACTTTAGCACTTATTTACAGCTCACAAAGCATATATCACAACCATTAACCATTGCATGATCACCATTTGGCATTTACCCATTTCTTCACAAACAAAACCACTGAAAAAGGGATGGAGGCTAGAATGCCCCTGCTCAACAGACATAGACAAGTGCACCCGATTGGCCCCAAACACCGTGGCATCCCTTTCAGTATTTCTTTATATTTCATAGTGAAATGATTACAAGTTGCATCTGGGAGACCTTCCTTGCAACTGAGCACGCAGCCCCAATTCACTAAGCCTTTGCAAGGCTTTCAAGCATAGAACACCATCACATAAGTGCACTTAATCCATAGGCTCAACCCAAAGGCATTCTCTTTTCCGAGTGCAATTCCATTGGCTGTCCAGATGCAATCACACTGCACCCCAGCTGCACTCTCTTTGAGTGATTTCCAGATGGCATTCACAAAGTTTTTCAAAGCTCCAAAATAAAATCAGCAAAGTACCCAACCAAAGAATGACTCATGTAGCACTGCCTGGGCATGTGTGAGCCAAGAAAGAGGCGGCACACGAGGCCAACCAATAGCTTATGGCAAAAAAAAATTGTAGTAGCAAAATCACAACTCACCAAGCCCTGAAAACTCGAACCAAGTCCTCAATCGCCAAGAGGACATAGTAGCCAATGCCCAATTGCATTCTCAGCCAAAGAGGAGTGCAAAGGCATGAAGAAAGAGCATTTACAAGAGCCGACCAACAAGAATTCCACTGAAAAATGCGAAAAGAAGCACTTCTGTCGTGAAGAAATGGGAGTTCTTGGGCTCAAAAGAAGCATGCTTTAGAGAGAAATGCATTGAGAAGGTTTTGGAGAAGTTTCATCGCTGGAAAGTCCTCCAAAACTGAGAAAAACCAGTCAACCAGCGCGTGGGACCACTCGAAATTCAACAGAAAGCTGTAGCTTTGCAAGAGGAGAGGCCCAGGAGGCGGTAGAAGTGCTCAGCTCTGCCCGTTCTACCAAACGCACGGAGGGAAAAGCATATCACTACGAAGGGGAGGCAGAGGGGAAGCCATCGGGCCAAACGGAAGTCGAGGAATCCAAACGGGTGAGGAGTTATGAAGAAAAACGGAATTTAGCTGAAGGAGGCTGAAAAACCAGTCCAAAATCTCAACAAAGGGAGAAGATGAGAGAGAAAACCACACATGTGAAGTTTAGAAGGCCCTGGAAGGTCCAGGAATGGCAAAGGAGGATGTAGAAGGCACTAGAGCCACCTGGAAAGGTACATGGCCCTCTAGGGGGCCCATTAAAAATGCCACATCATCATTTCCCAACAACCACTCTTTTAATTCCTTGGAATGCCTTTGGGCTTAGGGATTAATTACGCTTATGTGCTAGGCACCATGCCGCGTTTAATTACACATTATTAAGCCCACGCTTGGACTTTTAAAACCAAAGTTGTCACAGTCTTGTAGTACATTAAAGTACTTAGAATTTCACGCCCCCGTGACATGGTAGCTGTGAACACAACATGAATGTATATGAGCAAGAGTTGGTAGCTGTAATTCTTGCTCTTACTATGTGGAAGCACTATCTTTTAGGTGCTGATTTTTATGTGCAAACTGATCATCAATCGCTGCGATACTTTCTCACTCAGAGAAAGTTATCAGAAAAGCACATGAGATGGGAAAACTTCCTTTCCATTTTTCATTTTCAGATTGTACATGTGGCTGGAAAGAAAAATGTAGTGGCTAATGCACTTTCCAGAAGGCCACGCACGAAAGCTATGTCCGAGAAACCACAGGTATCTGCAGTTGCCATTGCTTATCACAATGAGCTAGATGCCATGAAGGGGTAGTATGCTACAGATGACGCCTTTGCACGTATTTATGATCAGCTTATGGAGGGCAACAGGCATGATCATTATACACTTAAGCAGGGATTTATGATAATGCATGGAAAGCTGTGTGTAACGCAGCCATTGAGGCATAAGGTGCTCACTGAAAGTCATGCCCCACCGCATGCAGGGCATAGGGGTATTGAGGCTACAGTCAAAGCAGTGGAGCACTACTTTATTGGCCTTCACTACGGAAGGATGTTGAGGCTTATGTCAGGACATGCATCACTTGTCAAAAGGTGAAGTATGAAAGGCAGAAACAGCCCGGTTTACTTCAGCCTTTGCCTATACCAGATAGACCATGGCAAACTATCGCCATGGATTTTGTTTTTGATCTCCCTCGCACTCCTTCTGGTCATGATGGCATTTGGACCATAATTTGCAGATTCAGCAAGATGACTCATTTCATTCCAGTAAGGAAGAAGATTACTTCAGAGCAAATGGCAAAGGAGTTCTTAAAATCTGTTTTCAAGTATCATGGGATGCCTGAGTCTATCATGAGCGATAGAGATCCACGGATTACTAGCATGTTCTGGAGAGGTTTGTTTGAAGACATGGGAACCTCACTGCTGTTTTCATCTTCTTATCATCCATAGTCTGATGGTCAATCAGAAGAGGCAAATTCTATAGCTTTGGATTTGCTCTGATGCTATGTGTCTGAGCACAAAACAAAGTGGGAACAGTACTTGCCATTGATTGAGTATGCATACAACAATACAGTGCACTGTTCCACGGGTAAGGCACCGTTTGAAATAGTGGAAGGAGCAAGGAAGGTTCCTCCTATCTTGCATACAAAGGAGAAATTTTTTGTGGCAGATGAGTATGTGGAGGATTTGCGGGCAGCCTATGAAAAGGTTAAGCATGCCCTCCAGCGCGGCCAAGATAAACAGAAAAGAGCTGCGGATAAGCATCGCAGGGACTTGGTTTTCACTGAAGGTGATTGGGTGTTGCTGCGTTTTCTTAAAGCACGCCTCAGGAGCAAGAAAGGGAAGGTAAAGCTGTACACTAAGCTGAATATGAGGTACTACAGTCCTTTTCAAGTTCTTGAGAAGATCAATGAGGTAGCTTACAGGTTGAAGCTACCTGAGCAGTGGACCATCCACAATGCTTTCCATGTTAGCTTGCTGAAGCCTTTTTATGGAGAAGTGCCATAGGATATGCCAGTTGAAGGGCAACCTGAAGTTGATGAGCAAGATGAGGTCTTGATTCCTGAGCAGATTGTGGCACATAAGGAACGGAAAATTGATGGTAGAGTGGCTAGACGCTATCGTTTGAAGTGCAAGAACTATCCTGCAAACGATGCGGTCTGGATGGAAGAGAGTGAATTGGCAGATTCACCTCAGATTTTACAGCTCTACCTTGAGGCATTTGGTCTCGAGCCTACTGCGGTAGTCTCTCATGCCGGTTCAGCAGAGCATATGTCTGGAGCATTACTGGATGCTCATGGGAGCGGCAGCACCTCCGCACCCACAGTGCAGACAGGCTCATAGGATATTTAGAGGTGGCTTGGTGACATTGCGGTTTCACTCGAGGCATTGATGCTGACAATGTTTCTGCCATGAGACTTCTATGATGAGTGATCATGACACTCGAGTTGGTTGATACACTGCCATACAAATGGATCTGAAGTCTGCTGTATGTACATTGTATTGTTGGTACTTCATGTGATGTTGTACTATTGATTATGGGCTGTTTTATGCCTATTGTGATACCCTTTCCTATTTGCTGTAATTTTGTGACAGCAAACAAGATAGTTTGCTGTTTCAAGAGGGGGGTATGTCATGGGGATGTGGTGGTGATGGTGAAGTATCTAAACTAACAGTCACTGAATTTGGCCTAGGATAGCACGCTAGGGGCCTTAGTTAATGCCCAAAAGGTACCTATGATTTTATGTGCAACAAGTGCAACTCTCAGTGCTATTAGAGTGGTTTCATTTTCTAAGGTCATTGGTTTGGTTCAGTGGGGTCATCCTTTAAAAACTGACCCCCTAGAGATCCTTCAAAATAGGGTCATTGGTTCCTTTGCACTAGGGTCATGGTGTGCCATGTGACCCCCTAGGGGCATTAAAATTCCCACGCCTCATTTTGCTTAGGTGTCTGCTGGTGGCCTATCTACTTGCCTTGTGTCACCTTTGGAAGCCCCTGGATCCCTTCCTTGGCTCTCCTTTCTGTTTTGAGACTTCACCCCTACCAGAGCAGCCTCATTCTCTTCATGGCAGATTTCTGTAGCTCTCCCTCTCCTTGCTGAACTGGAATTTCATGCTTTCTTTGCGACAGTTCTCCTCCCCTTGGTGCCCTCTCTTGCTGGCATGCTTGCGGGACCTGGACGCCTTCATTCTGGGCCACTTTTGAACTTGTTTTCGACTTTCTTCGTGACAAAAGTTCTCTTTTTTTGAATCTGAAGCCATATTCATGGGCGCCTCTCTTCCTGCTCCTGCCTGGTGCAAGGTGCACTGAAAACGGAGCTGTTTGTGGGCTGAAAACACTGTTTTGGTGGACGAATTCTTGGCTGATCTGCTACAGCTTGCTGGATGCACTTTTCTATGATCTTTTCTGGTGTTGGAAGACACTCCTAGACAGCTCTCTCTTACCAAAGTTTGCTGTCCGCTTGTCATCCTACTTTTGGAGCTGTTTCGGGCTGAAACAGGCTCTTTCTGTTGGCTGAACTCTCATCTTCCCTTTCTACTCTTTGCTACAGCTATCTTTACTGAGTTCCTGCTAGGTTGGATGCCTTGCCGTTGGCCCGGGAGAGGATTGGGGCACTGGTTGTGATACTCTCTTCCTGGGGGTGCAGTGGTTGGCCTTGGGCTTGGTAATGGTTTGGAAATGGGTAATGCATTGCTTGGTATGCTGTCAGACTGGTCTACTTGTGACTATGCATGTTTACTGAAAGGAACCAAGGTAATAGCACTGGGAGTTGGTCACTAGCACAGCCATGGGTTGGCGTTGTACTGGGTTGCACCTGCGGGTGAGCTCATGAAGGGAGTCCCTTTGTATCTTTGAGCTAACCAGTTTAAATAAATACCGCAAGGGGCGCCAAGTGTTGGGGCCAACAGGTGTCACTCTCTATGTTTCTGAGTAGGAGCATTCTAGCCTCCCTTGTCTTGAATGGTTCCATGATGCTGTGCAATGAAGTTCTATGCTTTGAGTTTGGTTTGTGAACAAAGGCAATCAATTAAGTTGGCTGTATTTTCATCATTGTGAGTTGGTAGAGACAGATACACTGCCCTTAGTGATCTAAGGCCGGTTACAGATCTGAACTGAGCAGTTGCTACCATGCTTCGTGCATTCTCTGGACTGACAAGGATGGAACACGTTTTGCAGAAGCCAGTATTAGAGAAGCCTTCTCTGAAACATGGTTTGAACTATGGGCCATACTGACAGACGTGCAGCTGCCATACTTATTGCCAATGCGGGCCTGTACCGTAGCTGTCCCATGATCAAGATTAGCTCAAAACCCGTGATCACATATGCTGCAGCCTTGCCCTGGTTTGTCAGCGCTCTGACGATCATGCAGTCCCAAAACTTCTCTGTAATTTGCAAAATAAGAAAGACAGGCTGAGTAGTCTGTTGTGGACTGTGACACAGTCCTCGACCCCAGCAATCAACCTCTTGAGCCCTGCCAATGATCCATTGGCCTTCCTGCACTAGCAGCCCCAACAATTTCGAAGGGTAATCTAGTCTCTTTTTGCAGACCTTTTGATGCCAATGCAGCCCAAGGCTAGTCTGAAAATCCTGCACCACTCTCAGCTGTCATGAAGGCCCTCAACAGAAATCTAAGCCTGAATAGCACGTTTGAGCCATGTCCCACAAGCTAATCAACACCCCGATTGGCTTCCTTCTGCCACAACCTGGTGCCTCTACAGCTCGTGATTTGACGTACTATCCCTTTCACTTTTAGAATAGCAACAACCAACATTGCGGATGCTCAAGAGGTTTAGGGTAAAGCAGTCCAAAATATATGAATTAATGACCTTATCCTATGGAACAGCTTAGGGAACGTTCCATAGGCGTCTCCTAGAAGCTTTCTAGCCGTTTCTTATGCCCAGAATTCTCTGCCATTCCCAGTGGTTTCCTAAGCAGAATGCCCCCAGCTTCCCTGATAACTATGGAAGAGAGAGACATTGAAGCTGAAAGGGGGGGGACAGCGGGCTGGAAACACCTTCACACAGGGCTCTCATAAGCTAGCTCACAGTACAGAGATGTAGCACAGTGCAGTCTGAGACAAAAGGTGATATGTGAGCACACCGGTTGGGTGTGGTGGGACAACATGCCAGCCAGCTCCCCTGGGATCCTCGAGCAGGTTTGCATGAGGAGAGGCTCTGTAGTCTCTCCCACCTGAGAGGGATCCAATCGCAGGATAACCATGATAGACCCAACCATCCCAAAGGCTTGGAGGGACTACATCCTACTGGCAATGATTCCACCATAAACTGGCAGGGGTCAACTCTCCTGGCCAGTTATCCATTGCCAGTGAGGAATAAACAACACCATCTTCTACTGTTCTTTCAGACTCCAGGTGGTAGGATACTTCAGTCATAGCTCCCCCTACAGCAGGAGCTTCATTCTTAAAGGAGCCCTGTGGTAGAGGGTCAAAGTGATTGATCGGCAGGTGAGGGGATGCGTTATCAAAGCTGGACAGCCTTTGGTGGCAATTCCAATTGAGGTTTGGCTATGGGCAGACCGCCCACTTCAGGAGGTGCATTGGTACAGTAGTTTTGCTTGCATGGGCCCCTAAGCAAGAGCCAATACCCTTCTCTTATACAACCTGATTGGCAAGCATCTTCAGCTCTCTTCCTCTCCATGGCAGACTTTATGAATGAGATACTGGCTAATTGTGCCATCTACAGATGCTTCCAGGGCCCAGATGTGCAGCCACATTAACGTACATAGGGGCAGGGATCCACACAGCAGCAGCGAATCATTGGACAGCAGCAAGGGAGGTTCTATTTGGACTGTTTCAGCATTTTTTCTCAGTTCATCTTTCATTCTCTCTCAGCTCATTCATACCTCAGTTCATCTCTCACACACGCAGGCACCTGCTTACCCATGGGCAGCACTAACCTCATTCTCAGCCTGGCAGTAGTGTCCTACATCAACAGCATTGAGGCCTCGAATCAGGGTTTGGAGCTGTTTCGTAGGTTTTTGGGCATTTGTTCGGAGTCAAAGTCCCTCTTCAGAGTTGCATCCGTTTACTCTCTTGAAGAGTGCATTTCCGTATTGTATTTCAGTTCAAATTCTCCTATGATTGTAGGAGGGGACCCTCAGTGGGTATAAGTACCCAATCGGTTGTCGACTCTATGATCTCTCTACTCTTATCCACTCTTTCTCTTTATGGTGTACGTTGAAGATGACTCGCTAAAGGTTTAAAGAAGGTCTTGTTGTGATTCACACGATCATTAACTGTTGCATGTCACATTGGTATTAGAGCTTTGGGCGTGATCTAGCTTAACTACCACGAGTGCATGGTTGTGTTGAGATTAGAAAACTCACGACAACCAAGCGACATGGAAAAGGAAAGGAGAGAGAAGTTCGGCCAAGAGGCTGACTTCACTAAAGACAAAGACAGCCATAAAGATATGCTTCCGCAAAGCACCCAGGAAATGATGCTTATGGAGCGGAATCGGCACCTCTTGTCCCGGCTGGAAGATAATTCATGGCAGCTAGAAGAAACTAAGAAGCAGCTGGAAGGGAAAAAGGAGTTAGTAAAGCCTCAACAATCTAGAGGAGGCTCATATTTTGAAAAACTTCTCTTGTTGATGTAGGTATTTAGGCATGCTGAGCTTGCCCAGACTGAGAACCAGCATAGACTTGATCGAGAGGCCATGCTGCTTCAAATCAACATATGTTAGCCACTATGCAGGCGAGTTTGACTGCAAAGGCATCCACCCCAGCTACGACCTCATCAGATCTAGCCACTCGTCATTTGATCACACGATCCAATCCCAAGTTCACTAAGTACGATGGTAAGTGTGATCACTCAGCCATTCTCCAGTTTATTCATCAGTTTGTTGCACATTTTCCACTTGCATGCATTTGGGCCAGTAGATGTACTGACACCACCACAAAAGTCTCAAATTTCATTTCGGAATGAGTTTGTCTTGTTTTCTACCTCCAAAGTATATGCTTAATCTAGAAGATGAGTTTCCTTGCCTCTCTTAGAATGGTTTGTCTGTATTGTCCTCTAGCAACAAGGTCATCCTCTAGCAACAAGGTCATAACAATGAGGACAAAAGGTTAAGCAATTCATTTGAGGTCTGGATTTGAACGTTAGAATTCTAGTGGGTAATTTTAACGTGGTGACCCACAAATGAGTGTTGACCCTCGCACAAAATTAGGAAATGATGCTGAATGGGGGGAAGCCCAAGGAGGTCCAAACAAGTGCCAAGGCCTGGTAGTGTTCATCATCACCCGTGGGCAAGGACACACAGCAAAAGGACTCTAATAACCAAAAGAAAGATCATCAGCAGTTGTCTGGAGGAAATTGGGCTGTTAGAAATTTAGTATTTGCGATACATCATTAATTACGCCACCAAATTATTGCCAAAAAATCTAGGCTTTCAGATTGCTCCACTAAGAAGTAGGCATGGTCTGAAGCCACTTAAGGGCTTGATAATCTGTTTTGACTGTGAAGGTCGGACCATAAGGAAGAGCTAACTGTTGGAATGGTCACTTCCCCATCTGTAAGCCCCCATATGAGGAGAGCATGGGGGAGGGAGACCTAGGGCAGTACCCCACAGAAAAAGAGAGAAAGGGGCTGCCACATGGACAGCATCATGGCTGTCATGTGGGCAGCACATCTAGAGAAGACCCGGGACAGGTGGCGCAACTGTACGGAGTAGTACGGAGGGTGTGTAGACCCGGGACAGGTGGCGTGCAACTGTATGGAGCAGTACGGGGATGGATGAGGCCTATTGGAGCAGCAAAAGAGGCTGCCATGAGGCAGGGACCTGCCTTTATATCGGCTGGGCCCTTGCCTTGATTGGAGGGCCAAGGCCCTAGAAGAGTGGGCCCCAAAAGACCCCAGGTTGTGAGCCCTAATAGGGCTGGACCAGCCATAGACTGGTCGGCCAGTTTGCTGCAGGCTGGTTGGTTTTTTGCCAGCCCCCTTGGGGCCTATAAAGGAAGGCCTCCAGCCCTCATTTATCATCACTTGCAGCAGCAGTTGGGGAGCAGACAGCAGCAGCCTTAGGCCCACCCTTGGACCTACACACAGGAGGAGAAGGAGGCAGGCATAGGGCTGCAGACTGAGCTCAAGGTGCTGCCCACCTAGGCTGGTGTCCGGACAGCAAGGTGGAAGGCATCTAGATAGAGAGTCTACATATGCTCGAGGTGGAGCACGCGGGCTCAGAGATCTAGAAGTGCCAGGCTTGTAGTTGAAGAACCTTTTGGTATTGTATCTTGTCCTAGTTTTTGGACGGACGGAAATATAAAGTGTCGATACATAAGTGTAAAGGGCCATTTAGCTTTTTATGTTTTAAATAAGAGAGAGAGTTTCTAGTTTTTTGGAAGATTTTGTTTCTTGACTTGCTTGTTTATTTTTGCTTAGTCACCTGCTTCGTTTCTTCTTTATTTCTTGTTTTCATTCTCTTTTGTTTGTTTGACGTATTTTAGTAAGCACTGGGTTTGCCCAAGAGACTCCGCGGGTCTTTAGAAACCGAGTATAGCTACTTATGCTTGGGCACTGACGACGACATAAGTGTTGCTTTGCTTGCTAAGTATGTCTTCCTTTTGTTTTTCATAAAAGTTTTTGTTTACCTCTTTTTTCTTCTCTTTCATTTTCTCTTTTATATTCTTTGTAGATTTTTGATCTTTAGAACAACAAAAATTCTAAATTTGTATGATTGGACTTATTCTAGTCTTACAAAGGTATATGTTGCTTCTATATTTGTCTCTGAGCATTGTCTATTTATTGCCTTGCACATCTATGCACATAAGTTAAGAAGTTTGTGATTCCACACCCCACATCACACTGTGTGAGCTCTTGGGCATTACTATGAGTCCTCCGCTGTGCGTACCCTCTGTTGGGTCATTTTTAACACTTCCAGCTTTAATGCTTGAATTACACCGAGTAACTCCATAATTGCACCAATGGCTACGTTGATTGCGTCAATGATGACAAAAAATGGATCATCCCAAGATGCTAGCTTAAGAACTAGAGCTGATGAGACCAAACGTTGTAAATCATCAAAGGTATGTAGAGCTTTGCCGGTGACGGAGATCTTTTATGAGAGGTGCTGCAAATGTGTAGAAGCCGTCAATATGTGCAGTGTAGGCCTGGCAAAGACAAACAAAGGATCTATTCTCTTGTGTAATCGTGGAATGGCCCAATCCACCTAAACCTTCTCAAGGTTCAAGCGAATGAGTATGTCCCTGGAAAAAATAATCTGGTAGCATACAGACCATTCATGGGGCTAAAGTGCTTGAGATTTAAGGGAAGGAGCTTGACAGCATGAAGGCACAACGCATGCACGTGTGCTTTTTTTTGGGGTGGGGGGAGTTCAAGGGCTGGTGAGATGATTTTCTTACATTGAAGGTGAAACTCAATTATGAGATGAGCAGCCTTGAAGTGTGTTTCCTTCGCTATGCTGTTATGTCTCTTTGGTCTCTGTGGGATTTCTGTGCTGCATACTTGTTGATTGTTCCAATAGTATTTAAGAGCAAGCAGTTCTGCTTTAAGATAGGAGATTTAGTCTAGTTTTGTCAACATACAGTCTAAGGGGAGATTTAGTCTAGTCTTGTCAACATACAGTCTAAAGGGAGCAAGCTGCAGCGTTGTCATTGATGTTTAATATCCTTTCTATAAATGAAATGCGGTTCAATGAAATGCTTTTCTCGTTCAATTCTAGAGCAGAAAAATGCTCTATTTTTGGAATTCAAACTTTGCCGATAATCAAACAGAAATCCACTCTGTTTTTTATATTCAGACTTTGGTTGCCCTATCTAAAGGTCATGATTGGCCATTAGATAACTTTGAATGGAATTAGTTGAAATGTTTTGTTAGAGGTTTGTTTGTCTGGATGTGCAGTTTTTACTTCATCCTTAACAAATTGACCATGGTCAATGTATGGCCGCATGTATGGTATTGCCATCTTTAAGTTTATGCCCCCAGGGATTACCTGTAGACACATAGATTAGGTTCTCTCAGCCCTAGCTTGGATTTGATCAAGCAACAAGAGCTCTCTTGCTAGGAGGGTAATACACTATCATCGCATTTAGATTAGTACATGCATGGCACAGTCCTCTAATATTTACAACATAAATTGCATCTCTAATATTTACAACATAAATTGCATCTCTGATATAACACTGCTTACTTTTCAATAAACAGCCTTCAAGCTTCTGCTCTTCACTTGGTTGCTGCCTGTTGTCACAGCAAAGCCAATAAGATGGAGCAGGTTATGGTGATTGGGCTCGGAGGAGTTAATCTGATTGGAGTACTTATATTGAGCGGCTTGCTAAGGTATTCTCTCTTTGCAAGTTTAAAATTGGTAGTTTTATCTAGCTCTCATGGATATATGGTTTGTTTTTTGGCACACTCAATTTGTTACCTTCATTTAGAGCACTGGTGTTCTTACAGGGATTTAGCAGTTGTTGGGCAATTTGGAGGGGGTCTTGTCCCTTTTGTGGCCAAAATATTACCCATTCTTCAGGTATCATCAACAGGCTTAGTTTATGAAGAGCTCTGCAAATATGATTTTGTTGTGAATTTCCATCTAACGACCTTTTGGATGGCTGTTGTATGGTTGCTTATGGTTCTGTATTAGTTATCACACAATATAGTCCTTTATGATTTTTGAAATAAATACATGCTGCTGTACAACTGAGATTTTGTGGCTCATTCATGCTCTGCTGATCATAGCTATTGCCAGAACGGCCCAGAAGGGCGTTGAGCTGCGCTGGGTCAAACAACGCAACATTCCCCTTCTTGTGCCCCTTTCCCCCACTCTCAGGGCATGCACAACCTCGTTATTGGATTTCCTATCTTCCCCTACTTTCTTCTTTGTTTCCCTCTTTCTTGTTGCTCATCTCGTACCCTAATTATCAATATGCAAGCAAGTGAAAAGATTGTCGGCCTGTAGGTGGCCTTTTCAGTCAATGTAGGTGCCTTTGTTTTGAAGGTGTCTGGATGGCACATATTCTCCACTTGCACACTGTGGGCTTTGCACTCATGGACCAGCAATGTTAAAACTCTCATTTGCACGTCTATGTAAAATGAAGCTTGCATGTAGGGTAGTCTTGAGAATGCTGTGGTGGTATAAAGCAAAGACTTAGCACCCAGGAGTTTGAAATTTTCTTGCAGTCCTTTGTTAAGCCTAGATTTTTTACCGAAGTTGGTGGCGTATGTTGTAGCATGCTGTATTTTCTTCTCAATTGCAAGTCTATTCACGTGTGTTAACCCTCTGTAAGGTAGGGCATAACACATGCTTGCACTCGGCTAGATTTTGTTCTCTGCTTTTCGTGGATATGCATTTTGCACCTTATGTCTCCTTGGAACCTCATTCTTGAAGTAGAGCACCTGAGATGTCTATGAAGTTGGTCACACTATGTTTCTCATTAGGGTGCAAGGAGCTTTGATTTATTTGATTTCTATGCCAAGTGGGCTACTTTTTTGATTTTGTTGAGCTAGTTTTAGTTGTAAGATTGCCCAAGCAAGAGAAGTACAATGTCACCACTTTTGCTCTGTTTATTTGGTGTGCTCTATTTATTTGGTGTAGAGTTGTCTCCCTTGGTTATTCTGATTCTTATGCTACGCGAGCTATCGTCTATTTTTGTTGTTTGTTAAACACAAATTAAGGGATGTTTGCCTCTGAGAAGCCAACGTACTCTTTGGTTGGCTTTTTTGAATGGTTTCTCAATTGTTGGCCTCTCTTGTACAAGTAGGCCTCAAGCTCTAAGAAAGCTTTGTAAAGGCACTAAGATGATTGCTCTTTGATGGTGACACATTTTGTGGTTGAGTCAAATGCTAGGGGTTGGGTAAGAATTTTTTGCTTTGGTATTTTGAGAATGGTTTTCTAGATAAGGGTTTAGCAAGGGTTATCCTCTTGTGTTTGTGGCCCTTACATGGTTGAGTCAAATGCTAGGGGATTGGTAAGAATCTTGCGGCTTTAATATTTTGATAAATCAGGCTTCAGCAATTGTTCTCCTCCTATGCTTTTGGCCCTTACTAGAGCTTTCAGGCATTCTACTGTGGGGCCAATGGCGAGTGGCCACCTAATAGTTTTATGTAAGGGGTTAGGTGTTAGAAATGAGAGAGTGAGAGAGCAGGAAGCAAGAGAGCTGAACGTAGTGCTTGCAATAGAAGAAGTGACTAATACAAGGAGTGGGATGGGTTTTGTCTAAGTGACAAAACCTTATCCTTCACTAACCATAGTTAGTGAACTAACTGTGGTTAGGGGAAAAAACCTCTAAATGAGGAAAAAGTGCCCCTAACCTACTTATTACATTACATTGGTCACTGCTGAATTATAATAATAATTCTAACACCCCCCTGCAGTGCCAATGTCATGTACAAGGAAATGATCAATCACCAAAAGGAGATAAGTTCAGGGCACTGCGAAATGCCTCAAACTTTTCACGTGGAAGTGCTTTGGTGAAGATGTCTGCAACATTGTCATGTGTTGACACATAGATCATACTGATCTCTCCTGCATGCAACTTCTCTCTGACATAGTGATAGTGAACCTCAATGTGCTTCGTGCGAGCATGAAACACAGGATTGGCACTCTGACTATCAGTGAGAATCGGAGAAGGACCCTCCAATGAAAGATGAAGATCAGCAAATAAACGACGCAGCCAAACACATTCAATTGTCGCTGTGAAAGCTGCCCTGTACTCAGCTCACATGACGAGGTAGCCACTGTAGACTGTTTCTTGCTCAACCAAGAAATGCAAGCATGTCCTAGAAAGAAACAATTCTCACTGGTGGACTACCTAGTATCATAGTCTCCAGCCCAATCTAAGTCACTGTAAGCATGCATCTGCAAGTCACCCCCCCTGGGAAAGATCAAGCCAAAAGACTTTGTACCTTGCAAGTAACGGAAGATGCATTTTACAGCCTGCCCTCACACTCTATAGTCAGGCTGTTGGATGCCTCATTTATCTCTGCAATACACGACCTGATATTCAGTTTTCAGTTTCTCAGGTGAGCAAGTATATGCACTCATCAACACTGAAAGAGCATTATGGTTCATCATCATTAGTGGCTGTAGTATCTGAACTACCCACTAAAAAATCTGAAGTGCAAGTCAAAAAGGCATAGTGCTCTTCAACCAAGTTAGCTGCAACATCTCCTCCATCATGGCAATGTGGACCTGATGCATCTGATACAGCCATACCGGAATCCCTTTTCTTTTCTTTGGCTATGCGCTTCTTGCACTCTCCAATATAATGACCTGGCTTCTTGCAATAATGACAGATGTCCTTTTTCTGCTTGTGTGTATCACCCTGTGCCTTACAAGAAGGCTGTCCAGAATCAGCTTTATGCTGATGTGTGGGCTGATGTGCATGTGGCTTATGCTGCCCTTTACCGTTGGGCTTGAACTTAGAGAGCATAGCATGCTCGCCAGCCCGGGTTGCCATATTTTTGCGTGTTTGTTCTTCCTGCAACAGAAGTCCTACCAACTTGTGAAAGGAGAGAGGATTGCTGCCTCCCCTCAATGACAAATTCAGCGAGGTGTGGAAACCAAGATAGGACTCAGGAAGAGAGTTCAAAGTGGTGGAGATCATCTTTGAATCCGGAATGACTTCATCAATGTTCAGCAATTGTTCCCTGAGATCCTGAAGCTTCGTGAGGTGAGAATTCATGGAATCTCCCTCCTCCATATGTGTATGGGAAAGTTCTCGCTTCAGAAAGGAAACTCTGGCATCGTTTCTTGCTGCAAACATACTCTCCAGTATTACCCAAGCTACCATAGATGTCTTGCATGACCGAATATGAGGTATAATGAACCTCTTGACAGAAAGAGAAATTACTGAAAGAGCTTGTGCATCTCTAGAGTCCCATCTTTTCTGCTCTGCTGTGGGAGCTCCTGGAGCGGCTGCTCCAATAATTTGTGCTGTATTTGTACCTCTACCGCTGCCTCTAGCTGTAGGAGTGACAGGTATAGGCGTTGTATCTGGTCTTTCTTCATCTCCATTGACATAATCCCAAAGATTTCTGCCAACTAAGATATTTCGAACCATGAAACTCCACAATGAGTAGTTGGTGCCATCCAACTTATCCTCTTGTGTGAGAACCCCGAACACCTCATTTGAGTTGTTCTGTGCCATTTTTGCCAGATAAACTCAGAAATACAGCAAACTGAACAAGTAAAATCCCTTCCTGGGATGTAAGATGCACAAATAAAATCTGCAAAGAAAGATATGCCCACAGTGACAAATATTGTCACAGCCTGTCAAAGGCTCAAAATGCACCACAATGCTCTGCTCAATGCCCAAAAATCTGCAAATAGAATCTGCAAAAGGTGGCAAAAGTCTGCAATTTGACTCGTACTGAGTCCAAAACTGTTTGCAAACTTCCAAACTCTTTTTTTACCTGCAAAATTGCAATTTAAATGCAACTTAAAGGGGCAAATCAACTAAAAGCCCCAAATTTTTGCAATTCTTTGCAAAAAAATGCAAAAGCTCACAAAATGCAAACCAAACAATGGTTCTCTACGCAAATGCCTACTAAAAAACACCTTCCAAAGTCCACCTACAAAGAAAAACTCTGCACGAAGTACGGGCTCCTCAACTTGTACAGAAATTTCCGTACGGATGTGTACGGCGAATTTGTACGGATGGCACTGAACTTGTACGAACTGTGTTGCACGGGGCCTATCAGCTCTGCTGTACGGCGACTTGTACGGACGAAATGTACGGATGTACAGACAATCGACGCAGATCTATACGGAACTAGTAGTACGACGTAGGTATGGCGGATGTACGGACTAGCGGCGAATGTACGGCTGTGGGGGGAATGTACGGCTGTACGAAACAGTCCGTACGACTTGTACGGACAGCAGCGCAAGAGCAGCGTGCGGACGATGAGTTGTAGTACGGAAGTCCGTACGTTGTACAGCGACTGTACGGCGCAGGGTGTACAACTGTACGATGCAGGGAGCTGAGAGCAGATTGGCGCTGGTACGGGAGTTGTGTACGGAACAGCCAACTGTGGCTGTACGGAATGATTCGCAGGTAGGTAGCTTCTCACGCTTGAGCTGAAGCTTGTGGAGGCTAGGAGCAGGGTCTTGCTGCTCTGATACCAAATGTTAGAAATGAGAGAGTGAGAGAGCAGGAAGCAAGAGAGCTGAACGTAGTGCTTGCAATAGAACTAATACAAGAGTGGGATGGGTTTTGTCTAAGTGACAAAACCTTATTCTTCACTAACCATAGTTAGTGAACTAATTGTGGTTAGGGGGAAAAACCTCTAAATGAGGGAAAAGTGCCCCTAACCTACTTATTACATTACATTGGTCACTGCTGAATTATAATAATAATTCTAACATTAGGGTCTGGTTTGCAGTTGGTTGGAAATCATGTGCTTGTTGCTTTCATCTAAGTTCTTATCAACTTAAGCATTTGGCCTTGCTTTGGCATGTTGTGGATAGCTCATTGGCAATGCCATCCTGCATTGGTTGACTTGAACAAGTGGGTTGATGTACTTTCAGCCCATTGTTCTTTGGTGAGGCCTTAGAGCAATCTTTACTCGCTGTATTTACCACTGTTTCTTCTTTATGTAGAGGGGATGTTTGTCTTTGGGGGATAGAATTGTGATGCAGTTATGGGATTTTTTCAGCTGAAGTGAGTTTTTTGTCGATTTGTAGGTGTATACAGCATCCTTTTTCGCTATTCCAGCGATTAGATTGTTCTTTCTTCAGCAAAGAAATGTAAGCATTGACAAGCGAAACTCTGCAAGGATTCAGTGGTTGGAGCGTCTTCAACGGCCAGATTTTCTACTAAAACAAAAGGTATTTGATCAAAATGTTGCTACGCGAGAAGGTTCTGGGGCAAGGAAATATTTTATTTTTTTAAAATTTGCCTTACATTACATTGTGTGTAATATATACATTTTTACTTTTAGTGGAAGTAGATGCTCTGCTTGTGTCAATGTTTTGCCTTGAAAACTAAGGATATTTGATAATTTGTGAGATTGTTAATTGAAAATGGCAAAGTGATAGTGAGAACTGTGCAGTCTTGTAAGCACGTGTGTATATTGGAGACAGTGGTTTTCTAATTGTTGAATTGTTGGATTCTCCGAGGCATCCAACAGATCAATAGGTTTCAGCATATGCCTTCCATCGACTCCCAAACCCAAACCACTAGATGGCTATGCACCTTCACTTTGCAGATAGGATAGCGAGTTCCATCCAGCTTTCCAGACTATCCAAAGTTCAGAATGACTGATTGGATCCCATGGCTCGGTGTAGATGACCTGAAGTCTGCTGACCTATTCTGCACTAGCTGCAAGCCACACAAGCAGACCTGAATGTGAGAGAAGATAGCATACATGGTGAAGAAGTAGAGAGGGGTGGTGTCTGAACTGTTGTGTCCCACCTCTGAAGTGTATTGAAGAATCCCACCTCAACCACTCCAGGCGTACGTCAACATTTGTGGATGCATCTTTATCTGCAAGATTTCCACATGGATGAAATAAGGTGCCAGCATCATTAACTTTACTTGCCATTTTGAGGTGTGGAAATTCTTGGTACTCAGTAATATATCTGGAAATATGGATTAATCTTAATAAACTTCATGCTCTTCAGAAGGAAGGTTACCCTCAGCATCATCATGCAGGAGATAAGCCAGGCGTCCTGACGTCTGTTAGGAGGAAATGTATATCCCCGCCCCTCCTCCACCCCTCGCCCCGGTGCCCCGAAGTGCTGCTTAAGAGGAAATTTTCTATAAAACAATGTGCATACTTAAGTCCTCTCTGTGCTAATCAATTAAGTGAACAGATTTCAAAAAGGGGAAAATTTCTTGACACCTGCTGCATGGGAGCAGTGGGCAGTCCGGGGAATTGGGTGAGTGTCTTAAAAGAAGAATTGGATCCCTCTGTTACCCCTTTGTATGAGTGCTTAAATTATCACCATAGGTTTGAGAGGTTCTTTTTGGGCCAGGTATGAGGAAAGTCAGAAAGAAGGAAAGTCTATTGTTTCAAGGCTCTCCTGAAAAAAAATTCAAGTGCATAGTAAATAATGACAGATTTTTATAAGATGATGTATACCAGGTCAAACAATCAAGGAGCTACTTTTCAATAAAGACTTTGGGCATTCTTCTAACTTTGGGGATGTCATAGTAGCTAGTCCCTGCGATGCGTGATGGAGTTTATGGTTTTCAATCTTATGAGTGACTCTCGTGAGATTGAAACTGCACTATGTTGTGTTTTTAGAGGATGACTTTGGGAATGTTCCTGGATTCATCTAGGTATATTCTTCTAATTTTGAGCCTTTAAAAAAAACATTGGGTGGGAGAACCATCAAATCATGGCAAGAGATAATGCCTTTACTTGGGGAGCTGAAATATGAGGTGGTTCTATAATTTCATAATTTCTCTGTTAAGTTTCTGGATTTGGGATTGACCTGCTTATGTTGTTTGCATGTTGTGTAAAGATTGAAAGTACCCGAGCTTTAGCAAAGGAGACGATCATTGGCCCTGAACAAATAATTTACACAACAGAAAAGGATCTGGCTGATCAAGACTACGGAGTCCAAGACTGGGAAAAAAGGTTGAGAGAGAGAGAAGCAAGATAATTTGAGGAATCTCTGACTGGCAATTTTTCCAAAGTTGTATATTGGCTCAAGTTTGCCATCTTCTTTTAATTCATTTTTGTAACAATATAATTGCTTGTAAATGTATAAATGGTCGAACAACTCCATTTGTAAAATATTTATAGGTCTCATTGGCTTTGGGTCAATGCGATAATTTTGTTCTCCATTTAATAAATGAATGAGAATCTTTTTAAATCAACTGTTTTATGCAACATGTGTTTGGGCATGCGCACGCATGCACGTGTGTGTGTGGAGAGAGAGAGAGAGAGAGAGAGAGAGAGAGATGATATGATTGTATTAAAGTCCTGTGTGAGACCCTTCAGAATCCATGGGACTAGTCATCACTATCAACTAATAATGATCCCTTACATCAAGTGAGAGAAAATATTACGAACTAATCAGGTAGTGAGTGCCTATTGGGCTAGCCTGGCTGCTAGTCCCAGTACCTTGTTGCAGTGTTCCAAAATCTATTTCAAGTAGCTTCCTAGCTTTTTGGCTGGCTGCTCCAGTAGATTTTTCAGATTATCTTTGCTGTACTTATAACCTTCTTTGATGTGTGCGTAGGCTCTACATCTTAGGAGTACATGCTGTTCATTTTCTACCTCCCCTATGGGACAGATTTTGCAGGTTCTTTCCTCTCTGGGGATCGTGGGTCTTGCCCATCCACCCCTCTCTACCTTGAGATCATGTGAACTAGTTTTGATTTTGCAGATTAGATGCTGAAATGTCTTCCTCGAGGTATTTTTGCATTCTATAGGTCTCCATTGAGTTAATTCCTGTTTGTCGAATGCATTTTTGTTCCCAAGTTTTGCCATAGTTTCTATAGCATTTTTTGCATCACAATCTCCCTTATATTTCACATGCATCTTTACAGTAGGCAGCCTAGAGGCAAGTTTCTCTTTTTTGAGCCCTCATTAAGCCATGTGTCTTCATTATAGGCGTTGATCTTAATGAAGATCCAATGGTTTGAGTTAAGAACGTCTTCAAATCTAGGTTGCTTTTTGCTTTTACAAATATGGACTCGGTGAATGCCTCATCATACTCTCTTTATTTCTGCAGGCTCTAGTCTAGTGTTTGGAAATCAATGAAGTTTGTTGATTTCTATATGCTCTCGCAAGGATCACATTGATTTCTATCGGCTCTCTTAGGGATGAGGAGCAAAGCAAGATATTTTTATTAAGGTATTCTGCAACAAAAGAAAAGTGCAGGGAGAAGAGAGATGAGACGGGGAGCTGCAGACAAAGAGCCTCAAGAGACTACTAGGATTGCTTCAAAACTTTGGTCCTGGCTCAGCTAGATGGCTTTGAAGGGTCTATCTCATTGGAACTTCGCCTTTTACGTTGATTCATGGTGTTGCATTTCGTCTAGAGATTTCTCGTCCGCTCGTCCGCTCGTCTATTCCATGCTTTGCAACGAGACCTTGTGGCTACCACCTTCTTGTGCTTCGTTGTCCCTGATGCTTTGTTGACCGATGCACCCATCAATTCGTTGAGAATGGCTCACTTCGTACGTTCACTGATCAGCGTTATGGAGAGTGGATGCAAAAGGTCCAACTCTTGACCCAAATCTCTTGTGCAAGACAGAAAATTGTTGATCAAGAAGAGGACTGAGGAGACCATATATCCTGCCCCGCCTTCTCCTTTGCCTCTCCTTCAATGACTAGATCATACCTTCTTCAAGGAATCTAGCCATGCCTTGAATGCTTCTCAACTCCTCAACAGCTGCTCACCTCCTTGTACCCCTGTGCTGGGCGATACAAAGAGCGAGAATGGCGGGCTTGATGTGGATTGTTCTGATCAGGGAGTAGCTATATGTGAGGTTTGGGTCGATGCCACTTTGGATTCATTTAGAGATTTTCAGCCCCATTCAGACTTTGTGCCATTGTCACAGTTTTATGACAAAAACTTGCATGCTTTCACTACAAAATCATCCAACTACGTTGTGCCACAATGTAATCCTTCTTCCCCACTTCCTCCACTGCCCTCATCACGCAGTAGCCGTAGGTCGCCTCTGGTTGCATCCCTTCGCATAAATCGCCCAAAGTAAAGTATGGTAAACATTCTGCACCACTGTACTGTTGTTGCTTTACGACAGACTTCCCAATTGCAATTCTGATCCAGAGCAAAGCGTCGGTTATGTGAGCAGGACATTCAGAAAGAAGAAACAAGTGTTCAGGGTTCCAGTAGGATAGCTTCGATTTCTGAGATTCCAATCCGGATAGTTCAAGTCTTGTCTTATTCCTCTACAATCGCTCTGCTCTTCTTTGATAGCTGGGAAATGTAGGTTTGGAAACTTGCAGTTTCGTTTAATATGTGAGGTCTATTTTCTATGATATGAGTTAAAAGATGAGGTGATCCTCTATTTCTGTCATATAAATCAAAGCTTTGAGGCGATTAAGGTTCATGGTATGTTGTATTCCATTGTGGATTACCCATTTTGATTGTGGAGGCCTCTACCTCTGTGATGGCATTGTCGCATCAACGCATCTTCTTTATGGTAGGCATCCTAAAGGGATCCATACTATGGTCCAAAATTGAAGTAGCATGGCCATGCCATTTGAATGGCAATAAATCTTGCATGGTTTTGACATGGCTTCACAATGTAGCTGAAGTGGTTTCCAATGTAGTTGGGGCCTAAAAGGTGAATTCAAATTCTTTTGCATTGGTACAAAGTAGTGAAGTGTGTCTATTTCACTGACAATAGGTTGGTGTTAAGTTGACGGTCTATAGACAACAAGTTGGTTGGCTTCTCTTGGCTGACAATCTTAGTCATGTGTCTTTGATCTTACTTAATAGGTGAGCATAGACGGCATCATAGGCAATGATTAGCATCTCCTTTTTGTCGGCCCATGACAAAAAACTAAATCTACCACCAGGGGAGACCAGATGAAGCTGCTAGCGGCATATACTCCGCGTTCACCACGATCTCGGATGAACCTACCGAAATGTTGCACTCAAAATCGCAAGATTTCATGAGCTTCAAGCTCCAATTATGTTGTTGTCACAGATGAGTGTCAAAAATCGACATGATATGAGGGGCTTGAGCTTGATTCTTATGTATGGAGAAGGAGAAGGAGATGGAGTCATCAAGTGGTGTGGCCATGCATGATCAAAATCATGGCATTCTAGAGGGGAGCAGGAGAGGGCGGGAGGCTAGAAATCAAGGTCAATCAGATTTTGAACAACTTGCAGTCTTGTGTAGTGACCTGGCACAACTAACATTTTTTTGTCTATAGTCGCAATCCTTTACTGGTGTCACCATTATTGCCTAAAACTTGTTTGATGAGCTTCTCTGTTATAGATAATCATTGATACAATGGTTATAAAGTGGGAATATTCTAAACGGATGATGTGAAGGAGTTCTCTCTAGACGTTCAAGAAGAAGTTTGAGCAGCACCTGCTGTTAGTCTTGGATCAAAGCCACTGGAAACCACTCTTTGAAATTAAATAACGTGAGTTGGATGAACAAATTCTACCATTTGAAGTGTATTATATGGCAATATCATCAACCCTCTTGATATGGAATAGGTGCAGCCAGGATATGCTTTGATGGAATAGCAAAACTCTTGGATTTGGAAATATGAAAATAGCAGCAGATTATTGGTGCATGCGAGATGTTGATTTGTAAGGTTGCAATACAAATCTAAATATTGACATCGGCCTATTGTCTAATCACACGGTTGGATTGGTGGTTTGCAGGCATTATGATAATTGGTAGCATGTGTGGCAGTCTGTAAATCTGCAATTATGATCTATAACGAAAATCGAGTGATCATAAAATCGCCAAAAGATGATGAGAATTTGAATTTCACTTAGCATGCTTCTCATATTGATTTTACCGACGTTCGACTATAATTATGACTATTAACATTCAGGTAATATACTGGTATCTTATCCATTCGTGAGACTTATCTCGGTGCTAATATTCTCGGTACCTAAGGAAGGGCCCGTTCCCTCGGATGATAATCTTTGGGAAAGGAAGCACGTCGCCTCCCCGCCCACACACTGTGTGGTTATAATAATTATATATTATATATTATCATATAAATATTTTTAATTTCTCATCCATTCAAACTTGCTGGTTTTCAATCTAAATTCTTACAACATTTCTCTCTTTTAATGCATATGAGGGAGCAAGGAAATCCAAGATGAATGCAAGATTGAAGGACAACGACACCTTTATTTATCAATGGGAGGGAGCAAGGAAATCCAAGATGGATGCCAGATCGAAGGATGACGGCACCTTTATTCATAAGGTTGTACTCCATCTGACAATATTGTATAGACTCCAACGAGGATCAGTTATTGTATCGCCTTGTTTGTGCATTTGTTGGACTTCAGCGTCCAAAATATGGACATCACGAAATTAATAATAAATCACTACCCCTGACATTTGCAGGGAGAATCGGGTCCTAACGGACCCTATGTCGCGCCTCATGTCCACCATTTCACTCATCTGTTTCTTTCCTTAAAAATTTGATGAAATACTAGGATTTAGGTTCAATTTCGAGTTAGTAGTTACGTGCTCCATGATGGAAAGGTTGCCTGCCGCAAATCTTGTTTACTATATCCCCATGTTTCATTCTCTCTCTGTGCCATCCCACGATCTGTGAAGTGTCAATTGCCTTTTGTAGTATCCTACTGATGTCCATCTTCTTGACTTTGTTGAGGTAAGGCATAAATTGACACAATGCTTCTGCCAATAGGATGGGGTAGGGTGCTGCGCCTACTCCCCTCAGGGTATGTTTACGTAAGTTTCTATTTTGACCCAGTATATCCTAAAGAGCCCGGTTGCCGAAGCGGGGCATTCGTAAAGGATTATTGTCTACACAAGCATGGTATACATTAACTTTCTTATTTTTCATTCCAATTATAGTTGTCCGTGAATCCAATCCTAGATATTTGTGTTGACTGTTTCCAGGAGCTTCCCTTTAAATGTGATATCCACTTGTTTGTTATGTTCGATGACCATTATTTTGTCTTGTCTCTATTGACCGAGTGTTTGCATAATGATGACAATGATTGATGGAGGCCCTCGCCTCCACGAGAGCTCAAGGGTTTAGAAGGGGTTTGCAGGGCATAGAGTTGAGAAAGCTAACTAGGAGTTCTAGGGAGAATGTGTGGGTAAAGGGTTGAGAAGAAGGATACGGAGGAGGAGGAGAAGGGAAGAGGAGAAAAGAGGAGGAAGGAGAAGAAAAAATGATGGAGGAGGAGGGAGAGGAGGAGGAGAAGGGGAGAAGGATGGGAGATTGCAAGGTAGTGCATGCTATTACACAATAGTGTTGAGGGAGCATGGACCCAAGGAGAACAAGCTCATGAACTCCAAAGTGCAATGAACACTTAACCCCAAAGAGTGGGAGCTTCATTCCATTGAGAGAGATTTATACATGTTGGTCTCTATGCAATTCATACGAACCTCAATGGTGGGACCTCTTGGATAAGAGTCCCTCCATTTTTTGTAGGAACCTCAAGAGTGGGACCTCTTTTATAGGAGACCTCTTGGGTGAAAGTCCCTCCACCTTTTAGAGGAACATCTTGCGTCCCTACTCTTTGTGGAAAAGCCTCTTGGGTCTCTACACTTTTTGTGGGGATCTCTTGGGTCTCTAAATTTTTTGAAGGGATCTTTTGGGTCTCTCCACTTTTTGGGGGGACCTCAAAAAGTGGACTTTTGGTCATTCTCTCTCTAGATCCTGATTTTGTAAGTATGATTTTGGCTATGATCTTTTCTAGAGAGGATTTTGGCTATCATCATAATTTTACATTCATCATATCATCTTTCAATCTCAAGATTTTACATGCGAAGCATTGCTATTTAGTCTACACACACAATGATCTCATCTTCATTGCTCTAGACTGTGCTTCTGGCCCTTGTTACCAAAGGGTTAGCACCGCTTTACCAAAGCCCACACCAAACCCAATTTGTCTAGCACTTCAAGCAAGAATCCGACCTCACCATATTGTAGGCCTTATGAGGGTCGAAGCCCAATAGCATAACCTGTTGGCCCATGTTGCAAGCATGATCAAGAGTAGACAAAAAATTAAGGATGTTTTTTAAGACATCCCTTTCTTTGATGGGCTCATGATCTACTGCTGACATACGCACCTCCTTGATGCAAAGGGCTAGCGCCTTAGCCATAAATTTTTAGGATGTATTAAGCATGGTGATTAGGGCACCAGTCTTCTACTTTCAAAAGACCTTGACGCTTAGGAAACAATTTAATCGGCTTGGCATTAACATCTTTTGAGATAGGAAGCCCTTGGATACTCCTATTTTGTCCATGTCCATTAGGCCCTAGCCCATTGGATTCGAGAAGACTTTAAAGAACTCTATTTTAAATCCATCATGCCTTGGTGATCTGTCATGCCCATGGCATTAAGAGCTTCTTCTAGTGAATCCATTGTGAAGGGTCTAGCAAGCACCAATCTTAGGAAGTTTGAGATCCCGAATCCAACCGCTCCATCACCTTGTTTACTATACATTCTCGCCCACTATGCCACTACTTCCTTATGAAAGGTTTGTGCTATGTGTCAGAAATTTCTCACTTGATTGCCTTGTGAATCCATCACATATCTTTGGCTTCTTTTAGTTATTTTCTTATTACTAGTGGAAAAAACACTTTTGAAGTGTAGTTGCCAAGTTCCAACCACAATTGTCGAGTCTTCATTCGGACATTTCCACCTTCTCCAATTCTTTCTCCTTCATGGCTACTTCGACCTCCACCATTAAGGTTGATAAGATTTTGGGGTAGAGACAAACACCAGCCATTGTTGTGATTGCTTGACAGTCGTTAATGCTCCTTGGCACCTTTTCTCCTATCCATGCATTGTTGGTCCATCTCTTTTGCATTGCTCAATGCCTTCCTGATTTTAGCATCCCATTTTAAGCACAAGTTCATATGCTCTGAATTTGCCTCATGCCAAACATTTCTTGTGGCTACTCAGAATCAGTTAGATGCAAGATGACACTTAATGAACTTGAACAGGATGTCCAGGGACCTCCCACATGCTAAAGGTATACTAAACTTCCATATTATAGGTACATGGTCACATAAATAGGTAAGAGTGATGTATTTATCCTACATTGTCCCTCTCATCTACCATCCATTGTTGGATTGTTAACCCAACTTATTATCGATCCAAACATGGTTTGACAGTGTAAGATTTGAAGAGACATATGATGAAATGTTACATCTACTAGGAATTGGTTTATGATTTTGGAAATGATATCCGCACAAGGGGTAATATAGCGGGGATCTGTGAGAGGTAATATTCTAATCTTGTAATCATCTGAATCTGAATAGAATATGAATGTTCATGGCTATGTTTGCCTATCTTCTGTTCATTTTTGAGTTGTTTTGCATATTGCAATCCCAAATATGAGAGAGAGAGAGAGAGAGAGAGAGAGAGAGAGAGAGAGTCTATACTTAATTATTTACCAAAATTAATTTTGAGAGAAGATAGAAGATTGTAGAGTGAGGTTTAGTCTTTGAATTGCAACCCATTTCCACCAAAGATAAAGTTAGAGTGTTTTAACACTAGGGGTTCAAACACTCAATTAAGTTCGGTGATCGTGGATTGTGAGGGCGTGTTCGTGTATGCCATAATAAGAAGAATTGTATGATGCGAAGACAATTCTAGTTCACAACAATGACAAGAACATAGTGACCTTGTTCCCAGTCAGGAGATCTAGATCGTTGCAATCCAAATGTTCAAAAAGAGATGGGTTTTGATGTTTTTGAACACCAACGGGATAGGTATAATATCGGAATTCGTTTTGAAACTTAAGTAAAAATGAATGTGGGCATGAAAAGGCGCATGAATGTTGAAAAACCAAAATGATGAAGATTCCATATTTAAAAGAACACGTCTGCAAATTTGAATCTGAAGAGTGAATACAACAACAAAGCAATGAACAAGAAATAAGTAGGGGCGGGATGGAGCCTGAAGTTCCACCAAGGGTAGACGACAAAGTTCGAATTGTGTCTCAGGGGAAAGTGGAAGAAGAAAGTCCACAAGATCAATTCATAGCAAATCTGGAGCTTGCAGCAATTCTGGGGTCTGTTGGGTTGGATACAAAAAGAACCAACTACCGATTGCCTCTCAGTTCCTTTCAGTCTAACGAGTCAGAGTACGAAGGAATATCACCACCACTTGAGGAACCGGAGAATATTGTTTTGAGGATTTTGAGGAAGCACCAAAAAATCCAGAGGCAGGTATTAGAGCAAACAACAAGAAATCGGACAAAGGGCCCTTACCAAAAGAATTAAGAGAATCCAGATGCAAGATCCGAAAACCAGATAGAAGAATCAGACACGAGATCTAAATTTGAAGACAAGGAAGCCCTAGAACAAGAAATTAATAAAAATATAAGAAAATTGGACACAGAGTTCGATTAGAACGAGGAGAATTCATATTTTTATACCTTTTCAAACAGCTCGAGAGACAGGAGTTTAGTTTCAAAACCACCATTGTATCCAACTCCACCGCTAACTAGACTTGCATCACCCATACCCCCAATGGCACACACACAGGTGGCCAGTCTGAAATGTAAGTTTTCAAATTCTGGGGCAAGGATAAGGAAGGTCCAAATAGTCATGTGGCTTTTATACTTTGTTTAGAGATCCAAAGAAGTTACAACAGTTTGCTAGGTGATGCTTGCGGGACAGGCAATGAGATGGCTGACTCCATATGGAGTAGGTCATTTTACAACATATGACTAGCTGAAAACATCTTTCCTATAAATATTCCAAAAGGAGAAGACTCTGAATGCAGGTCTGGCACTTATAGAGAGATCAAATCTAAAAACAATGGCATAATACTTTTGCAAAGGACTCCAACTAGAAATTCGTAGTGCTGTGGAAGGTATGGCCCTTCCAGTAGGCAGTAGGGACTAATGGATTTAATTCTCTAATAGAATCAGCCAAGTGCAAGGAATTGCAAATGGCACAAAAAAGAAGTAGAAGAAGAAAGCGGGTGCAAATTTCGGAGATGATTCCGATATTAGTACGAATGACACGGACATTGAGATTGACACAGATGCAGATTCTAGCAATGAGAATTGTGACAATGATTTGGATGATGACAAGAAGAAAAAGAAGCAAAGGAAAAAGAATAAGGTGGCCAAGAAAGCCAAAAAGGAAAAGAAGAAAGAGAAGAAAGGAAAGTCAAAGTGCAAGAAGGCTTCAACATCTAGCGACATTTAGAAGATTGTGGAATAGAAAGTCCAAAGTATGGAAATGACGAAGAATCGCCCACAGTTTTAGTGTGGCATCTACACGAAGAATCTCCCAATGGAGGTATGTTGGTACAATCCGAATGTCCGTGTAAATTAGGAAAAAGCACCACTACTGACTCCGACAACTGAAGCAAATGCGGTAGCCATATGTGTGAATGCAACACTAGCTACCCAATAGTAGTATGGTAATTGGAATGCAGATGCGATAGCCATCTGTGTGAATGCAACAGAAGCTACCCAATAGTAGCAATTTAATTGGAATCAATCAATACCTTGGAATCAACAAAGAAATTAGAATCAGAATAGAGGTGGATGGGACTGGAATGCCAAAGAATGCGTTATTTTGCTAGGTGTTAGAAGACCACACACCAGTACCAAACTGCCCACTGTGGGTGAAGCATCTTTTGGAAAGGGGCCTGACTATCACAAGATATCCACAACAAAATACCAAAGATGTCGATGGCATTAACCATTTATGATAATTGCAAGAGCACTATACAGGTACAAAATTTACTAGGTCATTTGATGCTGTGTTTCAAAACATGCGCAACATGTCGTGTTATAAGAAGCCCATCAGGGGGAATCAGGAGGTCATTTTACAGGTGACATCACAACATGAAAGATTTTTAGGCCACACTTTGGTCGTCGACAATGATCAAAGGCTCTCATAATTTTGCAACACAATGCTGGTATTGTCAGAGAGATGGGCAACCTAGTGACGTCGTACAAATGCCTTTGAATCCAGCTCTCTCACTTGAACAATTTCAAAAATGGGATTTGGATTTTATAGGCCCATTCAAGCCCACAGCATGGCATACGAACAAAAATTAGATTCTGGCAGCGAGATGATAGATGATTGCACGAAATGGGTGGATGCATAAGCACTCATAGAAAAATTCCACCGCCGGTAGCGTGGAAAATTTTCTATATTAGAAGATCATCACTCATTTCGGATGTCCAATTGAGTTGGTGTTAGATCAGGGTGGTCACTTCCTAGGAATAGGAGTGAAGAAACTAACATCAGTGCATATGATCATCCATAAAATGGCATCCACATACCATCGTCGTGCAATGGGCATGTAGAGAGTAGAAATAAAAAAGTCAAACAAATTTTGACATTGACATTATTAAAAAAAACAAGATGGATTGAGACACTAAGCTTTATTTTGGACAATGGGCATTCTGAGCAGCATACAAAGTCAACATAGGAATGATACCCTTCTAGTTGGCCTATGGGTTGGAAGTAGTCATCCCAATGGAGTTCATATAGCTGGCAATCTTTGGATCATGGTGGAAAAATTAAGTCTTGAGGAGTCAATGCAATTTTGTTGTGATCAAAAGTTGCACAGCTATAGAATAGACTACAAAGTTGATATACAACACATGTAAGCACAAAGAGCATGGGTGGACATGAATATCAAATATAAGGTGTCCAAGGAAGGAGATTGGGTATTGATGTTTAACTCTAAGTTGGGGAAATTTCCATGAAAATAGAAGGACCTGGGGTTCAAAACTCTGGAAATGAAAATTATGTACGAGGATTTTATGGAGCAAAAGATTGCTGTGGAGAAGTCCGTTTGAGAGTATCAAGAATAGTTGCAGAAGGAGAAATGGAAAAGTGGATGTGCTACTACAAGCCTAGTCTAAAGAGACCACTTGACATGTCAAGATCAAAGTGGAGCAAATTGGCAGCAGAAAATAAGAGATTACAGGTGGAGAATATAATGCTAAAGGAGCAGTTAACACCTTTGAGGCTAGTAGAGGAATAGTTGAAGTCCATGGTGGATGATGAATCTAAAATTCTAGGGATATTCATGCCCTGTATGGAGTTGGTAGAGCTGAAATCTAAGGTCACAAATATATATGGACTCAGATCCAGAATCGATTATTGCATTTGGAAAAACAACCCCTCTAGGCTTGGGAACATCACAAACAGGCCGCGTCCAATTTCCTCATGCAAAAACATGTTCAATAACTATAGAAAAAGGGTGTATCACTTGAGATCTAAACTACTTGTAGTGAAGAGTTTGGGGATGATAGATCTATAATGGATGAAGACTCCAAACTAGAACTTGAGGAACCGGAAACATCATTAGCCGAGTTTAGTTTTCCTTTCAAAATTTTATTATCATCTGCAATTTAAAAATAAATCTATTGTTTTGTCAAATGTCACCAAGATGGTTGAGGATCCAGATGTGTTAGAGATCTAGAAACCTTTGCTTGTTGGTTGATCAATTGGCAGGAGAAACTTTAGTCATGGCATCCAATGGCAATAAATCTAGTGAATCCAAAATTGTTCATGAGGAAGATTCAGAAGTTGAACCTAATATTTAGTACAGAGATCAATTATCCAATGGGTGGCTTATGCCAACTTGGAAATCCAAGATAAGGATGTTCAGTTTACTGATAAACTAGATTAAGATGATCCTCCTATGGTGGATTCTACCTTAGCAACACAAACTTTTGAACAAAATATTTGAATCACTTTGATATCTCTTTTTATTTGTATATTTTTAGTATATCAGCTTGTTTATGGTCAGATTGTTAGCTGATTTTGCTTGATCTCGCACACTTTTGTTAGACATCACAACCATTCTTGGAGAGACCTACAAAATCCTGGTGAGCATCTCTAACCCTAGTCTACCCTAGTCTAACTTATTCAAAAGCTTCCAACACTCTCCCCTATCTTATAGATTGTTGTGAACATATACACTTGAAGGCATGGTTGTTCTTGGTCAAGAAGGAATAGAGTTTATTAGACAGTATTGGGCTTCAAAGCAAAAGGAACATCGACAAAAAGCCAAATAGAAGCAAAGAATAGGTCTGTTGATGAGAAGAAAAGAAAGAAGATTTGTAGAATTGTAGCTAACTCCTGGTATGAGAAAGCAAAGGGCCACGTCAAAGATACTTGTAAGCAACTATTTCTAGAAGTCCTCCTCCATCTTTCTTTCAAGGATGTTGGACCTAAAGAAATGGGCTGCAAACAAGCTGTGCTGGCCAACATTTGCAACACTTTGACACAAGTCAAAGTGCCCTGATCAAAAGATGAACTTGTGAGGAGGTCATCTCTAATGATGGTATTTAATGGTAATGGGTTCAATGGATATGTTGTCAACAAAAAACCTATCATCTTGGAAAAGGTAGCAAAGGTTCTTGGTGTTCATAAGAGAAACCTTTGTGCAACCAACGCCCGCCTATGATTAGAAGAGGATGGAGTCTTGCCCCTACAAACATGCCATATACAACAACCTATGAGTACCATCATGACACAAGAGGTTAAAGATCTTGTTTTTGAATTTTGGACACTCGATACTTGAGTCTCTCCCAAACAAAAAGATATTTGCTGCAAGAGGATGGGGAGACGTTCTTTTGTAAAGCATCCCATACATTTGTTTGATGAGCCTCAGGTTTGCACTTTACTTTTATTCAATAAAAATGACAACAATCTGAAGCACTTTCATGTGGTACTTTCAATAGCTTTGAAGCACTTTCAAGTGGTTTTTAAATAGCTTTGAACCACTTTTAGGTGGTATTGTTAATAGCTCTACAACACTTTTAAGTGGACTTTTAATGCACAAAATAATTTTAAAGTGATACTAAAGTACTTCGATGATTTTAAAGTGATACTGAAGTACTTCCATATATTGTAGTACCACTTGAAACAACATCAGTGTTACTTGAAAATAGATTGAAAGGAATAGCAGTCCTTGAGCACCTTTAGAAACTCTACTACTTTAGTACCACTTGGAACAACTTTGATACTTTAATACTTTCATGTACTTTAGTACTCTCATGTACTTTAGTACCACTTGGCACCACTTCAGTACTCCATGTACTTTAGGACTTTAGACATGCATCCATCTTTGAGAGAATTTGGGCATACCAGTGCTCATCTTGGTCGTCTTCTCATTACAGGATTGGAACACATTAATGGGCAAAGTTCTTTGAGTGGTGTCTGACTTAGTTGCAAATAGATTGCTAGTCGTCATGCAGGCTTTCCAGGTTTGTAGGTCGACCCTCACAATCTACCACATAGATTCTATTCAAGGCCTAGTCATGGACTAGACCTGTAGTGTGCATAAGGGTCTCCCTAGGATGGTCCATCATAGCCATCCAGCTGCCCGTGGAAGTCCATCACCACAAACGGAACTCGGTAGGTGAGACCAAAGGTCTTGATCTTTATGTCCTTCAGGACTCCCACTGGCCGAGCTGTGGCTCCATCAACTAGTTTTATGATTAGGTTGGTGCTTTCCATTTCAAGCTTTCCTCATTGCACCCAGCATGCTTCATGACAATGTTGAGACACGCTCCACCATCCAATATTGCTGTGATCTTTTTATTTTGGCAGAAGATTGGAATTATAGCGGCTTTAGGATCGGGAACTATTCTAGGAATTCTCTTCACAGGACAATCCTTGTATAGATGATCCAACCCACAGCTAGAGCATAAGGGAGTGTTCGACTTGATTACGGTTGTCTGAGGTACGGGTTGGTCATCCTTATATGGGTAATATTTAAGAAAGTGAGGTCATAATAGGCTATGGTTTGATTGGCAATTGCCTTATAAGGGCACTCACTCACGCGTTGCAAACCTTGGTAAGTGTAGCATTGGATAGCCAGTCTGCAATTCATGGTGTCCATGCCCCAAGGTCGTTGTGTTGTGAGAGCCCAGATGCACTGGAATATATCGTTTGTCCTACATGATGTAATGACTTATCTGACTTGTTTGATAGACATGACATTCATAAGAAGAGGGATCGGGTGCCGGTAGGTCATAGTCAAGGTCCTCCCACTCACTCGGTGGCACTTCAATGATAACCTGGTTTATGGGAGTAATACGTGGCGATGGCGAGGGTTGTGGACCTACTAGGACAGACAAAGATAGGGCAAGGAAATTAATCAAGGATGCAGCCCCATATCAATTAATAGCCGGACAACTTTACCGGATGGGGAAAGATGGCATTATGCACCGCTGTGTCAAAGAAGATGAATTCATAGAGATTTTGGATGAAGCTCGATGCATTGCAAGTGGTCATTTGGTGGGAGAGCTTACGTCCCATAAGTTATTGCAAGCTAGATGGTGATAGCCTATGCTCTTTGTAGATGCAGCCGAATTCATCAAGCACTATGATCCCTACCAACGCATCTCCATGCCTCACACTCTGGATTATATCCCTTTAACCGGAGTTGTCACACAGACTAGCCCTTCAAAAAGTGGGCAATAGACTTTGTAGGTCCAATTAGTCCAACGGCAAAAGGGACCCATGCCCATTACATTATAGTGGCCACATATTATTTCACCGAGTGGGCAAAGGCCAAAGCCACAAGGAAGGTGGATGCGAGAACAACTGCTAAGTTCCTATATGAGAATGTGATATCCCGCTTCAACCTTCCACTAGAAATCATGAGTGACAGAGGGACACACTTTGCAATGACATGATTTGTATATTGATGAGTGAGTTCCTCATTGTGCATTAAAAAACCACACCCTATTACCCCGAGAAAATGGTCAAGCTAAAAGCTCAAACAAGATCTTGTGCCGCACAATGACGTGCACGATCGAGGCTAGCAGTCATAATGACTAGGAGCACAAACTCACCGCAACACTATGGGCGTATTGAACAGCATACAAGGTTGCTACAAACTACACAGCATTTAGCCTAGCGTTTGGAGTAGAGGTAGTAATGCTGATGGAATTTATTATCCCAAGTCTCAAAGTCATAGTTAGAGATTGGATATCAGATGAGGCAATCCATGAAATGTTGATTGAGCTTGAAAATCTTGATGAAATGAGATTGAGGGCAGCCTATGGCATAAAATTTGAGAAGCTATGCCACAAGAAGTGGTTCAACTGCAACCCTCGAAACAAGAATCTAAAGGAAGGTGATCTCACGCTCTTATATAGCATAAGAAACACCAAGCATAAGCTGAAATATCAAGAAATGGGTATGTATTGGGTTGTAGAAATCACACCCCAAAGGTCATGTAGAATTGCATCCCTTGATGGTATTGAAATGGATGGTTACATCAATGGTAGCAAGCTTAAGCACCACTATGGCCCATTAATTCTTCAAACGTTACAAGCCATCCACTGAGAAAAAGAACTCCAAAAAAAATTGCTCGAATGAAGCGACAAGGGATGATAGAAGCTAGGGTGTGTCACGCTAAAGCGAAAAATTTAGGGCTTAGAACTAATTGCAAAGCATCCGTGGAAGGGTTAAACCCCATGGGAAGATCTTACCATTGCCCCAGCAAGGGTGCAAGTGGATTTTCAGTTGTGAATGGAAACCATTTGCTTAGTCGAAGCCTTCATCGACCGTGGGGCCATCCATAACTTGATTTCATATGAAATGTGCTCTCGACTCCTGACATTCAAGGTAACTCTTGAACCTACGCCTGCCATAATACAAGCAGTAAATGGAAAAATCTCGCTCGCTATAGGTTGGTATTGAACTTCCTTTATGAGTGAACAACCATCGCGTGGCTAGTAGATTCTATGTTATGTCAACAGATGCTAGGGATGAATAGGTTATCCTTGGAAGGACATGGTGTTGGGCAGTTAGTTGCTAAGTTGATTGGCACAAACACACGGCAACTCTGACCAATGATGGCGGCACCTCGGTCATTACAATCACAATCGATGATGGGACCTCTAGTACAACATTCCACGTAGTATAAAAGCCAATAAAAAACCCAGGACTTCAATGGCCCCAACAAAATCTTCCTCATCCACTACAATTTTACGAGCCCAAAAGTAACTGCAGCTATAGCTATGAAGGTAAATGGATCTACTGCAGTAGCTGCACTGAGTACACTCAAGGGCAAGAACTCCTATTGGATTTTGAAGGATACAAACCCGGCTTCAATCTCCCTTGTATCTTCGTGTGATTATGCTCCAAGAATCAATTGCTATGGTAGTTACACAAGAACTTGTCCCTAAACTTGGGGCAGCAACACAAGAACCTACTATAGTAGAAAAGATAGGTGAGGCTCGCTGGGTTCCAAAGTGCCCCCCATCAAATTTAGTCTCACGACCTCTGCCTCAGTATCGGGGCAATGAACATGTTAGCTCCACAAGAACCTGTTCCTAAAAGCAGGGCAGACCCACAAGAACCTACCATCATTTTTGTGCCAAGGACATTGGAAGAAAGCACCAATCCCTTCGCAAGAACCACAAGGACTCGATGGATTCCTCAAGTTTATGCAGAGATTCAAGTGTTCCTACCATCACTCGAGGAAAGTACTCAACCAATGAAACTTGACACCAACAATGAGCTCACAACACCGTTTATGCATGCTTCAAGGACGTAGCTCTCCACGCTCTTTACAGGTGCTCTAAGTAAGTATGCTGCCTGGAGAGATAGTACTCCAGTCACTTGGTCTAGGTGAGAATAGGGAGTTGGCATCATAGGTGAAATTTCATAGGGTATGATCAAGTCCACTTCATCCTTAGGTGAAAGAGAGTCCTCATTGAAAGTTCTTTACTCAACAAAGGTCCAGTCTGGTCCAACTAGGTGATTAGGGTTCATGCGTCCACTTGCACTGTCACCGAGTCACTCACTCATCAGCACGCGTCCAGAGTCACATCATAATACTTTCAATTTTCATCGCTGCATCATCCACATCACCTCACATGCAATTGCACCCACTTATTATGAAGTCCAAGGTAGTCAGCCAGTCTATCAGATTCCCAAACTGGGCCCACAAAATCAAGACACTACTATAAGGATAACGCAGATTGATAATGCGATGACTGACTCAGTTGCTTCTATACAGCTAATGCGATGACTCACAACCCACTGCACTAAAATTAACGCCAATCATTGCTGCTATATTAACGCCACCCGTCGTTGCTATAATGCTAACGCCCCAACTCCTAAGGCAGCGACACGCTATCATGCTAACGCCAATCGCTACTATAATAATGCTGACCCATTGCTTTATTAATGCTGAGTCGTTGCATTAATCCACTGCTAATGCCAGTCGCTTCTTTAATAATGCCATTCACTACTTTAATAACGCCAATCGACTATGCTAATGCTAAAGCTGACCTGTTACAGCCAGCCTCATTTTACAGGATCTCCCTAGGCATTGTACCAGAACTCTACCAAAATTTTTAACAAATTTCCACAGCTTCCAAACACTCCTGCTACCATTTCCTCTTCATATCCACCACCTCCTTGCACTCTATCAATGACCATGGCCTCTTCTCAGTTGAAGAATTGACGAATGAAGCCTCTTCAGCTTTTCCCCACTCTACTACTCCTCCTTCATGCACCATCTCCATTCCGCTTCCCACGCAGATGGAGCGAGAACCCTCTGCACAATAGGCCACCACGAGCCAGAGTCGTTGGCTCAACAATCTACCTCCCATACTCTCCGTAATTGCTGCATTCTTGACATAGCAGATGTGGAAAATTTCTTCAAACACACAGTACAAGTTACACAAATCTCCAACCTCAGACAAGATTGGTTGGAACAGCTGCAGGGGGGGTATTCATCCACTCGCCATATAGGTGTAATGCAGGGGGTAGTCATCCACTCACCATACAGGTGTAATGCAAAAGACCATAGGTTGTACTATCAGAAAACCGCCTCTCTTCAAGCTCTATAGGACCCTGAGGTAGTACAATTCCTTCAGGCAATTTGGCTGCACACAGTGGCAAGTCGACTCCCTTGCCATCTCAATCTCTGCCAGGCAGTGAATACCAGACCACCTGCATGACCATTTGGTTGCATGCAGATGCAAAGTACCGCTACTACCATTTCATGGTAGAAACAGTTCGGCGGTCCTTTAGTCTACCCTCTGTCTCCCAGCCATTTGCGAAGCTATGCACAATGGAGAAGAGGTTGGCAACAGTTGTGAACTACAACACAAAGGTGCATAGGGGTGGCATCCCTATCAACCTCATTCAGAACGTGGCATTGGCCAAAGTAGCTCGAGTGGTTACTCTACTAGCACAGATCTAGCTCATGGAACATCACAACGTGATGCTGCCCAACTTGTTGGCCCGCCTCCACAAACCAAAAGAGAAAAATTGGGAAGACTTCTTCGATCAGGAGATGGTTGGCATCTGCACACACGGGGGAAAAAATCGGCAACCCAATGTTCCTCATGCCCATCATTCATCACCTGTCCGATGACCCCATTCTAGAAGGTTATGGTGATGCGGCCAAGGAAGTCAATTTGCTATCCGCCCCCTCTGCTAGATTGACGCCAACAAAGCCATCGCCCAAACGCAGGAGGTAGAAGTAGAGCCAGCAAGCCCAAGAAGAAGCAATTGCTAAGAGGCAGCAGGAGGAAGAGGCAGCAGAGATACTACGAGATGAGGCAGAGGCTCAACAACACGATGATCTCCTTTAGTAGAGGAAGAGTAGCTTTAAAGGCTCCGCACAGAAGAAGCTCGATAGAAGGTAGCAAACAATGCCGAACAGCTCCGCCAAGAGCACAGGCTAAAAAGGCCCATCAGAGCAGGGGAGGAGATAATCAACATGAGCTAGGAGCCGTAGGAGTCCATTCCTCCACCACAGACAGCCAGCACATAGCACATGATAATAGCCTCTCCAACCCCCATTCCGCCCGAACGTATATTAGCAGGCCATGGAGTTTTGTACCTCTAGTGCCTATCCTTACAAATTATTGTAAGGAGACAATCAAACCGGCATCCATGGAGTTGATAACAGCCTTAAGCATAGGAACATCCTACAACAGAGACATGAATTTTCATGTGATAGAATCTTGCAGTTCTCTAAGCCAATACCAAAAGCTCCAACATACCGAGGAGGCACGAGGAGGCACTAGAAAAAGAGAAAGTAGAACATCTGGTAGTGTAGGCCAACGAACTCTAAGCCATTGAAATCAGCAAGAAGTTGGAGCAGGAGCTACAATAGAGACAAAAGGTATTGGCCACAGAACGCTCCCACAATGATATTATTGCAGCAAGCGACCATGGATTAAGAACAAGGTACCTGTGTCCAGGATGAAAAGCAGGCCTTGGAAGTCAAAAAGCAGCAGTAGGCCCAACTCATTGAACGGCATGCAGCTCGTGCATAATCAGAACTAGGCAACCTCCACGAAAGGCTATGCCTCCACACTATGCTTCACTTCACGCATGGTGGATGACACCTTCCACTACTTTTTGCACACCATCTCCACCATCGTCCTCCCACACATCCTTTTTGTTGATAATGCACTCACCTTACACGACCTTGAAGAAGTTTTTCATTTCACCACCACACAAGCCCATTCTCTAATAGCCGTGGCTTATTTCCATGAAGATATTGCCCTAGATGATGATATGGATATCCTAACACTCTTTTACCATCCCATTGTATACAAGTTTATGGCATGGATTAAAGTGTTGCCAGATTCCTTAGTCTTCACAATGGAAACTCCTATGCTAGAACTAATCAAGCCATCCACCTTAGAAGACCGCCCTTGCAATACTGATATCCTATGCTGAAGTTTACAATGGATGCAATAACTAATCAAGCCATCCACCTTAGAAGACCACCCTTGCAATCCTAATATCCTACACTGAAGTTAACATACTGAAGTTAACATTGAATGTAAGAATTTGGTCGGGATGCCGAATACATTTTTTCACTGCTCCTTTGGGCTAGTAGCGAATGGTATCCCCCTATGGGAATCATAGTTTTGTATGATAATATCCACGGAGCCCTCCTGAATATGATTCAAATCGGCATAAGCCAGCTTGATGATTCTCGTGTGGTGTACCCCATAAATGTACATCCATAGGATAAAGATGCGGCTTGGAATCTATTTAGCTTCATCCCACAACCACCCCTGCCACACAACCTGACACCGCACCTAGGCCCCAACTCAACCATCACAGGCACAAACATAGGCACAGGCCCCACCTCATAGCCCTCCACTTCACAAGATGGTGATACAAATATGCAATAGCAGCCTATCAACAAGCAAGTTGGAACCGAAGACATGGGTACCACTTGATGTTACAAGATTCTAAAGCCCATGCTCTTCTCCAATATCAAGGGGCCATATGAACAAGAAGGCCAAGAGGAGGTAGACAAGCACCCCCATGAAGAAGAAGACCACCAGCTGCAAGAGTCAACTCCCCCGACCATGACACTTGTTACAATTCTATCACTTATTTTCTCATGATCGAGATGTTGCCGACATTAACATGTGGAAAGGCAAGCTTCAGAGCTTCCACCTCAGTCACAAAGATATCATGGAAGTTTGGGCACTCATAGAATTGATCCAACACAACTTCTAGAAGTGGCGGTGGCAAGAAATAAGCGCTAGACAAGGGGTGGCTACACCATGCCCAATTACAATCAAGTCCCTTGCACCAACACAAATGTAGGCCTCTAACGATAGTGGAGGTTCCCTTTTTTGAAGCATGCAGCATTTCTATTGCGCCGGTGTAGAACGACTACATGCCTCTACATCGTAGATGGAGCTAGCCAGATTTTGAGCGGATGCGCACAGCAGATCCGAACATTTCCTACAACTTCCTAAAGCTTGATTTTTTGAAAGTTGGCTCATCCTTAGCCTTGGAAGCTCAAATGGAGGAATTCAATAATACCTTTGCCTCGGTCCTCGATCTTCTAGTCATAGCCACCATGCACTTCTTCCAATTCCTTGCTGAACATTTTGCTCGGGGACATACCTACACTAGACCTACCGAAAGAAGAACATCATCAATGGCTTTGAGCTAAGATAATTTTCAATTTGAACAAGGGACCCTTATTCCCTCAAGTCATGCACCTCTACATACGTGTCCGAAATCTTCACGGTCACCACATTCAAACCTTTGAAGATATGTTCGAGACACCTTTTTGGAAGTCACTCCATCCATTCTGCTGCATCTTCCACATGACCTTCGATTGGTAACAGATAATGAACAATGTCCTCAAGTCCAACATCATGCATTGGACACAATCCAAGGACGGATTGTGAACTAGAGGGGGGCATGTTAACCGCTGCAACAGCTAATAGTTCAGGTGTTGAAATAGCAAGAGGAGATGTAGGAGAGAGCGTGAGGATTAGCATATGATATTTGCCTTGAAGTAGTATGGGCCCAAGTGGTTGTAACATGAGAATGAGAGAGGTACAAGAGAGTACAAAGGTTAGCCCTCCCTTCAAAAGGTGGAATGTATTTAAGGCCAAAAGTTTGACTCAGGTCTTCATTGTGTACTTGCAAGGTTGGAAATAGAAGCTCTCTCTTTCTATACATCCTCTTGCATCGAGTCTTCTTGTTTCCTATGGCTAAGTTGTCTTGTAATTGCCACTATCCCCCTCCCCCATTCTCTCCATCCTCTTGCTCTCATTCCCTTCTTTCCTCTCCCCTCCTCGTTCCCCCTCTCTCCTTTCTCCCTCGTCGAATCACTTGCACACAATCCGATAGAAGCTTGGGTGACACGAGTGTGAGGCTTGCACATACAAAGCTCCCATAAGGAGTTGCTCGGGAGTAGAGGCCTTGACGGCATTCTTCCAAGATCCCCACGACACATGAGTCACCACTGGAACCACACAAGTCTAAAGTGATTTTTCTTGATCTTTGAGTCACTATTTTCTCATCCAAATGATTGAATTACAAAAATGTGGAACATAATCATGGAAGCAAAAATTTACTATAGTGAGTTGCATCCTCACATTTTGGCTATTACCTAAAGTAGTCAACAATCACAAAACTGTACCCACATAGCTAGCCCATAGCTAGAGAGATTATGTATGCAAATAGTAGATATCTACAAGACGAAAGGTGAGTGCACATAGAATAGTCTAATGCTGAATTAGAAAAATGTGGAACATAATCATGGAATTGGCTTTAGTGAACTGCGACCTCATATTTTGGTTATTACCTAAAGTAGTCAACAATCACAAAACTGTACCCACATAGCTAGCCCATGGCTAGAGAGAGTATGTAAGCAAATAGTAGATATCACAAGATGAAAAGTGAGTGCCCTTTCACATGTCATGGAACATAATCATGTGCTCTTTCAATCTAATGTTTCTCCCCGATGAACCAAATACGTGAACATTGATAGCCCATGGCCATTCCTCATGTAGAATAGGCTCACATTGAATTACAAAAATGTGGAACATAATCATGGAAGCAAAAAGTGACTTGCTGAGCTATGTCCTCACATTTTGGCTATTACTTAAAGTAGTCAACAATCACAAAACTATACCCACATAGCTAGCCCATGGCTAGAGAGACTATGTATGCAAATAGTAGATATCTACAAGATGAAAAGTGAGTGCCCTTTCATATGTCATCGAAAGATTTTATTTTATTGTGAATTAAAATTTTTTAAATCTAGGGACTTAGTGGTTATGCTACCTTGTTGTGAACATTGGCTTAAACCATGAGCATTGGATAGACTTGATTCCTCAGGTAAAAATGTGATACTAGAATCTAATGACTCTGAATGAGACTGAAAAGCATGGGTTAACATATTATGTGCCTTGTCCAAACAAATGGTGTATCGTTACATCACCTAATATATTATTCAATGTGTATTTATACACCATTATTTGTTCAATTCAACAAATGCTTTCAATATGTTATCATTTTTTCACTATCAAAGATTAAAGAAAAGGTGGAGATGAGTTGCATAGTATTATAATTGAACCAAAGTTTGGAGTTGGCTACAGCTTTATTGAGTAGAAGTCACCACTTACAATTTTTTTTTCCAAAATGCTGCTTATATTTATAAAGAGGGTCAACCTGAGAAAGTTTAAAAGGTGGCCATGCTGCAGCAGCAAGAGGGGTTTGTAGGAGGACAAAGTTACGTCAAAGACACATAAGCCTCTAGCAAGCATCTAGAGATGAGAGGGTACAAGGTATTAAGGATCCAACTAAAATCGCAAAGATTACTTTCACGTCAGGAATATCCTTCATGAAGATCATCTGATTTTTGCAATCCCACACTGCTAGGAGGATTGTAGCTTAAATGTTAAGCAAGTAAGGGTTGAGTGTATCCCCTGCCAAAGCTATTCTACATTCTGCACTAAGGCAAAATTTGGACATTAGGGTTGGCATTTCTCACGGTGGCAGCTTCGACCTTTCTCCATACACCCCTCGTAACCTGGCATTCTCACATAAGATGGCAGATGAATTCCATTGAACACCCACAAAGAGGGTATACCGGGCTCAAGAAAAGGCACTTCGCAATGTTCCCCCTCACCGAAAGCCACTGATGAACAATTTCTAGAGCAAAAATCTTGCCTGATTGCCCAACCCGCCTTGCAGCCTTTCCAAATATCAATAAACCTGGACTCCTTCCAAAAGAGCAAATTTTTTTTAAGTTAGGGACTAAGGATTGGACATCATCATCCAATGGTACACTAGCTTGGCCAAAGGGGGTATTTTCCTAGAGCATGTTTATCCTTATTAGGCCATTATTACAACTTTGGTGCATGTTTATCCTTATTTGCTAATGGATATTTCTACTTCTAAAAATCGTAACTCCTAATCCAGACATCATTTTCACGTCGAATCAATTACAACATGTTCATAAATTTTCAAAGAAAATTCCCATGCTTACAAAAGACTTCACTATATTTCAAAAAGTTCACATTACAAAAGCAATGTTACAAAGGCTGCCTTTCCATTAGCTTGCTACAACAAGATAGCAAAACTCGAACAATGGATTCAAGCAACATGTATTCCGCTCTTGCTGGACACACCAGAGGAATAAAATCTACAATGGGAGGCATTGTGCTGCTCGTAGAGTTAGATGGTGATGTGCTAAGAACTGGCTCCTTCCCTGGTCTTCTGCTTCTTTTCTTTGCAAAGGCCACATCAATTGGAAGGACAGACTTGATGCTTTGAGAGGAGGCTGGTTCAGTAAGGTCAAAATACCTAAGAGCAGATTTCAGGAGCCCCTTCATATGCTTGTCATGTGTGCATGTGTGCAAGCAGACTCAACATTAAAGAAAATAGATGCACCATCTCTTGGAGTAATTGAGAGAGGAGTTGTCCCTCATAGCCTTCATCCCACGATCGTGAAAAGGTATCACCCATGAGAAAGAGGGGTAGTATTGACCGCTCTACAACATTTTTAACAAACATTTGCTACATGGTAATCCGATTTAACAACCTAGCTTGTATTTCCAGTAGAAAAAAAATTAATTAATGGGTTGGAATAAGAGAGGTTGCCAAATTAGGCCTTAATAACCTCCTCAACTAATACTCACAAGTTATGTTCCCGTGCTTTGCATGGGCATTAAATGCATGAGGGAATTTAGGTTGGAGATTTTGAAATCAGAGGGAGTCATGCCACGTGGAGGGCCTCAACTTGCAAGGAAGAGTGGTGCCACACATGGCACATTCTCTATTAGAAATATAGATAGACAGATGAGAAATAGAGAGATAGAGAAGAGATAAAGATAGAGATGGGGAAATATAGAGAAGATACTGAGAATAAAAGTGATTGTGGGACCCTATCCATTATTCAGGCTCCTAATCGCTCGTTGACTCTTTTCTATTAATTAAGCCTTGTATTTGCACTCTCATTCTCAATCAACCTATGCAACTCACAATTAACCTATGCTCTCCTACCTGCTGCAGATGAATTTGCCTTGCGTCACTCCCCTCCTTGCACTCTCCGTCCCTTGTGCTCCCTCTCCTTTGCACTTAGCCCTCCCTCTCCCCCCCCTCCCTCTCCCTCCACTTAGCCCTTCCTAGTTCTTCATCCTGCTTTACTATTGCTCATTGCAGTGAGTTGGGAGGCTTTCACAACCCCCTTCTCCTCTACCCTTCAACTTGCAACTTGGCCTGCTCTTTATAGCAGGCTGCAAAAGCTTCTGGAGAGGAGAAGCTTCTCCAAGAAGCTACCCCAATGATCCAAGAAGCTATCTTATAGGGACCCTAGCGATAGAAAATTGATTTCATTAATTAATTTGTTGGGGACACGGGGGATACATATGGTAATCGTAACGGAATTAACGAAAGGGAATAGCAGGCGTTAATTCATGAATTTGAGAAGATTGTGGAAAGCTTGGAAGGATCGAGCCATTGGGGTAGCTTCTTGGAGAAGCTTCTCCTCTCCAAAAGCTTCTGCAAGCCTCTATAAAGAGCAGGCTAGGTTGAAGGGTAGAGGAGAAGGGGGGCTATAAAAGTCTCCCAACCACTGCGATGAATAACAGTGAAGTAGGATGAAGAAGAGCGGAGGATGAAGAAGAAGGGAGGGCTGAGTGGAGGGAGAGGGAGGGTTGAGTGCAGGGTAGAAGGAGAGGGAGACGAAGGGAGAGGGAAGGGCTGAGTGAGAGGGAGGAAGAGAAGAGGGCTGAGCGGAGGGAGAGGTGGGAGAAAGAGGGAGCAGAGCGAGTGGCAGAGGGGAGGGCTGAGCAGAGTGAGCAGAGAGAACGGGAGGGAGGAAGAGTAGGGAGGCTGATCAACAAGTGAATACATTCAAGAGGCCTGCCCTGGCAAACTGAAAGAGGAGGGAGAGTGAGAGAGAGAGAGAGAGAGAGAGAGAGAGAGAGAGGAAGAAGAAGAAGAAGAAGCAACAGCAGCTTAGAGAGAGAAGAAAAAGAAGAAAGAAGAAGAAGAGAGAGAGAGAAAGGGGGAGAAAATCATGGCCAAATTCCAAATTTTCGAAATTGGTTTTAGCTTCTTACAAAAATCCCCATCGCTAAGGCTAAGGCCTAGCCCAGGGCAGGCCAAAAATCATGTAGCGCCACTACCTTAAGTTAATTGAGCGTTTGGACCCGCCGGCCGTAGCAACTAATTAATTAATTGCCCCAAATTCTCGGTGGGGGCTGAGGTGGAAGAAAATGTCCAAACTAAGCTACAACTTGATGGCACCTCGTGAAAGAAGAACTGGGAAATTTGAAGTCCTCTTCAAGCCTCAATCGGAAGCTTAGAATGATGGGTCATGGAGTTCATCATCCCAATCAAATGGGTTTTCTCCTATCTGTCCTGCAATAGATTTGTCTATATATGTATATATTGAGAAGCAGTCGTGCATTCTGCACCTCCTTTTTCGAAGATGTCTCGATCCCTCCAGACCTCTGGAATGCTCTCCAAAGATCAGTTGCTTCATCTCTTCCATGACTTCTCGGAGATCGTCTCCAAGCCTGGTACATCCTCCTCACTTGTCTTCGTCGAACTCTACAGGCTTTTTTGACCCGGCATTTTGACCGGACAACTTTGAAAGGAAGTCGCTATTGCTGAAGGATTTACAACTCCATTATTCAACGCCTTGGTAAATTGGGCGGCTATCCATAGCGCTTAGTGGTAGCATGCCGTGATTTTATCCGTTCGGGAGTGATCAGGTGTCTTTGGGTCTTGCCTTTTGAAGATGAACGCAGGTTTTTGGTCTTGCCACTTGGGTGAAAAACCATGTTGGATTTGGACTGTTGACCATGGAAAACGTTAGCCCAACGACTATATCCACAACAAATTGGGAATCTTTCATAACTTTTAGCTTTCAGTCTCTTTAATTTGACTAGGGGTCGCACATGCTTTGTAACTCGAGAAATAAGTTTGCAATGAAAGAAGGGGACATACTAATCTATAGACAGTAAAGCACGATTCTATAAAAGATCAAGAGAGTCTCAAGGAGAACTCTAGAGGAAAGATTGCGTGTAAGATGGATTTCATTATATACTTTTGAAGAAATGCGTCTCCATTGCAAAAGCTCAAAATGTAGGACAGCAAATCGATGTCCTATGGAGAAGGGGCTCAAACTTAGCAAAAATGATGATGCAGAAAAGTTTGATTGCACTCTTTATAGGTAGTTGGTGGGAAGTCTCATTTATTTATTCTCTACAAGGCTTGGCATTGCATTTGCCGCCAGGTCGCTTTCTCAACTCATGCTTTGTCCGTTACACATTGGAATGTAGCCACGAGAGTACTCATATATGTGCGTGGCACTTTATCTTTTGGTTTGCATTATGCTAGAGGGAATCTATGGGTTTACAAATTCTAATTGGGCAAGGGACATTGACGATCGTAGATCTACATCTGCGTATAGTTTCTTTTTGGGCACTTCTCGCATATCATGGCTCACTAAGACGCAGTGCATGGTTTCTCTTAGCAATCTAGATCGTCAGTGCATGCGGGAGATGATTCTGGGTGTAGCTCATAGGTTCGGTAAATCCCTACTTTGGGATCTATAAGCAATGATCTCTGTAGAAGCTAAGATTAACCGAAAGCTCAATAAGCTGCAAGAGATCCTCTCTGATGACTTGGTTCACCTTTGATAGGCGAGCGGAATGGATGGAGTCTCAAGGCTATAGTGAAACTGTGGTAGTCTGTCCATCTGTAGTCCCAAGGGTATAAACCATTTGTGTGTCCAAGCATAACAGCTTCTTTGACCCCCTCCACTACCAATGCCATAGATGGAAGTCAGGGCTAGCCATTGCAAATTGTGTCCTTCGACCAAAGTTCTTCACCTTATGGAGTCACTAGCTTCTTTGACCCCCTCCACTACCAATGCCATAGATGGAAGCTAGGGCTAGCCATTGCAAATTGTGTCCTTCGGATGTCATGGTACCAAAGTCCTTCACCCTATGGAGATAAGTGACTCTGCTAGTGTGATTTGATGTGAGACCGCTAATGTGGACCAATGGCTTGCTGTGGATCATTTGAGCAAGAAGAAGAACGTGAAGTCTCTCTATGTAGGACCAATTTATCTTGGATAAGTCTCTCCCCAGAAGGGGGCGTACTAGTGAGTTGAAGAGGAGATACTCGGTTCTAGTGGTTAAGGCGAGTGGGGTGTGTGAGTGTGCATGAGTTCAACCCCTGGGTAGGCCTTGGTGGCACCGCAAAAAGAAAAAGAAAAGAAGAGATAATACTTGGTTCTAGGATCCCGAAATTGTGAGTGGAATCTTGACATCGATTCTAAAAAGAAAAGATACACAAAGGTAGTAAGTGTTGAAGATGTTTGCTCTTGGATAGATTTTCTATTAGATAATCTTTACATCACAGTAGGTGATTCTTTGTTTCAACAAGTCACAGGAATCCCATGAACACTAATTGTGCTGTCTTTTTAGGAAAATGTTATCTTTTCACTTATGAATATGAGTTTATGGAACATCTTATTTCTATCAATAGTAGCCCTATCATTTTACATAAGCTTAGCCAAGTTAGGGGTTTCATAGATGATTTATTTGTACCAGATGTTCCTAACTTTCAGGATTTTATGTACAAAGTGGCTTGTCTTTTGGAGAAGGAATCTATCCTCGTAACTCTTGTGAACTGAACGGCATTGCAAGAGGGGATTTTTGTGCTTTTTTAGATCTTAGACACTCCTAGCTTTCACTCTCTCACTCACGCATTAACCTTGCATTCCGTTGGATTGCACAAGTCTTTTCCTTGCCTTGCAGAAGCGTCCTACATCATCAGTGTGGACAGCATCAAGGTCTCGGTATGGTCAGCGTTGCCTCTTAGGTCTTTGGGTCTGCTATACGTGTGAACAGTGAGCTCTTCAGAAGTGTGTTCAGTGCTCTCTCGAAGAGTATTCTTTGTATTTCTTAGTTCTCCAAGTATAAAGCAAATTCTCCCTTGATTGGGGGAACGGGCCCTCAGTGGGTATAAGGACCCCATTGGTTGTCGACTCTACTCTCTCTCTCTACGCTCATCTCCTTTCTCTCTCTAAGGTAAACAAGGCTAATTCCTCGCTAAAGGTTTAAAGAAGGTCTTACTGTGAATTACACAATCAGATTACCGTTGCATGTTACATTGGTATCAGAGCTTCTGTCTGTATCTGGCTTGACTACCGCGAGTGTATGGTTGTGTTGAGATTCAGAAAGAACACACAATTAAGCACCATGGAAGGGTTAGGAAAAGATTTCAACCTCGAAGAGTTTGAAGAGGAGATAGACTACCAACAAGATACGCTTCTGCCAAGTGTTCAAGAAGTGATGGCGAACCTTCTAGAGCAGAATTGAGTCCTCCTGCAGCAACTCAAATAATATTCACCCAGTTGGACTAGACAAAACGACGTTTGGAGAAAAAAGAAGCAGAAAAGTTGCTTGAAGAAAGAGGAATCACATATTTTGAAAAACTGCTCTTGTTAATGCATGAGGAACACAAAAATGACAGAGCTCGCCCAAGCAGAGAGGCAACAAAAGCTAGACCGAGAGATGATGCTTCTCCAGCACAAACATATGTTAACCGCTATGTAGGCAAGTTTGAGCGCAACAGCCGTCACCGCCACAGCTTTGTCATCGACAAAGCTAACACCACTCACTCGGTCTACTCTCAATTTTGTTAAGTATGATGGTAAGTTGATCATTCTGTAATTTTGCAATTTATTCATCAGTTTGTAGCTCATTTTTCGTTAGCGCGGATTCAAGATGAGCAAGATAAAGTCCATCTTATTGCCCCTCATCTTACAGGTGAGGCGGTGACCTGGTAGCAACATTGGGCTAGTAAGCATACTAACCCAACAACATTTAAGACGAATTTCGTTTGGGCAATGTTTGTGGCCGATCTCAAAGCCCATTTTCTCCCACTCCAATATATGCCGCTTAACCTAGAGGATGAGTTCTCTCGTCTCTCCCAGAATGGTTTGCTTGTGTTGACATACAGTAACAAGGTCATCACGCTGGCGCAACAGTTGGGTGTGACGGAGAGCGCCAAGATGAAGCAATTCATTCGAGGATTGGACACAAACATCCGTTATACCATTCGGAATTTCGATCTGTCGGATTATGAGCGGGCGTTGACTCTCGCACAGAATCAGGAGATGATGCTGAACGGGGGGAAAGCCCAAGTAGGTCCAGAAAGATTCCAAAGCCCCACAGCAGTCAAACAACACAGTGGGTAAGGATCAGAAGAAGGACAACCAGTTCCAAAAGAAAGACGGTCATGCTTTTGGTCAAAAGGAGTCCAAGTCCAAGTTGACTCTGGATGAGAAGGTTATGAGCGTGATGACCTTGTCACTGTATGTCAACACAAGCAAATTTTGTTAGTGCGGATTAGTCCATCTTGTTGCCCCTCATCTTACAGGTGAGGCGGTGAGCTGGTGGCAACATTGGGCTAGTAAGCATACTAACCCAACAACGTTTAAGACGAATTTCGTTTGGGCAATGTTTGTGGCCGATCTCAAAGCCCGTTTTTACTCCAATATATGCTTAACCTGGAGTTTCCCCTCCACTGTTATGATGGCATGGCTGGAGCCTATTCGTGCATTAGAATTCCTTGCCAGTATTGTATGGTCTTTAGAGTACATGGCTATATCCTCTCCCTACAGCATGAAGGAGTCCCCTCGTGATATGCTGCTGTTGTGTTTGGGGAGAGAGAGAGAGAGAGAGAGAGAGAGAGAGAGAGAGGTTTTATTAACGTCTGCAAAAGACAAACAGGCTTATGAGACCATCTAGCAATACATCAGACGATCAGACCCCCTTTGTGTTTTCCTATAGAGGTGTCAAGCACCCCCCTAAGAACCTAATAACCTGGAAATATCAACTTAAGTCAGTGTGCCAGGCCCCAGCCATAATTGAGTTGAGCACTGCGCGGGCCTTGAGTGTGTGTGTGCGTGTGTGTAAAAAAATGTGTGTGTGTGTGTGTGTGTGAGAGAGAGAGAGAGAGAGAGAGAGAGAGAGGGAGGGAGGGAGGGAGATGCTATAACATCATGTCAATTGCATTTATCTGTTTTGCAGATGTGAAAAAGAGAATTGCTGATGCCATCAAGCAGAAGCATGTGAGTCTTATACATATCTTGGATCCAATAGGTTTTTATAGTGGTGTGGGGTGTGGAATCACAAACTTCTTAACTTAATGTGCATAGAATAGATGTGCAGACTCATCTATAGACAATAAACCAGCCATGTAGAGAAACCACCAAAATAATATATTTCCGTCCAAAGCTATGGACACAAAACAAAAGAGATAGATCCAGAGTCCCACCAATGGTGTGGTCCTCTGATCTTACCACAAGGTCCTTCTCCTATTTGCCGGCTATCTCTAGACTCGAGCCCACGTGCTCCACCTTGAGCTTTCGTAGACTTTCCATCCAGATCACAACACCTTGCTGCCCTGAAAGACAGCCAAGGTTCAGCCGTTGAGAGCTCAGTCTGCAGCACACCTCCTACTCTCCTTATCCTCCAGGATGAGGCCCAAGGAAGTGCCTTCTGGCTGCTCCTGTCTGCTGCCTTTTGTGCTGAACTGTTGGATGATGAATGAGGCCCAGAGCCTCTCCTTTTATAGACCCAAGGCCTTGCTGAAAAAACCGACCAGGAGGGGGAGATCTGGCCGACCCACTCAGCCCCTCCTTGACCAACTTTACTGCCTCAAAATGCCCCTTTTGGGGCTCTCTTTGACAAGGCCTTTGGCCCACACTCCAAGGGCTTTAGCCCTCCTTCCAAGGCAGGGTCCCAGCCCCTTCTGTCTGCCTATATAAGGCTTGGTTGGCTGGCTCCAACCAGCCCAACCAGCCCCTCCAAGATGGCCGACCCTCCTGCTTGTACACCTGCCTCTGCTGCGCCCCTTTCCGGCACCCTGTCTAGCCCTCATTTGAGTTAATTCGTCTAGTTGAGTTTGATGGTTGATGGTTGGTTTAGAGCTCCAAACCTTATTTTGGGCTTGATACAAGACTCTATTGCAAAACATTGTCCAGAGCCCCTAGCATCACTTATGTCTTACATATGCAAGTTCCTAACCTCGTTCAAAATACCTTGATAATGCCACAAAGCTTTGAGTAATGAGCACTAGATGACACGAGGAACATGATCTTACACTCAAGATAACTGTTAGGTGTCATGGGTGCCAATGGTAGCTTTGAGGACCTCGACCTTTACGTCCAGGTTTGTGATTTCTTGAAGTCTTTATCTAGCACTTTACTTTGCTTTCCAAGTCTAATGTCTTTTTGTATGCAGAATCCACGGCCCCCTTAGTTGAAGTATTTGGCTTCTTCGCAAGCTCCCGTTACCCTTGTTGGGTTACACCCTCGGAACAGGCCAATTTATTTCATGTAAAGGGCTTGAATGATTGCTTGATGCATCTATGCTTTGTTGTTATTAAAGGCTTTCAGCTGCTTTTTTAATTTGTTTATTCTGGTAAGAGGGAAAGAGAATTGAAATGACTGGGTATTTTATTTATTCCCTTTTCAGATCTGTGGTTCTACTTGACAACAATAAGGAAAGTATTTCCTTGTAAAGCTTTGAGCAACTATGTCAATTAACAAATTACTTGACGGACCTAACATGCTAATAGGTGCAAAACATTCAGGAATGCCAAAACACAAAAGTTTTTACTTTTCTGACTTGATTGAGAGAGAGAGAGAGAGAGAGAGAGAGAGAGAGAGAGATGATATGATCTTTATTACTGGCGATCCAACAGGACCTATGGGATAGATCCAAATAATCCACTAGTAAACACTAACAGCTTTGAGGATAGATTTTAGATATTCTAGGACTGTTTATGAGACCAGTACTTGTTTGGCTAGCTTGTGTGCCATGTCCAATATTTTGTTTGGCTGTTTGACCAAAAAGGTCTTGTAGGTGGTTAAATGAAACAGCACTAGGCATATCTCACGTACTCTGTCTTCTCTGGGAGCTTTTGTCTTCCCCTGTGCCGCTTTCCACTTTTACATCAATTCTGCATACTGTGTCCTTTGAAGACCGGGTTATCTTCTTCTTTAAGGTAACTTTGTCTCCCATGTTTCAGCATAGGATTGAGCTCTTTCCTGTACAATTCCATTGTCCTTCCTGGTTCATGCCATAGCTTATCCAACTTTTTCTTTGTTGGCAATTCTCTAATTCCTTGCTCTTTTATTAAGAAGACCTATAGCATTTATCCTCCAAAACTGCAGCCCATAAATTCCATCTTTGTACCAGCCAATGTCTTTTGTTGCATCCGCAGCTCTGTGTGGGAGTCTATTTGCATGAGAGAGAGAGAGAGAGAGAGAGAGGTGTCTATTAACATTTAAAAAAGCATGTGAGAGAAAAAAACTGTAAACATCGTGAGAGTACACCCCATGGTCAGAGAACTAGAGATGTCTAGCACACCGCTAATAGACAACTGATATATGAGAGAGAGAGAGAGAGAGAGAGAGAGAGAGAGAGAGTCCATTAATGTCCACGAGAGACCAATAGGTCTATGGGACGACAAGAAACCTGTTTATACATTTGTTCAGGGCACAAGACAGCTCTCTGGGAGTGCATAGCGACTCCAAGCAATTATAAGGTACCTACATTGTAGCTAGTCCCTACTATGCGTGATGGAGTTTATGGTTTCAACCTTATGAGTGACTATCATGAGATTGAAACTGCACTATGTTGTGTTTTTAGAGGATGAGTTTGGGCATGTGCCTGGCTCATCTAGGTATATACCTACATTGTAGTCTGAAAATAAGACAGTTTAAGTCTGAGGGCCTTTTGGTTTTGTTTTTAAATCCTTGATAAGGGCCACACCCTCATGATATACTGCCCATTTTCCATCTTTCCTCGCAGCTTGACCTTGGATAATTCCATTGCTTGCATTTTTTCTTGAGTTGAGCTCATGTGAGTTCTTTGGCTATCCATATCTTGGTCCGTTTCATCTTGTTGGATTGGTGAAGAAGCTCGATTCACATACCCATGTACTAAGTGTAAGTGCGGCATGTCCTTGGGACTATTTTGATAGTGGTTGTGGGGTTGTTTCCGTCTTCATCTTCCTTTGACCATTCAAGTGGCTTCCTTGATTTGTGCTGAAGTCTCATTGAGCATATCCTCAACTTGAACCAGCCTTCCTCCTATCTTGATCTTTAGTGCATTGCTGCACTTGCTGTCGTGCTCCTTAAATCTCCGTCTTAATGTCAGTTTTATTTGCCTTTGTATTCGCCTGTACAATGGATTTCTTCTTAATTGTTTGCACTTCTGTTTGAACAAGCTCCTTGATTGTAGAGAACAATTGGGTGTTAGGAGAGGCCTTGTAGGTCTGCATTAGGTCATCAAGTATGGCTTGCTTCTTGGGCCCTGCAAGGTCCTGGATTCGGGCTACCAAAGCTGCCATCATAACCTTAGTTCTTGCACTTCTTGATGTAGATATAAAAGGTGGTCTTGGGGGCCAATGATGGGCAGCTAAGGCCCCCATTGGTACGTCCTTGCATAGTGAGAGGGTGTTGAGGCAGCAACTATAGAGCATAGGATTTAAATGGCTGGAGTTGAGGTTGCCAGAGGTTTTGAGGAGCCTGTCTACTCCACATTGGCCATGGTATCTGATTGCACTGCCTAACTGAAACTAACCCTCATGCTTGGGCTAGGGGTTCAGCCCAACTCGGGTGGGGGAGATTAGGCAAGTGGAAAGAGGCTAATGCGCCTCTGTGAGCTGGTGAGAGTGTAAAGATGGAAAAGAGAGTGAGAGGGGTGTGTAGTGCCTATGGGCTGGGCTACGAGAGGGGCTGCAAGGGAGAGCGGAGGATGGCTGCAAGGGAGAGCAGTAGGGGGTTGCGAGGGCTGAGCAAAAGGGGGCTGTATGTGTGTGTGTGTGTGTGTGTGAGAGAGAGAGAGAGAGAGAGAGAGAGAGAGAAAAGAAAGATGTATTAACGTCCACAGGAGCCCTCACGGCCTATGAGACAAAGCACACACAAAAAGGATAAACACCAACATCAATTATAGACTGAGAGTCTCTTGGAAGTGCAGATACCACTCCCAAAGTTATTATAGATTAGCTACGATATACTACGAAAGATAATCGGCCTGCATTAAATCAGTTTAAGACTGAGAGTCCTTGAGTTTGTTTTTGAAGTCTTTGATAAGTTCTTTTCCATCTCTATAGATATCCCATTTTCCTTCCTTGCGAGCGTCCTTCACTTGTGACTTTGCTCAATTCTATGGCTTTCATCTTGAGCTGAGTCGGGGTCCTTCGAGATCCATATCTTGGTACCTCTCAGCTTATTGGTTTGCATGATAATCTTACTTCTTGCTCTCCTATCATTGAGAACCACTTTGGCTTGTGTCCCAACTTGGGCAGCACAGGCTATGTCCTTTAAGTCCCACTCAATCTGGTTGCTGCTATAATATTATCAATCTATCGGCCAGGCTCCCTTCATGCCAATCTTCAGGTAGTCCTCCAATGTGTAGACACCAGAGCCCTCTTTTCCCGCTCTTGTACTTCTCCATACACTTCGCTTTTGTTGATTTTATTGTCCATTGTTGCTGAATTTTCCTCTTTTATCAATTTGACTTGAGTGGTAATCAAATCCTGTACCTTGGTCACAGGCCGTGGTGCAGGCGCTGCTGTACTGCATTGCTGTAGAACTTCTTGAATTATCCCCTCATTGACTTGCTTTTCATTTCTAAAACTGCCTTTTCCAGAGACGCAATGTGGAGCTTTGCATCTCTGAGTTCACGCTGTAGGAAATAAATTTGCTCATGTAGATCAAGTTTACTCTGGAATTTGTGGTATGTCAAGGCATAGGGAGATGGCATTGAGGCTATGGAGGCGTAGGAGGGCTGCTTACTTCTTAGTATTGGAGGAATCCATCTGGTGGCTGTGCTAAGGGATCCCCTTTGCTAAGGCTAACCCCTAGGCTGGTCCTTAGCAAAGCGAGAGAGAGAGAGCTGAACAGGGAGCGGGTGGGGCTGCGAGGGGGAGCAGTGTGTGTGTATGTGTGTGAGAGAGAGAGAGAGAAAGAAAGAAAGAAAGAAAGAAAGAAAGAAATTTTATTAGAGTCTTCGGAAGACCGATGGGTCTATGAGACTGAAAGAAAACCTGATACAAATCACAGTAAGGGTGGAGCTACTGAAACGAGCATCATCACCCGTGCTGAACCCTAAGTCTGATCATACATAATGAAAAGAAAGGAAAAGGATTGGAGCGGAGCGGAATCCTCCGCATGTCATGTTGCCCTAGCTGGTGCATAGCCTGTGATGTTACGCTGGCACCCGTTAAGGGGTGTTGTGCGTCTCGGTCTCCTGGATGAGGCTCGACACAAGACCAGAGCCACCGTGACTCCCGTGGGACGTATCTCGGGTCTAAACAATGACGGGAGGTCCCCTAGAGTGATTTGTGTCCCCTCTCGATGTCTTGTGTGTCGTGCTGCAATCTCAGGTCAGGGTCTCTGTCACGTCTGTGGCTAGAGACTGGACGATCAATGTCACTCGATGAGAAGAACTTTGTGATCCTGCTCTGAGAGGTGTCTGATGATGTTGCCAAGCCCCGTCACCTAAGTAAGCACTCTTTGTGTCAGATCCCCTTGTGAATGAAGGCCGCTAGGCATCTCTGATCTAGGTAGGCAAGGAATTTGGAAAGGAGCACGGAGCCGTCTTTGAAGAGGCAGTGGTAGCAACCTCGGATCTCGTAGTACACTAGGCACCTGAGAATAAAATGCTCCTTCGACTCGACCTCCTGACAGTCGCACAATATGCATAAGCGATGCTCCCTAGGAATCCCCTTTGCTCTGCCACTCTCTATGCGGAGGCGGTGTGATGATACCCGAAACTGTCCAATGGAGATCCGTAGTGAGTGAGGCATATGAAGCTCAGTGTACCCCGGTGGTGTGATGAATCTCTCCTCCGAAATACGAAGACAGTAATCTCTGTAGAAACTCAGCTTCACTGGGAGCTCCCTCGGTTCCAACCAAGTCCTAAAGGTGTGTAGTTGCAGGAGATCCTCTCGAATGACCTGGTTGGTGTGTGGCCCAATTGGGATGGTGGGTGGGAGTACCGGAGGGGCATCTAAATTGTACTGAAAAGGAGGTATCCTATCGATGTGGAACTCTAGTCTCACAAACCATCTGTGAGTCCGTGCATACTAGCATCGCTCGTCTCCCTCTGCTCCCAACCTCATGGAGGAATCGAGAGCCAACCATGGCAACCTCTGTCTCCTTGATGTGCAGTCCCCATATGATCTAACCCGGTGTAGATATGTGATGGTCTAAAAGAGTGGAGAAGCACCAAACTCGGCCTGAATGATGTGGGGGAGAGAGAGAGAGAGAGAGAGAGAGAGAGAGAGATGTGGGAGTCTTTGGTCTTTTGATTTGAATTTGTTGTTTCAAGATGTTCAACGGTCTGAACTTTGATGTTGTTGTCCTGGTCTTGAAATACAGGAAGCTGTCGCTATAACAACGGAAATCCAAGAAGAGCTGCTTGAACGGATGGGCATTGGTATTATTTCAATTAGTGATTTGTCCTAATACTACTTATGTACGAGAACAAGAATCAAACGAAAAGTATGCAAGTAGTCTATTATAGCAAGGAGCAATGACTAGATGTAATATTCTGATGCGGTGATATTTTGACTCCTGCTTAGGTAGTTACATAAGTTTATTGAGATCTTATATTGATTTGTAATAAAGGTATGGTCTTTTTTTTTAATGGAATAAACATAGTGCATTTATATTAACACGCTTGAGGACTTTAAATCAATTTAAGCATTTTATGAATCATTCCTTGTGTAGTCAGATTTTTGACATAATTGTGAGGTTTTTTGTGAAACTCTGGGTGCTAGGGTGCACATTTTTGTGCAAGGGACCCGTAGGTGATGATACCCGCTTTCAAGATTCAACTGGCTTGAAATAGAAGCTATTTCCAAACAGAGGAAGACACCATCGATTCTTGGAATTGGAAAGTGATTCTCAAAAGTCATTTTGTTTAGAGCACGGTAATCGACATGCATCTGCCAAGAGCCATTCTCTTTAGATATACGAGCACTGGTGAGAAAAAGGAGAGTAAGAAGGCCTAATGAATCTATGCTCCAAAAGCATTGCACATGCTTTTGGATTTCATCTAGTGGTCCCACAAGAAAGTTGATGAGGTCAATATAACCTTGGATGTGCAGTCGAAGTTTCCCAGCTACTGATGCGACTTCTAGAGCAATCCTACGAGTAATGTTATGTGTTGAATTGGGGTCATAGAGGAAAAGTTGGTTTTTAACAAGACATGGCGTGGTTCTTCTCTACTATCTGTGATTCCATTGTGCTAGTGTTAAGTGTCTTCTTTTCAACCCCTTTCTTTGCTGGCTTGTCCTCATTTCTATACTTTCTTGAGAGCATTCTATTAACTTATGGGCTCCTTTGCATTATATACACAAGCCTTCCTCCTTATACATTTTGAACAAGGCTGGTGCTACCAACTTCCTTGGCTGTCCCGAGGGTTTTCCAGCTTGATTCTCTTGCTGGTTCTCCCTTTAAATGGCTGGAAACTGTCCCTTTTTTTTCTTTTTTCAAGTTGGTCATGTCCCATACCAAAATGACCGCCATCCCTATGCTTTGCTTCAGCCTTGAGAGAAATGAATGCTCTTTTACCTTCTAGCTCGTTTTGCTTCCACTCATGGACTTTCTAGCTTGCTCTTCTTGGTCCTTCTGCAAAAAGGCCTCAATCAAATACTCAAAACTGATGAAGATACTCAGACATAGCAATGTATCCCACTCACAAACATGTCGTTTTAAAACATGGTGATACGAAGATCTGTCTGCCTCTTTCTCTCTCTCTCTTTCGCTCTCTCTCTGCCGTGCGCCTTTGCTGTAGGCTTCAGTGGCTTCCGGTGAGAGGTTGGAATCCTCCAAACTCGTATATGAGACAAGGCTTTTTTATAGGTGAGGGACTGCTGCCCTCCACCACTGTAATTGGCCAACCAGTCAGCCAGATTTGGCTGACCACATATGCCATATCCCTTCTCTTCCCTTGGCCTCTTGGTCTCTGTCAAAAAGTCTTCAACCAACGTCACCAAAACAATTATCCAACATCATGCCCGTGATTCACCAGCATCACAAGACCAAGGAATGGGCCCTGATATCCATGTCATAAGGGCAGCTGGCTGAAGGTAGAGGGGCAAGGAAAAGTTGGAAGTGGAGAGGAGGGATGGATGGGAACATTCATCCAACAAAGCGGTGATTTGGCCTTTTAGACATCCAGGATGGAAAAGAAAAGGCAAGAAGAAGCATGCTAATTCAAAGAGAAGAACATCGCAGTTACGGAATGCCCAAGTTTTGCAACAACTGTAAATGACAAAGTTGTTAGTGACACCGTGAAAATGGAAGAAGACGACTAAGTGTATCTGGCAGGTTATGTTTGTGAAGCTCTATTCTGATACTTGCTGCATCATCTGGTGTTTGAGGTTCAGGTATGAAATATATGGGATAATGTTGTAAGTGCAATGAATGTAGTTTTTCAAACTGCAGTTTTACATTGTAATGCACGTGTTTTGGTTCTACTAATGAAACTGGATGACAGTTGATGGAAATTCTCTCATTCATTTTGTCTCTCATGAGGAGTGGCTTGGCCAGTATGGGCTATTAGTGCTGGGGTATCTATCACCTACATTCTAGAATATGATCAATATACATAACCTGTACCTATCTTAAACTGAGACATACATATTGCGGCCTGCTGGTATTGCGATAATTGTTTCTATCTTAATTGGTGCATTGCCCTATCAACTAGATGTAGAAGCTCGTCTGGGAGAGACTAAAATGAAATCGTTTGGTCTTCACAAGAAGTTGTAGCTTGAATGAAGAGATTTTTGACTACTTTTTGATTAGCCATCTCCTTTAGTGCTAGCCTTCATCATGGCTACCATGTGATCTAATGACACACCGTAGCAAACTGTAGATGCTGCTGCTTTATGTCTCATTACCTGTGAAAAGTAAGTTCAAAGAACCATTTGTGAAAAGTTTGTGCCACCAAAGGGGGTCCAAATTTCAAATAGGTGGTTGCAATCGGAAATGAAGCATCTGGAACCATCCACATGAGAAATTTCTGCAGGAAAGAACAAGAACATCTACAAAAACGGAGTGTTGCACTGGTTGTAGTAGATGCTGAGCTCAGTTAACTCTTTCTGTAGTACTAATGGCAGCTACTTAAGCTAGACTGTGACAAACACCCAAAATTTGTTCATATTGGCTGGATTTGTTTTATGGATGAAGAGTACATTTTGGCTTAATAAATGTCCAGTACTAAAGATGTGTTGTTGAAGACTTTGGATCTCAGGATTTTTTACAAGTTTGTGGCATTGTATTATAGATCCCAAGTTTGGCATCGCTTGCCTAGGGAAAGTCAATGCAATTTACAAGGATGATAGAGAGCTGATGCTTCGCTTCTATGCATTTGTCACCAAGTAAGACTTGGATTTCCTACCATTATCTGGAGTGTTTTTGCCTCATTGAATGAATTACATTTTGTGATGTATTTATATGCATTGATGGCATCTGATTTCAACTTTTTAACTCATTGTAGGGAGGAGTTGGCGTGCGATGAGGCTGAACTTGGACCGGATGCTTTCCAACAAAAGATGCAACAGTTTCAACAAATTCAGGATCAGGTTACTCACAGCCAAACTCCCTGTCTTTGCATTCTCTTTATTGATATTATTAAAAGTTTGTTCATCCTTCTCGCAGCAACTACAGATGCTACAAGAACTGAGAAGCTTACCTATTAAAGAGCAGCAATTGTTTTTACAAAAGGTGAAGTAGACAATACTCTGTATAACAACATTGCCTTTTTAACCTTGTCAACCTACCACACGGTTAAGGTGATACTTGTTCAATGCAGCTACATGACCATATGCAGCAATCACAATATGAGCATGGCAGCTCAATCATGGATACTGCTGAAATTCAAGAGTTCTTCCAAAAGCAGCATCAAGCTTACAATGTTGCTTAGGACTCGACAAACACATGGGTTAACATATAGAATGCTTCTGCTCAATGTTTCCAACTAATTGTAATAACACCACTCTTTTGACCATATTTCTATCTCGCAATGTTACGTAGATTCCTTCACTCAAGGATACTTTTTCACACCTCTGATGTATCAACCAATCAAATTGAGAAGCTAATGCCATAATAGCTCTAGTTGTTGTCAAGTTTTTTATTAGTGCCAAGGTGTCTTCATAATTTATGCTGAATTCTTGGGAACTAGCAATTAACCTTGTACTTGTCAACGTTCCATCTTGATGAAGTTTGATTGTGTATATACGTATACAACCTATAACCTTCTTGTATGTTGAAAGATCAGTGATTGTCCATGTTTGATTTTTCAAAAGCTCATTATACTCTTCATTTATTGCATATTGCCATTCTAATATCTATTGCATATTGCCATTCTAAAATTGCAAGTTGCTTCTCTTAAAGAAAATGTTGATTTTTTAAATTTCATGGTCTTAGGCATAAATGCAAAATTGCATTTGAAAGTCGCATCATTCTTTTGTGGGAAGGTCGTCAAACCTACATAATGCAATCTTCAAGAAGTTTTGTAAGAATTGTGGTTGGAGTTTTTACAATTTATTGCATGTTTTGCTATCACAATGCACCATGAATTCTCTTCCAACTGGGGAGCTAGGTTAGACAGAATTGAGGCCCCTTTAAGATCCCTAAAGGCAGTGGAGCCGCCCCTACCGGCGTGCTAAAGCCCCTCTAGAAGATAAATACAATAGCATCCAGAAGAGATCTTGAACCAGCTAATACAAAACCTCACCTTTGGCCAAAAGAGGATAATAATGAATAGGTCACATATGGGACAGCTACATGGATCTTATCTAGGGATGAGTATCAACTAGTGAAGGAAAGAATGGTAGCCATCATAAGGACACCTATTGGATATGGAGCATCTATAAGAACATGTTTACTAATGATGATTTGTGGCAATTAAAAATGAGGATTTTATGCTAACCTTGTTGATTCTTGCTGTGAAATCTTTACGTACTTGGGCAAAACATGGACATGTACTTGGGGCTAGTAATAGAAGAGTTGAGACTTCTATGGAACGGTGTTGATATGACTAACATCTCTACCTCCACTACTACTCACTAATTCACATTGCACGCCCACTAACGTGTGGGAAATTCATGAGTATCCAGATTTACAATTATGCTCAAGTATATATTATATTGTTACAATTGTTCTTTGCAAATATCTATTGATCCATTTTTAAGCATACCTTTTAATTGCTTGAAAAACTACTTTTGTCAGTCTCTCAACAAAGGGTCATTATGCATGTTTAACATGCAATGACGAATTGGATACTAGATTTAGTAAGGACCTAATGAAAGTGGTTTATATTATAGGAATTTGTTACAATTGGACCATACCTTCCACTTGAGTGGTAGGCCAAATTTTGATGGCAAGCAATAAACAAGGCTATGCCCACCTAGTTGAAAAATGGGCCAAATTTGGAAAAAAGAGAGAAGAAAATACACAATAAAAGCAAAAGGGATTTGTTGCAATTGGACCATGCCTTCCACTTGAGTGGTAGGCCAAATTTTGATGGCAAGCAAGAAACAAGGCAATGCCCACCTAGTTGAAAAATGGGCCAAATTTGGAAAAAAGAGAGAAGAAAATACACAATAAAAGCAAAAGGTATAGAAACGTGACTTGCCCTTTTTCTACACCTTGCCATAATGGATATTCTTAAAGATTGCTCATCTTTTAGATCCCATGCATATGTTTAAGAACATAGGGAAAGCTTTGTGGAGACAAATGATCGCTAAAACAAATACAATAGCTTCTAGAAGAGATCTTGAATTAGCTAGTAGAAACCCTCACCTATGGCCGAAAGCGGATAGTAATGAATAGGTGACATATGAGACAGCTACATAGATCTTATCTAAGGATGAGTATCAGCTATTGAAGGAAAGAATGGTAGCCACAAGGACACCTATTGGATATGGAGCATCTATAAGAACATGTTCACTAACGATGATCAAATATTTGGCTTAAAGAGCCACGACTAGCATAATTTATTATAGCTTTGTCTTGTAATATATGAAACTATGAATATTCTTGAATCATTCTCACATCTGACTATATCTCAACTATTTCTTACCAATTACATATATGGAGGCATATTTTACCATTGGTCATTGAAGACTACTTGACCAAAGGTTTGTGTGAAGTCACTTATCAGCAAGGGATAGATGAGAGGTAAGGAAGCATTAGTAAATGGCCTCTACAAATTGGCTTATCTATTTTACATCATGTCTTTACATGTGCATTGTACAAGTGGATGGTTTCAAGAGAATTGAATCTAGGTGGGTTCCCAAGGATTAGGATTGAGTGTAAAGAGCCCTTGTGTTCAATGAAAAAAGAACTGCCAACTACTTTTTCAATATGCACCTTGTTGGCATATACTACTATACCTTGTGGGCAAGTGTTGTTACAAGTAGTTGATGGATGTTCTCTTTTGAGAAATACATGAAAGTCATTGAGGTATTTGTTTGTAAAAAAGAATGACTGAAAGGGACTATGGCATAAGAATGGCTTCTTCATGAATCTTTATTTTACATTACTAAATATTTCAAAATGTAGACCCAAAATCTACAATAATATGGGATGATGAGGATGATGAGAAGATGGTACGTGAGGTGTTACAAGGCAAAGGAAGGAGATAAAATTGTCTCATGAAACTCAATAGAATATTTTCACATTTGAGACACATTTGTACTATGCAATTAAGATAATATGCAGAAATGGATAGATGTTTACATAATTGAGAAGGAGAATGAGATGGAAGAAAGAAAAAGGATTAAACATTCAAAAAAAGGGGTAGAAATCAAGCGAGATATCCTCTTGTAAAGATAGGTCCAAAAAAGTGTACTCTAGATTGGTGCCAAGATGCTATAATCAAGGCATGCTCTAATGGATCCCATGTGACTCGCGCGGAGCAATGGATATCATTGGGATGGGATTGGTATGTAAGTCAAATTATTTCTTTATGAATCTATATATTTACATTAGGTCTTTTAACTTGCATCTATGATAAGTTACATTTTTAAGCTTATATTCTTTCAATATTATTACAAGAACATGTGTATGGTAATATTTGGGCACACGAGCATTAGTTCCGTATTGAAAGAATTGTTTGACAACGAATGACCATGAACTCTGGTCTTGTTGTATCATTCAACAACAAGGGCTTGCAAGTGCTAGAGACACAAATGTAATTGGAAGCGACTTAAATTATGTTGAAGTATTGAAAATAATCAAATTCAATTATAGGATTTTCAAAATTATGCTATTCAAATCACTATGGTGCCAAATGATATACATGGGTCCCAATGCAACAATCAAATTGGATAAAAATAGGCATTATTCTATTGAATCTACAAAAGTACTTCGTTCATCAAATGAAGCCTTTATATTTTCTATGCATTGGTAGCAGCAGTCATTCTTTCCAAAAGATGCAAAGGACAAGAAATTGCTACATGTAGTACATGTGAATTCTCATGGGAGACACATTTTTGAATGTACATATGTGGATGCTAATGATGAAGATACAACCACAAATGATCAAGCTTGACAAACATGAAGAAGATGGAATTTCCAACAATAATGATGCCATTCACCAAGAAGAAGGTGATGTCGAAGGCAATGAGAATAATTGTGAATGAAGTAAATCACAATGATGTGAACAGTGAAGATGATAGCAATAATGCTGATGAGAGTGGAATTGTTATGATTCCAGAGATAAAACTTTCAAAAGTTGAAACTGAGAAAATGTTGTGGCCTATTCCAAACCACCAAAGCTGATCTAGGATCCATTGAGCCTATCCAAAAGTGTATGCCTTAGGGAGCCCCCTAGTTCCCATTATATTTTCTCTTGTCTCAGCATCCAATGGCATCCAACAATGCTCCTCTATGCTACCCACATGGCAGACTATATGCTTCCCATGTGTAGCCCCATATCCATGCTTTCCTTTTCATCTATGTTGCTCACATGGTAGCCCATGTTGTAGCCCTGATATGTGTCTGTAGGATGAAAGAGAGAGCCACATAGAGTGGGGTTGCATGGGAAAGGAAGCGAGAGTTGCCAAGTGTGATCAGGAGCTTCTTGTTGATAGGAAAACACCCCCCATTATGAAAGTTAAAGAAAATACCCCTATTAGCTTTGCATGTTTCAACAAACTCATGAGCAGATTCTTGTATGGATGACTAATGGCAGTCTAACAACCGATGGATGGACCAGATTAATGAAGGCTCATGATAGACGAATGACTATCAAAATAGACAGTGGACAAGATAAAATCTCATTGTAGTTCTCCAAGTCAATTGTATAATAATTACAGTTTGATTCTCCAAGTAATTGTATAATAATTATGTATGATTCTAATTGAGTAGAAAAGGATAAATGCTTAATGTTTTATCTTCAAATGATTGTCACTTACAGAAAGTGGAACACCAAGAAGAGCCAAATGGCTAGCCCATCAGGAAGTCATCCTTCATGAAATTGTCAGTAACAAACATGAACACTACAATTTTTAAAAACCACCTGATGCTTAAAGCATAACAAAAAGATATTACATTCTAGAGCAGAGACATGTCAACAAACACTAATGTTTGGTCAACTTGGTCTATGCCTTAGATCTAGGGTAGATTTTCCCCCACATACAATGCATCCTTGTGCCCATCTTAGGGCCTCCACCCAAGCATTTTCTTGGCCTTTCTAGCCAGACCATCTCAATCCTTTTTTGGTTAGGACAATCCCACACATTGAGCTGCTGCTCCATAAAATTCCCATGTGGACTACTCAAGCCCTTACCAGAGCTTCAACAAATGCATGGTTCATACCACCTCTATTCCCTAGAGGGATGCTATGGATCCTGCAGTGCTACCCACATGACAACTTTCTCTCTTCCCACAAACCAAATGCCTTCCAAATCTGCCCATGTAGTAGTTTTCTCTCATGTTCACAGGGCATCTTTCTCAATTTCTAATCTGTTGCACAAGTGTCTATCTTTAATGTTATAGTTACCAAGGAATGTCCGATGCCAAAATGGGAATGTTCTAGCTTGGAGAAACATGGAAGCGTAAAGGGAATCGCATGCCATATGACGTCATCAAATTATTGAAATATGTCTAATTCATGTCCTAGATTGTGGTACCATGTTAGTGCTAGAATTGAGGCTACAAACTATTTGCCCTTATCTCTTGCTCACTCCTGCTACTGTGCACCTCTCAATGAGGTCCTTAGTCGTTAAAAGAGGAAGCCCAAGCTACTATTAGCTCCCGTTTTGCACACTTGTCCTTTAGTCACTGGATGAGCCATATACATGCGCCAAGGTCTATTGTGATGATGCCTCTTTGACACGCTTCTATTTCCTTTGTCTCCACCTTCTCTAGCTCCCAAATATGCTTTTGAGGACTAGAATAGGAGATGGATCCACTACCTCTTGCTGATGCACATTGTTAGAGTCTCACTAGTTTCATACCTTCACAAAGGGATTTTGAGGATTGGCATAGGGAGATGGCACTATAAAGGTTTGGAAGGCCTCTAGAATAGCCAACTAGGGTTAGGTTTGTATCCCCATATATAGCCGACCAGTCGGCTGTGGCTAGCCGACCTAGTCTATGAATTAGCCAACTAGACCAATCTTTAGGGGCTTGTAAAACCCCCTTTTGACTGCCGTTGTGTCTTTTCCCAATTCTAGATCCAATATAACGGACCATTTTGTGTAGCCCCTATGCCCCTCCACATGGCTTGTGTGGACGATCAGGGCATCAACCACCATTTCTAGCTAAGCATTGATGGTATTAGGGAAGTTTTTGGATTCCCCATGATGACAAAGCCCTTTGTGAAGGTATGAAAGCTAGAGCAGAAGTGGTCCCCATTGTTGGATTGGAACAATCACATCGATTGCCACAAAGGAGGCATTCCCTTTGATGGCATTAAAGACAAGGCCTGTGTAAAGCATGCCTACATGCTCCGATCCTTGACCAAAGTGGAGATGTCCAATGACCACAATGTGGTTGTAGCCAACTAAGTCTTGCTGCTCCTTCTCCTTGAGCTACTTCAATTTTGCACCAACTGGGTGGATTATTTCTACAAAGAGATGGGCCTCCAGTGTGACAAGCCACAATAGAAGATAGGCAACCCAATGCTCTTCATGCCTATCATCAAACATCATCTCAAGCCCAAGTGCCAATAGATCATTATGGAGTAGCACACTGCACTTCACCATGGGCCTAGCTAGTCCCAGATCTAGCTCTCTTGACCACTGAGGAGAAATAAAAATACCACAGGCAACAAGAAGAATTTAGGCCTATGTCCATATGGGCTGAACATGCACTAGAAAAAGCCCAGCAAAGGGCTACCATAGCAACACACAAGGGCTTAACGGTTTCACTCAGTATGACTCAAGTGGTCATCCCTTGTCTTGCAACCATTTGTGTACTAATGAATTAACCAGAGCTGGCCCAGGAGAAAGCAACAAAAATAGCAACACAAGTCAGGGTAGTATGAGCCGTTTGAGGACCAACTATACAATGACATCTTCATACACTTCAATGACCAAGCTGGCCCTAGTATTCAACAACAACCACATTTCTTGGACTTCTCAAAGCAACTATCCTCGCTAGTCTCTTTCAAAGGCAAGGCTCCAGTGACAGAATCATCAGCACCCTCCTCCACCAACTGGATTGAATTACAAGAAGCCTTGGGGCATTGTGCCAACCCGGCATACGGCTTGCCTTGCTAAATACAAGCAACTAAGATAGCAAGCAATGTTAGATATCAATGCTCCACTCTCGTGTAACTACGTGGGAACCAGCTAACTCTACTTATAAGCCCCCCATATGAGGAGAAGGCATTTGAGTAGCTCGGTTATCCGGTAGGTCCTGGTTTGGACACCAGATGGGGGCCATGTGTGGCCTGATGGCTGGACGGCTTTAGATAGAGTTGGTACACTGCCAACTAGGCTACATGCAAGTGCGGGAAGGCATCCCATGACTGACCACACTGAGGGTAGACGGAGCATTTCCCGGGGCAGTCCACTCTCGGGTTGCGGGGCCTGTTTGGAGCCCCAAATGATCCCGGATGGCTGTGGGCCGAATGGATACCGTAGGTTAGTTGCTCTATCTTGCACACTGGTTCTATCGTGTGGTCGGTGGCCCCCAGTCGACCGGTTTGGATGGACTGGGTCGGTCACCCAATTAGGTCTAACCGACTACTAGTGGTGGCTATATAAGAGCAAGCCCGTGAAGCCCATTTTATCACAATGCAGGACAACAGATAGTACCAACTGCAGATGAGATTCTCGCGTGGACAAGAAGAAATGCAGATGTGTTGTGTTCTATTGTCTGTAGTGTAAGTGACTCCATCATGGCGTTAATTCAACATGTCACCACAGCGAAGGAGGCATGGACAATCTTAAAAAATCAGTACAAGACCACAAATCAGCTGTGGATTCAGAATCTGGAGACTCAACTCGCGATCAAGAAATTGTCTGAGTCTGAAGCCGTAGAGAAGTTCATCACCAAGGTGAAGAATCTGCGTGATCAGATGACTGTGATTGGCATCACCATCACCATCACCATCACCAGCGAGAATCTAGCACGAAGGTGCATACGGATTCTCCCACCAAAGTACGATGGTCTTGTTATGGCGCTGAATACGTAGAACAGAAATCCGCCCTTCAACTTTGAGGATTTTAGCATGATGCTTCTAGAGGAGGAGATGCGTCAAAAGATGAGAATTGGAGAAGATTCAGCTTTCTATGCTGGATCAAAGAAAGGTAAGGGTAAGGACTCTGGTAACCCATCTTCTTCTGATGATAAAAAGAGAAAGAAGAACATCAAATGCTTCTATTGCAACAAGGCAGGGCACAAGCAGAATGAGTGTTGAAAGAAGATTGCAGATGAGAAGAACGGAGTAAAGAAAGAGTCCAGCAACAATGCGCACATAGTACCAGTAGAGCTGTTCGTAGCAATTGAGGAGATTTACACGGAGGCAATTCATGTACCAGCGGATGAACCTTGGATTATTGACAATGGTGCATCACGCCACATGACTAGTCGGAAGGATTGGTATACCTCTCTACAGCCGGTAGGGAATGACATCCTAGTAGCAGTCAGCAATGATGCAAAATGTCCAGCAAAAGGAAAAGGTACGATTGCTCTCAAGTCAGATGGAGTTGTAAAACAGTTGTCCGATGTTCTTTATGTGCCAGATATCAAGAGGAACTTGTTGTCCGTCTTTGCGATCACAGATTGGGACCTTAAAGTTCAATTCGATAAGAATGGTGCATAGATTTTGGATCTTCAAGGGCAGGTCATTGGTAAAGGTACATGGTGCAACAACATCTATGAACTCTCAGCTTTTACTCCTCGATTTGATGTGAAGAACACTAAGCCATGGCATGAGAGGTTTGGTCATCTAAACCTTAGTTCTTTAAAGGAGATGCATAAAAGTGGAATGATTGCAGACCTACTAGAAATTACAGATCTGCCTTATGTATGTGAAGCTTGCATGATGGGCAAGCAGCATCGGCAACCCTTTCCTAAAGAGGCCAGCAGGGCAAAGGCCCTTCTAGAGCTCGTTCACACGGACCTCTACGAAAAGATGGAGATGGAAGCTTTGGGTAGTTCCTACTACTTCATGACGCTGATCAACGACTATAGTAGAAGGATATGGATATACTTCCTGAAGACCAAAAATGAGGCTTTTAGTAAGTTCAAAGAATGGCATGTAATGGTCGAGAAAGAAACGGGGAGGAAGGTGAAGAAGTTGAGATCAGACAAAGGTGGAGAGTTCACATCAAGTGAATTCGAAAGTTACTGCAAAAGTCACACGATCAAGAGGCAGAAACCCTTGCCACATACATCACATCAAAATGGAGTAGCAGAACGCAAGATGTGTGTCATCTGCGAAATGGGCAGGAGTATGATGAAAGGGAAAGATTTGCCAAAGACTTTTTGGGCTGAAGCATGTAACACAACAGTTTACATTCTGAATCGTAGCTACACGAAGGCTGTGAATGGGATGACTCCACTGCAGGTCTTTTCTAGTAAGAAATCTTCAGTTGCACATTTCAAAGTTTTTGGATGTGACTGTTTTGTGCATGTCCCTGATGCTAATAGGACCAAATGGGAATCGAAGAGCCAAAAGTGTATTTTCTTGGGCTACAGTGAAGAGGCAAAGGGTTACCGTCTCTATAACCCTGTTACCAAAAAGGTAATAGTAAGTCGCGATGTGGTCTTCTCAGAATAGCCGCATCAATTAGAGGAGGATGCTTCCTTCCCAGACAACCAGGACCACGATATCCATCCAGTACAACCACCAACAACAGACCGAACTCCCCCAACCGTGCTTGGGAGGATTCAAGATAAAGAAGAGGAAGAAGAGCCTGCAGAACCACAACGGCAACGGCCATTCCCGAAATGGGTAAAGCAGCTTTTGGACGGCACAGAACCTCTAGCCATTGAGGAGGAACCATCCGAACACCACCCGTCCAAGAGATTAGAGGAGCAAAGAAGGGTGCAGGAACACTTGGTCAACTATGCTTTGATGACAGAGGTGATCCGTGCTGAAGAACCCAAGTGTCCTGAAGAGGCATAGGGTGATGATAGGTGGATGGAGGCTATGCAGTCGGAGTATGGCTCCATAATGAGAACAACACTTGGAACCTTGTGGATCGTCCACCAAAACGCAAGGTAATCGGCACCAAGTGGGTGTACAAGACCAAGTACAAGTCTGACGGCATGTTGGATAAGTAGAAGGCTCGGCTCGTGGCAAAAGGATTTGCATAGGTACATGGTTTTGATTATCAGGATACTTTTGCTCCCACAGCTCGACTAACCATAATTCGCAGTGTTTTGGCTTTAGCCCCGGGGGATTCACAGGGGGAAACTTATGATATCACGTGAGTGTACAACAAGGGATTTTTTTGAAATGAGACATAAGCTTATACATTAGGGGTGGGGGCCCTTTTTTTTTCCCCAATATTGAATTTAAGCTAGGGGGACCATGTCATATTTAGGAAGGGGGGACATAATATAGGTTACCTTGGGTAACTAGTCCAAACAAGTTTGATTTTGTGTATGGTTTCAAATAGTCATAGGGAAAGTAACCTAAATTTGCTTATTGTGTAATCTAAATGCTTGAGAAAGAATGTAGATTTAAGGAAAGGGGGGGACATAATGGAATTTTGGTGGTATCTTATAAGCTTAAATAGGGGTGTTTTATCATCCTACGTGGATCTTAAATAGGGGGTTTTCTTGAAGTTCATGCACGTAGGTGACGTCCCCCTTTAATGAAGAGTGAATCCCCTGGGGCTTTAGCAGCCTAGGGAATTTGGTCCGTGTTTCAGATGGATGTAAAATCCGCCTTTTTGAATGGAGATCTCAAGGAGGAGGTATACGTGGAACAACCACCAAGTTTTGTGATCCCCAATTCAGAAGGTAAAGTCCGTAAACTGAAGAAGGCACTTTACGGCTGAAACAAGTCCCACGAGCATGGTACCAGTGGATTGATACCTACTTTCTACAAAACGGGTTCAGGAGGAGCCCATGTAATGCAAATTTGTATATCTTCAGAGAAGGAGGCAAGTGTATGATCGTGGTCCTTTATGTGGACGACCTTGTCATAATAGGGAACCATGAAGAGAAGATCTCGCAGAGCAAGCATTTGCTAGGAAGAGAGTTTGAAATGACAGACCTCGGACTGATGCATTTTTGTTTGGGGATTGAAGTTTGGCAAGAGCCAAAACAGATCTTCATCTCATAGCTGAAGTATGCTGGAGAGATACTGAAGGCGTTTGGCATGGCTGAGTGCAAGACAATTGGCACCCCTATGGAGGTTGACGTGAAGATCTCAAATGAGGATTCATCACCACTGGTGGACGAAGCGAAGTATAGAAGGCTTGTGGGCAGTTTGATTTACTTGTGCAACTAGTGGTCGGACATCAGTTTTGCGACTGGTGTACTAAGCAGGTTTTCCAATAAACCCTGAGAGAACCATTGGAGGGCACGGATGTGGGTGCTGAAATACATCAAAGGCACACTTGATTATGGCATCACCTATACCAAGGGTACCATCTTGACCGGATTCTGTGACTCAAATTGGGTAGGAGACGTGGACAGTAGGAGATCAATGACGGTTACTATTTCTCACTTAGATCTAGAGCTATGTCATGGGTTAGTAAGAAGCAACCCACAATTGCTCTTTCTTCTACCGAGGCTGAGTACAAGTCAGCATGTTTTGCTTCTTGTGAGGCAGTGTGGTTGAGGAGGATTTTAGGGGACATGGGTGTAGTGAAGAACCAAGCCTACGCAGTTATCATGTGATAATCAGAGTTGCATGACGATTGCAAAGAACCCTGTGTTCCACACTCACACAAAACACATTGAGATTCAATATCACTTTATACGCGAGCTCATCAAGGATGGAGAGGTCGCCTTGGTGTACTATCCGACTACAAAGAATGCTGCGGACATCTTCATGAAGACTCTTGGAAGAGACTTGCTAGAGAGGCATCTTCATTGACTTGGCATTGGGCCGAAAAAGTAAGTTTACTTGCAGGTGGACATTGAGGGGGGGCTGTTAGATATCAATGCTCCACTCCCGTGTAACTACGTGGGAACCAGCTGACTCTACTTGTAAGCCCCCCATATGAGGAGAAGGCATTTGAGTAGCTCGGTTTTCTGGTAGGTCCTAGTTTGGACACCAGATGGGGGCCATGTGTGGCCTGATGGCTGGATGCTTCAGATAGAGTTGGCACACTGCCAACTAGGCTACATGCAAGTGTGAGAAGGCATCCCATGACTAGCTGCACTGAGGGTAGATGGAGCATTTTCCGGGGCAACCCACTCTCGAGTTGCGGGGCCCGCTTGGAGCCCCAAATGATCCCGGATGGCTGTGGGCCGAATGGAGACCGTAGGGTAGTTGCTCTATTTTGCGCACCGGTTTTATCGTGTGGTCAGTGGCCTATTTCAGAACCGACCCCCAGTCGGCCGTTTTGGGTGGACTGGGTCGGTCACCCAATTGGGTCTAACCGACTACTAGTGGTGGCTATATAAGAGCAAGCCCGTGAAGCCCATTTTATCACTTGCTACAACAACCCTGATTCCTTAGCATCCAGTCTCCATCCTCTACTATTTCCAGCATACCATCGAAGCTCCTCACACAGGAGTGCACGGCTAGGAGGCAGCGATTCTCCATACTCTATTTTCTCTCTTGCATATGAGATCCTGTTATTTGTTGAGCACAGACATATTGTTTTCTTACAAGCAATCGGTTCAAACCGCTTTAATGGAGGAGCAGTTCATGGAATTTCTCATTCAGGGTACTCACACGGTCCATAATATTTTCAAAATACATAAGGAGACTCTCAAAAAGGAAGCCACGGCGGCCCTTGCACAGGTACAACAAAGAATCCACTAGCTCACAAGTGCTTGATCTACATAAGGGTTGCCAGAAGGGACCAAGCACTAGCCAGATTATTGAAGGAGCAGAAGAAGGCTCTAGAAGAGAAGCTATCAATGGAAACAAAAAAGGCAGAAATGCTTTTTATCCAAAGTGCCAAAGCCAAGTAGGACCTAGAACCATAGAGGGTGGATGCTAGGAAGACCCAAGCAGCCATGCATAAGAAAATTGAGGCCCTCCACAACACCCTCTATGAGCAGCTAGAGAAGTACAACCAGCGGTACCACGAGCTGAAAGTGGCCCGCATGTAGGCATCTAGACAAATCAAACTCGACAGTCAAAAGAAAGCTCTCAACACACATGACTTAGAGCCCTGTATAAGATACCTTCCACTTCCACTTCAATATCCTTATGGTAGCTTCCATTAAGTATAACCTTGACCTCAATAATCCACTTCCCCCCACCTATGTTTTTAATGTCATGCACCGCCATTCCCTCCATGCACACCTAATTTGGACTATTGCTTTCTTTAGCGGTGACCTTAAATTGCTGAGGACCAAGATATCCTACACCTACTTCTCCATACTATTATCTTAAATTTTCACAGCTCGTGTAGGTTCATTATGGAATCCTATCTTTTTCCCGCAAATGCAAATTTTTTGAAACTCTTTAAGCCCAAAAACCTCCCAATCTTGGCTTGCTCTCCACATTTTGTGGTGGCTCAAGGCCTCAAGTGGCTATGAGAATTCCGTAGGGAAGAAGCCCATAGAACGTATAACTATCTTTTGCCGAATGGGATTACCCAATACCACCCGGCTGGCATTATCCTCTTGTATAATAAAATTCTAGAGGCTATGCAGTGCATGCTCAAGGGAGGGTTTTAGCCCCTTTGAAACCAATAATTTTTCTTACCCTTGACTCTTAATTGAATAAGAAATCGATACATCCATTGCCACTTTTAATTCTACTGTCCATCCGGACACTCCTCAGCTTCACTACCCCTCCACTAATATTAACCACTTGGCCACTTCCCCTCTTAATATTTACCTGAATTTTCCTAATCCCAGCACCTCCTCCTCTCTACACAACCATCCACTTCACAACCATCTGCCACCACACACACTGGGTTAGTGGCGACGGCGGAGCCATCTTCAGGACCAAGCTCAAGACCTATCGATAAGTTTTCTCTAGAGAAGGTGTAGAGACCCAGCCTTTGTGCCTATGGAAAGCCTTCCACAGGATCAACCTCCACAGAGCTGGACTACTTCCCTATCAAAGAAGATGACTAGGTTGAAGAAATTCCACACAAATGCAAGCCATGTGGAAGGGAAAACTGTAGAGTTTTGACCTTTAGGTGAATGATATTTTGGAGGTCCATGCCCTAGCCACATTTATTGAAAGGACATCTCAAAAGTGGTAGACAGCTAATAACCAGAGGCTCATGGAGGATACACGGATCTGTATCCCCAAGCTTTGCCCCACATCAATGCAAACACCGATCTCTAGCCTAACACGGATCTATACCCTAACATAGATACCATTTTTGAAAAAGCCTAAGTGCTGGTGCATCTACATTAATGTATGCTCGTCCCGACGGATACATCACATCAAAGATGGAAATGGAGTCTATTTTGGCAAATACCAGAAAGTGATCCAAATGTAATCTACACTTTTCCCCACTTCAATTTTTAGCATACGGCCTCACTTTTCAGATGCAGGAGTTTATTGACACCTATGCAAAAGTCCCCAATCCAACAGTCTCACGGCCTCCATCCATTTTTTTTGACTCTTGATCATTTTGCTAAGGGACATTCCTAAATAGTGGCTGACACTAGAAGAGCGAAGCCTTCCTGAAACCTTAACATCTTCCATAAGCTCATTTTTAATCTAGATGAGGGTCCTTCTACAAGTAGGTCATTTTCATGTACCTTCATGTCCACAATCTCCATCCCCATCATATTCACACATTCGAGGACATGCATGACATGCATTTTTGGCAGCCCTATTTCCCATTTTGTTGGATCTCTCACTTGCTTTTTGATCGACACCCCCTGTTCCTAACAGTGCAAAAAACAGGCTTTCTCTGCATCCCTTGATCCACAGATGGATCAACTACATGAAGGGGGACATATTAATCCCATGGGTTAGCGAAGACGCTCCTTAGGATATTTGCAAGATAGAGCAGAGAAGAAGGAAAGGATGAGAGGAAGAAAATGGAATTCCACCTTGGCAGATGGCCCAAGTGCTTGTAAAATGAGAAAATAGGGAAAGTGATAAGGAGGAATAGGGTTGGCCCTCCCTTCCAAAGGTGCTATATATAAAAGGATGAAAGTTTGACTTTATTCTTCAATTGTAAACTTGGAATATTGAGGAATAGAAGATCTCTCCATTTTCAAAGGTTTGTTTATGTTTCTTCTTCTCTTGCCTCTGTGGCTACCTCTCACCCCCTTTCCCCCTTCTTCCTTCACGCTTCCCCTTCCCTGTTCCTCTTCCTCTCCCACTCCCTCTCCCTCTCTCCTCCTTCCCTCCCCTTCTTCTCTTGAGGATTTACATTGCTACAACTCTAAAAGCCATTGGTGTGAAACTCTTGGACCGCATGTGCTTCTCCCACAAGGAGTGGTAGGAGGAGAGGTTGGCATTCCTTCAAGATCCCCTTGACACATGAGCCACCGCCAAAGACCACATAGCTAGGAAATCTAAGGAAAATAGAGTACTCATTCTCTATATACAATGATAACACAAAAACAAAAGAGAATCCAACACATCTTATATGGGATTGACTAAGTGTGAGCACTAATAAAGGATCATTGTTCAAAACAAGGTCTTCTTTGTAAGAAGATACGCAGTTTTCTTTGAGCATGGCTTGTTAGAGTTTGAAAGGTTTCCTTTGCAAGAAGATACTCAGTTTTCTTTGAGCATGGCTTGTTAGAGTTTGAAAGGTTTGGCATATTAGGCTTCCAACATTATGTTGTTCCCCATATGCAACTTTTTCAACACATACTTGAAACTAGGGTTATAATGATGAGATCTTAGTAGCTTGTACTCCCACCATTCAAATCTCTACAATAAGCAGAGCAAAAAAATAGTGGGATCATCCTCTATCACGTACCCCTGTGATTGGATTCAAAGTAGGAGAAAATTTCCTCAATCATGCACATTTCATCACAAATCTCAAATTTGTGATGAGTAGAGTACAAATGTCACTATGCCTCATAAAAAATTAGTTTTGGGCACAAAGTTGGGCTACCCTCGAGAATTCAAACCACCATTAATCAAGTGCAAAATGGCAAGACTACTTCTCTCTTCAAATCGGTCATCCTACTTCCATCTTAGTCTCACCCTGGTCATACAGTGCTAGAACTAAGGCTACAAACTACTTGCCCTTATCTCTTCCTCACTCCTGCTACTACTCTGAACCTATGAATGAGGTCCTTAGTGATTATGAAAAGAAGCCCAAACTCTATTACTATTAGCTCCCATTCTGCACAGTTGTCCTCTACTCACTGTGGATGAGCCCTATACATGTGCCAAGGTCTATTGTTGCTGATGCCTCCTTGACACCCTTCTAATGCCTTTTTTGCCACCTTCTCTAGTTCCCAATTTTGAGGGCTGGATTAGGAGATGGATCCACTACCTCTTGCTGATGCACATCGTCCTTGGCTTGTAAAACCCCCTTTGGCTACCGTTGTTGTGTCTTTTCCCAGTTCTTAGAGCCAATATAATGGACCATTTTGTGTAGCCCCTCCACATGGCTTGTGTGAATGGCCATGGCATCACCCACCATTTCTAGCTAAGTCTTAATGCCATCAAGGAAGTTTTTGGATTCCCCATGATTACAAAGCCCTTTGTGAAGGTATGAAACCTAGAGCATAGGTTGGCGCCATTGGTGGATTTAATAGTCATCGTTCACAAAGGAGTTGATGACATTAAAGATAAGGCCTTTGTAAAGAATGCCTGCATGCTCTAATGCTTGACCAAAGTGGAGATGTCCGACCACCACAATGTGCTCATAGCCAACTTGCTACTCCACCTCCTTGAGCCACTTCAATTCAGCACCTATCATCAAACATCTCATCAAGCCCAACTGGCCAACATATCATTATGGAGTAGCACACTCCACTTCACGAGACATGCCTAGCTAGTATCTAGCTCTAGCTCTCTTGACCACTGACAATACCAAAGGAAACAAGAAGAATCTAGGGTTGCATCCATATGGGTTGAACATGCATTGGAAAGAGGCTACCATAGCAGTACACAAGGACTTAACGGTGTCACTCAGGATAACACAAGTGGTCATCCCCTCCCTTATAACCATTTGAGTACTAGAGAAGAAACTGGAGCTGACCCAAGAGAAGAAACAACAATAGCAATACAAGCAAGGGTAGTATGAGTCGACCAACTATACAATGACATCTTCATAGACTTCGATGACCCCAGTATTCAGCAATAGCTACAGTTCCCAAACCTTTCAAAGCAACTATCCTTACTGTTATTCTCTTTCAAAAGCAAGGCTCTAATGAGACCAAATCACCAGCACCCTCCTCAACCAACTGGATTGAATTGCAAGAAGCCTTGGGGCATTATGCCAACCCTGCATACGGCTTGCCATGTCAAATACAAGCAACTAATGGAGCAAGCACTTGGCTCAATCTGCTTCAATGCAGGAGCGGTTCATGGAATTTCTCATTTAGGGAGCTCATATGGTCCACAATATTTTCAAAAGACATCAGGAGACTCTCACGGAGGAAGCCATGTCGGCTCGCGCAAAGGCACAACAAAGAATCCACCAGTTCAGATAAGAGCTTGGAGTAGAGAAGGGTTGTGTCTTCACGCAATAGGGAAAACCCTAGAAGAGGTTGCCAGAACGGACCAACAAGGTTTGCTATTTATTCAGAAATGCAGTTTTTGCTCTACCGATTATATGGCTATGGCAGTCGTGGGCCTTTATGAATTTTATTCATATGATTGTGTTATTGCAATCTTTGAAATAAGCCTCAAAATTCAAGAATATGATGGAAAATTTAGTGATTTAAATCTAGTATATGCAAACAAAGGAATCATGCAGGCTCTTAAAAAATTTGGGAAAAAAAAAGTGCATATTCATTTTTGGCTATGGATTTCTAACGAGGATCACAAGATGATTTGGCTGATACAAAGCTCTCAATATTCAAAGGATCAGTTTGGTGTGCATCATAATCTCTTGTTTAGAATGCTCATTCGAATGTTAATTGGCATAGTAGATGAATGTGAAATAAAGTGCATCAAGTCCTCATAGGATTTAAGAAGTGTTTGGACAAATGTTGTGTTCCATACATTGCTTCATCATCTATGCAAGGCAATTACAATTGACATTGTCATCCTCAAACCACTCTCACGCAACTATTCATTCATCACCTGTGTACCCATGCCTCAACGCCTCACATCTATCAACATTCTTCAAATTGTAAGAGCCCATGGCTCTACTAGAAATAGCAAATTGGAAGGATACTCAAACTAGTAGAAAGCATAAATCCCCTTATGAATGGCCACTCATCCTTTTCTTTTTCTCCTTGTAAAGCTTGTTGTGCACTCCCAAATATCGTTTTCATCCAAAAAGCTTCAAATAAAAAACCTTAACCATCAACATACTCTAGAAATAAAACCATAAATATCAAAATAACCATTGGTACAAAACAAGCATTGAAATAGCCATCGATAATAACAAAAAAATGTTAATAAAACTATCTACATATGATGCTTATATCAATGCTTATATAAAGAATGGACAAAAAAATGTGGCCCCATGCCTTTCAGAGTAGGTGAGAAGCCTCCTTGGGGCTAGAAAAAGACTAAACCTTTTGCATATTTGGCCAACATCTTACATCAAATTCCAATTGAAGTGTAGTAGAAGATGAAGAGAGGAGGAAGGAGGCGAGGCTGCGAAGGAGAGCAGGAAGGCAGGCTGGTGGAGATGAGTGACAGCCAGCACATAGGGAGGGAGGCTGTAGAGATGAAGAAGTGAAGCCTAGTCTAGATAAGTCTAATAAAAGAGAAGACTAGTCGAAAGGGGAGACGCTTTACCATATTGACATTTAATCTCACATTAACCATACTAACTTGGCTTAATTTGTCATGCGGGGGTGGGGCTAATTGATGAACCTAAGGTTATCCCATGCGAATCGATTAGTGTCTATTTGGCACCTATTCGCTTAAGGTAATGGCGTCTCACCCATGCGGCCTCCACTAGCTATGTATTAGATGGGCACATTCATACTAGTGAGATTACATGGGCACATTACACAAAGATAAGCCACAAAAGATAAGCGGCCGCTAGTCAGATGAACGGTACTCTAAGATCAACAATGCCGCTGCTGCATCCGTTCGGCTTTTGGTAGCTGCCTGAAAGTGTGATCAAGTTTTTGCTTCTGAATAACCAATCTCCGCTGTTCCGAGTGTCGCGCGCCTCGCGAATGCTGTATGGATAGACATTCCCATAAATGGCATCGGACAGAGCATCGTCAAAATATAACTGCGTCGTGTCGTTGTACGTGACGCTGCCTTTCTTTGCGTACAGACGAACCCTCAGATGTAGATGAACGGCACGCCCTCTATACCAACCTGCAAAAGACGGCACAGGATTATTGATTCAAGGCAAAGACTCGCTTCCTAGGCTGGGTGGCGTACAACGTAAAAACCAATCCAAGGTTGAAGCTTTGAGAGCGGAGTAGCGTACCAGGATAGACGGTGTAGAACTTCGCGTAGCCAGTTTCGTTGGTGATCTGATAGCCTCGCAGCCACTTCTTGCCGTTAGTTTGCAGAGCTCTCACGTCGCTGTAGAGACCGTCATATCGACAGTGCCAGAGATCTACCCGTGCATTCGAGATGGGAACACACCCACCGTCGCTAGTAACATTTGCTTCCACGACCCTCAAGGTGAGGTTGAGGGGTACGCCGTAGGACACGCTATCTCGCAGATGGGCGGTATGTATATCATCCTCATACCAGTAGGGGCCGGGGATCTGTTCGAAGACAGTGGTGCAATTGGCAGCAGAAACGTAGAAGAAACGGGGGGAGAGTGATGCGGGGGTGCAGAAGAACAAGAGGAGGGAGAAGAATTGAAGCAGGAAAGAAGGCAGGAGTTGCATCTTCATCGTGTTCATGATTCCCGGACGGGATATAGAGATGAAAGTTCATGAATTTATGGCTTTGGAAACATAGATGTTCGTCTACATATATTTGATACTCCATCGTGTTCACATCTGAAAGTTCATCACTTCATGGCCTTAACGTTATTGAAAACATAGACATCGATGTACGTCTATATCTATTTAATACTCGCAGTCACGAGGGAAAAGCTGATGCCTGTATGTATTTAGCACTGGCTCTGCAACGTGTGTTTCTCAGGTGCTCTCTTAAAAAGTTGTACCCTCCCTTGATAACAAAAATCTATTATGGTTTGAGTAGTTGAGCGAACCTCTTAAATGCTAGAAAGCGTCCCTGCCACAATGAGCAGATTAAACACGGAGAGCCTCGAAGGTTCTCGCTCGCGGCCATGTACAGTTGGGAAGAAAATTGTGGATCTTTGTCTCAAAACTTGGCGGACAATTGTAACGAACTGCCATGGGTAGGTTTTTTAAAAATAAAATAAAAATATAATATGGCTATATGCCAAACTTAACTACTTGAGCCACCACGAGACACCCAACAGTTAAGAGCCCGCTCCCCAACTGCATGATGTGGGTTTGATTATGCTGTCTATAGATGATTTAGTGGTATCGATGGCTAACGCTCCAACTGATTTCTCCTTCCCCACACCGCCAGGCAAACCGCGGCTCTCACATGTCGCCAGGGTGGAGGACATGTCCTCAGTCTCCCCCAACAAAGCTGCCCTCCATTTATGCATAACATTAAACTGGGCCATTAGACCTGCTTGCCTGATCGCCTTCTGGACCTTGGACCACAAGATAAGCCCAAAATAGATGCTTGGGCTAATTTACACAATGGGCAAGGCGGGTTCACATTAATCCACCTGGCAATCCTCCCTCTCATTGGTAGGGACAACAACAGAATCTTCCATAGCAGAAAGCGTTGCCAGATTTCTTTGAATTTATCCTGTCACCATCTCCCTCTACGCCTTAGCTTGCAAAAAAACAAACACCTTTAGTCAACCATACTAGCATAATCCATAGCAGTGGATGTATTCAAAATGTTTTCGAAAATGTGTCTGGATTTGATGAAACCTGTCTGCTCTCTGTCCACAACAGAACAACAAATCTCTCTTATTCTTAAGGCCAGGGACTTGGTAATTATCTTATAGGAAAGATTGAGCATGGTTATGGGATGCCAATCCCCAATAGCTAATCTAGCCTGTATCTTGGGAATAATTTAACCAGGCCAGCATTGGACGCCTCAGAGAGAAAGATAGCCCTCGTAACTACATCCCACTTTAACTCTGGATCTGCTACACCTGTTGAAGCCTCCTTCCAAGTCCTGCAAATCATCTGACAGAAGCCTCTGCTCTTTAGCAACCTATTATCAAACTTAAAAGGGCGATCCATAGACCTCCCATAGTAGTATTTGGTTAGGAGAAACATTTCCTTCTTCCCATTTCACTATGCCGAAATCCTCCTGGGGGACCCTCAAGAGTCCGTTTGAATGGACAGTCCTTAGGTGCAGTGTTTTGTGGAACATATGGATTCAAAGATACTCTAGTCTATTTAAACGTGAATATGTTGATGCTGGTTTCTCTGTACTAACTTGGTGGTTGAACGCAGGCCCACGTTGAAAACTTGGAGAAGGTGGATTTACTTGTTCAACAAGTGCATAATTGCTTGCAAAAAGATGCTTCTTTAATTAAGATGGTAGCAGAAATGTGGCAGATGGTTGCGCAAGCTCTCGATAGGAACTAGAGTGCTTGTCCAGCTGGGCTCTTGATGAATACTTCTCTCTTTTGCTATCTTGTTGAGGTTCACATGAGTCACGTTGTCAGAAATGATGCAGAAGATTGATGTTCAATTGCATGCAACCTTTTTTAGAGATGTTGTTCATGTCGACAGTAAAACGTAGTTTTTCTTTTTTTCAGAGAAAGACAAATTCCTATTCTTTGAATTGTAAGCAAATCTATTGTCATTCCACTTCGAGCGAACGACGAGGAGATGTATTTCAGAAATGTATAAATAATAAATCAAAACGAAATTGAGCCAGAAGCATGCAACTGTGACAGGAAAAATCCAAACCCAAAGCTGCATTGCATGTACGATAAAAGTTCCAGCACCATTTGCAACTTCATTGGATCCCTTTTTTCGAAGGCACAAATGTTTATTTTTTGGGTCAAATTATGTTCCTACGCTTTAGGAAATAGTACTTCCGCGCTCTGGCCGGATGGCCCTCGAGCGTGTTGTAACCTAATGGACCTACTGTGTTGTGGCTCCTTATGTAGTACTGCTCTAAAGTTCGTGCTTTGTCTACGGTGTCTGTTGTTTCCAAAACTTTGATTTCGAAATTTTCTTCGAAGGGCTTGTAATATTGCAAGTCCTCTTTCATTTTCGCCGGTGGTTTTTTATTGTGCTGTTTGATCCTCCGCGGCAGGTCCGTCGTGCTCCCTATGTACTTTCTGTTGTTGGGCTTGCACGTGATGCACTAGACGACGAGGCTCGCGCGATTCCCTTGCGCGGGCGCTTCAGTGGAGGCTCCTCCTTCATCTCGAGGCTCGCGTCTTTCAATGTCGTACTTGCGTAAACATTGACAATTACGTTAGTCATCGAGGTTTTCAGTCTTTTTTTTTTCGTTTGACGTCCATAATAGAATGCATTTATTTACTTGCCCTGGTTTTTCTTTGTTGCCGTGAAAGGATCGTTTCCAATACCGAAGCGCTCCTCGTATAAGTCCCTGTCGAAAATATACGTAAGCTTCTCCATTGTCGTCACCGAGTGCATCGCGTCGTGCGTCCCTCCAAATTGTTCCATGAATTGTTCGAGTATAGCCGTTGCTTGATCGCGCGTCGTGTCCCTCAGCAACTCCAAGGATACGTTGTACCCGTAATGCAGCAGCTCGCACGCATACGCTGTGATCCCTTTCGTCTTCGTGTCTAGTAGCTTCTGCCCCTCCAAACTTTCCATCATCCTATCGGTCTCATCGAACTCAATGTCAAGCTCGACAAGGATCTCTTTGAGGAGTCCTGCAGGAGAAGTGCAATCCAGGATGAGTATGTTGTTCTTGCAACTCGTTAATTCTGTTTCTCAACTGTTGCGGTTTTTTTTAATTTTCGGAAGCATTACGCACCATTTGCGAATCTCAAGCCTCCCGGCTCTCTTTTAGCTGGCAAACGCTTATTGCAGTTGTCAATGAAGTCGCGTAGTTCCGCATACGTGTTGAAGCCGTTGATGTAAGCTCCCGAACGTTCTCCTGCATTGTTTGCTAGCCGGAATTGCTTTGTGGTTAGGAGAACCTCCTCTTTGCTGGTGGAGGTTTTGTTGCCTTTGCGTTGCTTTTGTATAGCGCAAATAGCTGCTTGCAGGCACGACTTATTACACCGTCTTTTCAAATGAGCCGTCTTTTTAAATCTTCAAGAAAAAAAGATTCTTTCATGCTGGTGGAATTTACCTTGTCTGCATCCATGTCTTATGCTGCAATGTCCCGAGCTTTATGATTCTCTGCACCTGTTCTCGACAACAGACAAGATATTAAAACCATTTTCCTTGCACGCATGTTTGACGCAACATATTCATGACTTGCCTCTGCCTTTTTCAATCTCTGGTAGTGAATACCTTTATGCGCGTGGTTGTGTTGTCGGCTGTGAGAACTCTCGTGGAATTGGTCTGAATATGTCTGGATGTGGGTAATGTAGTATGCGCAGCCTCGTTCTCTCAGTCACTCTGGACAACATCACGTATGCCAGGCCAGGGGCAAACACTCCTCGGAATATGAGCAGCGCTTTGTTGGATATGGTTGCGCCTTGGGATTTGTGTCCCGTGATAGCGTATGCTAGGGTCAGTGGAAATGTGGACTTGTGGAACCATTTTCCATTTATTGCCTTTCGCTGATGCTTCGAGCGTCGTAATGTGAGCACGGCCGCTGTTGTGTCCACGACGACAGTGATACCGTTGATTTCCCCCCTGCTAGTTGCATTGATGCTCTTGATTTTGCACATTGCTCCATTTGTGGCACCTATTGTGAGGTCCATGTTTTCCGTTATCATTGCCTTCGCCCCCACGCAAATTTTTCCTATCTCGTTGAAACTTTTGTCCTCCAACCATTCTTTGAGAGCTGGTTCGCTCGCGGCGTTACTGTGTATTTGAACATGCACAATCGTCTCGGGAGTGTTGAATTTCTCCACAAGCTCATCATTGAAGGTAGCGACATCGACTCTGTGTGTGCAAATGATGGTTGTTTCGGCATCGATGAAGTGGCATGCACCTTCCTTGTCGACAATGCACTGCCCCAAACAGTCGGAAATCTCATCAGTTGTGGGCGTCCTGAGTCTTATGGTATGCAAGAATGCCAGGAACGGCATGTCTCGTGCATGTCGCACCGAGAATTGCATGTGGTACATTTTCGCTGCAGGCCAGTGCGCGGAGGACATGATGTGGCATGGCTCGCAGAGATCCTCGCGGTGTTTGCAGACTGGCTGTCACCAAAAATTATCAGCATTTTGTGTCTGAATGGCTCATGCAATGTGCCATTAGTGACATTGACGATTTGTCTTACCACGAGAACGAAAGTCATCCTTGTTAGCATGGACATCTCGTCAATGATGATCGCGTTGGCTTCCTTGATTGCGAGGTGTCGCTCATCCGTCTCATGGATGTTTAGTGGGTATTGACTGCTGCGCACAGGGATCTTGAATTGGTAGTGTACAGTGGTTACAATCCCGCTCAGCCGCGTCGCAGCCGCCCCTGTTGATGCACAGAGTATTGCCGTTTTGTTTTGCGCTACCAGATGCGAAACATAGTACCGTATCAAGAAGCTTTTGCCGCTACCTGGTGTTCCATAGACAACGTGTAGCCCCGAGCTTGTTGAAGCCAGGCTTTCAAAGACTCTTTGTTGTTCTACTGTCAATGCGGCATTGGCGACGGTGCGAAACTCGGCCATTTTTTGCAACATCCTCGTGCGTGTTGGCCCTTCGACGGTTTGTTGGTCGATGTTAGGCGCTTCCATCGGGCAGTCTCGGATGATCGCAACCTTTTGCAATATCATATTGATCAACTGGTCCGTGTGGTCAGTCGCTAGCAAGTTCCTTTGCGTGTATTCGGTCACATACATCTCGAGGTCCTCGTTGCTCAATATGAGGCCGCGCATTTGGCATTCGACAAAGTAGGATCCAGCTGTGTTGGCAGGTGATATGAGCTCCGTTTCATTCCTGAAGCTGAGTTTTCGCAAGAGCACGTTGTAGAAGTACCCCTCTGGTTGAAGTCCAGGGTGGTAGTCAGTGAATCTGACTACTCGCTCACATTTTGCGATCCTGTTGCCGAAGAGGTCAAGACCGACCGTTCCACGTTGCGTTTCCTTGGGCTTTCGTATCACATATTGCCTATGGTAATCGTAGAACGTGCTCTCCTCGATGACGCTCGGTCTCCCGCAGTATATGTCGACCGGGTGCAGGGTGACGTTGTTGTTTCGCGAGACGATGCGTTGTCTTAGAGATGGTGGCGAGGAGTCGACATGTTGGAGAGGTTGGTTTTGATAGGAGGCTCGCGGCGATGAGTTTCAGCTTTACTTCGTCGAGATGTTGCAACCCCAAACGTGAGGCGTCTTCTGAACGGATGTTCAGTTTGCCCATTGGTTCAGATTTCATCGCGTACTTGAGGAGGTAGTGAGAGATTGAAGAGTTTGTCACCCGCTGTATGTTCATGTGCGCACCCCACAACAGTAACACGGAAGGGTGGTAGGGGACGACGTTTCGGTGCTCATGTCCCGGCCGGTAATACAACCAACATTGCGTCAGAGGGTCGAGGATGGGTTCATATTCTGGCTGTGTTGCCAAAGGGAAGCCGTGCTTGCAACTGTGGTGTGACGGTCCGACGTAGCACGCTTTCCTGCATACGTGCAATTGCTTCTTGAGAACTAGTTCTCGCAGCCTTGTGTTTCGAGGATCCAGGGCCTCGTCCCTGGGGACGTAAGCTGCAATCTCATTTGCAATTCGCTGACGGTCATCATGGTGGACCCACAATATGACATGGGCGTGTAGGGAGCCCCTGTTTTGTATCTCATAACGAACGACATGGTGTTGTATTCGGCCAAGCAGACCGTCGGATGAAAGCAAATGCTTGCGCATGAACATGTGGAAGCGTGCGTGGAAAAGTGCCACGCATTCAACAGGACAGTCCTTCCAAGTGAATTGCGCATTATAATGCGTTGCGATGCTCTCGATCACATTAATTTCTTGCCACCGTGTATCGGTGACCTCGTCTGTAGTGAATGTCAGAAAGAAATCTGGGAGGCCCCAAGCATCGACCATCGTTATGAGGTCCTTCAGTTGCCGTCGATGCCACGATGGGGACCCCGGCATTGTTGATGGCATGCTGTAGCGAAGCACGTGTCTCATTGCGTCTTCATCGGTCGTGGCAGGGTTGGCTTTCCTATATTGGTCGATGTCTCATTGCAAGCATGTAGAGTTGCTTGAATTGGCAATCATCACTGCCTGTTTTAACTGGAACATGATCAACAGGTACGGCTTGTAGAGCGTGTAGATAGAGAATAAGGTGCATATTCTCATTTTCACATAGTTGCTGAACTGTATGCAGCCATCATAGTAGCCCCGTCCGAAAGGGAACAGGAATGGGAACACTGCTGACTCCATGGTTATGTCAACGCACGCACTGCCAACTGCTACTACTCCATCGACGTGGAATGAAGCGACCCTCTCTGAAAGCATTTCTGTACCCCGTAGCTGTATGGAGGCAAACTCATGCTTGTCCCTTGCATCAAAGGCGCGACGGTTCGCGGGGTCCACCATGTTTTGCAAAAGCAGGAGCTCAGGCTGAGATTTCGCTATTGACATTAACTCGAAGGGAGCTGTCTCATCGTGTAGTTCCAAGATACCTGCAATGGTTTGAGGACTCAAGATGCACATACCCATCTTGATGTCCGCACGCTCTGCTAAAGAATTGTACTTGCGCAATATTGGATTGTTCTCGATGTTATATGCGAGCACACCTGACAGCTCGTTCGTCACGATTTCTTGAGCCGAGCTTAGTGGGACGTTTCGCCAAGATATCAGAGGATTGTCTAGAAGTGACCTTCGATCGAGTGTGCCACGAGCAATCGCATTTGCAGTCGTGGTAACTGAAATGGATACATCTATGATGCTTAGCAGTTGCGTGTGGAGGTGGTTTGTTTTAAGCAACTGCCGAGAGTACTGTGGCATCAACCGCACAATGTATCTGCTCCGCTGGGCATCTCGTGTGCAGCTTTGGCATTTCCAGTAAGTCACTTGCATGCCCATATTCTCGCAGGCATCCAAAAGTATCATGTTTCCGAGTGTGGCGCTGTGGCTTGAGATCCCTATGCCTTGCGAAGAAACGATCCTTTGGTTTGCAGACAGTAGCGTGGTTATGCCACAGACACCGCAGATTTGAAGGCTAGAGAAAATAGCTGCGCAATTACTAACCCATTGCTTGTATCTATCTGCGATGGTCAACCACGATGACGTAGCTGGCCTCAAGGACATCTTTCTTGATGTTATATCAAGTTGAATAGCTCGACCTCTGGCTGCTCTGAGCGTTGACGAATGGTCATGTTCGAAGGAGTTTCCGGTGGTCATTTCTACATCGTGACATGAATCGATGTCTTATGTTCGGGTTTAAACATCTACAGGGATTAATAATAAAAAACATCCAAAACTTTGCTATAATTTCACTCACATGGTTTTGTCTAAACACAATAGGAAAACCAAAATGGACTGAACATCTATCTTTAGAAGGTGAAAGAATTGATAAAATAACTTGAATCAAGCAAATACATTTTGTTGTGCGTACCTTTAGGAGAAGACACTCGTTTGGAGGCTGCAAACATCTCGAAAACAGAAGTGTTGCAGACATGATTAGTATGTTGGTCGAACCAAGCAAATGTAATGTTTCCTTGCGGAAACAGAATGTGGAAGAAGTGTGCGTGCTCAAGATGAGGAGTAAAAAAAAAAAAACCATACGTAATGTATGGTGGAGAGCTAGCACATGTCTCTCCAAAAATTATATATCATAGGGGAACGTGCCATCCCCCCGTTTCGAATAGTCACCTCCAGTGTTGGAGGTGTAGCGCATTAATGCGGACCAGAGCAATAGACGGTGCAGAAACATTTGAGAATTGAAATGACCGTACATTCTACTTACGTGGAGTGTCCTTTGTGACATCCACAGCTCGACGAGAAGTCGCCTATTTCTTTGCTGGAATGTTGGAATTTGAAAAACAAATATGATTAGTCAATATGCATTCCTCGTGTTTTGCATGAACCAGTTTAAATTAAGGAAAGTTTACATTTTCGGCTTTATTGTTGTGGGAATTAGATCAAGAGACGCACTGTTGAAACAATGAATAGCTGTCATCCACAACATTAGGAACAAGAAGAGGTTGGAATGTCCTTAGTTCGTTAGGAATTCCTTTAGGCAGAAGGATAATTTTGGCAAAGGCATGTTTGCTTATACGATCCGCGCAATCTAAAGATGACGTGCTTTTGAAGCATGCTCTTGCATACTGCAATGAATGCATAGAATCCGTGGTTCCCTTGTGCACAATCCTAGCTCCGTTGTGCACTTCGAGTAAGTTTAGAACGTTGCATTTGTCTTGGGCAACATGTTAAATTTTTTGCCATGGACAGCTTTCAAACCTTTGGGATGGGTGGCTGGTCTAGGTGCCGAATGCTCTATCTGCCCCGGAGTGTGAAGCCTTCATAAGATATGCAGAAGCACTTGGGTTTTCACATCAGGGTAGCCTGGGTCCTGCAAGGGGGGAAGCCTTTAGAGACAACGATAGAATCTCAGTGCAGGATGCCATTCTGGCAGAGAACTTATGGAGGTCAGGCTTATCTGAATTATTTAGCGACATCAAAGTGCGAGGCAAAACTGCAGTCGGACTAAATTCCAACATAAGGTTCTACAGGTCAGTCAGTTCAATGCTTGAAAGCTATTGACTGCTTTTGTGATTTATCCTCACTCTTTTAATCCAGGATTTCTGACTCCCGACTATGTGACACCAGATACAACGAAGGCCAAAGGTTTGGTCCACATATAGATGAAAGTGTTGACCTTACGGCCTTGGCGCTACTACTGCGAGCGGTCCGAGTTCCCTCGACCCCCACATCAGTATGGAATGAACTAGTTGATTGCTCCGTTCCCTTCTCGGCGATGTATCCAGAAATAGATTACTGCGCCCAAGGGTCCCCCGTAGCGTAGGGGGGAGGGGTTGGCCATTTCCAGGGCGTTGCATCACAGAGACATAAGTATTCGAAACCAGAGGCTTTTTTTCCAGGCTCTATATCGGCAATGCAGGATTTGGAATTCGGAAAAGAAATGTTCATGACTTGGTGAACGAATAAATTGCTGAATCGCTTGAAGTCTAAGCAAGAATTTGGAAAGTCAAGCTCCAACAAGGCAGATGGCTCGTGCCGTAAGGTGTTGGGTTAAGTCCCACAACGATCCCCAGGAACGGGTTCGATGTACAACTGCATATCCTACCTGCTGCATGGAATTGAAAGAAGTTCGTGATAGCAGAAGATCAACTCACCAAAGTTTCTTGAAAGAGATCGCAGATCGCTGCGTAGCTGAGCATGCGCTTAGCAGATTGTCGCGTTCGAGAAACCTTAAGCTAAAGTCTTGGTTACTTGGCACCAGTTTCAAGTCCTACTACTTCACTTCTCTCACGGAAAAGAAGACTTTGTTTAGTTTGAAATAGGGACAAGCGGTATGTTTCACCTATATTTAAAGGTGCAGTTGGCTTTTTACTTGGCTTTCAAAGCTTGGCTTTTTACGCAGATGGCTTTTCAAAAGCTTTCAAAGCAAAGCTTTTGGGCTTTCAGAATTTAAATCTAAGGGTGTATATTGTGCCATGTGGAAGCACAGGATTTCAGAATTTGAAAAAACGTTCTAGTGCCGGCCAAGTAATGAAGAACCAAAAAAGCGACCCCTTCAGATCTAGCCCCCCTGAAACAACCCCCCAGATTAATCCCTCCCCTCAAAGACTGCCCATCCTTGGAGCACCAGATTTGAGTGTGGTCTCTTACAAACCATCTAGGGAGAGACATGACGTGAGACATCCCAAATCACTATCTCAAGATCTCATACACAAAAACAATTCGAACTAAAGAGAAAAGAGTATCTTTATTTAAAGGAAATAATTTACAAGAAAATAGTTTTCGAAGGAAGAAACTTCCGCCCAACCACCCCAAGCCCTACCTCTAGTATCTCAATCTTAGTCAAAGGAAGGTATCAAAAATCACAATCTCAATCTCTTCCTCGAGCTTCAGTTCAGAAGTGGAAATTTGGACCTCCCAGAAATCCTCCATGAAATGCACACGAGGAGTTATGGTAAAAATATTTGCATTTTTGGAATCCCCTTTTGTCCTCAGAAACTATCTTTTTTGAAGTGTGGACCTACTTTTTCCCAAAACAGCCCCCTGCTCCAAAAATGGAGCATAGTTGTGAATTTGCATGTTCTCTTTTTAAAAAAAATTTAACATTGAAAAATCAGCCTTATTCAAGGCCCATATCCCCCAAACGGTGCAGAATCTAGAAACGATTAACATGATAACTTTGAACCATCTTGCGATTCCCTACAACTTTGGTCTTCATCAATCTCTATCAAAACCTGCCATCTTGGGCCTCAAATCTGCAATTGAAAAATCTTGCATGTAAATCCACGCAAAAGGAATAGTCAAAATTGCTTTTTCCTTATCTTCTGCTATTATTTCTTCATTCAAATGGTTGAATCACAAAATTTTCAAAGCATCAAACTTGTAGTGGGCTGAGAGGTATACAACTCTCTCATATAGACTTTTCCCAAAATATATCATCCCCCCAACATATTGCTCTTTCAAAAATTGTGACTCAGTGTTTGATGGAAAAATATCCAAACAAAAATAATAGATTACAGTGAGTTGGAGCCTCACAAAACGATTTCCCCCCTTCCTAGCCCCTCATTACAAAGTGCATACCCCCTCTTTCAAAGTATCGCCACCTCGCAAGCCAACAACTTCCTCAAGCCTTGCAGCACTAGTTGCCTCCCAGGTGGGAAAATCCATTTGGTCATTTACAAGAGGCTGGTCCATCATTGACTGCTCCCGGTGTAGACCATATATACAAATTTGAAATAGATGCAAAAGAATGACAAGCTAGATTGAGTTCCCTCATCAGACCCTTCAGCATACTCTCCAACAAGACCTCTAATAGCTCTAGCCCAGAAGGCCCACATCCCTCCTTGACACCCCTCCTATACTTGCAATACTGAAGGTTTCATTTTCCTCACCAACACTCTCAACAGTTGCATCTGGTTGGCCTCTTCCCAAGAAAGAAGGGAACAAAACCTAGCAGATTCAATGGTTGACCCCCTTGTTGTTAGTGTTGTCGACCATCCTAGACTTTGTTTCAAAGAGGAAATAGAGTGACTTCGACCATGGTGGAGTTTTGGTTTTGAAGATATCTATTGAAGTCAATCTCATGCTATGTATCTCCCCTATTTTGAGCCTAAAGGAGCAGAGAAAAATAATGTAAAAACATATTTTTAAGATAATATAAAACACTCTCTTTTCCTGGAAAATAAAGATGAAAATATAGAGAAAGAATATACATGCACCTTATGCAATATATTTGATTTGCTTACAACTTTTGCACTAGGGATACTAGTAGATAGTTGCAAGACCTATTGATGACCCTAACACCATCAAAGAACAAGAATTAAATATTTCAATCATTGTTGTTAACATATAGATCTATCATTCAATCAATCTCACAAAATCTAGAAAATAATAAATTAACCTTTAGCATAGAAATATTTTCAATAATAAACCAACTTATAGCATAGAGTTTTTTTGAATACTCCTTCAACTTTTATAGAAACAAAGTAGAACTGATTGAGCTCCTATGCCATCATTGCCTCCTCATTCATCTCCTTTTGCCTTAGCCCCCCCCCACCCTCTTCTCCTCACTCATTCATCCTTCTACCTCTTCTCCTTCTTGCTAGCAACCTCCTCTAGTTCCCCCTTCCACTGTTTGTGCCTCACCTTGGGCCGTGTAGTAGTAGCCTTAGCCCACACACCTAAGACAGGGTGCCAAGGGCACCCTTGGTTCCCTCTTCTTTTTACATCAACCTCCTTGCCAGCCCATGCTAGCAGGAGGGAGCACCATTTGAAACTAGAGGATGAGACTTTCTTTGACCTTCCAGAGGATCCTCAAGGGACACAGGCCTAGGGTACACATTTATCTTACTAGTAGTAGGATGCAAGATCCCACGAGGCTCTAATATCTGCTACCCCCTATCAAACCTCTTCGTCCTTCTAGGACAAAAGTCTAGAGAATACAATCACCTGTGTAGTAGAGTAGCAGTAGAGCTTCTATAACTCCAATGGCTGATACACCTCTCGTTCTCCCTCCCCTCCCTACCACTCCCCCCCACCTCCCCCTCTCCTTTGTAGCCCCCTTCCCCCCTTCCTCCTTGTTTTTCTCATGCTATTACTTCTATTGTCACTTCCACCCCCCCTCCTTGCTCTTCTGCAATCTTTCCCACTCCCCCTTCTATTCAGTAGCCTCAATCCACCTCATCATCTTCCTCCATTCTAGCTCTTCATTTGGGCTTGAGTTGGCTTCGTAGCCCATGGTCAATGTGGAAGTAGGGCTTCTCTCATGCCCCCCTCTCCTAGGCTGAGGATCCCCCTCAGCAGACCAGCTCCCCCTAAGACACAACCTCTTCAACTACATCACGGATGTGTGGCTCCTCCTTCCAACTATTAGGCCTAAGATCTCGCCTTGCATAGCTCTTGAAGAGGGAGTTCTAGATGTTTGGGACCTTAGAACTACTTGGAAGTTTTTGATGTGTATCTTGTCATTCTAGAGATGACATAGTGATTAGAGAGCCCCACAAAGGGGGTTCCATCAAGATGGTTGGCTTTTATACCTGACCATAATGGGGCCTTCACCTCACCTATACCAACAAGGAGCAATGGACCCCGTCTTTTTTTGATCAAGATGAGTGAGCAAGTGCACCGCATGATGCAGTAGTGGATGGGCTGACAGGGGCTCACCCATGATGACTCATCTATTTGCTAGATTGACTTCTTAGCGTTGAGGCCAGGAGAGGGCCTGGCACTTGTAGAGATCTACCTACCACTAGAGGTGGAGATCATGCATTTGACCTATTGGGAGGTTTGGGGTGATTGTTTCTTTCATGATGTAGTGGGCATGGAATAGGCATTGAGCCAATCATGCCCTTGGCGCATCAATGTACAGATACAAACTACTCCCCTTCCAAGCCCTGCCCATGTCATAGAAGTTTGAGACCATGGTGTAGGCTCCCACTCATCCTTGCTCACTCTTTCCTCCTCCCCATGAGTTGGTCTTGGTTAGTTGAAATGTGCATGGACTTCATAATCATGCATGTAGTCAGTCTCAACATTTGTTAATTTGATAAGAGTTGCAGAGGGTAGCAGTAGGACAAGCAGTGGATTTCCTTTTGGTACATGAGCACATGTTTTGTAGTAGCATACAGAGGGTAGCAGTAGGACAAGCAGTGGATTTCCTTTTGGTACATGAGCACATGTTTTGTAGTAGCATACAGAGGGTAGCAGTAGGACAAGCAGTGGATTTCCTTTTGGTACATGAGCACATGTTTTGTAGTAGCATACATCAGTAAATCACCCACCACCTAATTTTGGGGAGAGACCCTTTCCATAGGAAAAAAAGGTAGGGTCCTAGCAATTCCTAATAGACATGGTAAAACTCTGCGGGTAAGCTATCTTCTTCAAGGGTTTTTCCTTTAGCTATGTCTTTAACTACCTCCAATTCTTCTAGAGACAAGTCTTTGTTGTGTCACAAAGGCTCCTCGCCCACCAATTTCTTTTGTGGATCTAACTTCAGGCTTCCCCAGTATATCCTCAAAGTGATTTGACACAACCCTAAAAAGTTCCTTTTTATCCCTGACTACCTCCTCTCCACAAGAAGAGCCTCAATGCTCTCTTGAGCGTGTTTCTTTGAACTTGTCCTTGATTACTCTATCTTCTCTACCAACCCACCAGTCTTTGATATAGATTCGGGCCTATTGAGCTTCAATTCACGCTTCAAGTCTTAGCTGATTTCTAAATTCTTTCAGTTTTGCCTATCGTCCATGGATGAATCTTTTTCTAAATCTTGGATCCTTTCCTCAAGGCTTTTCTTCCTGTTGGTTTGTACTCTATTTGCTCTTTTAGTTATAGCTTTTAGAAATATTTTGATTCTATCAATAACCTTTATCCATTTATCTATATGGTCGGTTTTTCCCCCAAAAGCTAAGTGCTAAAATTTGGTTATCTTTTCTTTGACATAGGGGAGCTTGAAGTAAAAAGGGTTTGCTTTGAACCAAGATTTGGCTTGTTTACCCACACCCCTATAGAACTGGTTTGTGGTCAAAAAATGGAAGGGAAGAAAAGCTATGCAACTACTAAGCAAAGTCTCATCCAAGAAACTTTTAGATAGATAAAAAATGTCAATCATGGCCCTCTTGTGGCAGTCACCATATTGGTTATTGCCCCATGTGAAAGAGGTTTCCACTGAGACATCAACAAGCTCACCTTGTTCCTTACATTCCTCTCAGAGTCTTTACTATATTCCTTTGATAATGCTGCCATGCCATTCTTGTTGCAAAATCCACCATGTTAAGATCCTCCATCAGAAGTGTCCTCCCGCTAACCTAACTTCCATCCCCGAGGAGTGTCCTTCCTCGAGCTGAGTTAAGAGCATAGATGGGGAAAATGTCACAATTCGATTCCCATGTTGAAACTCAAAGCCAATACCACTTGCACCTAGCATGGGGATGGGGCAACCTACAAAATCTCCTACATTATGTACAACTCCCAGAGTAGCTCCTCCTCTACCCCCTACATGGTCAATTATGAACCATATTTGTTTATTGTCCACCTATTTTAACTGCCATCTTAGTTTGTCACCTGCCAGCTTTACCTCTTGGAGAGCCAAGAAATCAGGTCAAGTTTCCAAGCTTCTGAGCCATCTCTTTAGATTTACTAGTTTTAGATCATTTGTGAGTCCTTTCACATTCACATTAAGAAAGGAAATTTTGTCTTTGAAATTAGCTTGCATCTTTACAGAGTATTTTGAATTTCTTTCTTACATTTAATAGGACTTTGCATGGGTGAGATAGCAAAGCCCCTTGAAAGTCTTCTTTTTTCTCTCGTCTTCTACATAGTAGACTATTTCCTTTGCTTTGGGGCTACCTCTCTGATCTATTTATGCATGGCTGCTTGGGTCTTCTCAGCATCCGCCCTCTACTATTCTACGTCTTGCTTGGCTTTGGCACTTTGGATAAAAACGATATCTACCCTTGCCATTTTTGTTTGATAGCTCCTCTTTTAGAGCCTCGTTCCACTCCTACAGTGATGTGGCTAGTTTTTGGTCCATTCTGGCAACCTCTTCTAGGGTTTTCCCTATTGCAAGAAGACACAGACCTTCTCTACTCCAAGCTCTTATCTGAACTAGTGGATTCTTTGTTGTGCCTTTGCACGAGCCGACATGGCTTCCTTCGTGAGAGTCTCCTGATGTCTTTTGAAAATATTGTGGACCATATGAGCTCCCTAAATGAGAAATTCCATGAACCACTCCTCCATTGAAGCAGATTCAGCCAAGTGCTTGCTCCATTAGTTGCTTGTATTTGACACGGCAAGCCGTATGCAGGGTTGGCACAATGCCCCAAGGCTTCTTGCAATTCAATCCAGTTGGTGGAGGAGGGTGCTGGTGATTTTGTCTCAGTAGAGCCTTGCTTTCGAAAGAGAACAACAGCAAGGATAGTTGCTTTGAAAGGTTTGGGAACTGCAGCTATTGCTGAATACTGGGGTCATCGAAGTCTATGAAGATGTCATTGTATAGTTGGTTGGCTCATACTACTCTAGCTTGTATTGCTATTGTTGTTTCTTCTCTTGGGTCAGCTCCAGTTTCTTCTCTAGTACTCAAATGGTTGTAAGAGAGGGGATGACCACTTGTGTTATCTTGAGTGACACCGTTAAGTCCTTGTGTACTACTATGGTAGCCTCTTTCCAATGCATGTTCAACCCATATGGATGCATCCCTAGATTCTTCTTGTTTCCTTTGGTATTGTCAGTGGTCAAGAGAGCTAGAGCTGATACTAGCTAGGCATGTCTCGTGAAGTGCAATGTGGTACTCCATAATGATATGTTGGCCAGTTGGGCTTGATGAGATGTTTGATGATAGGTGCTGAATTGAAGTGGCTCAAGGAGGTGGAGTAGCAAGTGGGCTATGAGCACATTGTGGTGGTCGGACATCTCCACTTTGGTCAAGCATTAGAGCATGCAGGCATTCTTTACAAAGGCCTTATCTTTAATGTCATCAACTCCTTTGTGAACGATGACAATCCACCAATGGCGCCAACCTATGCTCTAGGTTTCATACCTTCACAAAGGGCTTTGTCATCATGGGGAATCCAAAAACTTCCCTGATGGCATTAAGACTTAGCTAGAAATGGTGGGTGATGCCATGGCCATTCACACAAGCCATGTGGAGGGGAAAGGGGCTACACAAAATGGTCCATTATATTGGCTCTAAGAACTGGGAAAAGACACAACAATGGTAGTCAAAGGGGGTTTTACAAGCCAAGGACGATGTGCATCAGCAAGAGGTAGTGGATCCATCTCCTAATCCAGCCCTCAAAAGCACATTCGGGAACTAGAGAAGGTGGCAAAAAAGGAATTAGAAGGGTGTCAAGTGAAGGGGATCAGGGACAGCAAAGGGCAACAAGAAGGAGAGGAGAGCACATAATGTGGGGGTGTCAAGAGACACCAAAGAATAGGTATGCATAGTATATATAGTGGAAGCATAGTATACTATGTACACGGGATTGGCCTTTACCCCAACAACCTCCCACTTAAAGGCGATGTGCCTAAGGGGAGTGAGAGTATGTACAACAATGTACAATAATAGAAGAAGGTCACCTATCCAATACCCATGAGGTCTCGGCAGTGTGCAAACCTTGCTGAAGCTAGACTCTTCGTAAGAAGATCTGCAGGATTGTCGTCCGTATAAATCTTGACAAGCTGGATGAGCTTATTACCAAGTACCTGCCGTATGAAATGGTACTTGATATCAATGTGCTTTTTCTTGGCATGGAATACTAGATTCCGGGCCAACATGATAGCACTGTGGCTATCGCAGTGTAGCACTGGAATCTCCTGTAACATACCTAACTCTGCCAAGAGACGAGAAAGCCATATGGCCTCCTTTGCGGCCTCCATGGCTGCCACATACTCTGCCTCAGTGGTAGAAAGGGTAACACAACCCTATAGATGAGAGACCCATGAAATTGTACCACCTGCGAATGTGAACAAGTAGCTTATAGTCGACTTCCTACTCATTGGACAACCTGCATAATCAGCATCTACATACCCATGTACAGCTGAATCTGTCTGCCCAAAGCATATGCACATATCCTGAGTGCCTTTGAGATACCTCATAACCCCTTTCACTGCTTCCCAATGCCGTTTGCTAGGATTCGCCATGTATCGGCTCACTGCTCCCACTACATAAGCAATGTCTGGTCTAGTAGCAACCATGGCATATATCAAACAACCAACAGCCGATGCATAAGGTATCTTGGACATTGCAGCCCGCTCCTCATCTGATTTCGGACTATCCTCTTGAGAAAGTTTGTAGTACGGAGACAATGGAGTAGAAAGAGCCTTTGCACCTTGCATATGGAATCTCTCCAAAACTTTCCCAATGTATTCCTTTTGAGACAGGTAAAGCAATCGCCTTTGTCTATCTCTCTGAATATGCATGCCAAGAATATGGCTTGCAATGCCCAAATCCTTCATCTCAAATGCCTTATGTAGTTCAGCTTTCAAGGCATTTAACGACTGCTTACATGTTCCGGGTAGAAGCATGTCATCTACATAGATGAGAAAAATAAGAAGGCTGCCATCTTCGGCCCTCTTTACATAGAAACAGTGATCCTCTTCACTCCTGCCAAAGCCCTGCTTTCTCATGAATGCATCAAACTTGTGATACCACTCCCTCGGAGCTTGTTTCAAGCCATATAAGCTCTTCTTGAGCTTACATACATGACGAGGTTTCCCTTTGTCAACGAACCCCTCTGGCTGCTGCATGTATATCTCCTCATGGAGATCACCATGAAGAAACGCGGTCTTCACATCCATCTGATACAACTCCAAGTCATCTCTAGCAACCAAAGCTAAAACAGTCTGCAAGGTAGTCATCTTGACTACGGGAGAAAAAACCTCATCAAAATCAATCCCATGTTCTTGCTTGAAACCTTTTGCCACAAGCCTAGCCTTGTACTTTAGTGAAGTGTCAGCCGGTGTAAACTTTTGCTTATACACCCACTTGCATGGCAAGACTTTATGCCCATCCGGCAAAGGCACCAAATCCCATGTGCCATTCTTCTTGAGAGATGCCATCTCACTCTTCATGGCCAACTCCCACTTAATCTTATCTGCCCTCTGCATAGCCTCTTTGTAGCATGAAGGCTCACCATAGTCAGTCACCATAAGATAGTCCAAACCTGGCTGAAATCTATCAGGAGGATGTGACAGTCGAGTACTCCTCCTTAGCTGAGGGGCGGGCTGCTCATGTGAGGCTCGTTGCCCATCAAAACACGGCTGTTCTACATCGTTATATGGCTGAAATTGTGGTATATGTGGACCTATGGGTGGCTGATCTACCTGACCACCATCCAATACATTTTCGGGCTGAATTGGAGATTGTTCTATCTCCTCCTATACTTGCCTAACTGGTTGTCCAATGTATGTGTCCTCAAATATGGTGCATCTCACCACTTCTGGTCTATCAGCTAATCTTTTTGGCATAGAAAGCTCTTTGAAGACAACATCATTGCTGTGTACTATTTTATGATGGCTAGGATCCCAAAGTCTATATCCCATCTCTCCCTCCTCACCATAACCAAGAAATATGCATTTCTGTGCTTTTGGATCTAACTTGTTGCGATCCTCTCTGCGTATGTGCACGTACGCATCACAACCAAACACGCGCAAGTGTTTATAAGACGGAGGCTTGCCTGTCCACATTTCTTTAGGCACCTTGTAATCCAAAGCACGATGAGGGGAACGGTTGATTAAATGTATAGTAGTTTTTACTGCCTCAGCCCAAAACCCATGAGATAAAGCAGCATGTGATAACATTGAACGGAATCTACCCTATATAGTCCTGTTTAACCTCTCAGCAACACCATTTTGTGATGGGTTGTGAGGTGGAGGGAGTTCCCTTTTGATACCTTTCAAAGCCAAGAAGTTATCAAACTCTTTCGACACATACTCACCTCCATTGTCAGATCTAAGACATTTCAATGACCTGCCTGTTTGATTTTCTATATATGCAAGCCATATCTTGAAAGTCTGAAACACATCATCTTTATGACGCATAGGATACACCCATGCCTTTCATGTAGCATCATCAATAAAAGACACAAAATACTTGCCACCACCCAAAGAAAGCTGTGGCATCATACACACATCTGTATGTACCAAATCTAACGGCAAGAGCTTACGCATAAGTTTCTTTTTGTGAGGTAATTGAACTTGCTTCCCATAAATGCAATGTTCACAACCAGCAAATTCAGAGCCACTAAACACAGGCAAGTAGCCACAACGAGATAAGATTTCCATTCCTTTCTTGCTCATATGCCCCAACCGGCAATGCCACAACACACCTGTTGGCAGCTCTGTGGTAGCATGAGCTGAACTACATGAAACAGTATAAGAAAGAGGGTATAGAGAATCAACCAATGATCCCTTTGTCATGACCAAAGATCCTTTACATATTTTCCATTTCCCATGCCCAAAAGAGAGTACATGACCACTCAAGTCAAGCTGACTTACACTGATGAGATTCTTCTTTAGCTCAGGTACATGCCTTACATCATGAAGTGTAAAAATGCGTCCATGACCAACCTGGAGATCAATATCACCAATGCCTGCAATACGTAGCTCATGATCATCTCCAAGAAAAACTGGTCCCATGTCACCTGCCATGTATGTCGTGAACCACTCACGATGTGGAGTGACATGAAACGAAGCTCCCGAGTCAATGAGCCAAGTATGCATAGCAGTGCCCATGCTAGCTAGCAAGTGCTGGTCATCATGAGAAGACATATAAAGTATCTCCTGTTCTGCTACATACTCATCCACTATGTTATCAATCTCCTCAATGGTAACACCACCTTGGCGTGTCACACCTCTATCATGAGAACCTGGAGAAGCGTACGAAAGAGCATTTGCTTCAACTTTGCCCTTCCCTTTATCCTTGTTTTTGTCATCGTCCTCTTTCTTATCCTTTGACTCCACTTTGCCTGCCTTTTTGTCAGCATGTAGCTTATGACATTGACTCTTATAATGCCCTTTTTTCTCACAATAAAAGCACACATGTCCTTTTTAGATCTAGATTTGCTTCTAGACTTGCCTCTTTTATCTTTATCTCTGTCCTGTTGTCTATCTCTGACATTCATAGCACTAGAGGCTTTGGAACCTGCTCTATTCTGCCTATTCATGTCCTCCTGCATGATGGCACCCTCTACATCAGCATAGACCTGCAAATGATGAGAGTTGCTAGTGGCTGTGACAAATGTATCCCAACTGGGAGGCAAACTGACCAAGAGCAATGATGACTTAACCTCATCATCCAAATTCAGCCCATGCTGAATAACATGACTGAAAGTCTTATTAAACTCATTCAAATGAGTCAATACAGATTGCCCTTCTCTCATTTGCAATTGCACAAGCTTCTTCAACCAAAAAACTTTGCTAGAAGCGCTTTGCTGTGCATACAATGTCCCTAATCTCTGCCATGCATCCCATGCAGTGTTCTCATTCCGAATGCTCATAACAATGTCATCGCAACATGTCAACATAATAGTGGCTTTAGCAAGTGTGTTTAGCCTCCACCATTCAGCATCTGTCATAGACGTAGGCTTCCTGCCTTGCTCTTGAATGGGAACATATTGGTCCTTGAGATACAGTATGTTCATGCATTGTGTTTGCCACACATCAAAGTTGCTAGTCCCCTCTAGCTTTTTGATGTTCATCATAGATGACGAATCTGCCATAATGTCCAAGCCACAACAACAAGACAATAATGATGCTCAAACGCTTAGCTCCTTGCAAGCAATCAATGCCACCAAAGAGTGAAATGCACTACAAGTGCACAGCCTGTACAACAAGTGCCCGCACTTAAACTAGTGCCAAAACCTTCAGCAACAAGTGAAGAATCCTTGCATACAATTGCATTGACCCAACATGGCATATGACATCCAAACTGTAGCATTTACCAATTGCAACTGTTGCCCAAAAATTCACTGCATATGGCATCCAAAATGTAGCATTTACCAATTGCAACTGTTGCCCAAAAATTCACTGCTTATGGCATCCAAAATGTAGCATTTACTAATTGCAACTGTTGCCCAAAAATTCACTGCATATGGCATCCAAAATGCCTCAAAAAACCATGCTCAAGTTTGCACTTTACGTTGTGTCAAATTTGTGTCCTGCACCAAATCTCACCACCACTCTACCAAATGGCAAGCTCTACCACCACATCCGGTGGGCCACGCCAAGAAGAAAATATTGCAACAAATGCAAAAAACAAAATAAGGTAGAGACAAGTGCAAGAAATAGCCTCTTACTTGGTCCTTCACCGAATTGTGAAAAAATTCCAAATGACATGCCAAAAGAGCGCTATACCTCACAAAGTAGTGGTCGAATGGCAAAGCAATGAACAGCAAACTTGTAGCAAGTTGGCAATACTCCAACTTCTTAGAAGTGAGCTGAGCCAAATTCTCCAAGGATGAGAAGATATGGCAGCTCCAAAAGTGCCTGTCAAGAAAAGTGACTGTCACACAAAATGTCTGGAAATTTTATGAGCAGGATTCGCCAGTGAATATCTCCCAAACGGAATGTCGGATGGCTTTATTGCAGAAGGCAAACTTGTAGAAAATCCAAAAATCTCCAAGTCTTGTGTTGACCATGAGTCCAAATTACTGACAGAAAAAGAGATATTAAATCTCAAAAATTGCTGTCCAGTAAAAAATGACTGTCTGAGAGATTTGAAACAGCGATTTGGGGCTGTAAACGATCGAATTCGGCCAAAAAATAGCAAACCCAGGTCTTATAGACCTGAAATTGCTCAGAGCGTTGAAATTGAGTAAAATAGAGTATTTGTTTGCAAAATTTCGACGTCGTGACCAAAAACTGCCTGTAGAAGGGGGGAGAAGCCAGAGATTCGTCTCTCTTATCCTCAACCACGACCAGGGTTCTCCCTCAACACACCAAAGATTTCTTTTCCACAGCTGCAAGTAGCTCAAGGGTCTCTCACTCTTCACCTCTCTCTCAAACTCTCCAGGAAACAGAACTCCTTACTCCATCGAGTGGCTCCGGTCTACCACCAAGCTACTCAAGGTCATTGGGCTGTCACCAAGCTTCCCAGAGCTCTGATACCAGTTTGAAGGGGATCGGGTACAGCAAAGGGCAACAAGAAGGAGAGGAGAGCACACAATGTGGGGGTGTCAAGAGACACCAAAGAATAGGTATGCATAGTATATATAGAGGAAGCATAGTATACTATGTACACGGGATTGGCCACATGGCCTTTACCCCAACATCAAGGAGGCATCAGCAACAATAGACCTTGGCACATGTATAGGGCTCATCCACAGTGAGTAGAGGACAACTGTGCAGAATGGGAGCTAATAGTAATAGAGTTTGGGCTTCTTTTCATAATCACTAAGGACCTCATTGATAGGTTCACAGTAGTAGCAGGAGTGAGCAAGAGTTAAGGGCAAGTAGTTTGTAGCCTCAGTTCTAGCACTGTATGACCAGGTTGAGACTAAGATGGAAGTAGGATGACCGATTTGAAGAGAGTAGTCTTGCCATTTTGCACTTGATTAATGGTGGTTTGAATTCTCGGGGGTAGCCCAACTTTGTGCCCAAAACTAATTTTTTGTGAGGCATAGTGACATTCGTACTCTAGCATCACAAATTTGAGATTTGTGATGAAATGTGCATGATTGAGGAAATTTTCTCCTACTTTGAATCCAATCGTAGAGGTACGTGATAGAGGATGATCCCACTATTTTTTTGCTCTACTTATTATAGAGATTTGAATGGTGGGAGTACAAGCTACTAAGATCTCATCATTATAACCCTAGTTTCAAGTATGTGTTGAAAAAGTTGCGTATGGGGAACAACATAATGTTGGAAACCTAATATGCCAAACCTTTCAAACTCTAACAAGCCATGCTCAAAGAAAACTGAGTATCTTCTTGCAAAGGAAACCTTTCAAACTCTAACAAGCCATGCTCAAAGAAAACTGCATATCTTCTTACAAAGAAGACCTTGTTTTGAACAATGATCCTTTATTAGTGCTCACACTTAGTCAATCCCATATAAGATGTGTTGGATTCTCTTTTGTTTTTGTGTTATCATTGTATATAGAGAATGAGTAGTCTATTTTCCTTAGATTTCCTAGCTATGTGGTCTTTGGTGGTGGCTCATGTGTTAAGGGGATCTTGAAGGAATGCCAACCTCTCCTCCTACCACTCCTTGCGAGAGAAGCACATGCGGTCCAAGAGTTTCACACCAATGGCTTTTAGAGTTGTAGCAATGTAAATCCTCAAGAGAAGAAGGGGAGGGAAGGAGGAGAGAGGGAGAGGGAGTGGGAGAGGAAGAGGAACAGGGAAGGGGAAGCGTGAAGGAAGAAGGGGGAAAGGGGGTGAGAGGTAGCCACAGAGGCAAGAGCAAGAGAAACATAAACAACACCTTTGAAAAAGGGAGAGATCTTCTATTCCTCAATATTCCAAGTTTACAACTGAAGAATAAAGTCAAACTTTCATCCTTTTATATATAGCACCTTTGGAAGGGAGGGCCAACCCTATTCCTCCTTAACACTTTCCCTATTTCTCATTTTACAAGCACTTGGGCCATCTGCCAAGGTGGAATTCCATTTTCTTCCTCTCATCCTTTCCTTCTTCTCCGCTCTATCTTGCAAATATCCTAAGGAGCGTCTTCGCTAACCCACGGGATTAATATGTCCCCTTTCATGTAGTTGATCCATCTATGGATCAAGGGATGCAGAGAAAGCCTATTTTTTGCACTGTTAGGAACAGGGGGTGTTGATCAAAAAGCAAGTGAGAGATCCAACAAAATGGGAAATAGGGCTGCCAAAAATGCATGTCGTGCATGTCCTCGAATGTGTGAATATGATGGGGATGGAGATTGCGGCACGGAGGTACATGCAAATGACCTAGTTGTAGAAGGACCCTCATCTAGATTAAAAGGGCAGCCGCGAAGGGGGGGTGGGGAAGAGGGGTGCGAGAGGGGGGGGGGCTAGTGGCCGCGGCCGCCTGTGGGAGAGGAGAGCACACACAAAGGGATAGGAGACACCAAAAGTGGTGGAGCAAAAGCTACTCCAGCTTATTCCTCTATCATATATATATGAGTATACATGGGCACTGTACAAGTGGGTGGGCACACTGCCCTTTACCCCAATAACCTCCCACTTAAAGGCAGTGTGCCTTTAAGGGAGTATAGTACACATATAATACAATCAGCCATAGGCTGAAAAACAAGATGACCACACCGTCATCCTATACCCATCGGCACTTTACAAATGTGCAAAGTGCATAGAGGATAAGCTGCTAGCAGACATCAGGTTTGCAGGATAGAAAATGACAAGCTGTAGATGCCTGTCAACCAAGATCTCATGCCAGATCTCACTGGGAGAGTAAACTCTCACCACCACGTGCTCCTGTGCTAAGTCCATAGCACTTGAACTGTCACTGTGTAAAGAAAATGTCTCTGTACCACCTGTGACCATAAGCACATGCCCTACAATAGACCTCTGCTGGTCTACCCAACCTGCATCACCTGCATGCTGCTCCTGGAAGCATAAGGACCTGATGTCCACAACCGCTTCCCTACTGCCAAAATCTACCATAATCATGCTACCAACTCCCACTGCAACGGAAGCAAGAACTGGAAGTGTAGCCCCAATGGCAAACATGTGAGAACCAAGTCTCAACACAGTCATGGATGCATGAAGTACTATGGCTGCCATATCAACCATAACTTGCTGCTCAACTGATCTGTGATCGTCAAACCTACTGTGTTTCAAGTATGGAGCCAATACAGGCAATGGAGTACTCAGTAACTTCCCCCTCTCCATACTGAAACAACCAAGTATCTGAGAAACATCATCAAGACCATGCAGCTCCCACTGCAAAGCATCCCTGTCCATAAGGAACCATATGGCAAGTAACCTCAGAAGGATAGCGACCTCCTGAATACTGAGACCATAACCTGTCTCACTGCGCATCACATCCTGAGCTCTCATAACAGTATCAAACCTATGAAGCCAAGCTCGAGGGGATTGCTTCTGGCCATGGAGGCACGTACGAAGTAAACATATCAATGATTCCTGCCCATGCGCAATATGACCCGAGTCAATAACTGCAGAAACCACATCTGTCCTGGCATAACCAGCCAATGGATCATACCGGGCATCATTAGCCAAGGTTTCCTCCTCACCATGCATAGCCTCATCCTCATCTGCAAGAGGCACTCTGCATCCTGGGAGTAAACAATAACTATCGATAGAAGATGCATCAACAATCTCCATAGGAGTATAAACCTGTGGAATACTCGAGACATCTGACCGCCGTCTCTGACCAAAATCAGGAAGTAATCATGGCTGTCCCAACTTTATAACCTGTTCACTGTGGGAAAAACCTCCCACTCCAAGGGATATGGGCTGTCCCTGCATAGAATTCGGAGGTATCAATGCACTTACACCCTCCTGGAACACCACTCTCTTGGTATCCATAGTCCTGGGCTGTCCAAACATAGCATCCTCTCTAAAATAGACATTATGGCTGCGTATCAACTCTCTAGTTGAAGAATCCCATAACCTGTAGTCCTCACTGGACTCACTGTATCCAAGGAAGATACACCTCCTCGATCAGGAACCATGAGCATAAGCCTCGCAGCCAAACACACGTAAATGCCCATAACATGGTGCCCTACCTGTCAAGAAGTCAAATGGCACTCTACCATTCAGAGATCTCCTGGGTGACCTGTTAAGCAAGTATGCAGCTGTCTTACATGCCTCATCCCAATAGCATTCGGTAAGACCTGCATACCGTAGCATGCTACCAATGCTATCCAATAGAATCCGATTTATGCCTTCTGCTAAGGCATCATGAGCAGAAAGATGAGGAGTGGTCAACACCCTCCTGATACCAAGTGTATCACATAGATGCTGAAATCTAGGAGAGGTAAACTCTGCATCACCATCAGTCAATCAAGCTCAATAGCTTCTTTCCTGACTGATTTTCAGCATTACCCAAGAAGCGCTGAAATGTATCATATACATCATGCTTCTGCCGAATCGGATATACCCATATGTACTTTGTAGTAACATCAATAAATGTCACAAAGTAAGAGGCGCCACCCAGTGAAACGGTAGGCATAGGCCCACAAACTGCACTATGAACCAACTGCAATGGCTCAACATACCTCTCACTGACTGTCTTCCTCACAAAAGAGGATCTTGACTGCTGATCATCATCACAATCATGACATAAAATTTGAGAGACATCCATAACAGGAATGTATCTCAATGTTGTAAGGGCTTCCATACCTGCAGTAGACATATGTCCAAGTCTGGCATACCATAAACTAGCTGATGGCTACTTACTAATCATAAGCATCTTATCCTGGACACCTGATACATGCAATGCATAAGAGAATCCAACCCGTGATCCCCTAGCCATAACCAGATTGCCTCTAGCAATCTTCCATGCATGATCACCCAAAGAGACATGATAACCTACCTCAACCAACTGTCCAGTACTGATCGTGCTCGTAGTAAGTCCTGGTATATGTCTAACCCTCTGTAGAACAAGAATAGAGCCACTAGGCATAACAAGGTGGATATCCCCATAACCATAGACATCCATAGAATGATCAATGCCCATCAAACCACTCTCCACAATGCATTCCTGATATGCATTGAACCATGACCTATGAGGGGTCATATGACATGAAGCACATGGATCCAACATCCAATCACCGAGAATGGGTACATCAGTGGCCAAGAAGGAGGTGTCAGACATAGACAAAAGAATGGCTTCATCACTGCTACTGTCATTGGAAACCCTGGCATCCACGCCTTGAAGCTCAACATGCTTCTTCTCCTTCTTCCTATCATTCTTAACCTTGCTCTTCTTCTTGTATTTTCTCAGCCATTTCCAGCAATACTTTTTCATGTGGCCATACTTTCCACAATAGAAACATCTAACACAAGTCCGAGATCTAGACTTGCTCTTGGAATTCCCCCTTGAACATGACCTGTTTCTACCAATTGATCGACCTTTGGAGTGCATATCAAGGCTGTATTTCAGCCCATCAGGATATTTCAGCCCATCATGCTGTAACATAACACTATCATGGTCATACATCTGGCATATACGAGTATAAAACTCATATGCATGGTAGTCTACACCCTGTACACCATCCTGTACCTGCAAGTAGACTGACTTCGAGAGTGATGCCTGAATGATAGAGCATGCTTGCTCATCCATGTCATCCCAATCACTCTGTTTAATGCTATTAGGCTTGACACCTTTGCATTGAATGGGCTTATGCTGCCTCTTCTGCACTAACACATCATAAATCTGCTCTTTCCAATACTGAAAGTTTGATCCATCCAACCTCTCAATATCAAAGAGGGCACTACCAGCTGTAGATGCCATATCTGTGGCACAATAGGTCACAACCAAAGAGCAGTATAGTGCAATAGGCAACCCAAATGACCAAAAAATATAGTGTTTTCCAGACCAATCAGGTCTCCAAATAAACTGGCTGATCCAATGCTCAATAGCACTCAACCATAAAGAGGCATAAACAAGAATATATGCAGCCCAGTAACCTGCCAATGCCTGGCAATCCAAGTAAGAGATGCACTGAACCAAATGAGCAATGCCTGCTCAACCAATGGCAATAGGAGCCCAGCTCAACTATCCATAAACATCAGTGCGGCATCCACCAATGCAAATCCATAATGCATCAAAATGGCATTTACTGTAACACCAATGCATCACCTCAAGTGTGCAATCCTTTGGCAACAAAATCAAGCATTCACCACTTGCCAAATGTGCCAAGGTGATTTGCCAAAATGCCAATAATGCCCTTGGACTGAAGTGAGATCCCAATCACTTTCTGTAATTTACTGTGAGTTCCTAATTCACTGTTGTGCAAGAGAAATTCCTACAACAATACCTCATAGCCACTTTGGGCAAAATAACACGCTGTCCCTGTTTTTGAACAGCGATATCTTTTCACTGAAAGACCGGATGCCAAAGCTGTAAACAGCAAAGTTGTAGCTGGTAGAAAGATCTACAACTTGTCAGTTGACTTCAAGAGCCAAATCCTTGTGGATTCTCAGATATTCTCACCTGAAAAACAGCTTCCTGCACATTAGTCACAAATAGACAGTAGACTGCAACTTTTTGTGATTTTACAGAGGCTGTAACTCCTGCAGCTTATACCGGATCAACTTGCTTCCAAAAGCAAAGTTGTAGTATGTTCTGTGAACTACAACTTTCCAGTTTGGCATAAAGTGCAATTCTGCACCAGGAAAGAGATATTCAGTCCTGAAAATGACTGTTTTGTCATTAAAAACCAAAAAAAAAACAGCAGCAACTTTTCAATGACGTGTCAGTCAAGAATATCAATCATTTTCTCGTGGGCTTCAAAGCATAACCAGATATTGAACATCCAATTTCTGAGAAAAATACTTGCATATACTGTGGCATCCAATGCATAAACCGCTTTCTGGAAATTGCATACCAGAGAATAAAAAAATGCCTTTCAAGAGTCCCCAAAATGCATTTACTGCATGTATATGGCCTCATTATATTGGCATTCAAGTGAACATCAAATTGTATGCATTTGTCACTCACTTATGCATCCAAAATGCATCACCAATGGCATATACCAAGTGACATTTACTACATCATTTTGCCAAAAATGCATCAACTTGCCAAAATGCATCAACATGTATGCATTTGCCACTTTTCAAGTATCAAAAAACAGTGTCAAAAATGGCATTAACCTCTTGCCCCAAATGCATTCATTGTGTATGGGAGATATTTCTGCAAGAAGACCTCACTTTCCCTGTACCAAAAGTGCCAAAAAGCACGTCTCAACCACACACCAGTGGGAGCTTGTAAAATGGAAATTACAGAATAGAAAGGGATGAGGTGAGAAGCACTTGTGCAAGATAACACTTTCACATTAACTCATCCACTCGCAAGATCTTGCAGCTCATTAACTCATTGCTTTTGCCTTTACCAAGTTCAGCAAATCCAATGATTCCCGCATATCATGCTTCATGCGCTTTGTGCACTATGAGCAGTTAGGTGTCCAAAGCTGATTTCTGGACCAGGAAAACCTTCCTTCACTTACTTCTTTGCACAAGGAGGATCAACCGTGCAAATTGAGCAGAAATCGTCTGCAGAAGGACGGTATGCCTTACGTAACGAAGAGTTTTGATGACCATTTTTCTCTAAACGTGGCAAGCAAACTCGTTCACCTCTCAGCCCACCACAATGATGACCGCATTCAAGACTCTAAGTACAGGCCTTGCTGAGCCACTCCCTACAATCCTTCATGTGCAAAACGACCCAAATCTTCAACACAGCAGGCAGTCTTCTTGGGAAACAATTGTGTCTTCTGTCGTGCCAAAAACATCATTCTAAACCCATAATAGAGATGTCAACTGCGTTGTGCTTATCATTGACTCTACTACTGGTGATTTTGAAGCAGGTATCTCCAAGGATGTGAGCATGCTCTTCTTGCTTTCACTCTTGGTGTCAAGCAAATGATCTGTTGCTGCTGTAACGAGGTGGAAATTCTTCAATGAGACAACTGTCACTCATCCTCGTCGTCGCAGTCAGATCCACTAGTGCTAGAAAGGAAGACTCCAGCAACGATCCACATGGAGGCCTGGCTCCTACTCTTAGGATGCACTGCTTGAAGCTCCACCGGACTCTCTCCTTGTTAGCCACACTCACCAAGCTCAACCAGGCTCTGATACCAGTTGTGGGAGAGGAGAGCACACACAAAGGGATAGGAGACACCAAAAGTGGTGGAGCAAAAGCTACTCCAGCTTATTCCTCTATCATATATATATGAGTATACATGGGCACTGTACAAGTGGGTGGGCACACTGCCCTTTATCCCAACACCGCCAGCTCGGGGGCCGCGAAGGGGGGGTGGGGAAGAGGGGGGGGGGAGGGCTGAAAGGGGGTAGGGGGGGAAAGGGGGTAGGGGAGGAAGGGGGTAGGGGGGGGGGCTGGCGGCCACGCTGCCAGCCCTGGGAAAGGGGGGAAGGGGATGTGGAGGGGTAAGGGGTTGGGACGGGGCCGGGGGAAAGGGGGTAGGGGGGGAAAGGAGGTGGGACGGGGGCGGGGGGGAAAGGGGGTAGGGGGGGGGGAAAGGGGGGGGGAGGGGGAAGGGGGGGGGCAGAGGGGGAAGGGGAGGGGGGGAGCGGGAGGGGAGGGGTCGAGGGGGGGAGGGGTTTTGGCGGCGGAGGGAGCAGAGGGGAGGGGAGGGGAGGGGAGGAGGGGAGGGCAGGGGGTCGAGGGAGGGAGGAGTTTTGGCGGCGGAGGGAGGGGAGGGGAGGGGAAGGGAGGGGAGGGGAGAAGGGGAGGGCGGGGGTCGAGGGAGGGAGGGGAGAGGAAGGAGAGAGAGGAGAGAGAGAGAGAGGGAGAGGAGAGGAGGGAGCAGAAGGAGAGAGAGGGGAGAGGAGGATTTGACTTACTATCATGAGCAAGAGCGACAAATAAGATTTGACTTACAAGAGGAATGAAAAGGACTTACGAGAAGAATGTTGAAGAAAGCATCAAGAAGAATGTTGAACACAAATTTGAATTCAAAAGGAACGTACGAGAAGAAAGTATGAGAAGAATGTTAAACACAAATTTGAATTCAAATTTATAATGAATTCAAATTTCCCTCTCTTTTTTGAAAATTCAAATTTATGCGTAGGAGGAGTGGGCTAGTTTTTCTTATATATACTTTTCTTTCCATTCATTCATTCTAACTCTCTCTCATTTCATTGAAGCAACCAAGAGCGGAAGAGAAAGGATAAGCGGAGCCTTACTTTTTTCACTTTTTCCAAGTACTTGCATTCTTTTTCATTCGTCTTGTAATTCTTTTTCTTTACTTACAATTCTTTTTCAATTAGTTTCTTGTTAAAGTTTTTGAGTTCTATTTCTTAAAATTCATCTTGTAATTCTTTTTCTTTACTTATAATTCTTTTTCAATTAGTTTATTGTTAAAGTTTTTGAGGAGGGGGGTCTTTTAAAAGGCATTACAATTCTTTTTAAATTAGTTTCTTATTTGAGTTTTTGAGTTCTATTTTAATTAGTTTTTTATTTATATTTGAGTTTGTAAATTTGAGAAATGAGAGAATAGGGAGGGAGAGAAAGAGAGAGGAGAGAGGAGAGAGGGAAAGAGAGAAATTAAGAGAAAGAAGAGGGGCTCTTGGCGGCTGTGGCTGCCAAGAGAGAGGGAGAGAGGGAGAGAGAGAGACAGAGATTCACAGAGAGAAGAGGGGCTCCTTAAATGAGAGAGAAGAGTAGGGAGGGAAAGAAAGAGAGAGGAGAGAGGGGGAGAGAGATTAAGAGAGAGAAGAGGGTCTCCTGGGGGCCGTGGCTGCTTGAGGGAGGGAGAGAGTAGGGAGAAAGAGGGAGAGAGAGAGAAAGAGAGAGAGAGAGAGAGGGCGAGAGAGAAAGAAAGAGAGGGAAAGAGAGAGAGGGAGAGAGAGAGAAAGAGAGAGAGGGAGAGAGAGGGATTAAATTTGAGTTTTTGAGTTCTATTTTAATTAGTTTTTTATTTATATTTGAGTTTGTAAAATTGAGAAATGAGAGAATAGGGAGGGAGAGAAAGAGAGAGGAGAGAGGAGAGAGGGAAAGAGAGAAATTAAGAGAGAGAAGAGGGGCTCTTGGCAGCTGTGGCCGCCAAGAGAGAGGGAGAGAGGGAGAGAGAGAGAGAGAGAGATTCATAGAGAGAAGAGGGGCTCCTTAAATGAGAGAGAAGAGTAGGGAGGGAAAGAAAGAGAGAGGAGAGAGGGGGAAGGAGATTAAGAGAGAGAAGAGGGTCTCCTGGGAGTCGTGGCTGCTTGAGGGAGGGAGAGAGTAGGGAGAGAGAGGGAGAGAGAGAGAGAAAGAGAGAGAGGGAGAGAGAGAAAGAGAGAGAGAGGGAAAGAGAGAGAGGGAGAGAGAGAGAAAGAGAGAGAGGGAGAGAGAGGGAGAGAGAGATGTGTTTATCAAAATGAAACGTGGCGAGAGGAGAGAGGAAAAGAGAGAAATTAAGAGAGAGAAGAGGGGCTCTTCGGAGCCGTGGCCGCCAAAGGGAGAGAGAGAATGAGAAATGAGAGAGAAGAGTAGGGAGGGAGAGAAGAGAGTCTCCTCGCAGCAATGAGAGAGAAAAGTAGGGAGGGAAAGAAAGAGAGGGAGGGAGAGGGAGAGAGAGAGAGAAGAGAAGAGGGAGACTTAGGGAGAGAGAAAGAGAGAGAGGGAGAGAGAGAGAGAGAGAGAAAGAGAGAGAGGGAGAGAGAGGGAATGAAACTTCTCTGCTAGAAGAGTAGGGAGGGAAAGAAAGAGAGGGAGGGAGAGGGAGAGAGAGAGAGAGAGAGAGAAGAGAAGAGGGAGACTTAGGGAGAGAGAAAGAGAGAGAGAGAGAGAGAGAAAGAGAGAGAGAGAGAGAGAAAGAGAGAGAGGGAGAGAGAGGGAGGAATGAAACTTCTGTGCTAGAGGGAGGGAGAGGAAGAAAGAGAATAAGTGGGATGAGGATAGAGAGGGAAACACATAAGAGTTGTTAGAGAGAGAGAGAGAGATTAACAGAGAGAATCAGGTGTCTTGACTATGGCTACAGAGAGATTTAGGAGTCGAGAGAGAGAGAGAGAAAGTAAAGAGAGTTTTATATATTTACATGTTTTATATTATACTTTTAAAAAATCATAAAAGAGTGAATTTATGGTTTGTTTTGAAGGTGAGATAATATTTTTATATATATTCATCTTTTAAATTGAAAAATGTTAACTTTTCTTTAGATACTTGTTCTTCATTTATCTCACATGCAGGTTTAGCCTCTACATCACAACCCCTTCTTTTGCATATTTAAGCCTCTTAAACCCCAGCACATTAAAATGAACACAGAAAAAGAAATTATTTATTGCTTTTCTTTGCTTCGACGGTTGGTTTAGCATAGTTTAGCATAGATTAGATTGCCTTAGAGGAGAGACAATTCTCCAAGTTGCCAATCGAAGCCATGCTCAAATTTTTCTAACTAGTTCCTAATCGTTGTCAATCCCTTCGCTCACATGCGGTTTAACACTCATAACATGCTATTAAATAAGACCTTTTACCATTTACCAAGAAGTTTATCAGTGGGCAGATTGCATGAGCAGATATCAGTGGACAAATTACATATATCAGTGGACAGATTACATGTCATGGGACATATTGGAGCTTGATGATTATTGGTTATTTTTATTGCATTTGTATAAATATTTAAGCTCCTTTATTGTCATAAAAACCCTTGTAAAGCCTTCTATGCTATTTTTTACATTTATTATCATATGAAGCGCCTTGTAATAAACCCGACCATCCCGACCATTCACTATTTAATGAGTATCAGTGGGATGCATAAGTGGATATCATGTGGGCTGCATAAGTGGATATCAGTGGAACAATTTTTAGTGGATAGATTGCATCAATTGGGTATCAGTGCACAGATATCAATGGATGGACAGATTACATGTCATCACGAAGATTGAAGCTTTATGACTAGAGGGCAAATCAATGGATGGACAGATTACATGTCTTCACGAAGATTGAAGCTTTATCACTAGACGACATTTTATATTACTTGTAAAGCTTTATTGGCTAATTTTTTTACATTTGTACAAATATTTAAGCCTTGTAAAGCCTTTTAGGCTATTTCCCACATTTATTGCCATATGAAGCCTGTAAAGCCTTTTGGGCTATTTCCCACATTTATTGTATCAAGGTTTATATATTGTACTTTACTTGTATGTATCTAAATTCTTCATTATCTTTTCTTATAGGATTATGGAGCAATCAGCTAATGTGATGGCTATCCTAAATGACTCTGAGATCAGAGAATGGGTTTCTGATGTCACTTTGAATTTCAAAGGAAAGGAATATAGCCCCAATGGCTTTTGTAGGTGGACTCGATATCACATGGGCAGAAGAGCTTGGTTTCTTCATCCAAAGGAAAAGAGACTCTTTCTACTTATGTCAAAAAGGGAGTTCAATGGTGTTGAAGATCCATGGGATGCTACTTTCTTCAAAAAAGATATGACTTCAAGCCTTGTGGTAGGCATAATAATACAGCGAAAAGACACCTTTGTGGATATTTTAACAAAGAGTTCAGATCCTGAAGTTGGCGGTATTCATTTTATTGTGTCAAGAAGAGACTCAAAGACCTTTGTGATGCCTCCTCCTCAACCATCAAAGTTTCCAGAGCTGCAAAGTGCATTGGAGACTCTTTCATATACTTGGGAGCAATTTCCTAGTGTGGTGGCAAAAAGGATGCATGCAAAGATAATGTTTGAGTACTTTTAGGATGCAGAATATGCTCCTCATATTCAAGGATCTTCACATGAAGGAGATCAAAAAGCTCAAACTTCGATGCAGGGACAAGAAGAACAGGCACATTGTCACAAACGTGCAGAACATGAGCGCAAACTTCTAGAGCAAGAAATGGTGGATGTAACTAAGGATGATGAAAAACAAGCCTTGAGTGCACGGGAATTTAAAAAAATTGAAGAAGATCAAGGTCGATCCACTGCAGTTATGCTAGAAGCTCTTGCTAGCAAACCACGACGTGAAATGCAAAAGGCTAGTACTATAAGAGCCACGGTTCCAAGCAGTAAAAAAAGACATCGTCCCACTGTAGAGAGAGATAATGTGGATGAAAAACGGTTAAAAGAAGAGAAAGATGAAGAAGACTTAGAACCCGAGACTGAAGATGATCAAGATGAACTCACATCAATCAAAAATCTTAATCTGCGTCTTAATGAAGCAGTTACAGATGATGATGTGGGATATATCTAGGGTCAAAGAACGTGGTTTGTGAATGCTAAAAATGTGGAAGCTGTAGCTCTCTTTACTAATAGCCGAAGCCTTGATATATCCTATGCAATGCAAATATACGAGGCTTTGAGAGATGGTAAGAAACCTGTGGCAAGCAATGTGGTCTTGCGCCCAATAATATTTTGTCCAACCAAAAATAGTTTTCTGGATCAAATAACATTTACAGGACCTACACATTTCGAGGAAACCTTCAGTCAATTCTTTAAAGACACTCTTAAAAATATTCCACATGAACAAGGCGAAGAGGCACAAGGTGAGAATATGCTAAAGGAAGTAAAGAAGGAATTCCTTCTTCATTGCAGATTCCAGCCCATTGATGGTCAACATTGGGCTTATGCTTGTAATCAGATCGCAAGGGAAGCAAAGGAGGGCAAAAGACTCACTCCAGGATAATTTGCAAAGATAAGTTCATTCCATTATTATCCTGCAACAATCTGTATATTCAAGCATGAGATCAAGTATTTGATTGAGTCCGAAAGACTTAATCATTATGTCCATGGAAAGCGTAAGATATCCTCAACATCAAAGGTCTTACAGAAGGCAAGGGTTATATGGACAACATTTGGTTCTCCAAATCCTGATTTGAAGCGAAAGGTCACAAAAGTAGATGCCGACACACTCACGAACTTCTATACTTCTTTGAATGCAGTTGTGCCTAGGGGAACTCAAGAGCGAGAAGAAAGTATGACAAGCCTCAAGGTGGTGAGGGACAAATATGCCGACTACACTTCTATCATATTTCGTCCTATTGAAGTGTTCAATGAGATGCTTGAAATGTGCATTGCTTGTGAGCGTGGACAGTTGACCTATGAAGCTCCTTTGTTTATCTCCGACAAGTCAAAGGCAATGGATAAGAAGGAGTTGACGGCAAGGATGTGGAGGCCTATAAAGTACTTACCTGATAAGTATGCATCCATGGCAGTACAAAAAATTTTTAAGAAAGAATGGTTTTTTGGAAAAAAAGACAAAGACCACTACATGGAAGAATGCATCAATGTACAGGTGAGGCGTGATGTAGTGCATAGTGCCATTAAGTATTTGCTGTCAGAGAAACAAATTCCACTTACTCATTGTAACATTGACTATAATGTGATGAAGCATATAGCTTCTTTGTCAACACCCAAGGTAAAGCTATGGGCAAACAGGTGGATTAAAAAGGATGAAGATGGATCAGAAATAGTAACCTCTTATATGAGAAAAGAAATCCCACAACAGGTGGTTGCATATGTGGAAAGATTAATCAGTGAGATAAGGATGCCGACAGATATGCACCAAAGCTTTCAATTCAATGTAGAGGTTACGGCAGAGTCTAGAAAGCTTGTGAACTTCAAGGGAGTCTCAGAAAATGACTTCTTTAAGAATGAGTCAGCATGGGATAAGCCACAACTATTCTTTATCAATGAAGTTTCTAGCGGATATCCATAACTTCATTGATAGAATAGTATATACCACCAGTAGCACAGTGGCGATTTGCAACATTGTCATTTTTGTTGATAAAAAAGACAAAGAAGCCATGCAAGTTACTCTAGAGCGAGCATATTCATCAGATTTGAAGATCTATAGTGGTGTTTATGCAGTAAAGAGAGGCAAGAGAGAATGTGGCATAGCGATTCAATCTCTTGAATCATTCTTTTTGTGTATGCGTTGAATCATTCTTTTTGTGTATGCGGAGTCCCAACCCTAATCACTCCTTACAAAAGAACATAAGAGGGAATTCAAATAATTTGAGATTGATGCTAGAAGAGCAAGATATTCCCAGGTCCATACATTATCAAAAAAACAACTATGGAAGTCCTGCAAAAAGTGGGAGTCTCTTGCTTACCATGATGGAGAATTTACTATCGGCAGGTTGGGAGGTCACCTTGTGCAGGATGGGATATTTATTTGAGGATCTCCTCAAAAAAGGCAACTCCACAAATATTATTGAAAATAAGCATTTCATGGCTTATTTCTAGCTTCAAGCAGATCTAACCATAGGCTATGAAAAAGAGATAGACCACAAGGACACTGATGACATGGATGATTACCTTGAAGATCATAATGTCCCAGTTGATGATGATGAAAAGATGGACTTACATGACCCGTTCATAGAGAGGTTGGTGGATGAAGACTCGATGAAGACAAATATGATGATGCCTTCTTTGATAATTATGGCTCGCAGGGTTATAAAAAAAGGCTACTACGACAATACTTAGCGGTATGAACTCTCTATTTCTCAACTAAATGTAATTTTTTAAATAAGATTTAAATTTAAAGATAATGAATCTAATCTCTCATATTTGTTTACAGGCAATAGAGGGAGAAGAAATGAATGAAGTCACTGCGGAGGCACTCCCTTCTACTTCAACAATGCAACCACCTCTAAATTTGATTGAAGAATCAAATTTAGCTGCATTGGATAAAATGGAGAGCTCATTTGAAGTTAGGATCGTTTTGAAACGAGAACCTCAGTATTTGAGCTTTGGTAGAGACGAGGTTTCAATCCTCTCCAATCCTTTAAAAGAGGTTAAGGACAATGTTATCTTTGCCATTCTCAGGTAATGTTTGTTTATTTGTTGCTACTTCAATGAGCTAACATTTGTATTCACAGTGTAGTTATATATCAGTTTCCTAGTGCAGAATGCAAATCAATTCTATGAGCTAATGTTTGTTTATTTCTTGGTGCAGTGTAGTTATTTCTCAGCTTCCTAGTGCAAGTGCAGCATCGTGTCTACATGCTCGATGCTCTCCTTTCTTCTATTCTTAGCTCTCCTCAAAAGACTATAGAAGATGTTTGTACCTGGTTAAGTCCTTTGAATTTAGATGGGGTGCGAGTCATCTTAATGCCTTATCATGAGGCGTAAGTATCAACTCTAACCTTATTTTTACTATTTCTTTGGCAAGTTTGTGTAAAACAATAATCATTTTTATTCTGGTCGTGTAGCTCACATTGGAGTCTGATCTTCTGGGACCTTGAACTCAACCATTTATGGTTTGTGAATTCAATGGAAGGCTATCATGCCAACTCCCCAAGGTAATTATTCTCTTAATATTTTTGATACTTTCTTATTTTGTATCTTATGATCATGACATATTAATATATTTAATATGTCATGATGGACAGTGCTGCATATCGGCTAGTATCTGCTGTCAGAACAACCACGGAGCAACAAGATCAAGTAGAATTCAAAAGACGTCTGCCAGTGGAGCAAAAAGATGGACACAGCTGTGGGTGGAGAGTTGCCTACAACTGCATGTTGTTTCTTAGAGAGATTTTTGATTTGGAGTTACCAGTCAAAATGGAATCATATACAGAAGCCGATCTGCTAGCATTTCGGGCTGAGAGTATTCAACGTCTAATTACTACCATTGGAAAACAACCTGAAAATATAACTACATTGCAGCATGTATAAAACCTTATCTTTATACTTGTATGCTTGTTCAAGCCTTTAATTGGAATGTGTAAATCTCATAACTTTTTTATATTTTCCTCCAAGAGGAGAAGAGACCGAGTCTAATGAAAGCATGCTATCTTTATACTTCTATGATTATTTAAACCATTATTTTTATTTGGGATGTGTAAATCTCATAACTTTTTAAATTTTTCCTTCAAGAGGAGGAGAGACTCACTCTAATGAAAGCATGTATGAAACCTTTTTAAATTTTTGCTCCAAGCGGAGGAGAGACTCACTCTAATGAGAGCATGTATGAAACTTTATCTGCTTATTTAAGCCTTTATTTGGGATGTGTACATCGCATAACTTTTTTATATTTTTATGGCAGAAGGAGGATGTGGAGGACATAGCAAGTGAAGAAGAATACGATGTAGTCTACTCTCTCAATAAGATGAGTCATGAAAATATGAATCTATTGGAGCAGATTGGAAGTTCATTGACCGCTATCTTGTTAATTCGACAACAACCTCATTTTTTTGAATTTGGTGAAGAAAAGATTTCAATCCTCTTGAATCCTAAGAAAGAGGTTAATGTCAAAGTCATTACAACCATCCTCAGGTTTGATGCAGCCTTTTCTTTGGCTTTATACTTTGCTTATTTTAATTAAACCCAAGAAGCTAATACTTTTTTTTTTAATATAGTAATGTTATAGCAAATTTTCCGCAAAATATACAAAGCGTTTCATATATGCTCGATCCTCGTATTTCGGAAGTGCTTAGCAACAAAGAAAAAACCATACAGGATGTTTGCAAGTGGTTGAAGCACGTTCCTATGAATGACGCACGAGTTATTTTTACAGCATATTATGAGAAGTAAGCATCAAACCCTACTTGTTTTTTCTATTGCATTGCTAAAATTGTCTCAAACACAGTAATTATTCTTTATTGATAATGCAGCTTACATTGGAGTCTGGTAGTCGTGGACATCCTTGCGAATAAGTGCTTCTTTGCCAACTCAATGACATCCATCCATGGCAATGTGTTAGAGTAAGTATAGACTACACTTGTTGTCACTTCTTGACATGTACATTGATATGAAATGCACATATTCACTATTGTTATATGTTTTGATGTGCAGATCAGCTCGAAAGTTAGTAGGTGCTATCAACCTAGTAATGCGGCAATGTGACTTGGCACAACAAATAGAGTATATAACATGTCAGGTATCATATCAAGAGAATAGCCACATCTATAATTGTGGATGGAGGGTGGGCTACAATTGCTTTTTGGTACTTGGTCAAATTTTTGAGATACAAAATGACACCACACTATCAACATATACGGATTTGCATCTCTATGCATTTATAACATGTACCATTCGATCAATCATTGATTGCGAAATGAATGCTGTCAAAGAGTTAAAGAGGATAGAAGACCTCAACTGTACAAACATGGCTTCATTGGAAGAATTGGAAAGCTCTTTTAATGTTAGGGTTATGATTCAACATAGACCTCAGTATCTTGAATTTGGGGGAGAGGAGATTTTAATTCTCTCTAGAGCTTCAAATGAGGTCAATAACAATGTTATGATGGCCATTCTCAGGTTTGATACAAACTTTTGTTCTGCTTGATAATTCAATATTTTGATTAAATCTAATAAGCTAATATTCATTTATTTGTTGGTGCAGTATAGTTATCTCACGATTTGGTAGAGCCGTACAAAACCGTGTGTATATGTTGGATTCCCTCCTTTCTTCTATACTTAGCGATAGCAGAAAGACAATAGCCGATGTTTGGAAATGGTTACAGCCTTTACGTTTACATGGCGTACGAGTCCTATTTATGACATATCACGAGATGTAAGTATCATGGCAACCTTTATTTTCATCTTATACTGGCAACATTGTATTAAATAATAATGGTTCTTAATTATTCGTGTAGGGAACATTGGAGTCTGGTGGTTTGGGACCTTGAAGACAACTATTGTTGGTTTGTTAACTCGATTGCAGGCTTTCATGGCTCAGTGCAAACGTAAGTATTCTATTAGTCTGTTGTTACTTCTATATTATATACCTTATGTAATAGACACACTAAGTTTTTTTAATATGTCATGATGAGCAGGTCGATTGAGAAGTTGGTATCTGCTATTAGAGAAACAGGATAGTACAAAGACTCAGTAGACTTCCAAAAGCATTTAGTAGTAGAGCAGGAAGATGGGCAAAGACTCAGTAGACTTCCAAAAGCATTTAGTAGTAGAGCAGGAAGATGGGCATAGTTGTGGGTGGAGAGTTGCCTACAACTGCATGTTGGATTTTCAAAGAAATTTTCTCACTTAAGCCACAGATCTCATCGGAAGACTCTTTGGAGCTCAAATATTCAGAGGAGGATATACAATTGTTTAGGGCTGAAATTATTCGAGACCTAATTGCTGCCATTAGAATACAACGTGCAACTGAAGCAATATCAGAGCTTGCATTTAAGGAAGAGGAGACTGAGTCTATTATGAAAGCACTGCATACTATAGAAGAAGTAGAGACCCAGTGTACACCTACAGCACCACAGCCTCCACTGGAAGCATCAGAAGAGTTGCCACAGCCTCTGCTTGCATTTAAGGAAGAGGATACTGAGTCTACTCTGAAAGCACTACATACTACAGAAGAAGTAGAGACTGAGTGTACATCTAGAGCACCACAGCCTCCATTGGAAGCATCAGAAGAGTTGCCACAGTCTCCACTAGAAGCATCAGAAGAGTTGTGATGCATGTATGATGTTGTGTTTGTAGTTTTTGTTGATTATACACCAATTTGTGACTTATTACTTAAGTGGCATTTACTGATGATATTTATATAATTATTTCATGCACACAATTTTATGATATGAATGTGTGATGATGTGATTATTTGAAAATAAATCCTTGTGTGATGAGAATTTTGATATGAATATGTGATGATGTAATATTTGTAATATATTTCTTCATGCACACAATTTTATGATATGAATGTGTGATGATGTGATTATTTGGAAATAAGTCCTTGTGTGATGAGAATTTTGATATGAATATGTGATGATGTAATATTTGTAATATATTTCTTCATGCACACAATTTTATGATATGAATGTGTGATGATGTGATTATTTGGAAATAAATCCTTGTGTGATGAGAATTTTGATATGAATATGTGATGATGTAATATTTGTAATATATTTCTTCATGCACACAATTTTATTATATGAATGTGTGATGATGTGATTATTTGGAAATAAATCCTTGTGTGATGAGAATTTTATTCAGTTGGACAGTCTCCACTCACTTAAAGTAGAGCATTCCCAATGCTTCTCTCACTTTATTTCAATCCTTATCCTTATCATCTCCACTCACTTAAAGTAGAGCATTCCCAATGCTTCTCTCACTTTATTCCAACCCTTATCCTTATCATATCGCTCTCTCTCTCTCTCACTTGTAATATATTTCACTCGCAAGTATCAATTCCCAATGCTCCACTCACTTAAAGTACAGCATTCCCAATGCTCCGCAAAATTTTATTCAGTTGAACAATCTCCACTCACTTAAAGTAGAGCATTACCAATGCTTCTCTCACTTTATTCCAACCCTTATCCTTATCATAGTGAACACATCGTGCCTTAGTGCACTTGTATTCTTCCATCCTAGTCCTTCCACAAACACTCTCTTATTTCTTACATCCTAGTCCTTCTGAGTAACTTGTATTCTTCTATCCTAGTCCTTCCACAAACACTCTCTTCTTTCATCGATCCTGATAACTTGTATTCTTCTATCCTAGTTCTTCCACAAACACTCTCTTCTTTCATCCATCCTAGTGCTTCTCATTAACTTGTATTCTTTTTCCATCCTAGTCCTTCCACAGACACTCTCTTCTTTCTTGCATCGTAGTCCATCTCCCTTTTTTTATCATCTCGCTACCCATGGATGTCCTTGGCATTGTCGAAGATATGGAGTTCGGAATTAACAATCTCAAAGAATGGATTGCTGACCAAGGAGCACAGAGAGAGGCCAGAATTCGACAAGGTTCTCCTTTGACACACATGGAGAGAGAGGAATTTGATGCACAAAGGCACGCAGAGAGGGAGGAGACTCTCAAGATAGCAGAGAGTGAAAGACTTTTAAGACGTATGATAAAAGCACGACAAGATCTCTTAGACTTCTTAAGTAATCTGCGTTATCGCAGCTCTCATCATGGGCGATTTGATGCGGATGCTGAGAGAACAATAAGAGCCTCTCAGACAAATTATAAAGAAACAATTTGTGATTGCTTAAATTTCTTCTTTGCATGTAATTATGTTAAGGATACAGCTGTGGAGGCAGTGAAAGATTGGGTTGTTGAGAAGATAAGAGAGACCAATGATGAGATCTTCTACTGTATTAAGGTGTTTTTTGACACCATATGGCTTTGAGTTATATGATCTACTTCTTGTACAAATGTGATGTGCTCTTTTTGAAATGTACTCTAGTTTTAATAACATGTCACGCCATTTTTTTTAATTTGATTTTTTAAAATCTTACTTTTTGTCTCTTTTAACAATGTGATGTCCTCTATTTTTAATGTACTCTAGTTTTAATAACATCTCACGTCATTTTTTCTAATTTGATTTTTTAAAATCTTCCTTTTTGACTCAATGTTTTGTTTTATAAGAGCCTCTTTTTTTAAAATGTTTTATCCAAAATTATCTCACAAAATGAATTTGAACAACGCACGAGTCCAAAATTAATGAAATAGGTGTTCCATGGCCGCGAGCGAGAACCTTCGAGGCTCTCTGTGTTTAATCTGCTCGTTGTGGCAGGGACGCTTTCTAGCATTTAAGAGGTTAGCTCAACTACTCAAACCATAATAGATTTTTGTTATCAAGGGAGGGTACAACTTTTTAAGAGAGCACCTTAAAAGCACACGTTGCAGAGCCAGTGCTAAATACATACAAGCATCAGCTTTTCCCTCGATATAGACGTACATCGATGTCTATGTTTTCAATACCGTTAAGGCCATGAAGTGATGAACTTTCAGATGTGAACACGATGGAGTATCAAATATATGTAGACGAACATCTATGTTTCCAATGCCATAAATTCATGAACTTTCATCTCCATATTCCGTCCGGGAATCATGAACACGATGAAGATGCAACTCCTGCCTTCTTTCCTGCTTCAATTCTTCTCCCTCCTCTTGTTCTTCTGCACCCCCGCATCACTCTCCCCCCGTTTCTTCTACGTTTCTGCTGCCAATTGCACCACTGTCTTCGAACAGATCCCCGGCCCCTACTGGTATGAGGATGATATACATACCGCCCATCTGCGAGATAGCGTGTCCTACGGCGTACCCCTCAACCTCACCTTGAGGGTCGTGGAAGCAAATGTTACTCGCGACGGTGGGTGTGTTCCCATCTCGAATGCACGGGTAGATCTCTGGCACTGTCGATATGACGGTCTCTACAGCGACGTGAGAGCTCTACGAACTAACGGCAAGAAGTGGCTGCGAGGCTATCAGATCACCAACGAAACTGGCTACGCGAAGTTCTACACCATCTATCCTGGTACGCTACTCCGCTCTCAAAGCTTCAACCTTGGATTGGTTTTTACGTTGTACGCCACCCAGCCTAGTAAGCGAGTCTTTGCCTTGAATCAATAATCCTGTGCCGTCTTTTGCAGGTTGGTATAGACGGCGTGCCGTTCATCTACATCTGAGGGTTCGTCTGTACGCAAAGAAAGGCAGCGTCACGTACAACGACACGACGCAGTTATATTTTGACGATGCTCTGTCCGATGCCATTTATGGGAATGTCTACCCATACAGCATTCGCGAGGCGCGCGACACTCGGAACAGCGGAGATTGGTTTTTCAGAAGCAAAAACTTGATCACACTTTCAGGCAGCTACCAAAAGCCGAACGGATACAGCAGCGGCATTGTTGAGCTTAGAGTACCGTTCATCTGACTAGCGGCCGCTTATCTTTTGTGGCTTATCTTTGTGTAATGTGCCCATGTAATCTCACTAGTATGAATGTGCCCATCTAATACATAGCTGCCCACCCCGTTCCTAAAAATATAATTGATTAATTAGTAGTGGAGGCCGCATGGGTGAGACGCCATTAACTTAAGCGAATAGGTGCCAAATAGACACTAATCGATTCGCATGGGATAACCTTAGGTTAATCAATTAGCCCCACCCCCGCATGACAAATGAAGCCAAGTTAGTATGGTTAATGTGAGATTAAATGTCAATATGGTAAAGTGTATCCCCTTTCGACTAGTCTTCTCTTTGATTAGACTTATCTAGACTATGCTTCACTTCTTCATCTCTACAGCCTCCCTCCCTATGTGCTGGCTGTCACTCATCTCCACCAGCCTGCTCTCCTTCGCAGCCTCGCCTCCTTCCTCCTCTCTTCATCTTCTACTACACTTTAATTGGAATCTGATGTAAGATGTTGGCCAAATATGCAAAAGGTTTAGTCTTTTTCTAGCCTCAAAGAGGCTTCTCACCTACTCCAAAAGGCATGGGGCCACATTTTTTTGTCCATTCTTTATATAAGCATTGATATAAGCATCATATGTAGATAGTTTTATTAACATTTTTTTGTTATTATCGATGGCTATTTCAATGCTTGTTTTGTACCAATGGTTATTTTGATATTTATGGTTTTATTTCTAGAGTATGTTGATGGTTAAGGTTTTTTATTTGAAGCTTTTTGGATGAAAACGATATTTGTAAATATTATGCTAGGAAAGTTTGGGGATTTACAAGTGTCATCAAGCACCTCGGGTTTGGTAGAGCAAACTTAAAATCATTTTGATCACCTAGATGAGAAGACATTATGCCAATGTGCATGATGTAAGTCTTCCATAAGTAGATAGCTAATAAGCGCATTCAAGACCATGGGCGATTCAAACCATAGGCACACGTGCAAAACAATGAGGAGCTATGATTTATACATGTAAGGATCATTGGCCTTGTGTGAGACTTGAAATTTATTTCAATACATGAAGATCCTATTTCAAGCGGTGAACGAGAACCAAATGAAAGGTGACATGTTGCATCACATTATTGACCTCATGAATCACCTTAAATGAAAAATATCAATGTTTACTAAAAGAAGCATGGGTAAAGAAGGCATCCCAAGAATGCCAATATGAACCTACAAAAGAAAAGAGCAATCATGAGCAAGATGATTCAATAATGCACAACATGATACCAGAAACTTGCACTTGGAGTTCTTCCATCTAAGAACCCAACTATGTTATTTGTTCCTTGAATGCAAAAGGAGGAGCAACAATAGAATTTTCTAACGACAAGCAATGTGGCTCTTGAATCTAGAAGAAGATTAATTGGAGGAGAAGATCCAAGACCTAAAAAGCCCTCAACTTATATTGGAGCCAAGGACTTCGCATATTCCTCAAGGAGTAACCAATTCTTGGAGTGACCTTGAGCTTGAGAAGAGGTTTGCTAATGTCTTGTTTGCATCCTTGGAATAGCTTGATGGGTTGGACATGGTGGAATGACCAAATTTAGAGCCCAAGTTCTTCTCAACACTTTTTCCACAAATGCTCTAAAGTCTACAATTACCCCATGCCCTACTAAATATGAGGAAGGAGAACAACTAAACCCCTAGGCAAAAGATATCCAACGATGCAAACCAAGCAAAGAGAACCAAAAATAAAGGAAGTTGCAAGCTAAAGTTTGAATCATCTGGACCAACCCATAATGACAACTCGAAGGTGATGACTGCTGCACCAAGAAGTAGGCAAAAAAACCATACCAAAATTTTCATCATTACTTCCTCTTAGAAGAAATCTTCAATGACAATCAAGTAGAATCGAAGGCAAAATGCTAAACATCGACTAGACATCAAGCATGGAGTACACAACAAGCATTGCAAGGGGTATAAAAAGGATGAGTGGTCATTCATAAGGGGTTCTAGAATGTCTACAAAGCAAAATGCTCTACGTGGAGTGCACAACAAGCTTTACAAGGAGAAAAAGAAAAGGATGAGTGGCCATTCATAAGGGGATTTATGCTTTCTACTAGTTTGAGTATCCTTCCCATTTGCTATTTCTAGTAGAGCCATGGGCTCTTACAATTTGAAGAATGTTGATAGATGTGAGGCATTGAGGCATAGGTACACAGGTGATGAATGAATAGTTGCGTGAGAGTGGTTTGAGGATGACAATGTCAATTGTAATTGACTTGCATAGATGATGAAGCAATGTATGGAACACAACATTTGTCCAAACACTTCTTAAATCCTATGAGCACTTGATGCACTTTATTTCACATTCATCTACTATGCCAATTAACATTCGAATGAGCATTCTAAACAAGAGATTATGATGCACGCCAAACTGATCCTTTGAATATTGAGAGCTTTGTATCAGCCAAATCATCTTGTAATCCTCGTTAGAAATCCATAGCCAAAAATGAATATGCACTTTTTTTTTCCCAAATTTTTTAAGAGCCCGCATGATTCCTTTATTTGCATATACTAGATTTAAACCACTAAATTTTCCATCATATTCTTGAATTCTGAGGCTTATTTCAAAGATTGCAATAACAACACAATCATATGAATAGAATTCATAAAGGCCCACAACTGCCATAGCCATATAATCGGTAGAGCAAAGACTGCATTTCTGACTTCAATTGCAAAACATTACATTCAAAAGATAAAATAATAAGCCTGTTGAAGTTCAAAGCAACAACAGATGCACCGCAATTGCTCACTACTAAATGGCAAACCTTGCCACAAACTTATTTCACAGAAAACAGCATAATACAAACCCAATATAGGATTATGGTAAACCAAATGTCATGCAGAATTGAATACATTTACTTCTACAGAAAAAGTTTAACCCAATGCAGGAATTGCGTCATGATCCTCTTCTGAACTCCATATTTCTGAGCAGTGTATAAAGATTTGACTCAAAAAATTCAGGGAAAATTGTGAGGATTTCAAGAATTTGTAGCTATGTACCGAAAATTCAAGAGTAAACTCCGCAAAGAGATCCCATTGCTGTAACAAAAACTGGTCACAGGACTAGTCCAGAAATAAATCCAGCCTCCACTTTATGCCCATTCACGAGGACATCCCAGCACTTCGAGCATTTTCGCTTCCAAAGAGCCAATCTCCGGCTTAACATTGTATTTCCAAGAAATCAATGGTGGAGCTGCATTTAAAATTTGCAAATTAAGTATTCAAAAACCCTTTTGATATTAATTATTGTCGTCCTGTTGCGTATATTTGCATTTCTTTGTGCACATCATTGCCAAGACGATGCCCAATAGATCAGCAGCTTAAAATGACCCACATGGGTATAAAAAGGGAGCAGATTTATTCTTCCCTTTTCTTTTCTTTCTTTTCTTTCTTTTCTTTTGGTCAAGGGGGAGCAGGGAGCATATGTAGTAGGCAGAATTGGAAAAAATAACAAGAGGTAACAGACGAAAGTAAAGAGAGACTATAACATATATCTAGATGAATCCAGGAACATGCCCAAACTCATCCTCTAAAAACACAACATAGTGCAGTTTCAATCTCATGATAGTCACTCATAAGGTTGAAAACCATGAACTCCATCACGCATAGCAGGAACTAGCTACTATGACATCCCCACTGACATCATCAGCGCCCAACAGTGGGTGTAGACCATAGTATAAACACATACAAAACCACTTGAGCATCCATTTTTGTACTGAGTTTCTGTCAGCACTCCGGAGGTGAAGGGCAGACTCGGCCATGACGAAGGCTAGCACTAAAGGAGATCTTCATTCAAGCTACAACTGCTTGTGAAGACCAAACGATTTCATTATAGAGAGACTACCACACACTACTTTGCTATACAAGAGAGTCTTTACACTAGACTACATAAAATATAGACTTACGTTGGTAAAATAATGTAGGAAAATCTCATACGAACAAGGCACTTAATCAGAGGACTCCTGTTTCTAGGGGCACTTAATCCGTAGTGTTTTTGGGCATCCCAGTGGTAACACAAAATGGTCAAATTTTTTAAGGACCTTGCTAATGTAGTTCTAGAGTACTATCTACAGTTTCAGGTCCTTTAACAAATTTTCTCCTCAGAAATTGCAAAAGGCTAAGACGTTTGGGAGGAAACCTCCACTTAAGCCAATACACTACAGTCACACAGAGCTTAAGTTAGTCCAGGTGGACCTGATACATAATACACAGGGATGGTCTAGGTACAGCCATAAGCAGATAATAATGCCATGCAATAATAATCATGTCTCCACTCTCAGCTTAATATGCACTCTTCGAAACAAAAAATAGCACCTGTAGTGTTGAACTAATGAAATGCTTGTGGATGCTCATCAGCTGGACGCGGAGAAAATCATGGCATGATAACCCAATGGGGATAGAAGAAAAAGTTTACATCCAGTACATCAAAGGCATAGGAGCAGGGCACTATTAAAAAATACAAATGCCAAGTAAAAGGCATTGATCCGAAAGTACTGCATGTATTTGAGAAACTGCCATAAGGTTCAGCATTTAAAACTCCTAGCCCTTCTGCCCAAAAAAAAAAAAAAATTCTGCCCAAAAAGAAAACTCCAGGCCCCTGCAAGTTCATTTAAACAAGTCAAACCCACAAAGTCCTGTGCCCTATCGCCACCAAAAAGATGTCAGTGTGAATGCACCACTGATTTTTTCCTTTTACCTACATGTACAGAACTACTAGCCAAGCATTTGGAGACTCCAAAGAGCTCATGCTGCCTGGACACCTCTGGAAGAGGTGCAAACACTAAGGACAACTTACTACAACAAAGAGCCCCGTTAATAAGGCCAGAAAAAACATACAAGACAAGTATAGAGGGTGCATGTAAACATTGGTGAATGAGTAAGTGATCTTGTATATGTTTATGTTATGCACGTCCGTGTGTGCGCACACAGCCATGTAAACAAGTACATGCATATGCTCACACAGCTCCACTTATGCATAAACATATACCCTGGGTCACTGAAGACCGTTATATCTTGGCATACTGAGATCACATGAGGTAAGGGTGTGAGTGCGCCTGTGCATGTGCATGTGTGCACATACAAACCAGTAGAGATGCCAATTCACTGTTGCAGCTGCCCCAAGCTTGCTCATCCTTAAAAACCAGAGCCCACAAGCTTGGTGCTTTCACTAGTACCTTTAAAGTGTTGTTTTTAATGGAAAGTGGTCTCGATATCCCTCCAAACTCACAAATTGTTCATGGCTTCTGAGACAAGGTCAAGGCTTTGAAAGAGGTTCCTGCCTGAATCCTTTAGGTTATGTTTGGATTCCATATGATACCATGTAGGGATCTTCTATTTTTCCGGAACTCCCAAGTATTTGGCCAACAATGCTTGAGAAGACTAAGTATCATAAGATCTAACCACTCCTGGAAGGATGTTTGTCCCTAGCCACAAAAAGAAAGATAAATGTTCATTATCCTAGCTTGTATTAAGGGAGTGCTTCAGAAGGTCTAACCTCTTTTGGAAAGGTGGCATGCTGATCCTAGCCAAAGGAGAAAGATAAATGTTTACCATTCCATAGTTTGCTATATGGTGAGGTTTAAAGCTAAGGCAAAGAAAGACATTTGGAAAGTTCTAAATTCTGTGCTAGGCATGAAATACATATATCTAGATGAATTCAGGAACATGCCCAAACTCAACCCTTAAAAACAGAACACCGTACAGTTTCAATCTCATGATAGTCAGGCTGAAAACCATAAACCCATCACCCATAGCAGGGACTAGCTACTATGACATCCCCACCGACGTCATCAGTGCCCAACGGTGGGTGAGGACCGTATTATAAGCATATGCTCTCACACATACAAATCCATACACCCACACATGCTTGAGCATACATTTATACAAAGGTCTTCGTACTGAGTTTCTGTTGGGACTCCGGAGGTGAAGCTGTGCCATGAGATACATGCCTGTTCTCTAGGCCACAAATGCAATTGCAATGTTGGAAGCAAACTTAAAACTTTTGAACTCAGTGATTCTCAGACCTGAGATCCAAAAGCAAAAACCCCTTGCACACAAAAAAAGTCAAGCCTTTGTCTCACCTGACACCATGATCGATTCTATCCGCCCACCATCAAGACCGAACTTTACTCCACGGTCATATAGCAAGTTAAACTCCAGATATCTTCCACGGCGGAGAAGCTGCCACTGCCTTTCTCTATCAGTATATGGTAATCCCTTCTTTCTCTGAATGATGGGCAAGTAGCTGGATAAGAACCCGTTGGCCAGCTTGCTCACAAAATCAAACACTTGAGCTCTGTTGTTCACTCTGGCCACCTCATCTTCCTCATATAATTGTTGTGTATCGATTGAAACAGGAAATGTTTCTAAATCATCAAAGAAGATTCCTCCAATGCCACGATGTTCTTTCCTTGCAGGAAGGAAGAAATAAGAATCACAAGCAGCCTTGGAACGAGGATACAGACTGGAATCATACAGATCACAAATCTGCTTTAAAAAATGATGGAAAAAATGTGCATCCTCTTCATCCAAATCTGCAGCACAATTAAATGTTATCATTCAAAGTACCAAACACTTTCAAACTTTAAGCACCATAATAAGATTTTCAAAACACAATTGTGACGAAAGCTTACAACATGGTGTTAGATCAGCACCGCCTCCAAACCATCCAGTGTGTCCCACCTGACCAAGAGCAGAGACAATTAGTAAGGAATATGCTATAAGGATAGAGAGAGCTCGCTTGGTCAACTTTTTAAAAAAAATAGCTGAATGTAATCACCTCAAAATAACGGATATCAGATCGGAAAGTTGGGATGTGTGGACTGATAGGATGGAAAACCAAAGATAATGCCCCAGCAAAATATTTGGAGCCAGTTTCTACATTGCGTCCCCGTGCACTCATGGCCTGCATGAAAGAGAATACCTACAGTTGAGCTTGACAAGCTCTCTGTAAAATTAGGCATCCAGGCTAAATTTGTAAGGTTACAACAACTTTTGATGCTTTAGTTTGAAAAATGGCAAGCCTCTTCACCTTACCATGTGCAGACCTCTAGTTCTTGTCAGAAAGCCAGGCCATGTAAAGTAAGCTTGACACAATCTAAGCCTCAGACAACCACTTGAAGAAACCTACATTTCACATAAATATCCAGGAAATCTGGAACTGGATGTCCAGATGCTAACTAAAGGGTATGCAAGCTCACCTGCCTTGGCCCTTGCTTCGCTAAGGTGACCATGAATGATAGATACGTTTGCCGCTGCCTTCTCCATCAAGTTACCCTCCTCAAGCACCCTTGTAATACCATAGCTGGGAAGACAGTAATAAGGATAATACAGATTCAAAGGCATGTTAAGGCTCACCAGCAGAAGCTCCAGAAAAAAGTGGGACTAAGCAAATGTTAGATTGTGCTATAAGCATTCTCTACAAATGGACAGCTTATTCAGCACACATTCAAGGTATACAGCCTTAATTTGTCTTTTTAAGCCAAGCATGTGGTGCCACTAGTTTACGAGGTTTGGTCACATCTTTGCATGGCTTATATAAAATGTAAAATAACACCTTTGTAGCATATAGTTGGACAGCTAGGACACACCCAGGTTGGTAATGGATCGCCCTCCGCCTGGCCATGTACTAGTTCACATCAACCAGCATGCAGATTGGTTGATCACTTATCTAGGACATCTATTGTCCCCAACACACCAAGGCTCCCACCACGGTGCACCGAAGGTGTTTGTAACATCACCAGGACACACAGTCTTATGGGAAATACAAGACTATATGAAGTATCAAGGCCACTTAGCAATTATGGTAAATTAAGACGAGTCATATCTAGTTTAGAATTAATCATTATACACCAGGCTTTGGTCAAACCTCCGTGCACTTGTACAGAACCTGTATGCAAAATCTAGCTCAGGTTTTTCGGTCCCCCAAAGGCCCAACAATTGACTTCTAAAAATGACTATAAAGGGTAGAGGGGTATAAGGAGATTTTTTTAAATATTAAAGCCATTGTAAGTCAAACTCAACCTACAGCAGTTAGTTACTTGGTTCAGTCAGTTTGTATGTGCACAAGGTGCATGCGTGCATGTGTGAGAGAGAGAGAGACTCCTGCCATCTCTCTCTCTACCTGAAGCTCCAAATCGCTCTCTCTCTACTCCAATGTGTGGTCCTTGCAATATTCTACATTCCTTACGAAATCGTTGACTGCTTTTGCAGTTTGGGTGGTGATCTTGCATAATCTGCAGTTCAGCCTGTTCCAGGTTCAGTCACCAGGGAATTGTGATTTTTCCCTAGGACACCTGATCACTGCAGACTCCTCCAAATATTGTCTTGTCTGCTCCACGAGGAGTTTTAGAGGAGATCGATACTCCCCCAACACAATCGCTATTTTTGAGCCTACGTCCTACAGAATCCCTGCTTTTGATTGTGAATTACGTTGGAGAGATCCTGATTTTACCCTCTAGTGCTTGCTCACTCAGTGTTGATTTTGCAGAGTTTTGTGGGATTTGCTACACGGCTGGAATGTGACAACAAAAAGCCGCCTTGAGATCCGTGCCACGCCATACAGCTGCTCAAGATGCGGTCTAACAGCCGGGGCTGCTTCTAGAGCTTGCAAGAGCTGGGGAGAGAGTCAGAACAGCAGCCAAAGAGCAAGAGCAGCAGCAAAATCCTATGAAACAGCCACAGGAAGCTTCTGCTAGACGCCCAAGCCTTCTAGAGAGTAAGAGGAGAGGGATGGTAGGTGGGGGTAGGGCATGCATACACATGGATGACAAATGGCACCTCCTCCTTGCCATTTGCCCGTTCAGTAAAGTCCTAACCCCCATACCAAGGACAACGTTGGTTGTCCTTGGGCCCAACCTTTAAACCCCTCTTTAAAGCCTTTGCCTTGCCCCTAGGACCTAGTGGTGCACCTAGACTTTGCCCCTAGGAACTTCTAGGAAGCGTGCACTTCCTCTAGCCAGTCCCTCACAGCCAAACCATTACTACACTTAGCCATGGTTAACCCCAGGTTAAGTTGGGTTGAGTTACAAAGATACTTTACATCACTTTTCCAAGTCCCCGTGACATTATCTCTGAATGTTTGGACAAGCATTGGACACCTTATGGGAACACCCTTTTAATTTTCTACTATTGGTCATTATTCAAAAGCATTAAATTGAATTTAGAGCATCAAATCACTTTACAATAATCAGTTGTATTATATACCCTTGTAAGACTAGAATATGTCCAATCATACAAATTTAGATTTTTTGTTGTTCTAAAGACAAAAAATCTACATAGAAAATAAAAGAGAAAATGAAAGAGAAGAAAAAACAGGTAAACAAAAACTTTTATGAAAAACAAAAGGAAGACATACTAAGCAAGCAAAGCAACAACTATGTCGTCATCAGTGCCCAAGCATAAGCAGCTATACTGGGTTTCTAAAGACCTGCAGAGTCTCTTGGGCAAACCTAGTGCTTACTAAAATACGTCAAATAAACAAAAGATAAAGAAAACAAGAAATAAAGAAGAAGGGAAGAAGGTGACTAAGCAAAATAAACAAGCAAGTCAAGAAACAAAATCTTCAAAAAAACAGGAATAAAATCTCTCTCTCTCTCTCTCTCTCTCTCTCTCTTTTAAAACATAAAAAGTTAAATGGACCCTTTACACTTATGTATCGCTTCCTACAAAGAGGCAAAATTACAATCCTAACTTAGAAAGCACAAGCATACTCAATCAAACTCTCTTTCGAAACTCTTGGGAGTTAGGGTCCTAGAAACTCAATCAATCAATCAGTTGTATTAGTCAAACTGTTAAGAGTTAGGGTCCTAGAAACTTTGTTCAAGAGTCACAGGTCTTGTATCTCTTTTTTTGTGGAATGAGGAAATGCAGTCTCATTTGCAAACCCCCTTGGGCATACTTTGCTAGGGTAAGCAAAGCTAGTGCAATTAAGTTTCAGGAAAGTGCGGATGATCCTCGACATACGTTGCTGAAAGTATGGTTGGAGATCCAATCCCGGTTCTGTTGGAGGTCACTGCTCCATCCTACGTTGACCAGTACATGGAAAAAAGCCTACATGCCCCACCCTATATGACTAGGACGTGGACGAAGTGTACCTGGATAGTTTGTAAAAGTTCAAGGTGGGGAAAATTTGTTGTTGTCTATGGGCAGCAGATCTGCAAACATGTGGTGCGAGGGCCTACTGCAGTGTAATGGCAGCCAGATTTAGGCTGCATATGAGGCCTACATATAGGCATTGCAGGGGACCCAGTTGGGCCCAGATCTACGGAAAAATCTATCTACCACAGACTGTTTTACAGTGGGGGGGTAGTTCACTTCAGGAAATTTTAAGGCTTACACTGCAAGAAGCACGGAATCAAGAGAGTCAAGTCAGCTAACTACAATGCATATATCCCAGCATGACAGGGTGGCTGAGAGGAAGAACAAGGTAATTACAGAACTGGGAATATGTAAGCTTCAAGCAAGACTTGCACATACTGTCTAGGGTGAGGCAGTCTATGTGGAGAAACAGGTCAAAGACCAAAGCAGTATGAAAGGAAGGCTCCTTATGAGTCATATTATGGTAAGAAGCCTATTTTTGCTAGTTTAAAAGTTTTTAGTTCTGATGCGTATGCCCATGTGAACAAAGCAGACGAGAATAGGTCGGATCCCAAAAGTAGGAAATGCATGTTCGTAGGTTCGAGCGAGAATCCCAAGCCTACCACTTCTATGACCCAAAACAGAAACAATTGGTGGTACGTCATGCCGTTATCTTCCAAGAGATGAGAAAGTACAACCATGATCTGATGCTTCAAAAGTTTCCCCAAGGGCACCTAGATTTGCCATTGAGCAAATGGTAGAGGAGGAGGACGAGGTTCTAGAGAAAGATGAGCTGTAACACCAGAGGGGGTAGATTATGATGAAGCATTTGCTCCAATAGCAAGGATGACTACCACACTTATAGTAATAGCCCTGGTTGCCCGCCAATATTGGATCCCAACTCCACTACTAGGTTGGATCTAACTCTATCCTTCCCATCCCTATCCCCAAGACCGATAACTCAGATTTCATCTTTGCTCTCAACCAGCGGTGGAAGAAAGCAGACTCCAGGATACTATGGGTCAGAAGTTGAGCTGATGTGGCTCAAATCCATGCCTAGAGTGGACTAGTGGTAGAAGTCTCAGGATTTGAAAATCAGATGGAAAGTGTAAAATGTCTTCCGCCTTTTGTGGTACACTCTCCTGCCAGAAATGTATGGAAGACAGTCCATATACTAGAGGAGAGCCTCTGAATTGGAGTGCAATTATTGTCGAAGATTCTTGCAAGACCAATGGACAGAAATCAGAGCACATGCACTCTGGTTCATCTGGGCATCTAGGGATAATTTCTTTTTTATTAATGAGGATACTAATCCTGAAGCTATGTTCACGGCTTGGTTCCACAGGAAGACAGTCAAAGCAGAAATCACAAAGACCCAGCAGCAACTGACAGCTCTGATGGACAGAGATCAAGAACTGTACAACTTCATACTGGAACTCATGGACACCATTTGATGCAGATCTTCCCTGCTTTTATCTGGTGCTGGTCTATCTGCTGCTAGTATGCAGAGTTATTCTTTTTTCAGGCTACATACTGTCTTTTGGAAAAGTGGCATGTTTGATCCTAGCCAAAGGCGAACGATAAATGTTTACCATTCCATAGTTTGCTATATGGTGAGGTTTAAAGCTAAGGCAAAGAAAGACATTTGGAAAAAAGATTGTTCTACTTAAAATGTACTTATGTTTTAGATAATTTTAAACAAATTTTCTCTGCTAAAAAAAGAATACAGACATTCCTCAGAGAAGCTTCAGGTGGTCTGCAATGCACCGCAGGATTGTACCTACCTATCATGAGCACACATCTAGGGGGCAACTCATACATAGGTGAAGGCAAAAGGATTGGATTGCAAAAAAAAAACTCGTGAGATTTGCTGTAATAGAGTAGGGTGGGCCCACCATTGGCAAAGCTGGAGGGCATTTCATAAATAGTAGAAGGCAAAAGAACCGGAACGCTCTATTATAGTGAATCTCACGAGTTCTTCACGAAATAAGCTCAAGTACTGACAAGAAGACAGGCGATTTATGCAATTCGATAGTATAAGTTGCACCTGATTCTTTATTACAGAACACTCTACGACATTTCGATGTTCACACCTGCTAAAACCTTCTATCCGTATTAGCAATCAATGATAAATACCCTTGATCGCTTCATCATCTGCCATGCGGCGTTTTAAAAAATCATTGGTTGCTCGGGCAGGGCTCATATTCTTAAGATTGACTGAGTTTTTACCAAAATGTAAATGGACATTCTGGACATTCATCTGCACCAACGAAGAAGGGAAGAAATGTTCATGATAAACCCTGTTGAGACACATTAATAGACGTCGTCCACGAAGAAAGCTTCTTGTTGGACTTACCCAGCAGACGGATCATCTCCTCTCAGCCATTTGTCGTAGCAAAACTCTTTTCCACTCCCGTCGACTGCAGCCAGCTAAGGACGAAAATTGGAACACAGCATTTAATCTAAAGACCTCCGAGGTAAGATTCTGTCCGTAGCAAACAAGCAGAGAAGCGGGGGGAAATTTCCTGTACCTGGCCACAAATAGACTCCTGGGAAGTGAGAAGAAATTCTTCGAACGATTGTTTGGAGAAATTGAGGGTAGGAAGAGCAGGAGATGAAGAGGAGGGATGCGTGAGGAAGGCAGCACCATAGCTGAGCTGCGAAGAAGGTGCGATGGAGAAGGGCATCAAACGAGCTGCAGCAGCAGCCATAGCTATCGCTTTGCTCTTCTTCTTCGGGAAAGGTTTGGTTGATTTGAGGGCATTTCAGGGAATGGTTTCGGGGAGAGGCCTTTCTCGAAGGAATGGGCGAGCACCTGGAAAGGCCTAAAGAATCTGAGCCACTTGCTGATTCTTGGAAGGAACCCGGGGCCAACTGGTACCCCGCCCATTCCCCGAAGGACACCAGGGCCATTCAGTGAGACTGGCTTCAAGGAGAGGAGCACACACACACTAGCATCTGAAAAGGTGCCAGCAGTCGATTCTTAAGAGGAAATTGGTGACTTGATGCCGAGAGCCAATTCTCGGGGTGGACACCAGAGCCATCTATAGTAACCGTCAGATGGCCACGGTTTTCTCTTGGGAACCGGCTCCTAATGCCAATGTCCTCTAGAGCAGGCGTCACAATGCAAGGTTGGGAGGTGACACATGTAAGGTTCTGGTTGGTTGAAGTGGCGGTTAACATTGGCGAAGGGGACACGTGGAATGGGAAATCGCTTGTGTTGTACTGGCCTTTGATGGAATTATAGATACCTCCCCTTAACCGTTGAAGACGACAATCTTCTTTGTAATCCACTTTTCATCTTGATCTTAATGCGTCCAGAGGATGACTTGAGTGAGCTTAGGATGTGGCAAAAGTAAATTGGGAAAAATCTATAATTTCATCAAAGGATAACATGCAATTCACAAGCAATTTGCCATTGTGGCTAGGTTGAGTGTTTCTTTTCATGTGCTAGGATCGAGACTTTAGAGATTAATGAATAAGGGAAATGGAAATGCTACAAAGGCTAAAAAGGAAGCAAAATCTCGTTGCTTTTATCCAGAAATCTTAGCAGTGCAAATGCTAAATAGTACAACAATACTAAATAGCGGTATTTAGCATATGAGAGTAGTACCTAGCATATGAGATTGGTACCTAGCGTATTGATAGTCGTACCTAGCATATGACAGTGGTAAAATCCCAGACAAATCAGTCCATTGATGAGGCGCTAATCATGGAAGGAGTTAACCAACCTATTTTTAGAGAACCCAACTCACTTGCCTAGAAATCTATAAAATAGGGGCAAACAACTAGGGTGGAGAACTATACATTTAGCGAATGCCTTACTCTCTTAATACATAGAAGACGTCTATAGACCAAGCCTTGCATAAATGTGCCCACTGCTTAGTCGTCATTTGAGATCATGAAGTCCGCTCTCATATGGTGGGAGGATGTAGATAATACCTTGCCAGCCTTGGCAACAAGGATGGTTGCTCAGGGGACTTGGTGGCCTCCCATTACTAAACGGATGCGGGCAACCCAAATGTTCCAAGCAGTGATGCTACAACCCAGATGTTCCAAGCAGTGATGCTAGACATAGTCTCCCATAATTTGTCCCCTAGCAAGGCATAGGGCATTGTCGGGAGGGAGGCCTCGAGTCCTATGCCTCTATCCGAAAGACTCGATGACCTTGGATCTTGTAAGCTAGAGAGGCTCGATCGATGGAGAAGGTGTGACCCCTCCCTTAGCCATGCAACCCTCCCCTAGGTGAAGTCTCATTGCATCCTCTATGTCCTAGCTATGATCCGAAGGGCCGCCAACCACATCCTCTATGTTGTAGGGCAGCTCCAAAGACAATGTCAGATCATCTCCATACCTCTACCCATGCGACTGTGGCATCTACCATCAACTGCATCTGCTTCAACCAAGTATCAATGGAAATCCTCAGTGGGCCACCATCTAGAAGAAATATGAAATCTTCCGTGAGCTACGGCTGGTCCATAAGCATGACCAAAATCTAAGATAACCTCCCGGGGTACCTATTGCTCAACTCAGTGCCACTCTCTTAGGGAGTCCAGGCTACTACCTCAGGCTAAAGAAGATGACCAATGTGTGTCGTGTATGAGAAGAAGGGCACCTTAGAACTCTCTTTGAGTGCCTCACTCATGAAGGCAAAACCACTCTCTCGCTAAATCCACTATACCCACAAAGAGGATGGCCCTTCCATAACTAAAGATCCCACTTCGACCACTCTTGCGCCCGTGAATCGAACTGGTTCAACGGTCCAAAGCACAAACAAAATGCTCATATGATCCCTTTCCATTTGATTTTATATGTAACATGACCTCATTTGGAGTTTGCAATCTAAAAATATGGCCATTCGAGTTTGGCTATTTTTTTGTGATCAACACACACTTTTCCACCCCAAAAAAAGCCATGTCGTCTAGGTTTTAACCCCACAACACATATAAGCAACTAATTTTCTAAAATTTTCCATTTCAAAATAATATTATGAGAGGGAGTATTTTTAGTTTGTAGAAGCTAAAAGGAACGGAATCTTCAATATGCAGAAGGTAAAGGAAAAAGAGGATGGTGTTGAGTCATACTAACAAGGTCCCTTTCCTAGCCTTGGGGCTTCTACTCACTTCCAGCTCAATTTTTTATTCACAAATATTATCCAAATAATTTAAGGATCTTCTTCTTTAGGGATTTGGTCCAAGGTCTTCAATTGTGGGTGGTATCCTTAGTCCTCATTTCTCAAGATCCTATCTCCCATGTTGAGATTGGGTTACACTCCCATTCATTACAATACAGTTTCCCTTGATCCCTTCCCTATTCATATTGCAAATATTTCAAAGGGAATGAGAACTCGAGGGTTGGCACAAAGATGCTTGTCATCTCAACATATGTTTCGATATTATAATACTCAGGTGATCGCCTTACATTATACTACACACACTTATAACTAATGGAGTCATTAGAGTTCTCCTTTCAAGGCAAATTTCAAATACGTTGGCATTTTTCATTATGATACTTTTTTCACGGTACATATGCAAAGTCTTTTTTGTCTCTAGATTCAATGGCAACTTTTTTTATTAGATCTCTAGAGTAATGTTGGATGATGTAATTGAGCCTTGATCTCATAGGACGTTTCGGCCTTCTATAAGCTCTCTCTCTCTCTCTCTCTCTCTCTCTCTCTCTCTCTCTCTCTCACACACACACACATACATGAGTGCATGCATGCACACACATGTGTTTTTGTGTTTGTCGAGGGGCGGGGGGGCACAGGGCTAGTTAGGTAAGTGATGTGGTTTCCAAAAGTATAAATGTATTTATGTTTACTTTTTTATCGTATGGTTTTTTATAAAGAGTTTACTAATTGCTACATTTTGACTCTTTTGGCTCTCTTTCCTCTATGTTGTCCTTGGCATAATATCCCAAATTACTTTAGTAGAACCATCCAAGTGCATTTTAATAGCCACTTGAGGTGAAATCAAAACATCATTGTTATTAGCCCAATACATTGTAATTTGTTTCCTAATTCCATATAATGGGCACCCAATGTTCAATCAATAACTTGTTTCCTAATTCCATATAATGGGCACCTAATGTTGAATCGATTCACAAAATCTGGGCCATCCATCTCCATTAACACATGTAGAGAACAACTTGCTAAGAGTTATATGCAATTCTTTGGGCTTGCGATGAAATTATTGAGCAACAATGGTATTGAGGAAAAATGTGTATTAGTCACTAGAAAATAGCCAAACTTTGGCAACCCATATATTTTGATTGCCAAGTCCAAATGGGGTGGTGTTATATATCAAATTAAATGCCAAGGTATGATTAACATGAATATTGTTTTTGTTGCACGATTTCGTAACTCTAAGCTTACGAAAATAAGCATTTTATGAAGTTATGGCTAATTTTCTCCATCAAATTTATGACAAGGTCTCTCAAGGGTTGGGATGGTGGATCGCAAAACAACATTGTCAACAAGCAAAGATTGTTGGAATGCCACATGTTAAAAAGGGACAAAGAATGCCTCACTTGGAGAAAAGATGATGCCTCCCAATTGCACACTCGAAGAATGGGCTATAGGCCTATCATCTATCTAAAAAATTAGTACACTACCTCTAGTCTAACCTCAAGCAAAAGCTCCAAGCACATCAAGTTCATTGATTGGGTACTTGCAAGCGATCAGAACAAGAATCAACTTGGATTTCAATTCATGAAGGCATGAAGTATATTGCACCCCTTACTTTGCGGATTCTGCTACCTTTGGCATATGAAGTTCATAACTATCCAACCGATACTTTCTTCTTGCCTTCTTCAATATTGGCATACTAGAATTATATAATAGTATCATTATATGGTATACCAAGAACCCATTTGTTTTGGAAACCATCTAGTAAATCTCTACCAAATTTTTTCCCAACCACCTTGCAAATCCAATAACTTTTAAGGGTCCATAACTCTAGACCCATAAAATTATGCACTTTCATTTTGATGGCCAAAGTAAATATTTATGATTATATATAAACATTCGCAAACCACTCTCAATGTGCCAAGGTGAGCTCAAACCCGCACAAGGCTTCCTAGAAGTCATCATACAACCAACTCTCCAATAACAATGTGGCAACCATCTCCATTCCATAAATATATGTAATAAATGTACATATACATAAGCGCATGCATTCATTATGTTCTCAATTTGTGTGCCCCCTTCTCCACCTTGCCCACACATTTTGTTGCCCTCATACCATGAATTCAACACATATAGGATAAAGGACCACATGTTGCATGTCCTATCATATTCTTGGCCTAGTCTTAAGAGTTGCTGACTTGTCACAAATGTCAAACATCATGGAAAGTTTGGGAGTCATCCATCCCTTCAAGATTTCCTAAAAAACCCATTGTCTCCAAGCAAACAAGTATGTTTTACATGTGTCATGAAAATGTTAATATACCCTTTTGTTCACGAGTTTGTGAATGTGTTAACATCGCATCACTAAGATTAGACTTGTTGCATTTGTGAAAATGATCACCTCTCCTTGCAAGAAGTCTCTAGAGGGTATGGGAATTATAGTAAATAGTGTTTGGATGAAAGAAACCTAATTAATATCAAAGAGGAGTTTAGAAGCATTGATTCTGAATTTTCTTTGAGAATTAATTTTCAACCTTTCAACCCTTTGGGTATCCTTCGAGGTGAACAAAACTTTTTCTAAACTTCCACGTGTTTGTAATAATAAATTCTCTCTAAACAATTCCACCCTAAGTGAACGATTTAAACACATTAAAAAATGCGATTCTAGTCTCTCAGGTTCTGAAACATGGCAATTCGGTGTTGTACCAAGGGTAGTATATTAAAAATTGTTCATTCCTTTACTTGAGAGAACCACCAATAGACCAATCAGAAAAATACAAAAGCAGGCAATGCTTACATGCATGAGCCTTTTTTAGCACAAGCTGAAAGGTGTTCAAGTCAGGTTACAGTTCACGATGCTGTAATGGAGGCAAATTCAAGCACCCCAGAGTTTTGGCCTGCTTTCTTAAGCTGGCCCAAACAAAAAATGTCACATCCTTTGCGCTACTGAAATTTGGGTTGGATAGGAGTGTTGGAGTCAGCACCAATGGTACAAGCAGCTCATGCTATAGACAAAGGACACACTCAACTGCTCAATCAATGATGCAGATGTCACAACATTACCTATACAGAATACAAAATCCTTTCATTTTGCATCAGGATTCAGGACAATGGAAGCAATGCTGGTCATTTCTCGTAAACTGCACACTGACTTGCCCGAAAAGTTTCTGGCAACAGCAGCCTTAAGACCAAAGCCTCAAGCCTCTTTGCCCCAGGTCCAGGCTTCAGTATATTTGGATCACCAGAAACTGCACATGGGTCTCCCTTACTATAGGAACCTATGCACCAGCCACCAGGTGTTACGTGATCCCTTTCCCTGCCCAGAAGCTCCTTGTCAATCTTGTCCAGCAACAAATCATCTGCCCTGAATTTCCTACCAAAAGCTGCCCCACTTGTGGTCATATTATCAAAGTCCTTTAGACTTAGTGTGATAGGGTGCTGTTTTGGGGGAGTGTCCCATTGTATGTAATGCAAATCATGGTTCACTGTTGTGTTTCGAAACTCTCGTGTGTTGCATAAAACTGTATGAAAGTAGCCTTCCGGGGAGGACACAAAATTTGTATAATACATTAACATGGTCCGAGGGAGATTATCCCAACCAAAGATACAGTATTCGATAAAATTCCTTGTCAGTGCCATCCAAGCTGACCCTGCAAATGAAAATACAAGACAATCATTGACAATTTAACTTCGTACCATATGAGGACAAGGCCTATAGAGCAATATAGTGTCATTGCCATCAATGACTTGCAATACTTGCAGTATAGTGTCATTGTCATGAGTGACATTTTGTAACAGAAAACAATGCACATTTCCTGCTGTACAGATCTACAAACATGATTTAAGGGACTCCCGCTAAGAAAACTTTTTCAGGGATGTAAGAGTTTCTCCTAATGTATTCACTGAAGCTTGAAAACATTCTTGGAGAGGCAGTCCTAAACTAAGCATGCAGACAACAGTCGTGTCAAGCAGAGAGTTTCTCCTAATGTATTCACTGAAGCTTGAAACATTTCTTGAAGAGGCAGTCATAAACCAAGCATGCAGACAATCGTCAACAGTCGTGTTAAGCAGACATTAGAAACTATGTGCAATAGCTCCACTTTCATAAAAGCCCCCAAAAAAAATATTTTAAAGAGTTTATCTTGAGATATTCACTGAAAGCTTCACAAGATTTCTTGGAGAGGCAGTCCTAAACCAGTGATACAGACAATCATCATCAGTCATATCAAGCACACATGAGTAAACAGCTTATTGATTGAACCTATAGTCCCATAATTGATTTCTACCTGCAATACATTGTATTATTCTCAGCCTTCACAAAGCCCCCTGGTCACATCATTTTCATACATCACAAAGCTTCCAAATTTTGTGCTTACTGCCACAGACTGGAAATAACATGGAAAGTCATTTTTTAGCCCGTCTCGTGATTTAATACACCTGAACTGGCAATATTGAGTAGTTTTGAGTAGCCATATGGCGTGAATTTCAATACAGAGCTGTGCAACGTAGCAGAAACACTAGAAATTATGGACACTCGGGCGACGTTCACTTTGCCCAAGGGCTAAAATGTCAACCCAAGCAAACCAAGAATCCTTGATGAACACCTTCCTCATCTTATGGTATTTTTGGGAGCTCTTCATTGGGCACTACCCCATCCTCCTCAAAATACACATTCGAATCATCCATTGCCTCATCATGAGCACACATCGCGCATTCTTCAAGGTCATGTACAACCTCCTCGCATCAAGTGTGGCGTCTTTTATGCCCACTCCTCTCTTAGTTCTCATCTATAGCTAAGAGAGACTGAAGTTTCATGTAGGAGAGTGCACAATGCCACTCTTTTCCTTACTAGGGGCCCCTTCTTGATCTTTGAATCAAGGGAAATTAAACGAGGTTGGTGGCCCCTTCTTGATCTTGGAATGAACTATAATCCATGTATACAAGGCAAACTAAACGGTGTTGGTGGCCAATTTTCTTGTTGCTATTGATGATACCCTCCTAATAGAAGATAGAGCCACCCTGATCACCCACTCACTTCATGATGCCACTCTTCCGTCTTTTCCCCACACCACCAAAATGTTAGAGATGAGCATATGGTTAGGGCAGAGAGTGAGGGCCTTTGATGTGGGTGTGCCCACCCTTGTGAGGTTAGCTAAGGAGTAGGGTTGGGAGCCTACCCAGGCATATGCGTCTGCCAGGGGCTAGTGATGTGCCCAGCCACCTTTGAGGCAGTTCTGGCTGTTTGGATGCTGAGCCAAGGCCCTGTGCATGTACCTGAACAGGACAGTTCCAGGCTGTTTCACAGCCCTAGAGGCGCCTGGTTGATGGCATGATTCCAGCCCCTCTGCTGCACCTTATATAGGCCAGGTTGAGGGGCCACCCCTTGGCTGTAGGACCTTACCTGTTTGGTTGGGTTCCTAGGGAAGCACACCAGGGCCAGATGCACGGAAGGACCAACCTGCTGGTCAGCCCCCTATTGCCAGTCCAGTTGGCCTTATGGAGCAATTGGGTCGACCTGTTTGTACCAGCTGACTGGGGTGGAAGGACCGACCTGCTGGTCAGCCCCCTACTGGCTGTCCACTCGGCCTTATGGAGCAGTTGGGTCGACCTGTTTGTACCAGCCGACTGGGGGGGTGTAGAGCCTATATATATGCCCCCTTCCCGCACACACACACTTGTTGTATCATCTCATTATTGGAGGTTTTCCCTCGGACGGCTTTTCCCTGAGATCACTTGCAGTGTCTCTCCTTAGTTTCCGCTGCACTCACAGGGTAGAGACCCGAGACGTGGAGGGAGTCTGGAGACAGCAAACTGTGTGGAGGAGGTGTTTGACAAGGAGTGTGCGAAGGCGTGGACTGTTCAGGTGTCAAGGAAGGTGCGAAGTCTTTGGAGGGTGTTTTCAGATTCGAAAGGAGGTGTTTTCGAGGGACAGGACAGCGAAAATGTGAAGGTACCTACGCCCCAAGGCTCTTCATTATCTTCTCCAGCCCTCTCCTCCCTTTCTCCGTCAATCCCTTTCTCTACCTTCTTTCCCATCCACCCTCTCTTCTCAGTTCAACTCTCTCTTCATTTTGACATGGCTACCCTGGCTGAGATGGCCGAGAGCAAGGTGAAAATTCCTGTATTACCCACCTTCCCCCAGACCGTCAATTGGATGGACTCAATTACGGTGTGTGGTTGGTCATGATGGAGTTCTTGCAGTCATATGATTTAGCAGACTTCATATTGCTGGGGGTTGTCAGGCCTGATCCCCTTGCAGAAAATCTAGGGATCCTGCAGCAGCAGCAGGACAAGACCATGTCTCAGCTAAGACTGAGTCAATGTGAGGGTAAGGTCTTTCATTTTCCCAAACTGTACTCCTCAAGTAATTAATCATGTAAAGCACATGACGGTGGCCAAAAGCATTTGGCATCGTTGTACAATAGAACATCAATAAGTTACAAGCTTCAGCAAGAGATTCTCCAGGCACGGAAGCAAATATCATACAAGGACATGGCCATAACAATGCTGTCCCACTTGTCTTCCCAATACTCTGCATTTATTTGTCCTTGATTACCAGTGGAAGGAAGAATACGTTAACCTGGGAGGAACTAGTACCCATGGTGCTCGACCAGGAGGAGAGATTTCTAAGTCCTTCCCAAGACAATTGCTCAGAGGCTTTGGCAGCTGAGCATAAGGGTAGGGGTAAGCTGACAGATGCAGAAAGAGAGGACATAAAGGCTTCACATACATGTAACCTTTGTGGCCAAAAAGGTCACTATTGACCGCAGTGTCCTCAAAGGAAAAGTGAGAGGACTAGTGAGAAAAAAGAAGCAAATTCTACAGCCACACTTCGATTGTTCCAACCTTCTAGTAGCACAACGCAGGATGCGCTGCCTGCATGCCTTCTGGTTCCAGACGAAGGATTTATATATATACCTAGATGAATCCAAGAACATTCCGAAACTCATCCTCTAAAAACACAACATAGCAAGGACTAGCTACTATGACATCCCCACTGACGTCATCAGCACCCAACAGTGGGTGTAGACCATAGTATAAAAATATGCTCTCACACATAGCAAGGACTAGCTACTATGACATCCACTGACGTCATCACACATAGCAAGGACTAGCTACTATGACATCCCCACTGACGTCATCAGCACCCAACAGTGGGTGTAGACCATAGTATAAAAATATGCTCTCACACATACAAATCCACACACCCACACATACTTGAGCATCCATTTATACAAAGTCTTCGTATTGAGTTTCTGTTGGCAGTCCGGAGGTGAAGGGCAGACTCAGCCATGACGAAGGCTAGCACTAAAGGAGAAGGCTAATAAAAAAGAAGTCCAAAATCTCTTCATTCAAGTTACAACTGCTTGTGAAGTCTAAACGATTTCATTTTAGTCTCTCCCAAACAAGCATTTAAATCTAGCTGACAGGGCAACGCACTATTTAAGATAGAAAGAATTATCGCAATACCAGCAGGCCGCAACATGGACGAAAACTTCACAAGGTGAAATTTGCATGTCCGCTAATACGGCAAAAGCATATACCTTGATGAATGCAGGAACATTGCTTGCTTGTGTGTGGCAGCGGGACCTGCCGGACAGGTGCAGTGGTGGGAGTCTTTGTTTAAACCAGGCTTTCAGGCAGGCCCTCGAGCCACAAGGAGTTGTTCGCGTTGACTCAGGTGGCAGCATCCAGTTTGTATTTGTTTGGACGTTACCAAGCAGACCTCGAGAGGAATTCCTTGTGTTCAGCTGCAGCTATTGTCTACCGAGCTATTGGAGATCCGGATGGATCTGATGATTGCCAGTGCAAGAATCCAAACACTGCAATGTGATCCTAGTGAGCAGTAGGATGCCCATTGTTTCTGGAGCAATCAGGGGTCCATGTACAAGTTTGGACGTGAGAGGGGGCTTCAAAGGGGGCTGTATAGCTCTGTGATACAATGCAGGAAAGCAGATCTTGCACCGTTGGCGGTATCAATTGGATTGTTGTACCAGTACAGTACCAGACCAGAGCATTCTGCCTAGCACCTATGGGAGCAGTAGGACCAGGTTTCCAATGATCGTGCTCAGACGATTCGTGCCAAGAGAGAGCTTCTTCGACAATACTGTGGCGGCCTTCAACGACAAAGGTTCACACGATGGATTCCTTCAGTTGCTCCAGCGGCACACCAGCTGCTGAAGATGATGTTACATCCAAGAGCTGAGAGGGGGTGTTAGAGATGAGCATCTCCTGATGTACCATGTTTAGGGCAGAGAGTGAGGGCCTTTGTTGTGGGTGTGCCTGCCCTTCGTGAGGTTAGCTTAGGAGTAGGGTTGGGAGCCTACCTAGGCATATGTGTCTGCCAGGGGTTATTGATGTGTCCAGACACCTCTAAGGTGTTCTGGCTGTTTGGATGCTGAACCAGGGGCCTACGCATGTACCAGGAGGATCTGTTTGTCGGTCCGAACCTAGACAGGACAGTTCCGAGCTGTATCGCAGCCCTATAGGGCCTGGTTGAGCGATTCCAGCCCCTCTACTGCGCCTTATGTAGGCCAAGTTGAGGGGCCACCCCTTGGCTGTAGTAGGACCCAAGCTCTGGTCGGGTTCCTAAATTGGGTCGGCCAGCACGTACCATCCGAATGGGGGCGTGTTAAGGCTATATATAGCCCCCCCTCCCTTGTTGCATCATCTCATCATTGGAGGTTTTGCCCAGCAGATCAGAGGGCTTTTCCCTAAGATCCCTTACAGTCTCTATCCTTCTTTTAAGTTCAGTTTGTGTGGTGTGGTTTGCTCTCTCTTTTCCTTTTAGTTTCCGCTGCACTCTCACACAAAATCCATCCACCTGCAACCCATTGGATCAGTCCGTTGTAACAGCTGCTATGATGATGAGTGTAAAGCCTTGCACTGTCAACTCAGATTCAAGACAAAACATCATCTTCCACCTGAGACCAAGACCAAACAAGAATAGCATCACTTGGTCCATCGGAAGAAGGACTTCATCCACTAGAATGAGGAGGAATTACTAAATATTCTGCTTAGAAGTAACTCCAAGGACTTCTAGCGGAAGTTCCCCTCACGAACGCAACCATCTAGGACACACCTTTCATAGCTACCCCGCCCTGCCTCTTGTTCACTCTTCACCACTAGTGATATCAAACACGCAACCCTCAAGCTACACAATGGCCGAGCCAAAGACTCATGAGGGGCTATGCAATAAGTACATTGCACATGGATAAGACCTGATAGATGATATGAATATATACCTTTGTAAGACTAGAATAAGTCCAATCGGACAAATTTAGATTTTTTGTTGTTCTGAAGATCAAAAATCTACACAGAAAAAAAGAGAGAAAATAAAAGAGAATATGAAAGAGAAGAAAAAAGAGGTAAACAAAAACTTTTAAGAAAAACAAAAGGAAGACATACTTAGCAAGCAAAGCAACACTTATGTCGTCATCAGTGCCCAAGCATAAGCAGCTATATTGTTTCTAAAGACCCGCAGAGTCTCTTGGGCATACCCAGTGCTTACTAAAATACGTCAAATAAACAAAAGAGAAAGAAAACAAGAAATAAAGAAGAAAGGAAGCAAGTGACTAAGCAAAAATAAACAAGCAAGTCAAGAAACAAAATCTTCCAAAAAATTGGAATATCGCTCTCTCTCTCTCTCTCTCACTCTCACTCTCACTCTCACTCTCACTCTCACTCTCACTCTCACTCTCACTCTTATTTAAAACATAAAAAGCTAAATGGTCCTTTACACTTATGTATTGTTTCCTACAAAGAGTCAAAAATACATTTCTAACTTAGAAAGCACAAGCATACTCAAACAAACTCTCTTTTGAAACTAAAAGAAAAACGGGCTATTCAGCTCCCCGCTTTTTGTTTTCAGCTTAGGTTCAATCATTCTAAACACACCTAAGGCCAATACACCATAGATAAAAGACTTGATATCTAAGATTGTGCGTACTTTTTTCATTATTTTCCTTGGATTATACCTCTTGTGTAATAGTAAAGTGATCAAATTACTATATTGAGTGATAAAAGACTCCTTAGTTGTACAAAGGCGGGAAAATCTATGCTGCAAAATCCTATTTGAACCTAAGCAACCTAGAACAACACAACTCTAGCTTCAATCTTAGCAAAGCTATTCAAAGAAGCGGTTTGCACCCATTTCCCTCACACCTGGACCCTAAACACCACCATCATCCCCATCCACAGGCAAGGGATCCCATGAGTCTGAAATACTACAGGACCATTATGATCAAGCATGTCATGTCCAACATTTATGCCTCAGCACGACACACTTCGATAAGTCAGTTTGTGGAGTGTGAGGGATCTTAGGCAGGTAGGCTTCCGAGCAAATCGTGCAATGATGGACTACATTTTCACTCTAGGAGGCGTAATTGAGGAGGCTAGGGCACAGCAACAGAGGCTTTGACAAGTGCTATAGGCTCGATTACTCAAGCAACTACATGATTTAGATACAATCGGGAGATCATTTGGGCAGTCCAAACACTCTACGAGTAAGTATCAGGCAGATTCAAGACGATCGGGTGGACACACAAGATCATGAGGACGGTTAGGGTCAAACAGGGTTGTCCTTAATCACCTTAATCACCTACTATACATTGATGAGCTTAGTCATTCATCATAACAATAGATGGAGCAGGCTCACCCTTAAGTTCTTAACTGGATCTCTGATCCCAACGATTCTACTATATGCAGATGGCATTGTTCTACTCTCCTCAACCGAGAGTCTCCAACGACACCTGGATGAGCTTTAGACTTTCTGTGAGACACATGATCTGAAGGTCAATCTTGGAAAAGCAAGGACCATGATCTTCTCAAGCCCCGCCACACATCAAGAGCAATCATTGCCCACTAAAACTACTCGCCCCTGGGATGCTTCTTACAGAACCTACTCGACAACCAATTTGTGCCATAACTTTTAATCTGCAGCCCGTGGCAAAATGGCTGTATGTAATGCCAAGAATGACGGCAGCCATCTGTACAGTCAAAATCAAGTACAAGGGGTCACACAATGAAATTATTTCCCTGAGATGCTTTGATAAAACACTGCTCGACCACTCTCAGCTTGAGAGCTTAAATACCTATGAATAACTTGAAGGCCTTGGGGAGAGGTCTGCGCTGTGTGACCCAGAAAACATCGCTCTTTTTGTCCATGTACAACCCTGGATCAATTATGATAGGTTTGGCTCTTTGAAACCTGCCAGGTGCACGCATTAAAATGCAGCTTGATAATTTGTTTAAGCTTCGAATATATGCATCAAATATAAAATAATTTGGATGATCAACTTGTGAAGCCCCATTTCCAGAAAGGCTTACTCTCTCCAGCCAAGGTCGCTGGTGTGTTCGATGAAGTTGAGGTCCTTGGGCAAGTAAGAGAAAACATGAAGCAGATCTGAAAAAGCAAACAAAATACTGAGTACCATGTCAAATTAATTTGTTCGGTAGCACAACATGCTCATGATTCTTGGGAACCGAATTACCATCTTGAGTCACAAGCGGATAATCGGAGGCACTGAGATTGATGAACCAGTCCCAATGCTGGCTGTACTTCAGCAGAATGGCTGCTCCATGGAGTGTGGATGCGATCATGGAAGAGCCCTTGTAAGTCACCATATTCGCCTTTCCAACAACATGAACGTTTCCTACCTGCTGGAAGTACGAAAACTGCTTCACAAATCTCGCAAGCGCGATCCTTTCTTTGACAGACGCTTCGAGATCCAAGTGCAGCAAGTAGTGATTCCGAGGATGGTAGATAGCCTGCAGGATTCTTTTCATGCTAGCGGCATCGCCCTTGGTTCCCGAAATTAGATAAGCGAACCTTGGGGGGATGGGCATGTCCGAGGAGAGCGCAGAGGATTTTGAAAACCTTTCCTCCGAGTCAGGTGGGATGAGCTTGATGACGGTGGAGTTCGCCCGATAGGAAGAAGAGGAGCCGAGGCTGATGATTGCGGTCAACAACAGAAGCGAGGAAGCGATGATGGTGGCGAACAAGGGAAACAGCCATCGGCGTTCAACCGCGACGAAACCAACGGGAAAATGCGAGGGCTTCTTCATTTCAGGAGCTCACAGATGAAGCAGAAACGTTTGCAGATTTTCATTGCAAAGCTCGCATTGGATTGAGTCCGCCATAGCTGCAATCAACCACGCCGCTACCACCATGAATAGCACAGCTTGTTTCGATCTGCAGCTTCAAACTCGGAGCTCCAAATGCATCGTGCGGCAATCCTTGTAGCCTGAAAACGGGGGCGGCCATGGGAGCTTCAAACCAGTAACGGAACCGACAACCTGCAACGATTCAAGGCTCCGATTTCGCTCATCCGATGCCTACTTCCGATCAAATCAAGCATAGCTTCGTTTCTCGCACAGATTCAAAGCAAACCCTGCACCATATCTAGCTTCCTACAATCCGCAACTCGTTTTTCATGCCTGCTGCCTACAATGCCTGGCAACGAGAGTCATAAAGCACGAGTCTACAGCCATTCTCTCAAAGTTTTCGAGTCTTCTCCGCAGCTGCATGTGCAAACTATCAACACTTTCCTCGACTGCAATCACAGGAGCCGAGCTTCAAAATGCCACTGCAAACCTCAAATCTCGCCGCAACCTGGCAGCAATCCCAAAGCAGCAATTTAAAATCCAACGCGATATTCATCTATGGAATCGCCGCTTCCAAACCATAGAAAAATCGAAATGTCACAAATGCTGTTTGAAATCAAAAACGAAACGCTGGCGCGGTGCAAAACATTGGATCTCCGCAGCTGGCATTTGACGAAAATCCGTGCGTCCAAGAAACGAATCGGTGCGTCAAATAACCTGTGATTAAAATCTGTGATTTCAGCATTGCATTCGCAGAATCAAGAGTTTGTGAAACCAGAAAATGCATCGATTGCTGCAGATGCAAGATTATCCGCGAAAGACATTCTTCAATGTTGCTTGCAATTCAGTAATCATAACTTAATCAAACCTTAAGCAGTATCGGTCAACCACCAGCATTAGTTGTGGATTAATAAAAGACCTCTCATCATCAGCACCCTTCCACACACCCAAGGTGCGCGCACCCGGGTGCACGACACCGACCTTCAAGCCACCTGTGGCGAATCCATTCCATGGAGACAAGGGTGGATTTGTTTCCGCTCCGTCTTTGCCGTTCACTTTCGCACTTGGGTGCGTGGAAACAGGACCTACGACACCATTATGGATTCCAAACCACCCGTGGCCGAATTATGTCATCACGTTGCTAATTTATGTCACCAACGTGTGATTGGTTTAGCGGTTGGAGTAAATGGAATGGGTCCATTATGTCGCACTTGGACGGAGCTTGCCATTAGAGTGGGCGGCCTTCATTGGCCCAACACAAATCTTCATTGGCCTTCATTGGCCCAACACAAATCTTTTTATATTAGTGGCCAAGCCCGTCCCTCCTCTTGGGCCAACTAGGACGACAGCCTTCACACCACCTTCTGGAGGATGGCTACACGGTGGTGTGAACCTAGCCTAAAGGCTATCGCATCAAAGCTTAGGCAACAGGGGTGTGCCTCAATGTGGCCACCACTTGGCACCCGATGATTGCGAGCACATTTAGCAAAGCACCCAAAACCTTGGGCAACCATCACCCCTTGCCTACTCATCCTCACACCGGGCCTAGCTACCAATAGGAAAACATTTTCCTCTATGAACTCGTCTTTTTTTGTCACTACAGGCTCTTTGAGTCTACTTGGTGTGTAAGCGATCATCGCCCACAACTTCTCTCACATGGGCACGGACGTCTGAACGCACGCGCGCGCGTGTGTGTGTGTGTTTAGATTTTCATTGAATAAAGTACTAGCAAAACTATATTATTTATTTATTTATTTATATTTGTATTTATATTTGTATTTGTATTTATATATTTATATATGTATTTATATATATATATATATATATATATATATATATATATATATATATATATATATATATACTAAAAGCAATTAAACTATATAAGCTTTACCTTTTGAATATCTATAAAGCAATCTAAATTATATAAGGTGTGGTAGTGTATGGCATTGTCGGCAGTCTTGTAGTGTATGGCATTGACGGTAGCCACCTTGGCTTGGCAACGTCCCTAAGGGTGTATATGACACAGTGAACGCCTTCTCCAAGCAAGAAAACAGTAAGACTAAAAGCTACGAAGGCTAGATATTGAGGAGAACAACCAGCAACAAGAGCGTGAAGGAGCCAACAATGTAGGCTCGTGAACCATCTTGAAGCTGGCTACCGTGAGCCAAAAAATCACAAGGCATGAGAACAATAGGAGGAGCGACAGATCACTAAAAGGAACACGCCACTTGATCTTTGAGGATGAATGGCGGCAAAGGCACCGTATAGAAGTAGTGGAATGACATAAGAGCATGAAGGTAACAAAGCAATCAGTTGCAAGCTAAAGAGCTGGTATCCACCATCCCAAGGGAGGTTGTTGCAAACAAGTGAGGTCACTATGCAACGCATAATTGTATCGGTGCCTGGTGAGCACTATAATGGGGAACAATGCATGTAGAGGAGCATGAATGACAAGGGAGTCAAAGTAGCAAGAGGAGACTACGATCAATAGAGCACCTGAGAGACTCGTGCAAGAGTTATCCTTAGAAATGCACAAGGAAGTAATAGAAGAGATACCATGCATTGGAGGACATAAGCCGACAAGAATAGCCGCAGTACAAGAGACATTAGGAACTAAGGGAGCTAGAAATTGAGTATCTCCAAGAGGCCTGAGAAGAAAGTCAAAGCCAGAGATATTGAGAACCATAAGTCAACACCACCGTGCAGATTGTGAGAGCTATGGAGGAAATCATGTTGGCAACTCTAGGCCATTAGCCCAGACCCACGTACAAAATGTGATAGAAGGCTGGCTAGGCAACCACAGCATGTATAAGAACCAAAAATCAACCGACCAAGGGCACTGCAATAACGGATATTGAGAACACAATAGCCTAAAGCACCAAGCGGGTACTCAACACTCAAACACAAGCAATGAGATATGAGCAGAGATAGATGGAGTGTGCAGACACTAGAAGTTAACACCCACAAACGTTAGTGTGTATATCCAAGTTAAAGCACTAAAGTAGTCACCACATAAGCAATCTCATGCACCTGAGACATCGCCATCACAAAGTCTTGAATGAAGAGCTTGGCTAGATACTTCCATAGGCCCAAGGGATGCGCGGAAGGAACTAGCAGTAAGAGCACTAGTCGAGCAACCTGAAGCACAGAAGGTATGAGACACTCAAGAACAATGGGGAAGCAAGGAAGGTGAAAGTCAGAGAAGGAGACGAGCTACTTAATGCTACCAAGTCCACCAGAGAATCTTAGGAATGCTCAGCGTTAGACAAGGAGGAAACACTTGCTCTTCACAATGACACCCATCCTTGTCTAAAGCACGCGTTACCAAGTTGGGGGGTGAATAAGTTAATCCTTCTCAAGGTAAAGTGAATTAGCACGTAAAAACCAACAAGCATGCACTCGGGAATGCATAGCTCACAGCATATGTAAGAGGCTAAGGAAGGTGAAGAATTCTAGATATGTGCATTTCCCAACATACAAGAGACCATCACAAAGTAGAACCCCTCCAACCATTATCATCCCATCTCCACGAGGCTAGCATTAACCCAGTAGCTAGCATATGTACCTGACACAGTGCCTAATTAATATTCACCAAATGGTATCAGAAACCTATACATATAAAAACATATAACCTTATAAGCATAAAGGTAACTACAATTAATCTAGAGCTGACATTATTCACAAGCATATTAAATTATGTAAACCTAATGTTTTGTCTAAAAGATCATTAATTTTTATCCACCATATGCTAGAGCACTATAATTCAAATATTTAAAATATTATAAGTATACCAAGAAACATTACTAATCCAAAGTCCATAAATGAAAAATTATAAGAGGAGAAACTATTATGCAAGAGCCAATTTAATGATATATGACAATTTTAAAGAGACAAAATAAATATACAAGGGCAGTTTAATACAGTAGTTAATTCAATACAAAAGAGATTAGGTCTAGAGGCAAAGCAGAAGTAAAGCAAGGGGAAATTAGAGTAATTCATACAAGGGAGCAAAAATTTATTGTGGCACATAATTGTGCGTGTGTCAAAGAAATTGGAAGAGAGAGAGAGAGAGAGTAGAAAATGTGTGTGTGTGTGTGCGCGCACGGGTGTGTGTGTTTGTAAGGGGGATGCAATACCACGTGCCCTTTCCACTTCAGCAACAATGGACCACACACATACACAACATCAACAAACCCTGGTAGCAAGTTCGACCCACAAATTTGACTAGAACATACCAAGGCATATCCTCCACACACCAGCACTCTTGCCATTCTCGAGGAACCATTTAAGCCATACCACCCAAGGGGCATCACACTCACTGAATGCTCTGTGTGACTAGTACTCACTCACTTTGCAGGAGAGGACACTTCTGGATATTGTTGTGGAAACATTGGCCGATGAATACTATTCTCTCTTTTTCTTGGCGGGCCAATTAGTGGATAGTTCCACAGGTTTGAAAGGTGACAGTGAGAGTTGCCTATAGGCATCTTATGGCAAATAGATTTTACCTACTTTTAAAAAAAAGGGAGCTATGTAGACCCCCACAATGGTGGAAAGATAGGTTTTCGAGGATGAAATGGTCCCGGGGCAACCCTCTTTTTCCTGCCCTGCGACAAAGAGGTGGAAAGATAGGTTTTCGAGGTAGGATGAAATGGTCCTGGGGCAATCCTCTTTTGCCCACTGTGTGGCAGAGAGGTGGAAGATGTGATGCACTTGTTTTGGGCATGTCTGGCGTCGTGGAGGTTGTGGTATAGGATTGCAACAAGGTAGGGCTGATGAGTTAGTTTTCCTTGACCTCAAACTGGAAGCTTATTATCTTGGGAGATACCAAAGGGCTGCCATCCATCCTTGTGGCTTTTGGTAGCATATCAAGTCTACCAGAATGCTATTTAGAGTGTTAGAAATTAAAAGGTATTCTGACAAGGGGTGGGGGTGGGTACTAGGAGGATGTCACCGTCTCATTTTTTAGTAAAATGAGCAAGTGAGCAAATAGATCTTCAGCAATGCCAAATTCATCATTGAATTGCAAAGCATTCATAGCAATCCATATAAACCATAGTGTATGTGCTCTGATCATGGCCCACGAAGCATAAGGTATCTTGAGTGCATTCCCAAGCAGCAAAGATTTCTAGTTCAAAGGTTCTCCTATGTGAAACTGCACAAACTTCCACACCTTTCTAGCACCTGGGCAAGTGATGAAGAGGTGAAAGACATCTTCTTTGAAATCAAGGCATCTCTTGCATGTTCCATCCCGTTTGCCAATTCTTTCACTTCTACAGTTAGTCCAGATAGCCATGTGCATAATAAGCCATAATAAAGTATAAATTCTTTGAGGTATTTTTTTGTCCCAGATCGTAAGAACCTAGTTTTCCATTTATATAAGTTTCCACCTACCATTTAAAGTTATGACTATTTCTTCTAGACCATCTAAAGGTTTTGGGATTGAAAGAAAACAAGTGTACCCCACCCAACTAAACTCCTGGTGTATATTAGGACACTTCCTCCTTTCCATGTGATATCATTGTTCCACAATTTTAATCTACCCATGACCAATTCTTAATCTTGATTTGATAATCTGAACTCTCCTTATCTCAAGCCAGGATTTCCATTTTAGGTCTTTTGTGACCCACAACTATTCCCAAGTTTAAAGGCCTTTCTTAAATAAGTGACAAGCTCTCAGTAGTTCTAAGTCATTTAGGGAGTGTTTTTTAAAAGGACAGATACCCATATTGAATCTATTCCCATAAAAGAATCTTTCCTAGAAAATACAATTTGTCGTTTCACTTGTTCAAAGGCATACCATAAAGATTTTCACAATTGGCTGCCCTTAGTCTGGCAAGGTTCAGGGTTACAAATTGCTAACAACATAGGGTAATCCTTCCATTTGGGAGCTCCCATAGGTCTACCAAATTTGAAATTTCTTAGTAATAAGTTGGCCAGGTGGCTACAAGTTTAAATGATGCTTCTTGGATGTTGACAATGCTGAGGATTCATCTCGACATCATGTTCGATATTGTGCATAACACTAATTCAAAAGAGTGCTAAAATGGAAAGGGTTGTACACCCAAACCCAAACCCTAAAGGTGTTGTATATATTCTTTATTTTCTACTAAATCTAGTGTACATTTAGTCATTTGTGGTTTGCTCTCTAAGTGTGTCCTCTCTCTTCATCTCCACTCCTCTCCCTCTCCATATTTGAGAGATTGAGAGATCAAGAGTCTTGAGTGTTCTGTTCTGTGAGAGAAATTTCTATCCATGTGAGATTGAGAGGATTCTATTCTTTCATTCCATTCACATCCGTCAAGTGAAGGATTTCCGTCCATATGATTTCCATCGATTTTTGTTGTGAGAGAGAGAGATTATTTCTATTGTGAGATCTTCTATTCATGGAGAGATTTCTCTTCATCTTGAGTGTTTCCATTGAGAGTGAAAGATGGAGCTGAGTGACTATTCTTGTGCATTTGAGAGATCCCATTGACAGATTTCAGAGTGAGAAAGAGAGATCCTAAGCTTCTTGGGGTCTCAACACACCGAGCTGCAACAATTGTTGTGCCTGACATAGCACTCTAAAGCAACTACGCATTCAGCTACTTACAACTACAAGCGTGGATCCAACGACTTCACAGCCTTCAGTCAATGTCCCTACAGTATCGACTATCAACACCTTCATCCAAATGAGCAACTCAACAACATATGCGTAGCACCAACAATCAACTATCATGATGAGCAGCCAATCTACCTTAACGGTGCCCATCTACAAGCAAACGTGACATCAACTCGGCTCGGCTCCTTGCCCCAGCAACTTCTACAGTGAAAGCTACAAGATGGTCGACCTAGCCATTGACTTGCAGCTCCTAAACAACTGCAAAACCTAAAGAATACACAGTGCCCTCAACTACATCCTACACCAAACATCGCAAGACAGCACAGCCTCCCGACGGCCTTTACCTTGTTCGATGTGTAATTTTCCTTGACATACATATGACCACATGTGGATAGGGGCAAGCTGCCTTCTCAGTATCACATACAGCACCAGATGCACCTGATCCTTTTCAAGGACATTAAAACAACTTATTTTAAGACCCCTACAAAGTTGGTGCCAATCCGATGTTGGGATATATGGATGTCAGTGTCCGTTGCACATTTTTTCTTCACATATGTAGCATCTACATGCAAATATGGGCATTCTTATTTCTTGGTGGAACATCTGGCATCCAATCCACTAGAGACTCTGCAAGGACATAAAAACCAATTATTTTAAGACTTGTGCAAATTTTGGTGATGATCCAATGGTGGGAAATATCATCTGTATAGATTGTATATACCACACATGCATCATGGATACTATTCTAACATATACATGTATACTTTATGTTTATATGCTTGTCGCCTCATGTTCGTACCACCCAAATTCATCTCCTCTCAACAAACATGTGGCAGGTTTGTTCTTTCTCTTGAATTGCATGAAACTTTTTTATTTTCACCTGTTTACATAATTTAGAAAGCATGTTATTAATTTATAATCATGTGGTTACAGGAAATGGAGAAATATTTGATGATATCATAAGGCACGGCATGCATGATGTTTATTGGTGCTTCGGTTTTGAGCAAAACATGTGTACGTATGTAAACATATCTACAAACAACCGAAGCAATGAGATCTCATACATTCAATATCATACTCGCAAGTTATTCACTTAGACTTTTAGTCATATACAGAGGGACAGAGATGGTCTTATACCTTTTTCTAGAATGCTTAGAGACACACTGTATAGATGTCTCATTCTCCCTGATGGATATGCCAATGTAGATTTTAGATATCCTAAATGTCTTGAATGGCGTAAGTGTGGAATTCTTGAAGTGTCTTCTGTTGAGAAAGCAAGAGAAATATGGAGTGCTTACATTCAATATGGTCAAGGATATCCATGTGAGAGGATTCTACAATGAAAAGGCATCGCAATCACTAGAAAGAGAAAGACGTATTACAATCTAGAAGATGCAGAAGTTCGCTATGCAAAGCACTTTTGGGGTATTGAAAGGTGTCATGGCAAATTTGGAAATGCCATAGAGTACAATAAATTATTGTTCGAGGGAGAGCTTTACCAGATGGGAGATAAGGTGGTTGTGAAATCAGATGATAATGCTGAAGACTTCTTGGGTGTGGGAAACTTGGAAAGGACACATCTTATCTTTCTTTACCATCCAACATGATCTCATGATCTTCCTTGGTGCACAATATTATAGGCAACGTATCACAATTGCCGATGGGTCTGAGGCTCTAGAAATACATGATGCCACAGGAATGAGTTTCTTATTAAAAAACCGCATTCCTTTTACTTGGGATTGCATATGCATGTAACTTCTTTGTTGCATAAATTCATACCTTTACCCAAGGGATCTAATAGTCTGATTGCTTATGAATGTAAGGATACTGTAGTCCGTAAGAGATTATTGAGTCCATGGTTTCTTGGCTATGTACCTCCATGGCTAGAAGAGAGTGATGTGATGCTAGTAAAAGTAAATGAGGATATGCTAGGTTCTCAAGATTCACGATATGCTGTGATCATATAGGTTGACATTGAGAACAAGTGAGTACGACTAGCATTGTTAAAAGAAGACCAGAGGATAGGACAAAAGTGGAAAGTAGATATTAAAACAAAGAGCCTTTTCATGCAGCTAATCAACTTCCCATCCCAAACAAGCTAATAGGGCAACTAGCTAAAGGCACCACACAATAAACCAAAAATAGAGAACAAATGATGGTAGCAAGAAGGCAAATGGTGATGCCACACACAGCTTCAATACAACAAGTAGGCAACATAATGCAATGACATGAAAAATAGAGCAACTAAGCAAGCAAACTAACCTACAAAAATCAATAACTCCAACACATGTAAATGCCTTTTAACAAGCTTCTATGGTTGCTTTCATAATTGTTGATAAAGCTACCAATCCGATAGCAAAGTCAAATAGCCAAATGCAAATGTGCGTACTTGGGGTGACCTGCTTGCTAAAGTAGAAGATATTAAGGCTATGGTGATCAAGAGGAGGTGAGCAAGAGGGTTAGCATGAGGAGATGGGTGAGCAAGAGGAGGTGGGTGAGCAAGTTAGCATGAGGGGATGGGTGAGCATGAGGGTTAGCATGAGGAGATGTGTGAGCAAGAGGAGGTGAGCATGAAAGAGGCACAAGAGGGCAATCAAGAGGAGCTGAGCAAGAAGGTTAGCATGAGGAAATGGGTGAGCATGAAAGATGCGCAAGAGGGTGAACATGAGGAGATGAATAATGCATTTTTATTGAGTGAATTTTTGGTAGACTCAAGCATGATTAGGCTGAATAAATGGCTCCAAAATAGAAAAATATCACCAAAATTTTGACTAAATACAATTTTATAGGTTTTTTGATAAGTTGTTGCCAAAAATTGAACTAATGTACTATACTAGGCATCAATATACATCATGATACTTCCTCCAAAATATGCATGAGTTGTCACCAAATGTTCGACACTTTTCCAAGGAGAGCGCATGAAAGAAAATACATTGGACATGGGTGAGCAAGAGGAGAGATATGAGGATGCCCTAGCTACCACCTCCTCTTATGGTAAAAATTCATGTAATCCCTTGAATCAAGGCAAAAATCATTTTGGCATGAATCCATTTCTTTGATGCCATATTGTTAGCCTAGATATCACCTCCCCTTATGGTGGGAAATCATGTAAGCTCTTCAATCAAGGAAAATTTTCATTTTTCGATGAATTCAAGATGGAAACCTACAAATGTTCATCAGAGTGTATAGCTTGCCCTTTTTAATAGAGGTTTCTATCTTCAATTTCTAGCCTATACCTTTCCATTTTCAAATAATAGATTGCTCTCAACCTACCCTTGCAATGCTTGAGCTCTTGATATCCTCTCTAGATGTTGTGGCGGCAACTCCATTTTATATGCATTGCCATGAACTGTAATTCTCTCTTCTATATGTTGTTGTTCTCTTGTTGAAGTTAATGGTGTGTCAAATTATAGCATAAATCCACCTTTCCTTATTGTATATGAATGCTATTAATTAAATTTTAATAAGTTTGAACATGTGTATTTGCTTTTATTCTTGAAGTGTCTCTTTTCTCCCATTCAAGTTGTGGAAAATATATGTTGATTTGCAATAGATTCCATGTTTTAGAAGTGCACTTTAGCTACCATAGTTTCTAAGTGCACGGACATTAATTGAACACTAGGTTGGTATGTACACGAAACACATTGTGACCTATAAAGAAAAATTTAAAGGGTATAACTCTATAAAAGGTGCACTAATATTTGTAGATATTAATATCTTGTTGTAAATGAGACAACATTTCTTAAAGATTTGACAACTTGAGTGTACAAAAAAGAGATTGACCATAACATTGAGGATCTCAAAAGTAAAAACCACTCAAAGAACAGCTTGCTCAATAGTTTTGTGAACTTTAAGGAAAAATTTAAGAGTATACTAACTCCATAAGAAGCGATCTAACATAGTAGCTGTTGGACCTTTTTGGTTTGAGTCTAACTATTAGACTAAATATAGAATTAAAATTTAAGCTTCACTCTTGCATTAGTGTTTAGTGCCATCTTTGTCCACCATTTTCAGAGAAGAGGCTTGCAAATAGAGAAACATTCAAGCATTTAGAGATCAAACATATCATTCACAATCCAATGAAGACAATCTAATTCTTCTATTAGCATATGGGGGAGGGCATATCGTGATTAGAAAAGGTATGGGATTATGTAACCAGTCCAAGTTGCAACACTCCAACCTAATTTATTCCATTGCAAATGTTTCAAAATAGCATGAAAATATTACTTCTGGTAAGGCATGCAGATTTTCTCATTTTTATCCATGCACCATGTATAAGTATACAAAATGCGCATTAGTGGCTTCTACCACATGTATATGTGTTTGATGAGTATGATACATTGTAGAGACCTTAAGTGAGATTCTTGTGCTCACAATGATTGATGTAGGTCATGAATATACCATTTGTATAGTTAGGCATGTGTAATTCTTATTTTAACTATGCATGATGCACAAGTGAAAAACATATGCATCATCGGCTTCCATATGTGTATGTGTCCAATGCATATGATACTATCATGGAGGACAAATGAAAGAAGGGGCAAAGGACTAGGCGACCCCTTCACATAAGTCAACATTGTCTTCATTGAGCTGAACCCAAGATAGCCATTTGCTGGACAAAATGGGACTCCAACTAGCAGCGCCAACCCAGCTCCTCGACCTCCATGAGTTGACTTCAACGTCTACAACCAAGATACGGCCACAAACTCTAGCAACAACTAAGGCTCTAGGCTGATGAGCCACATGAGGAAACAACATGCTTCAACAATGACCAACGAGCCACGAGCAAAATAGCTTCCACGATGGATAATTCAACAACGTACCAAGCTCTAAGTGTTGCCTCAGCGCTCCAACCAAAAATGCAGCCTTCAACCAGCTCTCAACAATGACCATGTTAGAAGCTAGTTAGTTTAGCTCTAATGTTAGTTCAATCTAATAAGGAGATTGGACTCTGGATATGTAATGACATCAATAGTTACAACCACCAAGCGTGCCGTGTTCATCTATAACAACGTCTTCATCGTTGAATAATACAAGTCGACTTCTCAGTTTCAACAGATCTATCTTTCTTGTCTCAATTTCTCATGTGCGTCCTCTTCTTCTTTCTCTTCGCACTTCTGCATGCATACATTCGTACATGGTATCTGATAATCCCTTCGTCTTTAAAGGCGACCCAATCCTGCGACCCACCTTCCACTTTGCATTCAACACATGTCTACAAACTCCTCTGATCCAAATCTCATCAATGCCCTCGTTGATCTTTACTGTTTCTTTCCTTATTGGTCTTCTTTCTTTCCATTTCATTTTATAAATTAAGAATTCCCCCCTTTCCTCGATGTTCCCTTCTACACTACATATGATTAACACTCATTCATTACATCCTCTAGCCATCCAAAAATGGCTATATTCCTTGCACACCTAGAGTAAATGCGAAGCCATACATAGCACATATCAATGAAGTAAATTACCTGCATGCGACACCATAATTTGGGCATAAGATTTTGGTGATGTTGTTGCGGAATGAATCAAATTGTGCTAGAGAAGACAAGGATTGGAACAATGCAGATCAAATTGTAATGAATGGGTATTTTTTATAACTCCATAAGAAATAAAACCTTTTCTTAGGTACCCCTTATACCCCTTATATCCCTTATGAATGTGTATTTTTTGTAACTCCATAAGAAATAAAACCTTTCCTATTGAACTCATGTGCTATCTTACATATTGCTTAGTGAGCCAAAATCAACTAATTGCTAAAGGCAAGTTTCATTTACTAGGTCGACTAAAGTGATTGATTGTCCCCAATTGTGATTATGTTGAAGAAAATGGCAAATTGAGAGTCTATATAGATTACTAAAATCTCAATCAATAGACAATCAAAGATGAATTCCTGTTACCATTTATAGATAACATCCTAGACAAAGTAGTGAAGCGCGAGATGTATTCATTCATGGATGAATATAGTGGATCAAGAGAATATGAGATTCATCATTGAAAGGGGTTGAAGAATTCACCCGCCATATTCTAGTGCTTCATGGTGGAGCATGATAGGAGTACATGAAATCCTATCAATATTCTTGGATGATTTCTCCATCTATAGTACAAAGTATGCACACTCAAAATGCTACAAAAGGTGTTCTAGAAGTACCAAGAGACATAGATCTTCCTCAACCCTTACAAATGTGTGTTCTCTAGAGTCTTGCTAGAACACACAATCTCAAGCAAAGGCATAATTATGGAAAAGTCAAAATTGATGCCATATAAAAGATGAAAGATCTGAATTCTTATGCACTCATTTGTGGGGTTTCTCAACTTCTACAAGTGGCTCATCAAAGAGTTCACTGGTATAGCTAAGTCCCTTTGAAGTTTGAGTGGAATGAAGGATTGAGCAATGTTCTAGGTTTGCAAGTGATATTCTTGAAAGCAAAGACCCTTAGGAAGTTAAGCTAGAACTTCATATTTCATGTGTATTTGGACAGTGAGGGCAGTTGGGTCCATTTTGACTCATCTAGGTAGGAACTTGGATTTTCCCATCTACTAAGCAAGTGGAATCTTCTCAACAATGGAGATGAACTATTCAACATCAAAAGGAAGCCCTTGTCATCATGTATGATGTTCAAAAATATTTGCATAATCTTTGGGGCAACCCATTTGTTTTCTATTGAACCACCAAGTGTTTCTCTTCAAACCAATCATCAAGCCATGATTGATCAAATGGATGATATTACTTCTATAGGAAGTCAACTTTTAAAACCATCCACAAATCTGGTTCGTCCCATTCTAACACCAACTACTTGTCATGCACAAAGACAAGAAACCTAATGAAGGGACATATGATGGTCTTCTAAATGCTAGATTATTCATGGTGGTGAGATGATGCATGAGGATAAGCATGTAGAGATCTTGAATATCTCTCTATGGAAAAATTTCTTGAAGATGCAACTACAGAAGAATGGCAAATGATTTTTCTCAAATCCTAGAAGTATACCCTAATAGATAGCAACTTGTACTAAAAAAAGGGGGACATGTTCCTCTAGCAATGTGTCTTCCCACACAAGAGAGCAACATCATGGATGAAGCACATTAAGACATGGCCAATGGTCATTTTCCACAAAGTCACAGTAAAAGAAATCCTAAGTGCAAGTCTATGGTGAAGAATCATCTACATAGATTTTGCAAAACATTACAAACATTGTGATTCATGCTAATGAATAGGGAGATCCACCTTTTTAGGTCAAATGCCATTATGGTGGATCTACCCATGGAAACCTTTTCAAAAGTGGGGATTGGATTTCATCGGTCTACTCAAAGTTGCCATGCACGTAGGCAAAAACAAGGACATTGTGGCTACAACCAAATTACATCACCAATTTGGCCAAAGCAAATGCTTGCAAACAACACAATCCAAAGCATAGCAAGGTTCTTAAATGCAAGTGTCATCTATACATTTGAATTTCCCATTGAAATCATCAGACCAAGGAATTCACTCCTTCAATTTGGCAACTGAGATCATGACAAAGGAATTCCTAATTCAACACAACAAATCAACAATGTACTACTACCCATGAGGAAAGGGTCAAGGCGAAGCAACAAAAAAGTGTTCATATAGTTTTTCACAAGATGGCAAATGAGCACCGGAGTTGTCGAACATACAAATGGTCAACAAGAAGCCCTCTAGAAATGATTGGATGATGTATCCAAGATAGACTATTATGGCTTAGGGTAGTTTTACTATCACCAAAAGATCCTTTGAAGTCTTGGTTGATCAAGAACTAACTTGTGGGGATTTAAGAGCATCAACATGCTCTTAAAGATATAGGTGTCAAGTCAAGGTGGTCAAAGGAGTTTGGAGAAGAGGCAAATAATGTGGATCTAACTATGACTAATGGCAATGATAAAGACCATTCACAGGAAGATTTCCCTCAAGCCATGGTGAAAGAGAAGGGTTTCTCTATCCAAGCAAGGCCCTTGCTTTCTTACAAAATAAGAGAAGACTGCCAATTGCTAATTTAACAAGGTAGTATCTCATGCAAAACACCCTAACCCCAGGGCTAAAAAGGGCCAAAACAAGAATGGTAAGTAAACTAATCCCATCACACATAATGCATGTGGATTTAGAGACCTCTCTAGAGGGCATCTTTTGGCTAGTTGGTTGTGAGAGCCGATGCTCTCTCACCAATATTTTAGCATTATAGGAAGTTGAGGTCACAAATCAGACACTTCAAAATAGATTGAAAATGGTTGATAGAAGGAGGGAATGGCTCTTTACTAATCATGAAGAGGTTAAAGGGGGTACATCCATTGCTATACTCTCCCACTCCAAGGAAGGTTTTATTGAGGTAAACACAGATGGGAACAAAGAGGTATTGCATTGGAATGCTTTATGTTGTACTCATCATAGAATATGCAGTAGGGACTCGCTGTCAAATGGTGATGCCTTTGTTATTAGTGATTTTTAATATCATTGAACATGTAAAATATAAATGGTTGCATAAATGCATGGCTATTAAAGGCAATGAATTACATGCATGGGAGAATCTAAAAGACACCCTACACCTTAGTCAGGGTACCTTCACATCGTTAAATGGTTAGGTAGGTGGCCTAAGAACATAAGAAATGTTGGATAGGCTTACCTATCACATGACCTACTAAGCTATTAAATTGGTTTCTCAAACCCTCTCACTCGTCTTTCTCTTAGACTACAAGCCCCTTTTCTTGGTTTGTGATGTTTGGAAGTGGATTAGATCACTCTCATGATTGAAAGCTAATCTAGAGCTTTTTAAATTAAGAGTGTTCAAAATGAAGTTATTGAGGTTTGGAAGGCTACTTTTGTAGCTATTGAATCTCCCTTTGATTCTTGGAAAAAGCATTAAAGTCTACTCAATCCCTCTTAAAGCAAGCTAGGAGAGATAGAGCCAAAACTAAAGCTAGAAGAATGGATAATACAAGACAAGGAGACACAAGGGCTCAGGAAGATCACATCTTGAATAAAGACAAATCAAAAGATAGGAACAAATCAAAGTTAATCAATCCAAAATTTACTTCAAATGGCGGTGGTAGGAAAGATATATAGACCGATCAAGGAAAATTTCAAACTAACTCAGAGAAAGAGAGTTCATTATATTTTTTAGTTTAGGTCTAAAGCCTACAAACTGGTAGGCTATTTGGTCAAAAAATTGTTAAGATGCCACATGATGCATTACAACTAGTTGCAATGAATTACAACTAGTTGCAGGAAACCTAATGCTAAACAATATCCATAATTCTCGGAGCCTTTAAGGTAGCTTGTAAACATTTTGGTTATTTGATGCCAAGTTTTGTTAGCTTTGCAAATGGCTTGCAATTGTAGATTGGTACATTTGGTTAATTGTCCAGCCAATGATCCATCTTTTTACGTGGCCTTATTATAATAAGACATTTTACATAAATATAAACTTGCAATTTTAAGCTCTTTATACAAAACATAAACTTGCACTTGTAAATGACCTTCTTATGATAAGGCATTTACATAAATATAAACTTGCACTTTAACTCCCAAGGTACTAGCTAGATGTCTAATGAAAATGTGTAGTCTTTGTTGTGAATTTGCAAGAGCATTGCTTGAGAAGTAAGACTTATGATGGATGAAGGTTCTAGACTAAATTAAAACTAGTTGTTGTTTCTATCAAGATGTCTGCCCCTATTGTGTGTTTTCTATTTATCAACTAGCAGTGATCACAGAGACATTCAAAGCATGATTATTGCAAACTAAGCATCTATGAATTTAGCTATGGACTGGTGAGCACTATGGCTACCTAAAGCAAAATAGGACTCCCACAACTTTGTAGTAAAGACTAGAGAAGAAACCAACTAAGCGATGATGAGCGATACTTACCAATGATGCCAAAGCACACAAACAATGCAAGAGAGTAGTAGACTTACAAAGTATCAACTCAACACACACAAAGGTGACTCAAACAAGAGGCATCTCAACACTGGCAAGTTAAGTATTGCACACAAGGGACTCAAAGCATGCAATAGCGCACACACTACAAAGATGGGTGGAACTGCGATGTACAACAAGCAAAAAGACCATGACATTCGATGACACAATGCAAAGTTCAAGCAAACAAAGCTACTTAAGAACAAAATGTTAGAGAATAACAAAAAGGAAGGTGCTCAACATACAGCCAACACACACAATAGAGTAGCTTCAATTACAGTGAAGGAAACTCAGACTCAATAGGCACGCAACTTAGTAGGACTATGATCATGATGACTAAATACAAATGAAGCAAAGATCTACAATGAATCTATGATCGTCTTTAAAAAGGGACTTAAATGGCCAATAAACACCAACAAAGGACCACCAAGCACCTCCAACTTTAGTGATCCTGTTCCTCCTCTGCAAAGGCACCAATGCTACCTCAGGCCTCCATCTTGATTCTCCATAAAGGGTAGGATAGGATAGGCTTAGTCAAGACTACCACATGGCAAGACCCAACATGTCATCATATGCACAATTAGCTTGCCATATCACCAATGACATGTGGCATAGGCCTCATGAGCCTTCCATATTAACTAAAACATCATTAGGTGAGTCAATAAGGGCCATATCATCAAATTGTCACCTTAGCTTGCCACATCATCATGACACATGGTAGTGCCATATTAGTAGTTCCAAATAGAATGCCACATCATTATTAACACATTGATAATGCCACATTAGCAACTACGATGTCATCATGTCATGCCATATCATCAATGCCACCTAAGCACATAGTGCTACACAAGTGCACTTTTGTATTTTCAAATGGTCATATCTTTTGATCCTTAAGAAATTTGGCAATGGTATAAAAAGAAAAAATGATTACCATCTCATAATCTACATGCTAAGCACATCAGATCTACTCTAGATTTTCATTCAACCCTTATCCCATTAGAACCACCTCTTGATTCATTGCACCATCTTGGTTCATTGCACTCATGAAAAGAATAAAGATAAAACATTTTATGCAGCATCAAACGTGTATTACAGCTATAGACTAGCACAGCCTTAAAGGAGATTGAGTTCCACCAATCCAAGTGAGCCATTTCTTGTATCACTTGATTAGTTTCCATCGGTGTTAGTCCATTCAATCTATCATCGGTGTACACACTCATACATCTAACACCGCACACACATGCCACCTATGTAAAGTCATACATTTGTTCACTTTTTTTGGCATTAGTTCTTGCACGCATACATTAGCCTTGTACAATCTCTTGTCTATTCCTAACACATTATTTTCATCATATCATAATAGGCCTAATCTTTGGTACATGTTCCTCCATGTAATTGGAGCATGCTTATGAAACACCTTGTTTGAGAGCAAGGACTAGAGTATCATAGCATGATAGGATAGCATAAGCCCCACAATAGTAGCTCAGAGCAGAAGCCCCATATTGGTAGCTCACACATAGTGTTCTTGTGGGAAGACACTCTTGATGGTAGGCCTCTCAGATAGAGAACTAGATAATCTCTAATATGGAGCTATTCATAGTCACATAATATTAATGATACACTAGCCATGACTCTAGATGAAATCTACGAGTAGAAAGAGAACATACTTTAAAGTTTTTTGGCGAAAGGGATGTACCAGTTTATGACATCAACTAGAATCTCATTTGGTCTTGAAAGATTGGATACATATATCATATGCTAGTATGGATCAACCTCTAATTTCTAATCTTACACATTTGTAGGTAAGCCATCAACATGAGGCACTCCCATATGCTTTAGCACATAATGTGACAGATGATGTAGATACATAGGAGTTCAACAATGACCATGTAGATATGCATTTGGTAAGTCGAAAATGTTCTCACATGTGCTTATGGCTATTGTATGCAGTCCATACTTCATGCAAATTAATTGTTGGACCCAAGACTTTAGATATGTCCTACTACCAAATTAGATACACTTTATGCATTTTTTTTGTATTTCAAGCTTCTATGCCTTCTTATTATTAGCTCCTTGAAGAGGCTATGGGACATGCTACATCCTATGCTAATGGATGTTAAGCCATGCACACGACAAAATGACTTTAGCTCATAATGATTAAGCATATATGTTTGATTGCAATCCATGCCTTATTAGTTCATTAGGCCTCTTTAGCAGTGCATAGTAGCATAATTGCACCTTTGGCCCAAGCTTTTATGCAACCCCTAGATTACTCTATCCACATTGACTATGCAATCTTCTTCAACCCCGCATCATTTAATAGAGATTACTCTACTACAACATACCATAGATAGACATTAGTACTTCTGGGTTGGTGACATGTTTTTTTGTCACAATCTACTAGATTTTTTCTTCATAGCCGCACTGCTCCACACTCAAATTCTTTTTCCATAGTGTAACTTTGCAGCCCATAGAGTCTATGTTCATATTTGACTCAACCATCCACAGGATGGGTAGTCATTCATGCTATCATCTTTTTATTGTCCAATCTTTGATCTAGGCAAGCTTCTTTCTTTTTGCATTCTTCTCTCATCCCTTTGGCCTATTTTCTAGGTTTTCTTACCAAAGGAAAAGGATGGCCTACAAGTTAAGAGAGGAAGATATACAATTATGCATAGGACATTTAAGTTGTAGTAATTTTATAGGCTTTTTTCATGTAGTCATTGTGCTCGCACATGCACATACTACTCTAATTATTTTCAATCTTTCTTTTTAAATTTTGGTTGCTATCATATGCAATTAAAAAATTCCAAAAAATATCTTGTACATGCAACCTCTACTTACCCGATGCAATTTAAGAGGGGGTGTTAAGCATTGTGTAAATTGCACCATAGCATAAGGTCATACAATTAAATTGTAACCCTCACCTTAAGCAATTCATCTTTATGTTCAATACAACATAGTGTATAGTTAGCTATCTTGTGCACACCACTGTCAGCCCCCTATCCTCCAACAAAATATGTGGTTGTACATTGATGCTAAAACGCCTCTCCACTTCAAGAAATCTTTGAGGGAATCAAACATATACTCCCTGCCTCTCTCTGCCCATATTGTTTGCACTTGACACACTTATTCATTGTCATCCATAACCACAGACTACTTGAAACACTAAGACACTTGGTTTTTCTTCTAAGGGATATACCCATGAGAATCTAGTGAAATCATGCATGAAGGTCACAAAATACAAATGATGTTCCTAAGATGGTGTCCTTGTAGGACTGCACACATCAGTAGCAACAATTTTCTTCAAGCTCTAACATATCCATCCTTCAAAAAGAAATTCTTGTGCATATTTTCCAAAATGCACCCTTCACAAACATGCCTAGGAGGAGTCTCTATAAAAGGAAAATTTTGTACCATCCCATGTATCAACAATAACTATGAACTACCAAAGTTTACATGGTGCCATATCTGGCATGCCATAATTTGAATTCATCATTAATGAACTAATTGATGACACATGTGCATTTGACATGATGTTGTCATGTTTGTGTAGTTGGTACAAACCCTAATTTAAAGTGCCTTTGGACATCTAATGGTCCTTTAATAGCAAAACCTCTTCTCCCAAAAGCAAAAATTAAGTACAAATTCTTCTTAATCCCTAGGTCATAAAGGACATAAAGAAGGCATAAATTTGTCCCATCAATTGACGATAACAAAATCCTTCTACCTCCCTTCATAAAGTATGAAGACTTATTACACTCTCTTATCAACTGGAGTAGGCTATAAATTGGCAAACAAATTCTTCCTTGATATGCTATGCTTGGAATCCCCGATACAAAATACCAAAATATAGCTGAAGTATCACTCACAATGAATGAGGTAATCTCATAATTGGGATCATACCTAGCATCATATTGTTAACCAAAAAAGAAAGACCAATCTTCATTTACATATTTGTTGAATCACTACCCTTTCTTGCAGTTGATGCATTGGAATCTAAAACTATCAACCTTTTCTTGCATTCATCCATATTCTATCTAGGCTTCTGACAACAATGGAACTTCTTTTTGGGCTAGCCTACATTTTTTGAATTCTTCTTTGATGGCTAAGCCAAATCAATCCTGGATTGATAGCCACCAAAATGAGGCTTTTCCATGCCTTTTGCAATGCATATCAACAAAGATGCTCTCTCTTGTATGTTCTTCTTGTAATAACAATCCCATGAGGTTTTGGAAAGTTAGTGCAACCATACTACCCCTCATGGATAGAGAAGTACAAAAAGTCAAATAAGTGCAACTGTACTACCCCTCATGGATAGAGAAGTACAAAAAGCCAAATAAGACTCTAGCAATGAGTTCAAAGTATAGGAGACAAGCTAACTATCAGATATCATCCCATCAATGTTTAACAATTGTTGTCTAAGGTATTGGACCTTAATCAAGTGATCTAATACTGATTCACTTTTTGCATCGTAACACTATAAGCTATCTTTTCAAATAAGAAACCCTAGTCTCATTCCTTGCCTAATACATATCCTCCAAAGTACTTTAGGGTATAAGTATAATAAACCTTTTGAAAAACAAGGGAATGAGAGACATATCCTCAACATCTTTGGCATCTCATCTCCCCTAACTTAGGTAGGAGTAGTAGGTATAGTTGATTGTTCCAAAGCTTACTATTACCATGTGGATTACCTCCTTGCTAAGGTGCAGCAAGAGCAATAACTACATCAACTAGGCATACCTTATCACCTATGACAAAGCCCAAAGACATTTTGAATCTAGCTAATTTTTCACAATGAAACTCCAAAGGGGGTATTTAGTGCCACCCAATTTATCCTCATAGGCCAAAACCCCAAAATCATCTCCTATATTTTGATTCTAATTTTAGCCTCTCAAATGTATGTAGAAATAATTGCCCTTAGAAGTTCACATATTGAAAATCATATTGCACCAACAAAATTAGACTACCCTAGAAGTTGATGCTTGGATAAACAATGCACAACTTGCTGTACCTACAAAATGACAAAATATCCCAAAAAAACTAGACAATAGTTTTGAGAGGATGCACCCAATCCTTCACCAATAAAGGTGGTGGCAAGCTGAGAAATAGTTGTAGCACCATGCAAACAACTCCAAAAGGGCTTGACTAAGCAAAAAAAGGTAGTATCACGTGAAAAGTTAACCAGCCCAGTTCTTAGCAAAATAAAATTGCGCTCTTGATCTTGGAATGGGGAGAGTAGGATGAGACTTTCCTTGATAATAAATGATGGAGCTCGGGCCGAAGCACATAACATTGAGAGAGTAAAATGTGAGAATCAAAAAACTAATGTAGCAAGAATTAGACGTGAAAGAGACAAGGGTTGTCAACATGATAGAACCCCCAAACTAAGTTTTGAGCCACGTGAACCTAAACTAACTATGGTTTGGGGGGTAACCTAATGTAAAGCAAAAGTGCTCCTAACCCTTCTAACTAATTTTGACATTTGCACTACCTTAATATACTAATATTTCAATTGTTGTGTGTGTGTGTGTGGGGAGGGGGGGGAGGTGAAATGAAAACAATTTTGGTAATGGACACGAAAGAGAAAACAACAATATGCAAAAAGTTTGTAGAATGCATAATTGTACAAAAATTTTAACTTTAATAAGTCATAGCAAGCATCACTTTTTATTAAAGAAGGGAGTTTACGTACCTACCACCATCCAATAAGAAAAACGTGGTGAGAATTTGCTTGGACCTTAGTTGGGAAGATAGGTGTCATAAACATCCCTCCCTTGTTATCAGGGTCATAATAAAAATAGAAGCTTAACCACCACAAACTTAAATCTCGTGTATGGTGAAAGTGGAAGGTCACCTTCACTTTTCACTTTGTCATCCATCTAAGATGGATTTTCATTATCAAGTAGCCTCAAATTGTAGAGGCCTGCCTGAATTATGATGTTTTATTCCAATCCGATAGCTAGAACATAGGCATGTGGATCAAGCAAGGAACAAATGACTGGAATTTGGTTCATTATTGCTTACATAATGACAAGTTTGCTTGTCTGTTTTGATTGATTTACTATAGAGATACAATCTCAACCCCTTGGAATCTAATTTTCTCCCCTTGGCCACAATGCCTTTTGGGCATACATATTTAGATGTTATAAAGATTCTTTGAATTTACAATGTTTTTGTATAGCTCCTCAATGAGGCAATGCTTAACACTTTTTTTGTGTTTATCTCCTTTGCTATTTAAGATGGGTTAATATTTTTGTAGCTCCTTGATGAGGCAATGTTTAACACTTTTTTGGTGTCCATCTCCTTTGCTCCTTAAGATTGGTTAATGTTTTCATGTCATAGAAACTACTAATATATGTAGATACAATAGGTCCCCCTACATACCAAAAATACCTTAAGCCAATTAATTAGGGGGAGGGGGGGGAGTGGTATAAAGGGGAGCCGAATTAACCTAAGGTTGTTTGGGAGATGAGGGTTATGCCAAGTGTTATTTGTTCTGAGAGGTTCTTGCGCCTTCCAGAGTTTTCACAGTAGCTTGCACAAGGTATAAGGGAGGGGTGAGAGGGAGAACCTGATTTGCTTTGAGACTCTACTATAAGAGTGCATCATAAGTATGAGCGCATTATGGATCTTGGATTCTACTGATGTTAAACTTTCCAAAATGCATCAGAGGATTTAGCTAGAGTAGAATAAGGACATGCTACTGTAGAACGGAGCCCAAAGATGGGGCAGAATGACGTGCCATGAGATAAGCATGAAGAGAAAGAAAGAGTTACCATTATGCACATGCTTGTAACGTTAGCGAGATAGAAGTGGCTAAGGAGGGCCCTGAGAGAACAAGCTCACCTAAGTGACCCACAAACATGATCAAAATCAGTTGAATAGTGGATTGCAAAATGTTCACACAGCTTGCAAAACCGTCAATTCAACCAGTAGCACGATCACCAGAACAATGAAATTCGTGAGGATGAACAACCAGTGAGGGAAGGGGGAGGCGTAGAAGGGGAGGGAAGGGAGAGGTGGAGGGAGAGGTGAAACCCACACAAATTTTCTTCCAAAAAATAAGAATTTCATCCAATTCGCACGAGATCGAAATCTTGTGTAGTATGTTAGATACATATTTTTGAATAGGAGCAAGTGAGCAGGAGTGAATGAATAGGAGAATGCATCTACTAATATATGTACATACATAGTATAGCCTTGTTTAGTAGTATTTGCCTTACATATTTCAAAGTCATTCATAGCATGTAAGAGGAAGCGTACACCTTGAATATCAACAAGAAAACCTATATTTGTGTTTGTGATATTCTTCTATTCCTAATTCCCTCAACGTTCTCACCCACTCCTATTCAAAAATCTATATCTAACATGCTACACAGGATTTCGATCTCGGGTGAATTGGATCGAATTCTTATTTTTTGGAAGAAAATTCATGTGGGTTTCATCTCTCCGTCCGCCTCTCCCTTCCCTCCCCTCCCCTTCCGCGCCTCCCCCTTCCCTCATTGGTTGTTCATCCTTACGAATCTCATTGTTCTAATGATCATGTTATTGGATGAATTGACGGATTTCCAGGATGTGTGAACATTTTACAGTCCGCTATTCAGTTAATTTCGATCATGTTTGTGGGTCACTTACGTAAGCTTGTTCTCTCCAGGTACTCCTTAGCCACTTCTATCACTAATGTTACAGGTGTGTACGTAATGGTAAGCTCTTTCTCTCTCTTCATGCTCTGTTTAATAGCAGCATGTCTGCATATTTTTTGCAACCTTTCGCCTCATTCTACAGCAACATGTCCTTATTCTACTCCTCAAATGCATTTTGGGAAGTTTAACGTTAGTAGCATCCAAGATCCGTGATGTGCTCTTACTTATGATGCACTCTTACAGTAGAGTCTTGAAGCGAATCGAGTTCGCCCTCCCACCCCTCCCTTATACCCTGCACGAGCTACTGCGAAAACTCTGCAAGGTGCCAAAACCTCTCAGAATAGATGACACTTGGCATAACCCTCATCTCCCAAACAACCTTAGGTTAATTTGGACCTTTATACCACTCCCCCCCCTCCCCCTACTAATAAATTGGCTTGAGGTATTTTTCGTATGTAGGGGGACCTATTTCCCTCAATGTTCTCACATGTCAGTGCAATTATGTGTGATATATCTTTAATAGTTTTTTGATTTTTTAATGGCAGATAGCCTAGGGAGATGTTTGGGTTTTCTCACACCCCCTTGAGCTATGTGTCATGAATCTAAGCCCTTGATTTCCCTTGATTTTGTTTGATGTAAAAGCTAAGCTTTTGACTAAAGCACTAGAAGCATATAGGTGCTTTTCACAATAAAAAGACTATATTAACGTTTCAAACCTATTCGATTTGAAGAGATTGTCTACTTGATTTGCAAGTTTGGGCTTATTGGCATGTGAAGCTTTGGAAAGCCTCGCATGACCTTATGCTCTACTCTCACAAGTCTAACAGCTCAAGCATCCATTTTCTTGAGGTTGGAGAGGCACGTAACGTTGGCTAAGTGGAGGGTGAGAATGTTACGTGCTCTACTTCGGACTTCCTCTAATGATACTTGTCTTTTTGTGCTGTCCAGAGCGATTTGAGAATGTTGGAATCATTTTGCTTAACGACACACGCAGATCCTCTCTCAGGTTCACATTGGCAAGTTTTTCGGATATTATCTCTCGACGTTCGACTACGATTCTGACTATTAACATTCAGGTAATATGCCAGTTTCTTATCCATTTGCGAGACTTGTCCTTGGCGCTAATATTCTTGACGTTTATATTCTTGGCGTTATATTCTCAGCACCCAGGGAAGGGCCTGTTCCCTCAGATTATAACTCTTTGGGGAAGGAAGTGCGCCACCTCCCTGCTCACATAATGTGTGGTTATAATAATTATATATTATATATTATAATATAAATATTTTCAATTATTGGTCCATTCAAAATTTCTTGTTTTCAATCTGAATTCTTACAACATTCCTCTCGTTTAATGCATGTTATCGATGAGAGGGAGCAAGCAAGATGGATGCAAGATTGAAGGATGACTACACCTTTATTCATATGGTTGTAGTCCATGTGAGAATACTGTAAAAACTGCAATGAGGATCAGTTATTGTATCGCCTTATTCATGTATTTGTTGGACTTCAGCTTCCAAAATATGGACATCACAAGGTCAATAATAAATCACCACCCTTGACATTTGCAAGGAGGATCGGGTCCTAACGATGGTTGTAGTCCATGTGACAATATTGTAAAAATTGCAATGAGGATCAGTTATTGTATCGCCTTATTCATGTATTTGTTGGACTTCAGCTTCCAAAATATGGACATCACAAAATCAATAATAAATCACCACCCCTGACATTTGCAGGGAGGATCGGGTCCTAACGGACCTTGTGTCGCGTCTCATGTCCACTATTTTACTCATTCTCTTTTTTCCTTAAACAATTGATAAAATAGTACGATTCAGCTTCAATTTCACGTTAGTAGTTACTATCTCCACGATGGAAAAACTGCCTGCCGTAAATCTAGTTAAATCTATTGAGAGAGAGAGAGAGAGAGAGAGAGAGAGAGAGAGAGCACATGCTTAAAAGAAGTTGGCCTGCCCTGTCTGTTGGGGGGCCCACGCACGTAGAGAATGCAGGTAGAATTACGCAAACGAGAAAAGGCAAAAGAGAGAGAGGAGGAGAAGGTGGCATGTGGGAGGGAGTGGATTGATTGGAGAAGAGGAAAGGAGGAGGATCGTTGATCTGGAGCGTAGGATGGGCCAAAAGTTTGAATTGAGACCGTTGGATGGTTTGGAGCCAAAAACGAAATTCAAAATTTTCCAAAAAGAGACTATAAGATCTTCTCTCCCACCTTCTTCTTCTTCAACAGATTTTGCAGAAATCCGCCATAGCCAGCCTGCTTGCTCTTCGTTCTCTGCTCCCATTCTCTTCTTCTCTAGCTCTCCATGGATTCTTCCAAAGGTGGTAAGGGTGTCGCTGGCCGTGGTAAGTCCAAGAAAAAGTCTGTCTCCAAATCCGTCAAGGCTGGCCTCCAGTTCCCCGTTGGTCGTATCGCTCGTTACCTCAAGAAAGGTCGCTACTCCAAACGTGTCGGCACCGGTGCCCCCATCTACATCGCTGCCGTCCTTGAGTACCTCGCTGCAGAGGTTCGTTTCTTCTCCGCCCTCTTGCGCCCCTGCTTTGGCCACGTTGATCGTTAGTTGATGACAGGCTGTGAGCCTTCAGTGAACGATGTGATTGCGAGGCATTTGTCTTCAGTTGAGCCTTTTTTTGGTTGTCACGATAATCGTTTCTGCTCTTGATTTTGTTGAGATTTAAGTGTCGTTCGACCTCTCGGGTTCAGGTTCTCGAGCTCGCTGGAAATGCAGCCCGTGACAACAAGAAGAACCGGATCATTCCTCGTCATATCCAGCTTGCCGTCAGGAACGATGAAGAATTAGGAAAATTGCTGGGAGGTGTCACTATAGCCTACGGAGGTGTCCTTCCGAACATCCACCAGGTTCTATTGCCAAAGAAATCTGCTGAAAAGTCTGAGAAGTCTGAGAAGAAGGCTTCTAAGGCGGCCAAAGTAGAGAAGTGAGCCAATTCTTGACGCTTCATACTACCGGTGTTTTGAAACACCACCTGCTTTTGGTTATCAGCTGATTGCGATCTGTTAAAACGTGAGTACTTAGTGAATCGTGTCTTTTTTGTGTATCACTCCAATCGTAATTCTCCACTCGCAAGGCAATTCTCTTGGGGGCATGGGTCTCTCCGTCCTCTACTCTATCCTCAGCCCCTTCTCAGCTCAGCCCTCTGCTCAATCCCCTTTACGTTTCTGTTTTGGGTCCTGATTACGGCCAATTGTCGTTCTTCCTACAGGTTGTCGCAGGTCAGTCCAAGCTCGTCTACTTTAAAGCTTGGCCCTTCCGAAATCCAGCAAATCCCCCCCTAGATTCGAGTCAAAATCACAAATTCAAAAACATATAGAGTTAAATATAACCTTGAGACGATTTGAGTCAAGCCTACGTCTTAATATGTTTAAATGTTTACATAGGTCCCTAGCAAATTTAGATGTTGTGAAGAATTGTTGGGCAAATCCATAAATTCTTGCTTATCTAGTAGTTTATGGGTATTATTTTGTTGGCCTTGGTAGTTCATGTACATAGATATTTATTAGAATTGGCTTTTCTAGAGAGTGCTTTAAAAATGAGTTGAGTGGGGGTATTGTGATTATTCTTAGTTTTTTAGGAAGCTACATTGATTGAAAAAATTGGCTCTTGTGCATACATGCATCCTTGTTTTTATTCACTTCTTAAATGTGTTGGCCTTGTTTGTGTTGCTCAAACAATTAAATTTGCTTATAAAGTGGTCCTCATGTAGATGTCTAGATGGAAGTTAGGGATGTCAAGGTTGTGCATAGTTTAGAGAACTTCACTTTTGGAGGAGCTTTTAGGCCCTTGATTGCTTCTCTTAGGAGATTTAATGGGAATTTCATATCCATGGATTTCTTTTATTTAGTGTGATTTCTCATCTTTAGTTTGTTTTTAATACATTATTAGGAAAATGGGCTCTCTCTTAAGTTGTAACATTTTGTTGAAAACAATGAGTGTCTTTTTGATCGATTATTAATGAGATATCCTTCTCCTTTTTGCATAAAACCTTAATAAAATGGCATAATAAACTTTGTGGTGGAAGAATAATGGTGTTTAAGCTAATAAATATTCAAGTTAAGCCACTTTCTATGTGGACTTTTAACCATTGGTTGGTGATTTTGTATTCCTTTTGATCAAATATCTACATTTGATTAAGGTGGAAAAAGATTCACCATGATGTTGGAATCTCTCTAAGACATGAAGGTGGAAATGTGTCCACCATGAATGGTCAATTAACTTGATTCAACCATTTTCATATAGATTGTTGCTATGTGATCACATGAGTGTGTCACCATCATAATAGAGTGCAATCTTGAGGATCGTCCAAGTGAGATATGTTAGTGATTGTGTCTATATCACTCATGTCACTATGATCTTTAGTAGGATCAACTCGAAGATTTGAAGAGTTGAAAAATGTCTTCACATGTGAAGAGTGGAAGAGTTGAAAATATATTCATATATGAAAAGTTGAAGAGCTAAAAATTTCTTCACATGTGGAAAGATTTTGGCATTGACTATCATATGTATAAAATCATTGTCAAAAAAATTTCTAGCATTGGAATAATATTTTATTTTTGCTAATAGCTAAATATTGAAGTTGAATACTAAGTACCTTTATTTTGCTTTCTTGTCAAAGAAATAAAATGATGTTTAAGTACTTTGGCATATATCTACATTTGGATCAACTATGTGGTCAATTGTGTGATGAAGTGGAATGTCTAGTTCTTTGAATTCAAAATGTGGTTGAGTTATGTGTCACATAGGTGACATGCATGTATAGTTTTAAACTTCCCTCTAAAGTTGTTTGGATGTGAATGTAGATAGGTTTGTTTAAGGAGTTTGAAATGGAATGAAAAAGTGACATATAGGAGAAGGGGGAGGGCAAGGATTAAATTTTAGATATAAGAGTTTGAAAGAGAGATAAAGTTTTTGGTGGGTTTGGTGGAGTTTGATTAGGGAGAGTAATAAAAAATAATGAATAATTTGAGAGAGAAGGAAGTGGTAAAATAAAAGGAAGTTAAGGAATTTTAGGAAAAAAGGAAAAACTTAAAGAAAAGTCTTAAGAAGAGAGTAAGAAAATTTTAAATTAAAATAGAAAATAAAACGTTAATAAAAATAGGAATTTAAGATAGAAACAACGAGAAAGGGAAAGGGAACAAGAAAATAAAAAATTAGGGAGAGATAAATTAATAGGATAAAGGAAGCAAGAGGTTAGAAAATAGGAAAAAATTACAAAGGGAGGTTTAGAATGAAAAAAAAAAATCCCTTTAAAAAACAAGAGAAATAGGAGAAATAAAAAGACTTGGAAAAAATAAGGAGAAAAAGAAAAAGTTTAGGAAAAATAAAAAGAAGACGAACTTTACAAAATTAAGCAAATTAGGAAAATTGTAAACAATAGGAAATATTAAAGAAATTTTTAAATATGAATAGTCAAGGACTTTGAAAGGGGGACCTTAATAACATTATAGGAAGAAAGGGGGAGGGGGACAGCAAGGAGGGAAAAAGAGAATAAATAAAGAGGGGATATATATATATATATATATAGAGAGAGAGAGAGAAGGGAAATAATACATATAGATATAAATTGTAGAAGAGAAGTAAGGCAGGTGAGAGCGTGAGGCAAATAAATGGAGGGGGGGGGGGGGCAAGAACTAATAAAGAAGAACTTGAGAGTCCATGTTGTGATGAATAGGTAGCACTGAGAAATGAGGTGGAATGAAAGGGTGCATCGGCGAGGTGCTACAATTGAAGCACGATGAAGACTCTGAGGAGAGGAGGTCTGCAATGGAGTTGTCCATTAATGAGAGGAGGTGCATTACAACAATGATGATGTGAAGGATGCAGATGGGTTGGAAATTACTATGCAGGCTTGCAATGGAATCGATGCAAAGCCCTATGTAGCATGTGGGGAAATTGTGTAGAGTGTAGAAGAGTGAAAGAGGCTTAGGAAGGTAGCAAGCATGGGTATGGGCGGCACGGATTAATGAGTAAGCATCAGCACAGTCGTTGTAGAGTGCAGAAGTGCAAGGTAGCATGCAGTGCGAATTGAGGGCAGGACGGTATAGGTAATCGAATGGGGAAAAGAGATTTAGGTTGAAGTGTTTGAGGTGGGGAAGGGGGGTATAAATAGTAAGTTGTGTTTTAGTCGAGAGGGAAGGGAGGGAAGGGAGAGGAGAAGTAGATTAGGAGGCAGGTAGTCGAGGAGTTTGGTAAGGATAGTTAGGGAAGGGGGAGAGACGAGCTAGTGTGTAGGGAGGTAGTTAGTCAGGTTAGGGATAGGAGTAGGTTAGCGTTCATAATAGGTTAGGCCAAAGTGGTTAGGAGATAAATTAGGAACAAATTCAAGAAGAAATCAATAAGACAGTGGTGGCGAATTTGGGTTGGGTTTGGGAGGGATTAAGAACAATTTTAGGAATAAGTAAGGAAAAGAGATTAATTAGGGAAAAGCAGGGGGGTGGGAAAGAAAATAAGAAAAAAAAGAAAATTAAGAAAAAAGGGGGAAATATCTTTAAAAGGTATAAATTAGCAAAATAGAAAGGAAAATAAAAGGGAATAAGATAATAAATAAAATTGTGAGTGTAAATAGATATGCTTAAAGAGTGTGAAATGGAATGAAAAAGTGAAAAATATAGGAGAAGGGGGAGGTAGAGGATTAAATTTCAGATATAAGAGTTTGAAAGAGAGGGAAAATTTTTTGTGGGTTTGGTAGAGTTTAATTAAGGAGAGTAATAAAAAATAGTGAATAGTTTGAGAGAGAAGGAGGAAGTGGTAAAATAAAAGGCAATTAAGGAATTTTAGGAAAAAAGAAAAAGCTTAAAGAAAAGTCTAAAAAAGAAGAGAAAAGTAAGAAATATTAAAAATTAAAAAATAGAAAATATAAGGTTAAGAAAAATAGAAATTTAAGATAAAAACAAGGAGAAAGGGAAAAGAAACAAGAAAAGAAAAAATTTGGGAGAGATAAATTAATAGGAAAGGAAAGAAGATACGAAAAAATTACAAAGGGAGGTTTAAAATGAAAAAAGAAAAATTTCCTTTAAAAACCAAGAGAAATTAGATTTTTTTTTACAAAGGGAGGTTTAGAATGAAAAAATGAAAATTTATTTTAAAAAATAAGAGAATACAAAACTTGGAAAAAATAAGGAGAAAAAGAAAAAGTTTACAAAAAATAAAAAGAAGACAAGAACTTTACAAAATTAAGAAAATAGTAAACAATAGGAAATATTAAAGAAATTTTTAAATAGGAATAGTCAAGGACTTTGAAAGGGGGATCTTAATAAATTATAGAAAGAGAGGGGGAAGGGGAAAGCAAGGAGGGAAAAAGAGAATAAATAAAGGGGGGAGATATATATGTATATATATAGAGATAAATTGTAGAAGAGAAGTAAGGCGGGTGAGAGTGTGAGGTAAATAAATTGGGGAGGGGCGGGGGGAGAACTAATAAAGGAGAACCTGAGAGTCCATGTTGTGACGAATAGGTAGCACGAAGAAATGAGGTGGAATGAAAGGGTGCATGGGAGGGGCCCTTCAACAGTCAAAGCACGATGAAGACTCTAAGGAGAGGAGATTCGTAGTGGAGCAGTCAGTCGTCAATGAGAGGAGGCGTAGTATGATCATGCTATGAAGGATGTAGACAGGCTCAAAAAGACTACACAGTGTCATAATGGAGCCAATGCAAAGCCCTATGAAGCCTATAGGGAAATTGTGTAGAGCATAGAAGAGTCAAAGAGGCTCAGGAAGTGAGCAAGCATAGGTATGGGTGTGGGGGATTAATGAGTAGGCGTCAACATAGTTGAAGAGTGTAGAAGTGCGGGGGTAGCACACAACGTGAATTGAGGGTAGGACGGTATATAACCGAATGAGGAAAAGAGCTTTAGGTTGAAGAGTTTGAGGTGGGGAAGGGGGTATAAATAGTTAGTTGTCCTTTAGTTGGGAGGGAAGGGAGAGCAGGCATCAGTTGGGAGGCAGGTAGTCGGGGAGTTTGGTAAGGATAGTCGGAGAAGGGGGAGAGACGGGCGCTTGTGTAGGGAGGTAGTTAGTTGGGTTAGGGGTAGGAGTAGGTTAGCATTAAGAATAGGTTAGGTTACAAAGTGGTTAGGGAGACTAGTTAGGAGATAAATTAGGAATAAATTGCGGAGAGAAATTTGAGAGAGGCAATTATGAATAAATTAGGAATAGATAAAAATAAAAGAAAAGGAATAAGGAAAAAAATTGGAATAAAGAAGAAGAGGTGGAAACAATAAAGGGAAATTAGAAAAAAAGGAAATAATTAGGGGGGAAGAGGAAATAAATAAGCGGGGGGGGGGATTGGGCTGGGTTTGGGAGGGATTTATAAAAATTTTAGGAACAAGTAAGGAAAAGGGATTAATCAGGGAAAATTGAGGGATATAATAAGGGAGATAAGACAAATTAGGTAAGGGAGAAATGGACAAAAGAGAGGGTTGGGGGGATGGGCAAGAAAATAAGAAAAAATAATTAAGAAATTAAGAAACAAAGGGGGAAATGTATTAAAAAGGTATAAATTAGTAAAATAAAAAGTAAAATAAAAGGGAATAATTGGAGTAAAATAAGAAATAAAATTAGGAGATAAGGAAGATAAGTAAATTACCAAGTATAGAATAAGGAAGATACAAAAATTAGAAAATAGGAAAAAATTAAAAAAATTGAAAAAGGAAATTTTAAAAAACTAAAAAAGAAGAAAAGGGAAAAAATAATAAAGGAAATTAAAGAAAATAAGAGAAAATAGGAAAAAAAGAAAAGATTAAGGGAAAAATTTAAGGAAATAAGGAGAAACTAAGGAAAATAAGAGGAAAGGGAAGTAAGAATTTTTTTTAAAAAAAAGGGGGGGAGAAGGGGGGGGGGGGAGGGGGGAAGGGAAACTAGAGAAAAAAAGAAGGAAGGGGTAGAAAGTGTGTGTGTGTGTATGTGAGGAAATCAACTTTGGTCTATGAACTGTAATCCCAAATGGTGGCATAAAGGTTGAAGCAACTATGGTCCTACAAAATTCATAGGTTTTTCTATGGAGAGTGATGCTTGGTGTTATTCCTTGTGGCCAGCTCTTGGAACACAAACATATTGCTCTTGCTATTAGTCACATATGTCTGGCTCCAAGGGAATCTTTACTTCATCTTTTTTGGCATTGCCCTGACACTCGTGACTTTTTGCTTTTTCTCCAATTGTGCCTCCGGGCTCGATTTCCTAATGGGAGGCCTTTTTGGATTTTCAGCATTAATCCATGGACGCGTAAGTTTGATCATTTTTTTGTCTAGGTTCGATATTGGGGCCTCTGGACTCTGTGGAAACAAAGAAATCACAATATCTTTGTCGATCCTACATTTTCCATGTTTCACTATTTTTGGATGTCACTTAGGCAATCTTTTTATGATTGCCTATCTGTTCATCAGATAGATTACTCAGTTTTCGTGTCTTATAATGAGATATTATGAGATTGTATGTGCATGTCTCCTCTTAGGTGACTGCTTGTAATATAAAGCTACATGGATTTCACCACACACAAAAAAGTGTGTGTGTTTGTGTGTGTGTGTGTGTGTTGCACTAGTCAAATGTGTTTGATCAACCCCTTGCTTTGTAGGAACCCAAGCTCTCATATTTTATTTCATCCAAAGGGATTACTTCAGTTGACGATGTGCTTCATGATGATGGTATTCTTTTGCCTTTTCCTTTGGTGGCTAGACGGTATGGTTTGGGAAGGCATTATTGACCCCTTTGGCACTATCTTTCTTCGATGCTTCATTGTTTTTACTGTACTCAGATCGAAGCTTATGTATCACCCCATTGATTGGAGTCTTACATCACCTCATGGATTGGACCTTACATCGCTAGGGTTCAGCTACCTGCCCTTTACACCTGCCTGATATCCATGGCTAGTTTGTATAGGGTCTTGATGCCCCCTTCTTGGATTTCGCATCATGGCAAATCACCTTTGGTCCTTCAATCATAATGCCAAATGGTGGCATAAAAGACTGCAACAATTTGGGTGTGGCAAACTTCCTCTTCGTTAATAGATTTTTCTATGGCGTATGATACTTGGTGTGATTTGTTTTGGCCAACTCTTGGCACGTAGGCATATTGCTCTTACCTTATGCCACAGCTGTTTGGCTCCCAAGGAATCCTTGCTCCGTGACTTCCTGCTGCTTCGTTTCTAGTACCTACAGGCTTGCTTTCCCACTACTTGCTTTGGCAAACATTTTTGGATCTTCGACATTCAACCACGGAAATCTCTTTAGAGAGCCTACTTCTTCCCTGTTCTACTTTTTCTATATGTCACTCAGGCAATCCTTTTATGATTGTCTGTCTGTTCATTAGATATATTACACTGTTTACAATGAATTTTTTTTATCTTGTATTTTGTTGCCCTCCACTTTGGAGATAGCCTCATGTAATATAAAAATATATGGATTTCACCTAAAAACAAATGTGCGTGTGTGTGCACGCGCCCTTGTGCATGCATGCATGCATGTGTGCACATTGCACACCTGCACGCACGTGCACACACACATACAATTTTTTTCTTAACCAAGATGGCACACACTATTAGTATCGAGGTAAGTATTTAGCCTTATTGACCTCCGTTCCCACATTGTGATTCTAGATGAACCATAAATTATACCTCTTATCTATTTTGGGCACGCCTCCCTACTAGCTCACCCTCTACATTTATGTTCCTTTCAAATACCATATTTAGTTGACCCCCTGTGCGATATATGAAGTGTGAGAATGAGATTAAAAGAATTACCTTGTCCTTGGGATAATTAAGCTAATTACCCCTAGAACCACATGCCTTCAAGGGCGATATTAGACTAACCTTGGGGATTTTTTCCAACATAGCCCAACATGCCCCTTGTTAAAAATTATTCCCCCCCCTAATACCCCCCTTAACATCATGGTCAAAGGCATAGTGCCAACAACCATTGATATCTTTGCATTGTCACATGGGTACACATCACCTTGTGGTACCCCTTAGTGGCATCGTCAGTGGTTAGCTAAGTGCTAAAATCACCTTTATTAGTAGCAAGTGATATTAGCTAGGACCCTATTTGTGCTTAAACCTATTTTAACAAGTCTCAAGGACCTAGGATCACTCCAACGGATCCTCACATCATTGTATCTTCGTTATGCCCTCACCCCCTCACATAATATCTTCCCCTAAAGGTGGGTTCAGACCACCCGCCCGCCCATGGAGGAGGAAATAGAATTGGAGGATGGCCGTTGAGTGTGGTTTGTTCACACCAGCAGCAGGCGGTCATCAATCTGCTAATTTATGTCACCAATGTGTGATTGGTGAGGAGATGGAATGGGCCAATCATGTAGCGATTGGAGGAGCTGGCCATGGAGCAAGGGTGGGCTTCATGGGCTTGATACCAATCTTTCATGTTAGTGTCCGGGCCAGCCCCTCTTATTGGGCCAAGTAGGACGTCAATCTTTCACACCTTTTGTGAGAGTGCTCTCAACGAAAGCAAGAACGGAAGAGGGAGAGAGAGAGACAGAGACAGAGAGCCACAAGTTTTGGTGGGTGCAGAACCACCCTAATCTTCTTTTTCATTCATTTATATGTGTTTGAGTATTGTACATAACCGGGGTAAAGGCACAGTGACCTTTAACCCCCACAACCTCCCACTTAAAGGACAATATGCCTTTAAGGGAGAACAACCAGTGAGCATACTATCCAATGCCCATCAATACATGACAATACTCAAACCGCTGACTAGGTAGACTCTTCGTCAGCATATATCTGTAGGGTTATCATCTGTATGAACCTTGACAAGCTCTATGCACTTGTCCTCAAGTACCTCCCTGATGAAATGGTACCTAACCTCAATGTGTTTGGTCTTTGCATGAAAGACCGGATTCCGTGCTAGTTGAATAGCACTCATGGAATCACTATGCAATGTTGGTACACTTGTATGAATCCCCAAATCTCCCACTAGCCGATCAAGCCATATAGCCTCCTTGTAACCCTCTGTGGCTGCAACATACTCAGCCTCTGTGGTAGACAAAGCAATGCACTTCTGTGCGCGAGACATCCATGACACTGCACCACCTGCAAAGGTGAACACATAACCAGAAGTGGATCTCCTACTATCCACATGCCCTGCATAGTCTGAATCTGTGTACCTAAGTACACGCATGTCTTCTTTACCAAAGCAAATGCACATCTCCTTGGTACCCTTCATGTACCTCATGATGCACTTAACTGCCTCCCAATGCCTCTTTCCTGGATTAGCCATATATCGGCTAACAACTCCCACTGCAAATGCAATGTCTGGTGTAGTAGCTATCATAACATACATAAGACTCCCAACCGCTGATGCATAAGGAACCTTGGCCATCATGGCCCTTTCCTCATCTGATTTGGGACTATCTGTATGACTTAGTTTCACATATGGAGGCAATGGAGTACTCATTGCCTTCCCCCCTTCCATATTGTACTTTTGTAACATACTCTTTTTGTGAAAGCCAAAGGAGTTTCCTACTCCGATCACGCGTGATGCACATACCAAGAATATGACCTGCATCTCCCAAATCCTTCATATCAAAGGCCTCATGCAACTTGGCCTTTAATGCATTTAGCTCATAAGTATTCTTGCTAGCTAATAGCATATCATCCACATATAGTGCCAAGATTATCAGGCTATTATTCTTAGCCCTTTTAGTGTAGAGGCAGTGATTAATTTCACTCCTTCTAAAACCCTGGGACCGAATAAAAGCATCAAACTTATGATACCATTCTCTAGGCGCTTGCTTAAGACCATAGAGACATTTCTTCAGCTTGCAAACTAAATGCTCTTTGCCCTTTTCTTCAAAGCCTTTCGGCTGCACCATGTAAATTTTCTCATGCAAATCCCCATGCAAGAAAGCTGTCTTGACATCCATCTGCATAAGCTCCATATCCTCTGATGCCACTAGTCCAAGCATGCATCTAAGTGTGGTCATCTTCACAACCGGAGAGAATATCTCATCAAGTCCACACCCTTCTCTTGTTTGAATCCTTTAGCGACCGAACGAACGGGCCTTGTACCTAGGCACATCATCACCTGTGACCTTCATTTTGTAGACCCATTTACATGGCAATGCTTTCTTTCCATGTGGCAAAGAAACCAAGTCCCAAGTCTCATTCTTCATAAGTGAACTCATCTTTGATTGCATAGCATACTCCCACTTGCATTGATCCTCGCGCATCATAGCCTCTATGTAGCAAGAAGGCTCCCCGCAATCAGTAAGCATCACATAGTCTACCCTTGGAACAAACCTATCAGGCGGTCTAAACACTCTAGATGATCTTCTCAAGGGCATTTCAGCTTGCTATCCCACTTGCATATCAGCCACATTTGGCTCATCATTTCCACCAATAGATGATCCATCATCTACCCTTGATTGTATACCTGTGGGAGTACTTGGTGGTACCATTTCTTGCACATTTGGTGCATGGACAGCTTGCTGTCTATCAACATATGTAGATGATCTTCTCAAGGGCTCATCATTTCCACCAATAGATGATCCATCATTTACCCTTGATTGTATCCTGTGGGAGTACTTGGTGGTACCATTTCTTGCACATTTGGTGCATGGACAACTTGTTGTCTATCAACATATGTAGGTGGATTCACATCCTGGAAAGTGATTCTCCTCATTTCCACATCCCTCATGGGTGCCTTATGCATCTTCTTCTCATTGAAGACTACATCATGGCTGCGTATGATCTTCTTTGCTTCTGGATCCCAGAGACGATAGCCCATCTCTCCACTTTCACCATAACCCAGAAAGATGCATTTCCTTTGGGACTTCCCCCTGAATTGTGATCTGCCCCTTTGCACATTTAAGGCTGCATCCTGCTTGTTGCCATCCATAGACTTCCGTCTAATCTCCTCGGCCAACAAGCTACCCACAACATGATCAAATTTCAGTACTCCACCAGGTGCAGAGTTACTGACAGCTGTACGAAAGGTATCCCATGAGGATGGCAATGAACATAAGAGAAATATTGCCTTAGTCTCTGCATCAAAAATCATTTTTTGAGCCTGAAGCTAGCTGAAAATAATATTGAATTCATTCAAGTGAGAAGCAATGGAGACCCCTTCTCCGCATCAAAATTCATTTTTTGAGCCTGAAGCTAGCTGAAAATAATATTGAATTCATTCAAGTGAGAAGCAATGGAGACCCCTTCCTTCATCTGCAGCTCAAATAACCTCTTCATAAGGTAAACTTTATTAGAGGCAGTTTTCTTCTCATAAGTGGCACACAGTTTCTTCCACAAATCTTTCGTAGTCTGCTCATTTACTACTATGAAATAAACTGACTCTGCAAGATGAAGTCTAATAGTAGACTTTGCTAATGCATCCAACTCATTCCAATCATTCTCAGACATATTTACAGGCTTAGCTTCCAATCCCTGCCAAGGGTTTAATCTGCTTCTTTTGAATAAGCACATCCCTTATTTCTTCTTTCTACAAAGAAAAGTTTGTCCCATCAAACTTTTTAATGCTGAAAAACTCATTTTCAAACATGGAAGAGGATGCCATGATACAAATGAAACAAAATCCCAAATGCTAGTGCCTGCAAGAGAGAATCACACCAAATACCAGGTGCACCCAAATGTGTATGCCACAATAGAGTGAAATATCACCAAAACTCAAAGCTCAAAGCATCAAAAGATGCATCTGACTCATGTGCATATACTATGCATCCATATGAGCAAATTTGGCCCAAAAGAAAATGCCAATAAGTGCTAAATGACTCAAGCATAAACACCGTCCACTGGCATATGCATCAATAATATCTCATCCAAGAGAGCATAGCACTATCAGTGCATCACCTGCAATGTGTCAAAGCTGTCTCTCAGCATAAAATAGCATCCATGTGCAAAGCGTCCATAAAAAATAGCATCCCACAAGGCAATTTGGGCCTATTAGCGCATCCAATAAGGACCGTAATGCATCCAAATGGCCTATAAATCATCCACTGCAACCCAATGCATACCACGAATGAGCACACACTGCTCAAACACACTGCTCAAACTGCAACCAGAGTGATCTGCATAAGGTATACTCAAGAAATCATAGTCCCACGGTAATGACCGCTACTGAAAATAGAACCTGAGATGCCTCAAAACATGGGCGCCATTGCATAATCGGACTCAGCAAGAAAATCTGCAAATACCTTTCTTCTACCAGAACTCCAAAATCCCAACCGATGAGTGAGAAATGGGAGTCAACACTTATCCACTGCCATGTGGTATAAATCTAAGGTTTTAAAACCTTAGAATGAAAAATGCATAACAGAGAGACGAAATCGAATACACAGAGATCTATAACTCTGAAAATCCTCCACCGAATCGCACAAGAACTAACAGGTAAGGGTTTTTGGGCGTCCGGAACGCAATGGGATGGACGGTTTTGAAAACCGTGGTCTCAATCACTAGGTCCAACACACGGACTGAAAAACGTTTTTGAAAACAGAGCTGTTTGTAAACTCCACCGGAGTGCGAATAATGAGCAACATAGAAGTTTTAGGACCTCTTGAGTCCACTGGAACTAACTGATCTGCAAATGGTTGCTCCAAACTTGAGTTCCAATACCCGGGCAAAAACGCAGAAACTGACACAGTGAGTCAGAAATCCAATGAAATGATCCCAGATTCAAGAATGAAGGTGTTTCCAAGCTCCTGAAATGAAGTGGACACCAAAAGCAAGTAATAATTGCCTCTACAAGTCAATATGGAGTCTCTGTCATCGAATGGAATAGGGAAAAGCTCAAAAAACGACTTTTTCTTTGAAAACTCTTAACAGGCTCTCAAAACCACTTCGCAAAACCAAAGTGACTTTTCCAAAGGTTCCTCCAAGGTCTCTGCATACTCGGATGCAAGTAAAGTCACCCACAAAGCTTCCCACATAGCTTCTCCTTCCTCCCACAGAGCTGCTGAGCTTCAAGCATTCACGCACGCTCAGCTAGATCACCCGGGCTCTGATACCAGTTGAGAGTGCTCTCAACGGAAGCAAGAACGGAAGAGGGAGAGAGAGAGACAGAGACAGAGAGCCACAAGTTTTGGTGGGTGCAGAACCACCCTAATCTTCTTTTTCATTCATTTATATATGTGTTTGAGTATTGTACATAACCGGGGTAAAGGCACAGTGACCTTTAACCTCCACATTTTGGAGAATGATGGCTAGGTGGTGTGAACCCAACCTAACTCGGCTCTCCCATAAGATTGGGTCCTTCTATATTTGAAATTGTCATTTCACCCTACGGCTTCTCGACAGTCGACTAGAATAGGTCTCTACACTGACAAAACTTATTTTCTTACCTACTCCAGTCGAGAATGTAGTTATTTTCTAAAGGTTATGTGTGGTGTTTCAAAATAAATAAATATATAAATATATAAATGCCGAATCTATTAACAGGGTGGTCAACCCCCAAAAAGAAAGACCTTACAAAATTTGGCCTAAAAGTATGAGCTGTGGCTCACAGCCTACGCTAGACAGCTAAAACAAACCCTGCTAGACATAGAAGAACCTTTGAGATTAGTGGGTATTTCACCTTGACAATCCCACTCATACTTCTGAGGTTCAGACTGAAAGAGTTTAGCATGATGGTTGGTCTCAACCCAATTTTTGGGTCCATCGCAAAGACCTCTTAAATTCCTACAATCCCAAACCGAAAGGAAGACAACAGCCCTAATACACGACCAACTACCCCTTAGCGTCAAAGATAGACCCAAAGAAGGATCTCCTAGCAAGGGCAATCTCCAGTTGGTGGCTCCCATAGCAAACTTAGCCATAAGCCCCGCCTGTCTAACTACTAGCTGCACCTTTCCACACTTCTTTCACCAACAGGACACAACCAGGATAGATGCCTAATCGTCTCCTCAGAACCGAAAACTTCCATGTAATGGGGACATGCTCTGACAAAGCGGTGTGGAGCAGGGCTTCCCATGCATCGGAGCTCTCATCCACCACCCCTCCTCCGAAACGTAGAATCTGTCAATTCTTTCGACCCTAAACGAGTCTCCCGTCCTTTTGTTCGACCAGGTGAACTCCTTGAGACCCTTCTCTCCCAATTCTGCACAATCAATCAGATTCAAAACAAGGTTCTCTCAAGCCAACCTCTCCCCAACACTAGGCATTCTCCTCGGATGAGAACGATTCCCATCTTCCTCGGCAAAGTTCCAATCACCACTCAACACCCAGCACCCAGTGATTGACCACCATCATTTCTTTGATCCGCTTCCAACAGGATTCCCCATCACAGGCTTGATTAGGGGCATACACGCTCGCAATTCTCAACTCACCACCTTGATTGAAACCGCCATGATCCAGCCATCGGCATCCCTAAACAGTTCCTGAGCTTGTAAAGCATTCTTCACCACCACAGCTGAGCCTCCCCTACCCCTCATTGGGTAGTTCATGAACACATCATAGCCACGCTTCTTCGAGGCAAACCACCACGCACCACACTTAATTTCTTGCAATAAAACGATGTGCGGTCTAGGCTTGCTGATCACTTCATTGCAACTTTTTTGCATGATTTTATGACACCCTCCGCTTATATTCCATGACAGAAGAGACACTGAACTCCTGGCACATCGACTCTTGCCCTTCACAATGTAATTACGGCGCCAAGACTTTGTATGCATCAGAATCGTTTTTCCTTACCATTTCCATTACCCCACGCCACATCTTTGAGCCGTTTGGTGATACTGCGGTTGGAATGATTGGCATTTTATCCTTCCCTTTCTCCTCTCCTCCAGCGAACCTGTCTTAGCATTGGCATCCGGCTTATCCACCTCTGGGACTTGAGTAGCAGATGGGTTGGCAACTTTCTCGACTCGCTCCTCCACTTTCCGATCTGCATTGAATGACTTGTCTGCATCTGGAAAGGCACCAAACCGGACCTGCTAAAAGAAGGTAAGACCATCAGGAAGACGTATTTCCACGAAGTCCACAAGATCCAAGCCCTTCTTCGTCCTGCGGGGTTGTTCGTAGCTCGTAATCCCGAAAGAGAAACTCATCAATGGACAACAAAGGACTCCAAGGGAGGACAAGTACAGAGGACCCAACAAACACAAACGACCTTCCCACCAAGTCATCTCGCAGTGCCTCATAGGAGGGGCCATCTGAGTCCAACTAACGGCGATCACAGATTTTTTTGCTAGTGACTCGAGCCAAAGGCGATAGGGGACACGATGCAAGTGAGACCCAAGAGCACAACACGACAAACTCGCTCTCAAGTAACCCCTCACATGAACACCACAGATAGCTCCTGTTGACTATATGACTTGGGCAGACAAGCCACTTCCCAGAGATTATAGAGGAGGAGAGGGACCTAGACAAATTGATAGGCTGAGCATCGACAGCGCTCTATTATTAATTTCCTTCTCTGTCAACACAACCCTTACCAGATGCAAAGCCACTGTCGGCCGAGATCATCTCTTCTATCCTTAGCCAACCAGTCATTTGTGTACTCTCGCGCAACGATAGTGCGATGTATCTCTCTATTGATATTCTTATCTGGTTTCTCCTTTTAGACATAAGCCTTGGATGTGGGTGCTTGTTTTAGTGGCTCCTCATAGACCACTGCTGAGGAGCCATGGGGAGGAGCAACGCCCCCTTGAAGCAAAGCAGGAGGGGTCCCTTCTCACTTCTTAGAGTTGAAGCAATCCTTCTCCATAGCATTCACGTTACAGACAATTGTTAAGTATGGTTTTTTTCATTTCTAGAGTTTTTAAATGCTTTTATCACCTTAGGTTGCTTTGGGTCAGTGGAGTGGAGATTTGTCCAGTAAGAGGGTTTTTTTTCCCAGAAAATTGGAAAAAAAGGTTTTAACTTTATTATGTCATGAAATGAATTAGGAATTAATCACAATACCTGAGGAAATTAGGGCTGCAGGTTTAAATAATTTACATATGCATACACCACCTTTCTTAAAGCTCAACTATGTCTCCTGGTATACTCTAAAATTTGATTAGTGGTTATGCTCTTCTAAATGTATCGACTCATTACAAAACATAAGTTATATCTCAACAAGCATGCCCACTTCCAGGAAATTCGAATGAGGTATTTTCCAAGTATCAATGCTGGACCTGCAATTGTTCATTAGGAATTGATAGATGCCTATGACAATGGTATCAGTCCAACTTGTGCTGCTGGTAGTTCTGAGTATTGTCTTCCCCAAAACAAAGACAACACCTGAATCCTTTGCATTCTCTAGCTCAGCTATATCGCCCGATGTAAAATCTTGTACGTCTCCCATACTATATTCCAACTCGTGAAGGAGCTCAGAAAACACATGGGCCATTTTAGACTCAATGTATTCTTTCAAAGTCCCAACTACCAGAATTTTGAAATCTTCTGCTTCTGTATCTATGGTATCCATGTAACCATACTGAGCTATGCATCTGTATACCCCTCTGTATTTTAAGCGACCCACCAAGAAACGTTCACTTGGTAGCACGGTCTTCACAGGTATATATCTGATAGACATAAATACAAGGACTTGATGCAAAGAGCGCACATTCTTCACATAATGGCTAACTATTGGTGGCACACCATGGAGCAAGTCACTGTAGAAAAAGCACAATCCTGGAACACGCTGAGTTCCAGTAGAGGAAATAAGAGACCCCAGGTCCTCTATACTCATCATATTTTCCACCTCAAAATCATATCTTTTACCCCTGCCATGCTTCCAACTTAGCATAATCATCACCAAAATTACGGATACTGCAAAAGGGAGCCACCCACCTTGAGGGATTTTGGTAACCACTGCTGACATATACACCCCCTCAACAAGGCCAAATACTGCCAGGAATAAGAGGACAACCACAACTGGGGTGTTCCAGATTATAAGCATAACAAGGCACATGAGGAGAGTGGTAATCAACATAACAAAGATGACCGCAACTCCTGAAAGGGGAAATTAAGCCATTAATTTATTTGATTTGTCTTCTAAACCAACATTTATCCTTGAAAAGATCTAGGATTCTTTCAATATAATTTTCAGATGTTCAATGCAGTAAGCAAGCATAGTGACTGCTGTTTCAGGAACAAGATCCCTATGAGAAAATGAGCCTTTACCAAATGCATTGCCAATTGTTGCTGAGTCCTGGAAACCAAGGGTGACAGCTATACACAGAAGCATGAGAATATAATTCACTTCAGGAGAGTAAACCTGCCCTTCCTGAGACTTAGAAGTGTGAACCAGCTTGACTCGCGGAAAATAATGAAGGGATACTGATTGCTTTATTATGGAAAAACTAGCAGAAATCAGGCCTTGACTAGCAACAATTGCAGCCAATGATGCAATGATGAACATGGGCCAATAAACAGGTGTTGGAAGGCTTTTGAAAAATGCATTTTTGTGATCTTCAGGATGCTTTATCAAATAGGCAGACTGTCCAGCATACTGCATTAGCACACTAGGATACACAAAGGCAGAAAAAGCCACCTGCAACCAGCTACAAACTTTCAGAGAGCTACTTTAGGGGCCAAAAGTGGTCACAATCCTTTGCCAAAGGTGAAGAAAATTATTCGCTGTTTGTAAGAGAAGAAAGAAATTTAGTATGAAAAACAAGCGTACTTGAATGGATAGTTTATTGAAGTGCCCCAAATCTGCAAACATGGCCTCAGCTCCTGTTGGAAGAAGAAAAGATTTGAAGATGCGAGCTTCTACTACGTGACTGTGCAAAACAGAAATCTTTGATAAGTGGGTGTGATACCTGTTACACACAGAACTGTGCCACCCAGCATATTCCAAGCATCTTTCCCTTTCCTTGAGAATAAAGTCACAATGTAGTGAGGGGAAAAGGCTTTGAAAACTCCAGGATAGTGACAAGCGACATTGTAAGCTCCGACGAGGGCCGTCGTCAATAACCATGTTGCCATTATAGGAGAGAAGAGAAAACTCACTCCAGCTGTACCTACTCTTTGTGCCAAAAAGATTGCGACAAGGATAACAACTGAAATAGCTATGACAGCAGCTGCAGTAATTAAAACAAAACCCATGATGCACACTATCAATAATCCTTTAGGAGAACACTCATTAGCTCTAATATGGTCTCTTTAGATAGAAGATAATTATCGTTAATTATTGTTATTACATGCTCCGTGAATACCAGTTTTTCCTTGTTCATCAAATCCTGAAGGTTCAAGGATTTAGTCTGCAACCTTACATTTAGTTATCAATGATGATGCAAGCTGAATCCCTTCAATGGATGACAAAACTGTATATAACATCAAGTGCAGCACAATTAGTAAACATTTCAAACACTTGTTTCTTCATCATCCAAAATAATAAAGCTTAACATCATCTTTGTCACTTAGACAGAGGGCAACATGATGCTCCAGGTAACATAATAATACTTATGTACACTCACATACATGAGAGTTCTGATTCTTTGCTTGACAAATGAAAATTTTGAGCTAACTTCACACATTCAATATCAGGGCGAAAATGAGGCAGCTTATGAATCTAATACAAAGATTTCGCTAAGTTCAAAGCTTCCTTCATATTCTATTCTGTGAAATCCACTCACCTGATATGGAAGGTGTCAAAATGCCATCACCAATCAGCATGCAGGTACCAAGCATCACCAGGAAAAGGATTAGCTTTCTTGCTACCGTGCTATTTTCAAGAAGATCCTTTGTTTTTGACTTCATACGAGCGTGTTTGCTGAAGTGTGATAAGTGTATATCAGACCTTAGGTCAGAGCGCCTTCTTCCTGAGTGTGCACCAATCTGAGCATGCTGGCAAAGTAATGAATACAGAGCAAATGTTCCACCTATTGCAGACAAGTAAATCTTGCATTAGAAGCTTTCTTAGCATTAGAGAAGTTTATGGAAAGGCACTTTTTTGGCTTGACACTAAAATCAAAGAGCTAAAGGACAAAAACCTTCAGGCTGTGGTGACAACCCTATTTACCTTTCTACAGAAAAGAATATAATAGTTGCCATACCAAATCACTTTATGCTCATTTGTCATCATGGTGTTCCTTTGGTCAGTTTGTCTGTAGGCATGTAGCTTTAGGCATTCCTACGAGACTTAATTCTTACAATGCTTTCGATAGTTTGAATTGTTAGGATTTGCAAGGCTACTTTGAATGCATGAAATTAACTTTTACACACAGCATGGAGATCAGTATATGACGAATATGATATTTCAGTTTGTCACAGCAAAGATCTTAGGTTGCAACACCCAGGTACATGTGATAATAAAATGAGAGGAAAACATAATTCTATTAGAAACTGACTTGACAGAGAATGTCGCAACTGATCGACTCAACCCTACGGGGTTTGTTGCCTTTAAATATTGTGTAAAGAATTTGTCTATGACCTCTACGGCTTCTAGAAGACTATGAGCAGCTGCTCCTACATGAAACACTAGCTGAAGATCAACAGACTCCACGTGACTCTCATCGATCTATACAAGCTTGCGGCCTAGAAGAGAAAAAATCTCGAACTTGCCTCTGTGCCTCCTACATTTGCGATCGAGGTTCCAACCTGCAAGATATTGCATATTGTTTTCGTTGCTAAGCAGCAGACACGGTTTTGTGGGTTTTCCAGATCGTTTGAAGTCGTCGGGCTTTTAAGGAGGAAGCTGCAAACCATGTTAGCAGCCGATATATCATGACGCTGGGCTTAGTTGCTTCACCGGCTTGTTTAGTTGTTCAGCCAAACTTGACCTTGCTTTCAGGGTGGTGGTTGTTAAGCAGGCTCTGTTGGCCACGACATGATTTGTTCGCTCTTGTTGGTTGCCATTCTAGGAATTGCAAAGAAGCCTATAAGGAATTTTCTATGGAGTGGACTAGATGGTACAACAGACGCTTTAGCCAGGGTATCTTGGGAGACCTTGATCCTTCCCACAAGGGAAGGGAGTCTCAATATCATAGATCCAGACTTACAATGTAGGACCTTGCTTTGCAAGATTGTGGTAAGGGGACTTATGCATGTGCAAGAGCCATGGAAACATTTCTTTATTTGCTGCATACAGTCATGTACTTCTTTGGGTGGAGACTGGATGGATAGTGTATATCTATCATGGCAAAAGAGGTCTGCAAATCAGCTTAAACGCTGCAATTTGCTGAGTAGATGGCCTAGTGATAAGCATGTTTTCCACATAAAGAATAAGAATGAGCAAATCTGCTCCATACTTTGGGACACAAAGTTTGTTGTAGTAGGGCTGTTATGAAAACCAAGATGTAACAGATGTACATGAATCATGGCATATCGCCCGAGGTGCTTACTTCAATCTATATAAGGCTGTACACAGCTGGAATACCAGACTTCCTCAAGCAAGTCACCATGAAGAAAAGCAGTCTTGAAGTCTAGTTGATACACTTCCCAATGCCTGTGAGCTGCAATAACAATGAGACAATGGATGGTAGTGATGCGTGAAGTGGGGGCAAATGTTTCTTAAAAAGTCAATGCCCTGCTACTGAGCATAGCCTTTGGCAACAAGATGGGCTTTGTAGCGGTATATGGTGCCATCAGCTCTCCATTTCAATCTGTAGGCTCACTTCGTGCCAACAGCACACAACCAGGAGGCAAGTCACACAGCTCCCACATAGCATCCCTCCATCTTTGCTGTCAAAAGCATCCTTGTGCCATAAAGGCTCCTCCATTATAAGTTGTGGCAATCAAGGCAACATCTAGAAAAATGGCCATGCTTCTGGCGTTATGCACCTCTAGTATGGGCAGCAGAAGGTTCATCCTGCTTGCTATCTTTAAGGGTATCCAATAGCCTTTTGGGACTGTTTTGTGCTGTCTAATGCAGCCCTTTCAACTACTTGCTCAACAGCATTGTCATCTTAGCATCTTGCGGAGGCGAATCAAGCTGAACATGTGCATCAGGCTGAGGCTGAGAATTGGGAGAGGTAAATTCTACAATGGCTGATCTGAATCTGTACCAGACTTAAAAAGGATCAACAATGAGTCAAAGACATCTAAGGCATTAACAGAGGCTGTTTTTGACAGTCAAGCCAAGGCAAAGCTGCTTCTCAACAAAGATAACATCTCTACTAACAATGCCTTTTCCAGTGCTAGGTTGGTACAATCTATAGCCTTTACTTTGTGAGCTAGCCAATGAAAATACACTTCACTATCTTGTCCTCCAATTTGTGCCACAGCTGAGACGGGACATGTGCATATGTTAAACAACCGAAGACCCTCATACAACCTTGTACTCCAACTTGTGCCGCAGCTGAGATGTGACATGTTGCATATGTCAAACAACCAAAGACCCTCCTATGTGAAATCACTGGCTTACGGCCTGTGCATGCCTCATAGGGAGTAATGGTCTTCAATGCCCTGGTTGGTGCTCTATTCAGCACGTAGTTGGCACAGATGATGGCATCCAACCAAAATTTGTTGGGCAAAGACTTACCCTTTAGCATATACCTAGCAAGTCCAGCTCTTCCACTCTAAAACTCATTTCGATGCTATAACTGATGTATGATGCCCCAAGCTGCTAAAACGTCAGCAACCTCACGGGACATGCACGCACCTCCCTATCAGTGCGGAATGTGAGGAGCTTGTGTCTGCTCTCATTTTCAGACATGGCAAGAAAATGCTTAAAACTAGCAAAGACATCTGACTTGGATTTCAAAGGGTAAACCCAAGTGTGCCTGGTAAAGTCGTCCAAAAAGGGTACAAAGTAAGAGTAGCCTCCAAGAGACGCTGCTTGCAGATAGGTATGAAGAGTGCCAGACTTGACCTATAAATGACAGAGATCCAACATGCAAAGTACTCCTATCACTCCTTTAGAGCGAGGTGGGCGCAGCAAGGTGATAGGATAACATGGCAGTTCTTCCAGATCATGGGCAGCAGGGACACAGTGACAACAGTAGAGATGAAGGGGCCAAATCTACTCTCATCCACACGAGATCCTAGGGATGACTACCTCCTTCTAACTGCAACTCTTTCAAGCAGAGGAGACCTCGCAGGTGCTAGCAGGCCATGAGGATATCTGGGTCTACATTGTTGTAAAAACTGAGCATTACAATTTCCCTTTATGTTCACTTTTATATTTTCCAGCCCAAGCATCCCTCTAACTATTTCAAATTTACAGTGCTCAATGGTTTTGTGAAGATATCAGTACCTACTGCTTGCAGGTGCAAAAAATTGAGGTCCTAATGCTACCACATTTTCCCTAATACTCCGCATGAGACACAAGATTTTTGACCAACATACGCAGCTGATTCTACCACAAAACACGGCTTTAGATTTCACTATGGCATCCCAATTTCTCTAAGTAGAAGCCTTGACCAAGTATCTTCACACACTACCGCAGGTGTACATTGTACTCTATTTCAATGGATGGTAATGCAATTGTTTCTTACTTTTTACTCCATGTTATTTCATCTAATTCAAGTGACAATATGCACCCTATGGTTGTTCTTCTTTCATCCACAGAAAAGTGTCATTTCTGCATTAGTAGAGCATGAAGAATGACATCTATATCTCTTCATAAGACTAGAATATATCCAATCTTACAAACTATAATGTTTTTCTAGAACAAAGGAAAGAAGGGAGTTTGTAAGCAACTCTAGACAAAACTATGAGTAAATTCCAAAATCTCTTTACGCTTGGTATAAGCCATGCCAAGATCAAACACAACATCTCTATTGATTATGAGTTTTCTCCTCTGCATATCATACATCCTATATGGCTTTTGCACCTTTGCATAATCAGTGGATATGCAGTCTGGTACATGAACATAGGCATGCAGCCAAATACTCTAGTGTTTCACCGAGGATTAACCCCTATGAATGACTCTTTTGGAGTCATATCCTTGATAGTGCTGGTAGGTGCTCGTTGAAGCAGACACACAACTAGGTACTCCCTGAAGCTTACACACAGCTGTATTTACATTTTTGGACTACAACATTTCAGGCACGTTTTTATTCCTACGTGTTACTCTTAGTGTACTCTATTACTGTCCTATTTTTCCTTGTGCTTCCTATTACTCTGTTACTCCATTTTTCCTTTCACGTACCCAATTTTGGTTAGCAGTTGGCTGTTGTATATTGCCTCTTACTTGAAAGGAAAATGAACACAAGTTGGAAGCAAGAAAGCTCGGAAAGCATACATAGATATTGTTATGTGAATATTTATTTCATGGCCTTTGTGTTGGTTTGTGGGGGTTTACTGTCATTGGTGCGGGCGGTCGTACTGGGATTTTATAAAGCCACCTATGCTAAGGAGTCCAGAGGGAGGTCATATCAATTGGGTTACTAGAACTTGCGTTATGTGATTGAATTGTGTTGGGATTGTTCAAGTCCCCAGGCAGGCTAAAGTGGTTAGATTGACGTAGGAATTAGGTCTGGTGTAAATGGAACTAAGGGAAGGGTCTTGGAGATTAGGGAATCTTGGGAGAGTTCTAGAGAGAGGTGGCAGTGGACAGTCTAGCGTTTGTCAAGGGAGTATCACTTTTCTTGGGGGAATGTTCATGGTGACTTTGCCTTGTTGTTTAGCAAGCAAAGTTCCAATGGACAAGAATGTGTTAAGAGTTCTCATGTTGCTCAAGAGGATCAAGCTTGGTCATGCCCATATACACTACTTGAGAATGAGGGTTTCCGTGCATATTCGGAGAACGAGGTGAAATGCATCTCTTGAAATGGTAAATGCATTGGATGCAACCTCTAGAATAGAGGACACATTAGTATACAACACAGAAGCCATGTCTACTCATATTGTACCTGGATTTTGTGTACCAAAGCAAGCTACACGGAGTGGTTGTGGAGTTCTGTTCGGTGATGTGTTTCATAATAGCATGTGGGCTTACTTGGATGATGTGACCAAGTTTGACAGTAGTGTTCAAGAGGAAATACTAAGGGGTGGAGTCTTGAATGGATTGTACTCAATGGAATATATGCAAAAAAACCTCCTTAAAAGAAGGAGGTGGCACTACATACAAGCTTCTACATCGATTCAGGGTGACAAAAAGGCTAGTGCACTTGCTGAGCATGCGTTGAATACTTGGAAGCTGGGGGGGAATATATATGTGAAAAGCTTATTTCATGGCTTTTGAGTTGGTTTGTGGGTTTTAGTGTCACGTGTGCAGGAGGCCGTACCAAAGTTTTATAAACCCACCTTTGCTATGGAGTCCAAAGGGAAATAGGGAGTCTTGTGGGCTTCCGAATGTGACCCGTTTCATGTCAATCGGGTTATTGGTACCCGAATTATCTAATTCAAATGCCTTGGGCATGGTCGAGACCCAATTAGATTGACGTAGAGTGGCTAGATTGATGTAGGAATTAGGTCACGTGTAAATGGAACTAAGGGAAGGGTCTAGGAGATTGGGGAATCTTGGGAAAGCTCGAGAAAGGCAGTGATGGATGTGACAGGAGACTCTGGTAGTTTGTCGGGGGGAAGATCACGTTTCTTAGGGGGATGTTTATGGTGGACAAGATCCTTGTACAATTTGAAATGGAATCAAATGGGGCTTCGTTTGTGACGAGATTGGATTTGCTCTTCCTTCTTCCACCCTTGTTGGAACAGGGAATCTCAAAAATGAAAAAGCATGTTTCAATACATATATGCATACATGCATACAACAAACCAAGACTAATGAGACTAATGTCCACTAAAGAACACATGGCACTGAATAAGGGTCCCAAGCATAGGCATTGAACTTGGGAGAGTGTTCTAGAGAAAGATCCTTAAAGGAAGAGGTCTCCAAAAAGGAGACCTAAGGATCCCTATTGTTGGGGATTGAAGAGAGATCAAGGCTCGATTGGAGTAAGCAAAGATGAGCCATTGCACGTTTACAGGTGTTGTTATAAGGTTTCTAACTTTTATGAAGTTGTAACCACCTAACATAAAGGGGCACCTTGTTGCTTATGAGCCCCTTAGCATGTGTAGTATACATTTTTTTCAATGGATTTGTAGCCTTTTAGTATTACCTTTTAAGAATATTGTATTTTCAGATAATGTTCTCTACTTTTGAAATGATATGCTAATTGGGCTCAGTTAAAAGATATGACTCATGAAAATTATCATCATTAGCTTAAAAAAAGGTTATCTTGCAAGGAATGGAGATAGGGAGAAAAACTATACCTTCACCATGATCATCAGCTTGAAGCACTATGCACACATACTTTACAACACCCACCAATGTCACGCTCCAAAAGATGATGCTCAAAATCCCTAGGTAATCTTCCTCAATAGGATTTTGAAGATTGATAGTTGGATAGACATAGAGTGGAGAAGTTCCAAGATCACCATAAATAACTCCGAGTGTTTGGAAAGCAAGCACAAGGGTTTGCCATTTTGTTTTATGAGCCTAGTCAAAGAGAATGCAAATTTAATTTTATGGTTAAATGCTATTACCCATACTAAATAACATGTTGATTATTGTTCAATCATGTTGCGGATAGTAAAACAAGAAGGCTTGATCGATTTTAGTCATACATATAATAAGTTGTTGATGGCATTTATAGAACTTTTTTGATGTGAAAATGCAATACGCCTATCCCTATTTCCAATGATATCATAATAGCACAAAGGATCATTCAATGGATTCTCATTCCATCTAAATGAATCCTCTATGGATTTAATGGATAACTATAAATATAGGGAATGCAGCAGATTATAACTTCCCCAGGGAGTGCAGTAGGTTCTCACTTCCCCAGTCCTATAATTATTAAGGCATTATTGACCATAATAATCAAGTCTTCACTAAAGAATTATGGGGCTCTTTGTAGGTGGGTCTCTTCTTGTTTTTCTAGGCTGCTTTCTCCCCACCCCAAGCATGCCAAGCCTTTTGTACCCCTTCCTATCTTGTCCCTCCTTTGACTTGGAATATCTCTTCCTCTTTTTGCATTCTCCTTGTCTTGTTCTTTTGCACACTTCCACTCAGCTATTCCGTGCACTACTTTATCCTCCCTTTCAAATTTGTTTTCCTTTCATTTGGTTAGCAACTACATATAAGCTGTCCTTTATGCTCTCACATCTGATTTCTTGTTCCAATCCCTTTCACTCTCAATGTCCTCTCCTTTTGTTTACGAGCCCCTTCATAGCATTTCTTCTCACCTTCACTTTGTCACCCCTCTCCATCTCATTTCTCTTGCTTCTAACCTCCTCCTTGCCATACCCCCCCTTCTCTTGGTCCAACCCATCTTCATTTCTTTTCCTCTTCCTCTACTAACTCTATTTCAAACTCCCTTCACTTTATTCCCCTTCCTCCTCTCACTTCATTTCTTATCAATGCGCAGTAGTTCTTTTACTCTTTGTTCTATTTGCCCTTCTCCTTTGTCTCCTCCTGTTACTTTTTTTTTATCCTTCTACTTTCTCCTTCTCTCCATTTGGTTCTTTGTCCTCTCCACTTCTCTAGCTTAAATCCATTTGGTTCTTTGTCCTCTCCACTTCTCTAGCTTAAATCCCCCATGTTTTCAATAAAGACAATATAGCTTTAATGGAAGCATATCTATACCTAACTATGGAAGTAGGTCAATTCCTTTCAAAGAATACAAGAATGTGGCTTGGAAAGATCACTAACTCTCTATGTTAGAATAGTTAATTTGATGGTCTCATGTGTACATGGATTAGTGTGTTCCAAGATAGTATACTAGGGCAAGGGAGCTAACCCTAATCCCATCCTATATCTCTAATAGATATATATTTGTAGGTCTACGTGGGATGGTCTATTTTGTGTCCTCCCTCATACCTCCAATTTCCACATGGTATCAAAGCAAAGGAGAGCGTGAGCCTTGAGATACCTTGAACCATCATCTTCTACTTTTAACATAGTCTTGAGCTTGTGACGAAGTCGTAGAGGAGAGAAGATAGAGAAAGAAGAAGAGGAAAGATAGAGAAGAGAATTGGAAAAGCTCAGATAAAACAGGCTGCAAGAGCTTAGTAAGGTCAGTCCTTGAAGACTTGACTTTGATCCTCATTGTAAGAGAGTGTCTACTCAAACATGGTCCAAGATAATACCATTTAGTCTGAACAACATCCACTCTCTACTTGAGCATGCTTTGAATATTCAAGCCTTATTGCTTCTGTTTGCTTGAGGAGAAGCCTTTGAAAATCTTTGGAGGCTAGTAGAGGCCTTTTTATTGGTTTGGGTAAACAAGTTTTGTCCATGAGGAGATGCTTAAGAAATTAGACTACTGGCGAATAAAGCCTCACAAATCATTCAAGTACGAAATGATGCCTTAAGGTTGATGTGATAAATTGTAAAAATTCTTTAAGAGGTGGTTAAATGGACCTTTTTACCATGCTTAATTTTGTGCCACGTGGGAATATGGAGATTTAGGATAGGCTCGATGGAGGGGTGACCCATGCAGTGTCATGTGGCAATCAAGAAAATTGGCATGCACCCTACAAAGTCCGTCACCGTGCCACCAACCATCACCCTCTGTCGCTAGATCACATTTGCACCTCATTTGTTGCTCTGGTGCTACCCTAGGGCTCTTTGCTTAGTCTATCCTTTGCCCAAGGATGTCACAATCCCACGCTTGTGATGTTACACACAACAACTATTCCTACTGCAGATCACGAGAGCAGCACCGACGTTAATCCACCCAGCCAAATCCTGCTGAAGCTTTTTTTTGAGCTGACAGAGAGTTACGAATCAAAAACATACGTGAAAATCACTATTCTCTTCTCTCTCTAGCTTCAACAAGCCCCATCTCCCTAGATGGATCTAGATGCCACATGTCATCATCACAGGGCCTTCCTAATGCAACATTTCACCCCTCTCTTGGGATGCATTAAAATCCTTTGCCCCTAGGCACATTCCTTGCATTAGGCCCTTAGCCTTAGATCCACCTAGTCTGGTGCTATCAACCCTCACCTAGGACCTTGACATTAATTCCCTCCCGATCATTTACATGAAGTGCAAACAAATAATTACAAACATAGATCCTTTAGGGGAAATGTCGACTGATTCTTCCGAGGTCATGCTACCTCGGCTAGAGCGTAACATTCCTTTCCTCTTCAGACATCAGCATCCTCGATGATAAAATCTGGGAACACTCTCCGCAACTGGTATACGGATTCCCAAGTCGCTTCGGATAGAGGCTGACCATGCCATGCAACCAACACCGTGGGTATCTTCCGATTTCGTATTTGCATTGTTCCTCGGTCCAGGATTCTTGTTGGTTTGCGTCTCGCATTATCCTCTATCTCCTGAAACAAAACCACACCTTCGATTAGTAAGTCACCTGTATGTAAAAATTTCTTTAAGCGCGAAACATGAAAAACCAGGTGCACCTTACACCCCTGTGGCAATTCAAATTTATAGGCTACCTTGCCTATTCTCTTTAGGATTAACCACGGCCCACAGTATCGAGGTGATAATTTAGCACACTCTCCTGAAGTCAACGACTTCGAGTGCGAAGGAACTCTGAGAAAAACTTTTTCTCCTTCCTTAAATACTCTTATAGACCGGTTTTCATCCGCCTACACCTTGGCTCTATCCATAGCCTGGCGGATATTAGCTCTTGCAAGTGCTAGCATCTCCCGCATCTGAACCACAAAGTTCGCGGCACTAGGCACTTTCTGAGTTACTCCAACTATAGTTGGATTTGCTGGTCTATAACCATAGTTCAGCTCAAACGGACTGAACCCGGTAGAGGAATGTTTCCTATCATTGTAGGCAAACTCCAACAATGGCAACCACTTGTCCCATGTATGTTGCCTCAATGACACATATGCTCTCAGCATATCCTCTAAAGTCTGGTTGACTCTCTCCATCTGACCATCCGTCTCAGGATGATCCCCACTACTCATTCCCAACTCAGTCCTTAGTGTCTCGAATACCGCTGTCCAAAAATGACCGGTAAATCTAACATCTCTGTCTAACACTATGGATCTAGGCAATCCATGCAGACGAAATATATGTCTAATAAACAAATCCGCCACTTGCGGGGCACTAACAGACTCTCTAGTTGGAATGAAGTGAGCCATCTTGGTTAGACGATCAACCACCACAAGGATAGAATCATACCCTCCTTGCATCGTAGGCAGCCCTACAATAAAGTCCATGGAAATGCTCTCCCACTTACTTAGTGGTATCTCCAAGGGCTGTAAAAGTCCGGGTGGCTTCACCCGCTCGGCCTTACTTACCTGACACGAAAAACACCGTGTCACATATTCATGAATATGCTTTTTCATCTTTGGCCAAAAGAAATCTCGCTTCACGAGATCATATGTCTTCTCGACCCCTGGATGTCCCGCACATGGGCTATCATGGCACTGTCGAATGACTCTCTGCTTGAGATCATTCTGACTAGGTACTACAACCTTGCCATTTCTTTTCAGCATACCATCCCTTATGGTATATCTTGCATAAGTTTGGCCTTTTCTGGATGCCAGGTCATCCTTTTCATTTTCCCCGGGTTTTAACACATGAGCCTTAGGCCATAAGTTATGGACAAACTCGTCCACTTTTTGAGTTTCTCTGATCTCAGTCATTAGAGCACTCTCTAATACCATGAAACTCACGTTGTGCATAATGCGAGACAACGCATCAGCAACCTTATTATCTTTTCCTCTTCGGTACCGAATCGTTAAATTAAACTCCTGCATGAGCTCTGCCCACCTAGCTTGGCGGCCCCTCAAGTCAGGCTGTTTACGAAAATGTTTCAGAGTATCATGATCCACATCCACATAAAACTCTGAACCATACAAATAATGCCTCCATGTTTTCAAAGCATGGATAACAGCATACAACTCCAATTCATGAGTTGGCCAATTCCTTTGAGAGGGAGAAAGCTTCTTGCTTTCAAAGGCTACTGGCCTTCCCTCTTGAAGGAGAACTGCTCCTACCGCAATGCCACTTGCATCGGTTTCCAGGAACAACGGTTTCTGGGGATCATCTATTTTTAACACCGGTCCTGTGACCACAGCTTGTTTTATGGTGTTAAAACTTTCTTGTTGATTCTGTCTCCAAATAAAAGGTACTTTATCTGAGGTCAGATCAGTCAATGGCGATACTATTTCGGAATATCCTTTGATATGCCTTCTATAAAATTGGACAAATCCCAAGAATGATCGCGAACGCGGTCAGACTCTGAGGGATTGGCCAAGTTAGTATCGCAGCCACTTTCTTCGGATCCATTTCTACCCCCTGTGGAGTAATTATGAACCCTAAATATTCAAGCCTAACCATACACAATATAGTTTTCTTTTTATTTACATAAAGACTAGCTTTCCTCAAAGTACTGAACACTATTCTCAAGTGTTCACGATGCTTAGCAATACTTTTACTGAACACTCGAATATCGTCAACAAAATGTACTACAAACTTTCCGATATACGGACGTAGTAAATCGTTTATAAGCATGACGAATGTCACTGGAGCATTGGTAAGTCCAAAGGGCATTACCAAAAACTCGTAATGACCAAACCTGCTTCTAAAAGCGGTTTTATGCACATCCTCGGCTCTAATCCGGATCTGATGGTAGCCACACTTAAGATCTATCTTGCTGAAAATCAAGGCTCCATGTAATGCATCTAGCAAATCATCAATCCGAGCCATCGGATACCTGTGCTTAACAGTGATATTATTCAATGCTCTGTAATCTATACAGAGGCGAAACGTATCATCCTTTTTCTTCTTTAATATCACTGGCGAAGCAAAAGGTGAGAAACTTGGTTGAATCTGCCCCAACTTGAGGTATTCTTCCATTTGTCTACGCACCTCTATCTCTTCAATGAAGCTCATTCTATAGGGAGGTCTATTTACAGGTTCTACCCCCGGCATCAGTTCAATCTTATGCTGAACTTTCCGCTCTGGAGGTAACCCATAAGGTAGTTCATCCCTAAAACATTCAGAGAACTTCTCTGATATTTCTTTAGCCAACTCGGCCATTTTCCCATCTTGGGTAGCCTCAGTGCTAGTCGATGCATCATCAATCGACTCTACCGATGCGCTATACACGGACACAGAAACTCTTTCGGAGTCCTCCGAATTTCCATGGCTGAAATCAATGGTCCTCGAGGTAAATCCTTTTCACCTCGCAAAACATATTCTACCCGTTCATCTTGAACTGGTAAATATGTTTTTTCCAATCAATGGCTGGATTTTTCCAAAAATGCCAAGCCATGCCTAGGGCTATATCTGCGTCAGCAAGTCTGGTCAATTTAAAGTCCAGCTTCTCAACATAGTCCTGAATTCGAAGTTCCAACTGGGTAACCCTTTGGTCCCATACTTCAGTTGAACTTCCGTCCGCCATCCTGACCGTATAAGCATAGTCAGATGGACTAGTTTTCAACTTGAGCCTCTTAATAAGCTTCGAGTTGATTACATTGTGTGTTGACGGTGAGTCAAACAACACAATCACATCATGACTGGCTACTTGCCCTTTCATTTTAATTAACTCGGGCTCATCGAAAACCGTATACCCCGTTGCTGCGGGCTTTGAAAGGATGTTATCAGGTGCACCGCTTACTAACTTAGTAACAGACACACTTAACAACACAGGTACTAACCTCTGAGAAGGTCCGGCTAGCTGAATCTGCATCTCTTCCGCTTTGGGACTTCCCACCATCTCCACGTCGCATTCTGAGATCACCATCTCAGCCATCCGACGATCTTTGTTACGTGGACAATCCTTCCACTAATGAGGCTGAAGGCAACCAAAACATAAGCCTTCTCTCCTCGCTTTTTTCCTTTGTTCTGGGTTTAAGGGAGACTTAGACCAAGCCCGGGCTGCCATTGGGGTTACTTTCCTCGTCACTCCAATGGTGGTACTTGGTTTAGGAGTTTCAGCTGGTTTCGCCTGCTTGGCTTGACCACTCGGCTGAGAACCACTCCCTCTACTAATCCATTTCTTTTTAAACCCAGATTTCTTCGGATACCCATACTGGGTTCTGACCTATGCAAACCCACTTGGCCTGCTGCCCTTGGCATCTTCATAGTTCAGGGCTATAGCTATTGCATCATCTAACGCGTTCGCATACTTAGCCCGAACTTCCATTTTTATTCGATAAATCAATCCAAATATGAAATCTTTCACTTGGATTGATTGAGGCAGGGGTTCATCAACCTTCATTACACTCTCTCGAAACTTACCAGTGTATTCTGCCATCGATAAATTTCCCTGACGAAGGTTCCTATATTGATCCCAAGCTCGGGATGCTTCGTCGGGAGGTAAGAAGTGTTTCCTGAATTCTCTTTTAAACCCCTCCTAGGTAGTGGATGCTATACCATCTTTTTGTTGTTTAATCCACCACTGATCCGTTGCCTCACTAAATATGTGGGTGGCCTCACGGATCTTCTTGATGTCATTTTTGATTTCACAAATGGCGAACGCCTCATCCCATTTATGTAACCAGGTCTCAATGACATCGGAACTACGGTCGTTCATCCGACCAAAATACTTTTCTGGCCTATAATTGGCAATATTTGGCACTTTAGCCTTCCTAGGCTCGACCGTATGGACACTAGACTCCGGTTCCATTGGAGCCTTTCCCTTCTCCTCTCGAGAAGGTTTGGCAGACATACTGTGTATCGCTCTCCTAAGTTCAGACTCCCCTGCATTGGCCTGTAGCTACTGCGCTAACAACTATTGCAAGGCATCCTCCAGCAATGCAATCCTGCCAGATAAGGTATGAGCTACTAGGCGCGACACCTGCTGGGTCGGCCGGACTCCTGACTCACCAGGGTCCCTCCTGGAAGCCCCTTCTTCTGCCTCCATTCAATTCAATGGATGTTTTGTTTTGTTTTGTTTTGGTTTTTTTTAAAACACCGCTAGAAAACTGTATTTACAACTGACACAATTCAGTGTACTAACACTCTGACACAATTCCCTGTACTAGGGAATTCCTGCAATCCCAGATTCACACTAATTAAGCATTTGATACAGGCATATATCTCAAACAGCGCTTTTCCCTTTCCTAGGGAAGCTCCTGCAAACTAACTCTGACTGTAGCACATAGGCATAACCTCAAGCATAATCTGTCCCTGCTACAGCATCAAAGCCTCATGCAGACTGATCACTTACGAGATCCTGTCTATGAAAGTAGAGCATCAACCGACTAAATTAAGAGAAAAAAAAAACACGGAATTGATGGAGGTCAAAGAGAGCTCCCTGGTCATCAACGATTTCGTCACAGGGTTCTTGGTTTCATGCAAATCCAGCCAACAGTCTCCCGCACTATTCAAGCCCCTGCGCTCCTGCGACCAGTCTGCAACCAAGTTCTGAATCACGGCCAGCTGCTCGTCGAATAGCGCTCCACCCTGCGTCATGCCACGTTGCACCTTGGAATCCCTCGATACGTATCTCTGTTCGTTCGTCCGTCCGTCACAGGTCAGCAATAGCCGAATCGCTCCTAGTACCTTCCCTTGGGCTCTCCGTTGATCTGGCGTCAGTCATGGGCTATCTGCGTCGAAGGGTCTCCCCATTCACGAGCTACCAGTAAGCCCACGAATAGTCCTAACACACAGCAAAATCTTGATAGCGGTGCGGGAGGACCACCAATAGCGATTCGTCATCACGGGTAGCCTCCTCCAAGTTCGTCGTCGCCCCTCAGCGTCGATCCCATCTATCCATCGCGTGGAGGTCACAAGTGGTCGAGTCGCCACACCTACGCTCCACGCCTGCTATCAATAGCTTTGCTTGAGCGTCGCTCCAGTCACAGCTTACGAGTTTTACAGGTTCCCCATAACCTCCGTAATCCTGCGTCGCTCATCCCTGAATCATCGAAGGCCTCCCGTCGACCATTGCTGGTTCTGTCGTAGACCACGATCCCTCTCTAACTCCTAACCTGGCTCTGATACCAAATGTTACACACAACAACTATTCCTACTGTAGATCACGGGAGTAGCACCGAAGTTAATCCACCCAGCTAAATTCTGCTGAAGCTTTTTTTTGAGCTAACAGAGAGTTACGAATCAAAAACATACGTGAATCACTATCTTGTGATACATGCTCTGGTTGTTTGCTTATTTCCTATTGAGCTCCACATTGCTGCTGATCTCGTTGGTGTCCCAGCTACATCTTCAATTGTGAATTGGTAATTGAATATTTTCCAGGCTTTCCCCCTTTTTTTTTGCTTATCACCGGTGAGTGCAATTCCCTCTGCCGCTTGCTAGTGGGTGCTTTTGCCGCTTACCGGTGACCGAAGCTTCTATCGGTTCCTGCGAGGGAAAAGCTTCTGCCGAGGGAAAAGCTCTAGGTTGGGTTCTTCAGCGGTTCAACTAGCTCTGCCTAGCTAAGCCTTCTAATACTAAATTCCAGGGAATCCTTTGGAAAAAGCTTCTGCCGAGGCAAAAGCCCTAGGTTGGGTTCTTCAGCGGTTCAACTAGCGATGCGATAAAACACTCAAGATGGAGGCTTAATTACTCCTCCCAGGGGAACCGCTTCCTGTTTCCTATAGGGTTCAGAGTGGGTGAGGGTGCCTCCTGATGAAGATATGGTGGAAGCCACTCTCACTCTGACTGGAACCCAACGTGGGCCAACAACAGGTAACGGATGTGCAGTTGGTGTCGGACGATGAGACGGTGCCGAAGGTGCACTCTATTAAGTACGAGAGGAAGCCGTATTAATAGACCCTGCAAAATGTGAGTATACATATTTTTGCTAGGAAATCTCTACTTTGTGAAATTCTCTCCTACAAGTGACCCCTCTCCTATAGCAATTTCCCACCTACTCTTATTTCTTTCTTCTCTTCTAGAAGGAATTCTCCCCTATAACCAATATATGTCTTAACACATACTATGGATCTTGATGAAACTATATTACGCAATTGATAAACCCAAAATGATAAATATATGAGGTTGTGATTCACATTAAGGATTCATATTGCAAATTTGGACCATGGATCCGGGTAATGAATCTGGTTGAATTAAAATTCTAGTCCTTTGTTATTGTTGTTATTTCTAGAAGTTTCATAATGCACTCAAACTTCTTTTACTATGGAATTGTGTGACCATGTGACCCAGACTAGATGACTAGAAAGCATTACCTAGATGACCCAGACTAGATGACTTGAAAGCGTGACCTAGATGACCCAGACTAGATGACTTGAAAGTGTGACCTAGATGACAAATCATGGATCTTTCTAATGGATCTAAACTTGTGGATCTGGACTGATGAACCCAAACTAATGAACCCAAATTGTATGACCTAAACAATGTGATCCGGATGTTACCACGGATCTGGATGGATAGATATGGACTGCCAGATCCAAATTAATGATCCCAGACTATGTGACTGAGACTATGTCAACCACAAATACAAACTATTGGATCTTGAGTGAGTGATCCAAACTAATGGATTTGGACTAACAGACACAGGAGGTGCCATGTGTCATATTGGGAGGTATCCCATATGCACTTTGGTACTCTAATGTCTAGTATCTAGATTATATGAGGCTGTACTTGTGTTGTGAGTCACATCACAGTAGTCAAGCTTTCTCAATGTAAGTCTTTCATTTTTAGGATGCTCTTGGACTCTTTCTTTACTCTCAACATAAATAACAAGTAGCTAGAAACTCAACACCCGCCACCTTCCCATCGCAGACCAACTCATTGTTGTTTGCATTGGATGGTGATAGGCATCAAATCCTTGCTTTGGAGTATAGCTACAATTGAAGCACCTTTCTGTTCACTTACATAAGCTCTTTTTCCAAGAATTATATTATTGAATGCCATTTTTTAATAAAAGAAAGCCTTTTGGCTTATAGAGTCACCTTTCCAACATCTATGTGACAATGCCTTGTCTTAACAAAATCCACGAACATGCTGAACGTTTTGTTAACCTTCTGTACTTGGATAGTCCTCTTGGTAGCACCTAGTTTCCAAGGGCGATTTTCTAGAACTCGAACACACACACACACACTTTGCATGTCTTCACTTGCTACTACTTTAAGTGTCTTCACTTGCTACTACTTTAAGTGTGGTAACTTGTTGCTAAGTTTCAAAATCACATATATCCAAGGCTTGAGTTCTTTTGTCGTTGTTTTGTCGTCTGGATAGTTCGTAGCTCTTGTGGAAATACTTCAATCCAAGCTCCCTCTTAGATTGTGCAACAAAATCCATGAACATGCTGAACGTTTTGTTAACCTTCTGTACTTGGATAGTCCTCTTGGTAGCACCTAGTTTCCAAGGGCGATTTTCTAGAACTCGAACACACACACACATGCTTTGCATGTCTTCACTTGCTACTACTTTAAGTGTGGTAACTTGTTGCTAAGTTTCAAAATCACATATATCCAAGGCTTGAGTTCTTTTGTCGTCGTTTTGTCGTCTGGATAGTTCGTAGCTCTTGTGGAAATACTTCAATCCAAGCTCCCTCTTAGATTGTGCAAGCCTTACCATATTGCATCTCTGTCTCCATGATTGACGACTAATCAAGGCTACTACAATGGATGAGTTCTTTGCTGCGACTTAATCAAGGCTACTACAATGGGTGAGTTCTTTGCTGCTAGTTTCTATGCTCCATTTGAGTGATTGGATAAAGGTGGTAGCCATTGTATCTTGGTCAATTTCTTTTCCTCCATTAGTCATGCCATTATCTTTCCAGATGAACTCTTGATTAAAGTGGGTTCATCATTGCACAAGATAGCAAGGGTGTCTTAGGCCTTTGTGTGGACCTCGTTTCTCATGTCTGCAAGAGGTACCATGGAGGCAAACACATATCACATGGCCTACATCATATGGTGACCAGAGGTGGTTTACAAAAGGCAAAACACAAAACATCTAACATTCTTTTTGGAGTACTACTCCAAGCAGAGAACCTCAAAATTGACAAAGTGATGATAAAAAAGCTCAAAAGATAGTGTCTTTATTTTCTTGTACCACAAGGTTTGTGACTTCATTTGTTGATTAAGTTCTCTCTTCAACCAAATTTGCCATGCTTTTCTTCTTCTCATTGCAAAACTTCTCTGAATGATTGTTCTTGCCACAATAAGTGCAAGGATTGATCTTGTAGCAATCTTTTTCAAGATGATGGGTCTTTCCACAATGCTTGCATGCCTGTGAGTTACATGGGGTGCACAAATTAGTAGATCCCATCATTATCATGTTTTGTTCTTGGTTCCATTCCAATTGTCCCTCACCTTTCCTCAATGGGGGAGTGTTAGGAAATGGAGTCAAGTTGAGTGCGTTTTATGTGTGTTTTCGTCTAATTGCATTCTTTTCTTTTCTCTTTCTCTTCCTCTTCCTACCCTACCTCCTCTCCCTACTCCTCTATGCTCCAACAGTATGCACTTGGGACTCCTATAGAACAATTTAATTTCCCAGTCTACAGCTTTGCGATTATCTTGTATTGCAATAGATTGTCACACTTGCATGCTGCGCACTCTCTCACGAGGCAGACGGCCTCCGGAGAACCCACATCTCTACATATAACACAGTACCTTCTACTCCCATTTCAAGGTATCAACCGCACAAGTCTGTTTGTGGATAATTTCAGTAGATATGATACACTGTGAAAAGCCCAAGATAAAGTATACCACATATAGGCATAACAAACCTTTAAAAGAAGGCAAGAGAGAAAAAAACTAACAATAATAAATACACCAGGACTCTGATTCTAGTACGAGAAGCATCTATCATCAAACCAGCTTTGAGAAGCACTGCTGGCTATGGCATGGATGCTTAGATGTACAATATAATATATTGTTTTCAAGATTTGGGGTGAGAAAAACTCAAAAATTTGCAGTTTTTTAATTAGCAATTGTCAATATGGTATATACGGAAGCTCCCAAAGACAGGATTGAATTATGAGACAACCAAAAGGATTAACATCTTGCAATTAACGTTTTGCACCAGGAAAGTGTCCATCTATGCTACAAACTGAGCATGGTGATGATATTATTTTTGGCATGTTATCCTTACATATAACGAAAGCACTATACAGATTTCATATCATGATTTTTTTTACAATAGCGTCATACCTTGGCAGGTGGGAAGGAAGGAGACCATCCTTTGGAAATCATATCAGAAATAGAGTGCCGGATGTTCTTTGTCAAGCTGACTCTTGTTGATACACTTGCAAGGTTGCAGCTTTCATTTTCCAGATCCTTTTTGACATTTTTGGTTATTGAAATGCCGAATTCAGCACTCGAATCCTCTTGATAGCCAGAGGTTTCATCAACAGGATCAAAGTTCTCACTGTCGATTTTCACGTACATTTACATGATGAAATTCCTCATAGTTAGGTAATATATCAGAGAACAGCTTGCCACATGAAAATTTTAGAGACTGTGACTGTGGCAGGGTATCCTGTGCCTCATCCTCATTTGTACCAATATTCCAACCATGATCGAGTGGCAAGAATGGTTCTACTAGGCTAGAGTTAGGACTCAATGGCTCGTTCTAAAAGCTATGTTAAAATCTCAGAGTATCAAGGACATAAAAGCATTGAGCTTTTACCTTTCCTGAGAGTGATTGTTTCCTGTCCCTGGCAAAATGCACTGCAAAAACCCAACAAGGAGTCATTTCCAAATAAAGCTTTATTATCACTGTTTGATTCAAATATGTGTTATTTATTGGAAAACATACCTACAGTGAACTTGCTCATAGACTTGTGCACATACAAGAACAGACAGAACACTTTCAGATCTGAGAGGGGATATGCACAGTAAAGCCACAATAGATCTCATCTATAGAAACAAGAAGTGCAAGCGCTTTATATTGGCTGTCTGCAAGTCCATCTTCCCTTTTCCAAAACCTAACCAGACCTGTCCAGTAGCCCGTACTGCTGCTGTGTCAGCCACGTGTGCTGACCAAGGTGGCACAATGGGATGTCCTAAAATAACATAAGGATCTCTTTCTGCTACCCATGTGGCAGCTATCCTTGCCCACATGGAAGCCTTAGTCCATCCCCCTACTAAAGCATCTTTTACACCCATACATGCTAAGCTGTCAAGCCCCTTTGCACTCTGCACTTTGGGCGCTCACACGTGGGGCATTGATCCTATGCTTCCAACACCCTATCTCAATGACACACCGTGGTCTAATACCCACTCTATGGAAGAAACGCTCCATCAGCTTCCCTTGCAAAAGCCATTAGGAACATGTAGAGGATGCCTTCATCATCTGGTCCATGTTCCCGTACCTTCAGCGTCTACAAGTTTTGATCCACACCATATGCGAATAGTAGGATCCTGTTTGGGTCCAATGACCTGTCCAAGTCATGAACACTCTGAAGTCTTCAAGACACTTAGGCACCAACAGGTCCATCCAGTCATCCCTCTTAGAAATTGTTGGAATATGAAGCCAAAGTGAGTCAAAAATGAGTGTACTAGGTGTCTAGGGGGTGTTTTATAGTCTAGTGAGTCCTAGACATGCCACGTGTCATATTGGGAGTTATCCCATATACACTATGGCTTTCTAGAGTCTAGTGTCACACTATATAGTGTTGTACTTGTCTTGAGTCATTCACATCAGTTAACATCAAGCTATCTATTCATGTGAGTACTTTGGTTATCATTGCTTTGCACTTGTCTCTTCATTTCCAGCTTTTCCATTTCCTTTCCATTCCGTTCCTGTGCCATCATGTGGTATCAGAGCTAGCTTTCCTCAAGGAATGAGGGGGCCTTGAAGCTCACCTCAAACCTATGGAGAGGCTAGCTCCTCCATTCCCTTAGCCTCGCCATCAACTGTCCCTTCCGCTCCAAATGCCTCGCCAATGGCCAATCCTTTAGTCAGCCCTGAAGCCTCTTCATCGACCTACAAGAAGATCGTACAGCCCACTGCAAATCAGCTGTACAGCTTGTATGGCTTGCCTGCCGTACGACCATACCTGCACCGTCTACAACTGTTCATCGCCTATCTCTTGGGCTGATCTCCTGAGTATAGGTAGCGAGGTAGGCAAAGGTTTTCTATGTGGCTGCTCTGAGTTTGCATTATGCCCACGCTTTCCTCTGCAAGCTACCCAGTTCGTGATTACCCAATTACAAGATGAGCTGCAAGCTGGAGTCTAGATTCTGATCTAATGACGTTCCTCTTTCTCTATTTGGAGCTACGCTGTTGATTTTCTTCAAACGCCATCAAAATTGTGCCATCTCCAAATCTGTTGCTCGACATTTTGTTGCGCACTATCTCCTGGATATTTTGTGATCGATTAATTCAACATAGAAATTTGATGAGTTAGCTCCCTAAAATTTTGGGGCTTTTTTGTTTCTTGCCTTCCCTTGGCATACTTGAAGCCTCTGCTATGTAAATCTTTTGGGAATTCGCAAAATCCATGTAAAATCATCATTTATTTGTATTTTGTATTTGGGGATTTTGCCACCTTAAGCAAAATTAACCCCCATTGAGGCTTCTTTCCAACATCTGGTGATTCTCCGACTGGCATTTCGAGAGTCACCATGTGAGTGCTCCATGTAGCTGCCCCATGGACTTCACCGACACATATTTTGGGGCATCCATGCCTAGTGCTTCATTGACATCGTCATTGACTCGCAGGGATGTGCACACATGTGCATTAGCTACTTGGAGGACATCTCTTACTCCTAAGAGATCTATTTTTATTATTCCTACAGCTTGATGTATTTTGGGGTCCTCTGCCCTGGGTAGTCCCCCTAAAATGATATGTATTGAGTGTTTGAATTTCATTGAGTCTAAAGGTCCTATGCCTTGGATAGTCCTCCTAAAAAGATGTATTGGTTTTCCTATTTTTTTGGTGTGTGGCTTCCTAGCATGTCTTGTTATGAAGCCAAGGGGGGATATACTATGGGAGCCATATGTATTGGCTTTGATAGGTCTATTTGTTTATCAGGCCTGGCTTGAGAGTTCTAGGATGTTGGTGCATTGGTCTCCTAGACCTTTGAGTTGGTCATGCATCCATGCATGATGAGCCTCTGAGCCATGCTAGATGAGATTTCTATGTTATGCTCACTAGACTCTGAGCCATGCTCACTTGCCATGTCTAGTTCTAGATCAGCATGCACAGTTTTGATGACCTTCATTATCATGTTCTGTTCTTGGTTCCATTCCAGTAGTCTCTCACCTTGCCTTCATGGGGGGGTGTTGGAATATGAAGCCAAAGTGAGTAAAAAAAGAGTGTACTAGGTGTCTAGGGGGTGTTTTATAGTCTAGTGAGTCCTAGACATGCCACGTGTCATATTGGGAGCTATCCCATATACACTATGGCTTTCTAGAGTCTAGTGTCACACTAAATAGTGTTGTACTTGTCTTGAGTCATTCGCATCAGTCAACATCAAGCTATCTATTCATGTAAGTACTTTGGTTATCATTGCTTTGCACTTGTCTCTTCATTTCCAGCTTTTCCATTTCCTTTCCATTCTGTTCCTGTGCCATCAGGTATGTCCTCATATCATTTTCAGCAGAGGGATCTAGAGGCCCTAAAGGTGTTTTGCAGAGAGAGAGACTTGACAATCAACCTTGGAAAGTTCAAGGTTATGATCTTCAACACCTCACCTAGAGTACTATACCAACATAGCTTCACTTACTGAGGTGAGCCAGTGGAGCTAGTGCCTCCTTACACATACTTGGGGAAGGTCTTCATAAGGCCAGTTTTTACAATGCTCCATACAGCCAGGGCATGGCACGCATGACGATCGGGAGTTTTGCCGACTAGAGAGGCAGTGCTTTCAAGCACACTTTTAGAATCCACCAACGAAGGGCTGACTTTTCGACACCCTAGTGAGGCCGACTACCATGCAACACGTGTTTATCGAGTCTAGGATGATTCGTAGTAAGCCCTCAGTCCCATCAGATAGTACAGGCAAAGTTCGCCATGATACCACTCCAAATTGATGCCATCTTTCAGACAATGATATTCCTCCACAAAATTTGGGCCTTACCCAACTGGAGATTGTTGAGACTGGTGCTAAAGTCATCCAAATGGTTAGCAGAGAGCAAGGTCAGCATAGCATGGTATGCATGCATATACACTTGGTTTGTATTCAGATGGACCGGCTTCCCCCCTTTTAGAGTAGCATGGATGCACTGGCCGAGTTGATCCCACAAGGATTAACCATATCATACGGTTAGATCTCCTCCAACTCGATACGTCTCAGCCCAAGGTGAGACAAATAGAGTGGAGAAGGGGGGAGCCATTTATACGCCCCCATTAGCCTAGGCGGTCAGCTTTGGCCGGCCAATTAACCGACCGGCTAGGTCGCTTGACCCGACCCTGGTTGGGTTGGGTTAGGATTGGTTTGACCCGACCATGCAGGTCGGTTGACCACCTGGTTGAGGGGCCTAGTTTGGGCACCCAACTTAGCCCTAGCAACCAACAGATCTAGCCTAAACAGGCCTCCTCTATCCTATCCACTCTGGGTGGACACAACCACAACAGTAGGCCTCTCTCATTTTGAGATGCTTAAGGCTAAGACTCTCTCTGTAGATCATGGTGAGCACAATGATCCAAAGAAGCAAGCCGATGAAGATGCAACAATGGCCCTCCAGCACCGCGCCTACTGGATTCACCTTGGAGAGAGCACCACTCAGCTTGGATCCTCGAACCATAATGCTGCCTTGAACAACAAACGAGATGTCCTCAGTTGTGATTTCCCATGCTAGCCTGCATTGAGTTCCAATGGGGTATAATGATCAGTGGGACACACCACGACCTGTATCCTCCGGTGAACACATCTCGTATAGGCACCTCAAACAACAAACCCCCAAAACATACTATGTCCATGGTCTCTGTAATGTCAAGCAATGAACTCCAAACTCATCTGCTCCATAGCTCCATAGCCTTGCTTTGCTTGCTAGACTTTCAAACGATTGGGGCCGTTATCAGCCCACACTCCCTCCTACATGCCCCCTTCTGATTGTGACCCGTGGGGGGACCTGGAACTAATGCTAGAAGGCTGGGGTAATCTGGAGATCCTAGGAAAAAATTGCCTTGGAGCCACCAAACTGAGTCGAAGATGTATCTGATGTGGAATCCTGGTCCTTAGATTTGCTCTGAGACTGACAACCCTTGGCCAGATTCCCTCTCTTCCCGCAAGCATAGCACTTAGACTATCCTTTCGTCTGCACTGTCACAATTGCTTCACCACGAGGAGTGACATGGAGCTTATCCTGGGAGACAAGAACTGATTCCTCCTCAAGGAGAAGGGAGCACAAGACATCAAAGTCCAACTAACTTGTTGTGACCTAGCACCTCAAAGCTTGAGAAACCATATCATAATTTGGGGGATGCTTGGTTAGGATGAGTGACGCCAACTGGAGGTCTTTGCTGAGAGCAGCACCCGTTGCCTGCAGCTGATCATAGAGGACCTTAGCCTACATCAAGAATAGCTACATGGTACTCCCTTTTAACTCGAGATTATACAATTGTCCCTGCAGATTGACAGCTTGCATCGTCAAATCCCTCACGTAGAGATCCTCCAATTTGGACCATACCTCATATGGACTGATCAGTGTCTCGACAACCATTGAAACCTCTTTTGTGATCATCCACACCAAAGTAGAATGTGCCTTTGAGTCCCGCTCCTCCCAATCCTTGAGCTCCTCCTGAAACTCATCCTCCCAGGGCAGCATCCTAGTTCTTGGGACGTTCAGGCTTCCGTTAATAGCCCTGAACAATCTCCCATAAGCCCTTGTGGATGAACCATATCTTCATATTGAGCTTCCAATGGGCGTAATTAGTGCCGCCGCGCTTATCCTCCTTACTTTACACGGGGCCCCATGAAGCTATTCCAATCTGCACACCATTCTCTGCTTGAACCTGACAAGAGCAGCCCTACTAGGTGGAAAAGAAGTGAGGGAATGTTGTTCTGCTAACGTCTCCAACACGAACCCTTGTTGCTGTCCACATCTCAGGCAGGCTGTCCAACAGGATGCCGACCAGCAGGATGTGATTGGACCTAGGGAAGCTCCACCAAACAACGTCCTTCTTATCTCCTTCAGAACGCCTTGAGCCAGGCTGCTGCAAACCCTGATCAGCACGTTGATTTGCCCTCAAATTTCCTTGGCAGGCTCCTAGGAACAGCCACTTCAGTTTGCCTTTGGGAAGGCTGTTCCTGTTACCTTAAGAATCCGTGAACAGGCTGCCAGCAAATCGCTTTGTAGATGCTCTGCACTGCTGCCTCAAGTCAGCTTGGGCAGGCTGCTCCAGATCCCCTTGAATCAAGCTTGGGTCAAGTTGCTTTGGACCAGCCGACCAGCCCTACAATCAGCAACCAGCCCTCCAAAATCTACGTAGCAATGCCTCCCATATCTATGTAAGTCTTGAGTACTCCTTGAAGAAGCAAGCATGATCAATGCCTTGATTTTACTTGGATCCGGTTCAATATCTTTTTCAGAAACCACATGTCCCAACACCTTGATGCTTGTCCTTGCCAAGTGACATTTTTTTGGATTAAGCTGTCCACCACTCTCATCCAATCTTTGAAATACTTGATCCAGCTTCTCAATATGATCCTTATCGTCAATGTAAACACAAATGATGGAGCATTCGTAAGACCAAAGCACATCCTTCGATATCTGAAGCAGCCCCAAGGGGTAATAAAAGTAGTCTTCTCCTGGTCTTCTGGAGCAATACCAATCTGAAAATAGCAAGAATACCCATCACATAGGCTGTACATCTCATGACCAGCCACCCTATCCAATATATCGTCCAAATGAGGCAAAGGATAATGATTCCTTGTAGTCAAAGCATTCAGGTTTGTAATCCACACACACCCTCCACCTACCATCTTTTTTCGGTACTATCACCACAGGGCTGTCCCAATCAGAATGTACTACAGGATATATAATGTCAGCTTTCAACAACTTAACAACTTCCTCCCTCAATACCTTTGTCTGCTCAGGATCTTCTCATCCTCTCGCTTGCATTCTCTTTGAGCCGAATCTTTAATAGGTTGGGATACTTCCTAAGCATTGCACAATACTCCTCCTCCTCTTCTACAATAAGATCGGGGTTCAGAGTTTGTTCAACCAACTCTTGAATGGACTCTTGAGTGGTCCTAGGCTGCATAAGTCTTTCTATCACTTCAAACCGCTCCTCTTCTTTATTTATTTAAAGCAGCAACTTCACCCTCTTCTTTATTTATTTACAGCAGCAACTTCACCCTCCATCTGCAGATTTTTCACACCTCCAATAAAAGCCACAACAGTCTCATCACTCTCCGAAGTGACACTACTCTCCTCATCACTAAATGACCCACTTTCTTCTTCCCTCTTTCAGCATCTGAAATTTCAGCACGAGTAACCATATCAAATTTCAACTTTCTTCCTTAAGAAGCATGTACTGTAATGGCCCTTCTTTCCAATTTTGTATTGCATCCACTTTACGCAGCCATGGCCTTCCCAAAATCAGAGGATAAGCCCCCAAACCAATAGGCATGACATGACAGTCAACTTTATAGTGAGCATTAAAAACTTCCACATCCAAACCAGCCACTATCCCCAGGCTCTTAATCTTAGCATGATTAGCCATCCGAAGACAAAAATTAGAAGGAGCTAAAACCCTCAAACCCAATTTCTCAGCACAAGCTTGTGTGATAACACAAATCTGAGCACCTCCATCAATATACACCTCCCCAAACCCCAAACATTTGAGCCAAGCCTCTACTGAAGGGCAAATATCAGGTGGTTCAGCAAGAGACAATATTTGCTAGCTTCCCTCTGAGCCATCTTCTTGTTGGGATTCACTGCATGCCGCCATTCCTTCTTCAACTTGGGACACAAACTAATCATGTTATGCTCAAGTTGAGGCAACATGACCTCGGAAGGGTCGGTCAACATTTTCCTTTAAAGGATCAATGTTTGTATTATATTTGTTTGGGCTTTACGTAAATGATCAGAAAGGAATCAAAGTCAAGGTCCTTGGTGAGGGTGATATGGCACTAGACTAGGTGAATCTAAGGCTAAGGGGTCTAAATGCATTAAATGTGCCAAGGGGCAAGTGATTTCAATGATATCCCAAGAGAGGGGTAAATGATGCATTTAGGAGGTACCCTAAAATCTAGACATGTGGCATACTAGATCTATCTAGGGAATTGGGGCTCGTTGGGATTTGGCAAGCAGGAGCTTTCATGTAAGACGGGATTATGTGAGCTTGCTACCATCGAGGTTGGCTGGGAGGAAAATATGTGCCTATGCCCGTGATTGAGAAGAAAAGTTAGGCGTTAATATATTTATACGTAATATTTTGGTATCAGAGCAGACAGGTGATTGAAAAAAAAAGAGGATATGGACGATGATGCTCTACTCATCAACTTCCGTTCGTCTGTCGTCGACTACACTCCCGTTATTCCTGATGAATTGGCTGAGTACTACCTCAGTAGAAGTGGTTTCCAGTGTCCTGACCTCAGGGTGTAAGTCAGTCTTTTTGTCTCTGACGAGCAGGCGAGGCGTTTCGGGTGCCCGGTGAGAAACTTGAAAGATTGCACGATCATTATTGGGGCTGATCCTGTAGTTCATCAGTGTTGGTGCTCACAAGGTTGTCTGCTCGCAGACGTCATCGCAGTTGTAGGATATTAGGCTTGTGTACAGTCGTAGTGTACAGTCGTAGGTTCACGAATTGTTATATTCAGGGCTGCTTGACATCGCGGGGACTACCAGTCGTTATATTTTGGTCTACAATTACTAAGGAGCAAGGACGACGAGTGAAGAGTAGTTAAGCCTAGGTCTTGTGCCTTCGTCGTGAACGTCAGTGTTGAAACGATGACTTGAAGCGAGATAAAGCATAGCGATCGTAATATTTTAGAAGAATCGTAATCAACGAATTCAAGGCTTGACTAACGGATCTGGTAGTCTGCTGAGATACGTGCATTTTGCTGTGAACGAATATTGAGAAGCTTGGTTACATTTAGTCATATCAAAAGATTAATGACTGTGTTCACGAAGGCCTACGTGGTCAGCAATAGCCAAATCGACGTCACATATATGAATTCGTTCAAGGAGTCCGACTGAGAATGATGGAGTGGTTTGCAAGAACGAGTTGATCTCTTCTTGCAGCACAAATATGACCAGGGAGCTTTCTATGCCTTCTAAGTTTTGTTGAAGTATATGATAGTTTATTTGCCTCGGTGTTTGAGTTATTTGAGATTGCAGATATTTCCCTAGTATAGGGAAAAGATATTCATCTTAGTTCTCAGTTATATTCAGTTGATGGTTATGCCTATTTAGACACCTTTTGGGGTTATGAGATTGGAAAGCAGTCTGTCTTTTAGGCGGTGATTGATTGATTGATTGATTTATTATTATTATTTTTTTTTAAACACCCATCGGCCTAAATGGAAGTAGAAGAAGAAGCTTCTAGGGTGGATCTCGTAGAGTCGGGAGTCCGGCCGACCCCGCAAGTGTCGCACCCAGCAGGCCATACGTTGTCTAGTAGAATTGCATTATTGGAGGATGCCTTCCAACAGATTTTAGCGCAACAGTTACAAGCAAATGTAGGGCAATCCGAGCTCAGGAAAATGGTACATAGTATGTCTACTAGACCATCTCGTGAAGAGAAAGGTAAAGCTCCAATGGAGCCTAAATCCAGTGTTCATACGGTCGAGCCTAGGAGGGCTAAGGTGCCTAATATTGCCAATTATAGGCCAGAGAAGTATTCTGGGCGGATGTCTAACCGTAGTTTCGATAATGATCGAATCAAGATGGAAATTCGGGCTAAGTATGCGAACACGCTTGATGAAGCAATTGCCATAGCCCTGAACTATGAGGATGCCAAAGGGAACAAACCAAGTGGGTTTGTGCAGGTTGGGACTCGGTATGAGTACCCGAAGAAACCTGGGTTTAAGAAGAAGTGGATTAGCAAAGGGAGTGCCTCACAGCCTAGTGGTCAAGCCAAGCAGGTGAAGCCAGTTGAGAACCCTAAATCAAGTACCACCATTGGAATGAAAAGAAAAGTAACACCAATGGCAGCCCGAGCTTGGTCGAAGTCTTCTTTGAACCTAGAGCAAAGAGAAAAAGCGAGGAGAGAAGGCTTGTGTTTTGGATGCCTTTAGCCTCATCAGTGGAAAGATTGTCCACGAAACAAGGATCGTCGGATGGGTGAGATGGTGATCTCAAAATGCGACGTGGAAATGGAGGGAAGTCCCGGAGCAGAACAGATGCAAATTCAACTAGCGGGATCTTCTCAAAGGTCAGTACCTGTTTGTTATGTGTGTCTGTTGCTAAGCTAGTAACTAGTGCACTTGATAACGTCTTGTCAAAGCCTGCACCAACGGGATATACAGCCTTTAACGATACAGAGTTAATTAAGATGAAAGGGCAAGTAGCCAATCATGATGTCATTGTGTTATTTGACTCAGCGTCAACGCACAATGTAATTAACTCCAAGCTTGTAAAGAGACTGAAACTAAAGACTAGTCTATCTGATTATGCATATACAATCATAATGGCAGATGGGAGTTCAACTGAAGTAAAAAGCTTGCTCACGCTGACATAGCCCTGGGTAAGGCTTGGCATTCTAGGAAGAATCCAGCCATAGAGGAAGAATCCAGCCATAGATTGGAAAAAGCACATTTATCAATTCAAAATGAATGATGTGATGTATGTCTTACGAGGTGAAAAAGATATACCTCAAGGACCGTTGGTTTCCGTAATGGAAGTTCGAAAAGCTCAAGAAGAGTTTTTGTTTCTTTGTACAGCATCGGTAGAGCCGATTGATGGTTCTTCGGCTAGCACTGATGTTACCCAAAATGGAGAGATGGCCAAGCTGGCTAATCAAATAGCAGAGGAGTTCTCTGATTGTTTTAGGGATGAGTTACCTCCAGAGCGGAATGTTCAGCATAAGATTGAACTAATCTCGAAGGCAGAACCTGTAAATAGACCTCCCTATAGGTTAAGTTTTACCGAAGAAGCTGAGGTGCGAAGGCAACTGGAAGAATACCTCAAGTTGGGGCAGATTCAACCCAGTTTCTCACCTTTTGCTTCGCCAGTGATATTTAAAAAAAAGAAAGATGATACTTTTCACCTCTGTATAGATTACAGAGCATTGAATAATATCACTATTAAGCACAGGTATCCGATGGCTCTGATCGATGATTTACTAGATGCATTACATGGGGCCATAATTTTCAATAAGATAGATCTTAAATGTGGCTACCATCAGATCTGTATTAGAGCCGAGGATGTGCATAAAACCGCTTTTAGAAGCAGGTTTGGATATTATGAGTTTTTGGTAATGCCGTTTGGACTTACCAATGCTCCAGCTACATTCGTCATGCTTATGAACGATTTACTACGTCCGTATGTCGGAAAGTTTGTAGTACATTTTATTGACGATATTCTTGTGTTCAGCAAAAGCATTGCTGAGCATCACAAACACTTAAGAATAGTGTTCAATACTTTGAGGAAAGCCAATCTTTATGTAAATAAAAAGAAAACTATACTGTGTATGATAAGACTTGAATATTTAGGATTCATTATTACTCCTGAGGGGGTAGAAATGGATCCAAAGAAAGTGGCTGCGATACTGACTTGGCCAATCCCTCAGAGTTTGACAGCTTTGCGATCATTCTTGGGATTTGTCCAATTTTATCGAAGGCATATCAAAGGATATTCCGAAATAGTATCGCCATTCACTGATCTAACCTCAAATAAAGTACCTTTTGTATGGGGACAGAATCAACATGAAAGTTTTAACACCATAAAACAAGCTCTTGGTCTCAGGACCGGTGTTAAAAATAGTTGATTCCCAGAAACTGTTTTTCCTTGAAACCGATGCAAGTGGCATTGCGGTAGGAGCAGTTCTCCTCCAAGAGGGAAGGCCAGTAGCCTTTGAAAGCAAGAAGCTTTCTCCCTCTCAACGAAATTGACCAACTCATGAATTAGATAAAGTACCTTTTGTATGGGGACAGAATCAACATGAAAGTTTTAACACCATAAAACAAGCTCTGGTCTCAGGACCGGTGTTAAAAATAGTTGATCCCCAGAAACTGTTTTTCCTTGAAACCGATGCAAGTGGCATTGCGGTAGGAGCAGTTCTTCTCCAAGAGGGAAGGCCAGTAGCCTTTGAAAGCAAGAAGCTTTCTCCCTCTCAATAAAATTGGCCAACTCATGAATTAGAGTTGTATGCTGTTATCCATGTTCTGAAAACATGGAGACATTATTTATATGGATCAGAGTTTTATGTTGATGTTGATCATGATACTCTGAAACATTTTTGTAAACAACCTGACTTGAGAGGCCGCCAAGCTAGGTGGACAGAACTCATGCATGAGTTTAACTTTACGATTCGGTACCGAAGAGGGAAGGATAATAAAGTTGCTGATGCGTTGTCACGCATTATGCATAATATGAGTTTTAGGATATTAGAAAGTGCTCTAATGACCGAGATAAGAGAACTCAAAAGGTGGACGAGTTCGTCCAGAGCCTTTGGCCTAAGGCTCTAAGGCTCATGTATTCAAACCCGGGGAAAAGGATGACCTGGCATCCAGAAAAGGTCAAACTTATGCAAGATATACCATAAGAGATGGTATGCTGAAAAGAAATGGCAAGGTAGTAGTACCTAATCAGAATGATCTCAGGCAGAGAGTCATTTAACAATGCCATGATAGCCCATGTGCGGGACATCCAGGAGTCGAGAAGACATGATCTTGTGAAGCGAGATTTCTTTTGGCCAAAGATAAAAAAGCATATTCATGAATATGTGACACGTTTTTCGTGTCAGGTAAGTAAGGCAGAGCGGGGGAAGCCACCCAGACTTTTACAACCTTTGGAAATACCACTAGGTAGGTGGGAGAGCATTTCCATGGACTTTATTGTAGGTCTGCCTACGACACAGGGTGGATACGATTCTATCCTTGTGATAGTTGATCGTCTTACCAAGATGGCTCACTTCATTCCAACCAGAGAGTTTGTTAGTGCCCCGCAAGTGGCGGATTTGTTTATCAAACATATAATTCGTTTGCATGGATTACCCAAATCCATAGTGTCAGACAGGGATGTCAAATTTACCAGTCATTTTTGGACTGCAGTGTTTGAGACACTAGCAAGAGAGGGCTGAGCTGATGCACTTTCTTACAAAAGGTGAAGTACTTATCTCGGTTCTTTCATATGCTGTTCCAAGTGTTATATCCTCTTCAACAGGTGGTGAAGCATGAGCCCTTGAGATGGACTAGTGAACGTGAGGAAGTGTTTGATGCAGTGAGGAGATGCTTGGTCATGTATCAAGTGTAAAAGCACCTGATTTTTTCAAAACATTTTCAGTCAATCCTTCAACGGGACTTGATGCACTTGGAGCTATACTTTTGCAGCAAGGAGAGGTTTCAAGGTGTATGAGACCGGTTAATTATGCTAGCCGAGTTAAGAATGAAGCTGAAAGAAAATACACAGCAGCAGCTGAATTGACCTTGGCAAGTTTGATGTATGCATGTAGGAGGTTCTGGTCATACTTGATATCTCAAAACTTTGTAGTGCTCACTAGCTGTACATTGCTTCCTCAGTTGTTGAGTAGCTCAAGTCTTCAAGATGCATGATTAAATGGGTGGCTGAATTGCAAGAATATTATTTCCCTTTTTTGGTTGAGAACTCCACCAAAGCATCACTGGCTGATTTGCTTACTTATAAAGAGGCTTCCATTCTTGTGAAGGAAGTGGAAGATTGACGTTGTCCTACGTTATCAATAGAGCCCTGGTGATTGTTTAGTACTTAGTCATCGATACTGTTGGACTCTAATATTATCGATGTTGGTTCAATCTGAATTCTTACAACATTTCTTTTGATACATGTTCTCGATGCAAATAAGTTTCGAAATCAATAGTAGAGATGCCACATGGGATGTAAGATCGAAGGATAATATTTCATATGGTTGTAGTCCATGACACAATATTATTTAAGTTGCAACCAAGCATGAGTTAAGAGCTCGTATGAGCGTAGTCTTATTCATGTATTCGTTGGCCAAATCTTTGCACATCACCAAGGCAATAATAAAACTCTATCCCTGACATTTGCAGGGAGGAAATCATTCTCGATGGACCTTGTTGACAAGAAGTTTGGAGAATGCTTTTGTGTTCCATTTTGATGGTTCATTTAAGAAAAGTTTGAATCAAGCTACGGGTGGCATTGTGGTGTATGATCCAGGAGGAAAGGAAGTTCACAAGAAGGGATTTCAGCTTGAGGCAAAGAGCAATAATGAGGCTGAATATTCATCACCACCTGAAGGGCTGCAGGTTTGTATAAGTTTGGGTATTAGAAGCCTTTCAATCAAGGGGTATGCTTTGCTGGTTGTCAAATAGATTTTGGGAGTTGGGAAGACTAAACACCTTCATTTGAAGAATTGGGTGAATGATATCAAAAGGTTAAACAGTTTGATGTTTGGACACTAGGGCATGTAGAAAGAGCTCAAAACGCATCAGCCCATGAAGCTCCCCAGGGAGTAAATGACACTCAGGTTTGTGCAGTGAAAATTCAGGAATCAGTATATAAAGGAGAGAGAGCTTGGCCAATGTTTTGTTAACAGGAAAAATTCATGCAGATGTTCCAAAGCAAAGGAGGTATAGGTTTGTGAAAGCTTGCCAACCGTATTGTATAATTGGTGATGTGATGTATATGAGAGGAGCTGATTTAATTCTCAGAAGGATTCCATGGCATGAGGAGATATGTATGGCCTTCTTTGCAAAGGGATATTCGTCATTGGTGCAGGTCTTGTTTCCCAAGAGACCTCAGGCCAAGGGGGTTTTAATGCCAGCAACACTCTGGATAGCAAAGCCGCCAACAATAGTATGTATGGGGCTTTTCTCGAATGCACAAAAGTGAAGGCACGACAAGGGGCATCTCTGTTATCACTGCCATGAGCCAGGTCATGATGAGCAGCATTTGTCCCAACTTGCATCCCCGAGCTACTGTAGCAAATCATAGCCTCCCTTCTATCAAGGCTTGCCGTATCCTTACAAATCTTACAAGCAACAGAAACTCAACAGAAGGGACAACCTAGGAGAATCCACCAGAGAAGTTCTCATATGTTACGTATGGGGCTTTTCTCGAATGCACAAAAGTGAAGGCACCACAAGGAGCATCACTGTTATCACTGCCACGAGCCAGATCATGATGAGTAGCATTGTCCCCACTTGCATCCCCTTAACTACTGTAGCAAATCATAGCCTCCCTTCTATCAAGGCTTGCCGCAGCCCTATAAATCTTATAGGCAACAGAAACTCAACAGAAGGGACAACCTAGGAGAATCCACCAGAGAAGTTCTCATGTGTTACGCACAAGCAGCAGGATATTATTCCTTTTTATGGTAGCAGTACAGAGGATTTTCTCGATGACCATGGCTTGCTAGCTCGATCACAATCACACAAGGTCTCAAGTTTTGCAGTGTGTTTGAACATGCTCAGTAACAAATCAACACTAGAGCTGTAGCAAGGTTGTTGAAATACACATCAGTGGGATGACAGAGAAGCTAGCAGCCAGTCCATCTATAACACAGCACTAGCATCTGTCTTATTAAAAATGGCAGGAGTTGAAGGACACCAAGTTAGCCAGGGATGGGATATGGTGGTATATGCCAGACAAATGGGAGACCTTCAATCAGGTGTCGCCCATTGAATCCATTGTGTCCAAACCCTCTGATCCAACAAAAGCGTCTCCAGACCTGTCCTTTGTTCTAGGTCCAACAGAAAAGGATGCCGTGGGCATTCAACAGCCTGTGGCCATCTATTTAACCACAGGGAAGCCTCAGGAGTTGCTAAGCCTCAGCCAGACTTAGATCCAGCCACAGAAAACATGACAGCAGTCCATGCAGCAGAAAACAGGGCACGTCAGCCCTCCTAGAAGGCCACACACACAGGCAAACATTGGCACCTAGATAATAAGCAGCAAATTAGGATAATCCCTTTCTCAATTGCAGAAATTAGTGATAAGCCCTCCTCTAGTGGGTGCTACTTTTAAAATGGCTGACTTGTCCCTCCTCAAGCCATTGGACAAGTTGTGCAACTATTCCAATCCCCTAAGGTACCCAGCAATTTGAGTTGGGCATACAATAAAATCCGTCTTTCTAATCCGCAAAGGGGGGCAAGAGTCACATTTTTTCAGGAGAACTGGCTGGAATAATGAGAGAGTGAGGATGACACTTTGCAAAAGAATCTGATGTACTGCTCGCTATAAACCACTCACCCCAGATTGCAACTCAAGGGACCAGCTCAAGTAGGACTGAAGAGCAAGTAGATCCCATTCAAATTACCCCATGATGCAGAAGCAAGCGCTTAGGAAGTTAAAAAGGCTAGGCTTTGCTGTGAAGTGCCTCTCTTAGTATTGTAGGTAGGTGTGACGTGAAAGTGCGTGTTTCTTGTGTTTGATGAGCATATTTTTAAAGTAAGTTATCACTTCATTTTCTATCTTCATGATTGCATTGCTAAATTCACCTGAATCGTCAAAAACTGTCACAACATGGATTGTTAAGTTAAGAAACATTGAGCTGCAATAATCAAATGAATATCTCAGAATTGAGCTGTGTATACCTCAATTGCATCCTCATTTGTTATTGTGATCTCCTTCATTGTAACCATGGAAGTTGAAAAGCATAAGGGTACACATTACACTGCATGGGACTCGACTCTTCTCTGATCCAAACATTGAGAAAAATTGCTATCAAATAAAAGACAACGCTAAGACTGGACATGGAAATGAAGATTTAGAAACAAGATTGTATCTCCTACTCAACCATTTCAGCACCTAATGAATATCAGCACTAAGTCTATGCAGCTCCACTTTTGCCGATGCTTACCATCAAATAGTCATGCACTGTCGGGGGCTACCTGTTTGCCTTTGTATTAGCTGAATCAATTTCATCATATTGTTTTTTTAATTCATGTGAGTGCCATAACGGTTTAAAAATCTAAAAGCAGCATAGTAACTGACATTCCCACCACAACCATTCCTATATAGCACCACCCTCACAAAATTTATTTGGGCTAATCCTTTGTCATAGAATTTGACCACAAATTGCCACTTAGCACAAGTAGCCTTCGTCACAGAATTTGCCCACAAATTCACTTAGCACAAGATAGCCTTTGCTAACCTTAAAGGCAATGTAAGGTGAGAAACTCAGGCACGATCCACCTAGACAATACAGAGCATCAAATCTGCATAGTGCATATGTGCAAGAAAGCCCCTCCAAATCCAAAACATCAACTGTGCTAGGACACAAAGATGGCAATCGACAACACCGATCACCATTGGCAATCACTAGCGGCAGACCACACCCACACCCCAAAACGGTCTCTCTCTCTCTCTCTCTCAACACACACACAAACACGACTATTTCATGCTGCTACCGGTGAGTGTTGAAGTAACATGAAATAACACCTTTGGATATGAAGTAAGAGCAAATATAGAACATTGCATATGAGGCTCCCCCCTCCTCTCTCTTTCTCTCTCTCTCTTTCCAAATTGTGTGCTGCAGGTACACGGAAAGAACGTACGTGCTTGTACATGTTCTTTGACAATAGACCTTGTACACACACAGTCGTGACACAATTATGGATCTTGAGTACTGTCGTTTTTGTCGTCTGGAATATTAGTCTTCACTTTGGCCGTTACATGACTCGAAGGGTATCTTGTTATCTAGCGGTACAATCTTTTGAAAGGCTAACGGACAAAAGATTAGTTAACCGTAATATATTAATCATGCGTAAGAATTCAAGCGCGATTTTGGAGCAGGGATTGCGGCAGTCGGAATGTTAACAGATCAATTTGTACGAAAACGGTCAATTTGTACGAAGGTCGGAAGGTACATTGATTACGTGACGAATGCCTTACAAGGGCACATTGCCCACATGATTACATGACCAATGCCTTGCATTGGCCAACTCGTAAGTGACCATTGCCATGGGGTGGCCGACCCCAGGTGGTAGGTCCCAACTTACACACCAGATGGAGGCTGATTGAGCTCCTGATCAATGGTAAGGGTTCCTTAATAAGAGGCAATGGTTTAATCAACCATCGACTCAGCACCAACCGACCTCACAATAGAGGCTATAAAATGAAAGCCTCTGTAGCCCATCAAAATTCACTTTCTATTGCCCTTGTGTCCTCTACTATTGCCAACATGCCATCGAAGCTTCTTCAAAAAAGCACACGGCTAGGAAGCAGCTACCATCTATTCTAATGATTAATAATACAATTTCATTCTCTCTCTCTCTCTCTCTCTCTCTCTCTCTCTCTCTCTCTATATATATATATATATATATATATATATATATCGTCTACAAAGGTGCCATTGAAGCTTCTTCTATTTACTTAAAAGAGAGAATGATGTGTCACTCAATGGGCTATGCCAGCCACTTTATGAGAGATAAGGGTAGTGTGTTTATTATTACGTTAATACTGCGCATCAATTTGCGATTTTGGGGATCTAAAACCTAGCAAATACATGTAAGATTATAAATTGGACTCATTGATGTTATCATGCTTTGTTCTCTCTCTCTCTCTCTCTCTCTCTCTCTCTCTCTCTCTCTATATATATATATATATATATATAGGGGGGGGCATATTAGGGGAGGGCCAAACCCCCTTTGAAGGACATTGTAGCCTTCAAATTTAGGACTATATTGGAGCATATCATTGTAACCAATGGGAAACATTTGGTCCATCGGGGAATTTAGTTTGAGATTTCAATGGATCAGAGAGTCGTCCCATCATGCAAGCCACGTGGTTGTCATTGCATTGCAAGCCCAGTGGCCATTTAACTGCATGCAAGCCTAGTGGCTGAGAAATGAAATTAAGTCATCCCACAAATTCAAGCCAGCAAGGTGGCCCAAGGGCCCCCACTCCAAGTAGTCCTCACCGCACCACCATTGGACTATATAGTCCTCACAATACCATCATTTAAAGCTTATTAGCTAGGCTTTTTCCACCTACTATTATGTTATATTAGTGAGCTTAATATAAGCAATTTCGTTAAATTAAAGATAACCTTAACAAGGGAGTTACATTCCCATTGGTACACATTGTGTTATGCACTAAGTGCTCTTGACTCATATATCCAAGGCTTTTTGCCTATAGAATTGGTTTATTTTATCAATCCAACATCTTTTCTTTCCAATTAAGGTCATAATGGATTCTTTTTCTCAAGACCTTTCAAACGAGTACCCATGTGCTAAAAGGTGCTTGGAAGAAAGTGCTAAAAAGTGATAGAATATGCTAAAAAGTGAAAAAGTTCTCAACAAAGTGCTCACACAATGCTCAACCAGCACAATGGTTGCAACCATCACGCTGAGTGATATTTCAATCATCGTGCTAGTCTCTTGCAAAAGAATACCACCTCTCTCTCTCTCTCTCTCTCTCTCTCTCTCTCTCTCTTCCCCCCCCCAAATTTCATAAGATGCAAATGAAAATTAACCACGATAATAGAAGTAGACACGACCAACATAGTGGCTATAACTAGCATGATGGTTCTTATTTCAACCATCATGCTTGTCTTTTGCAAAAGAATATTACCTCTCTCTCTCTCTCTCTCTCTCTCCTGCCCCCAATTTCATATTATGCAATTGAGAATTAACCAATTTACTTGACTGATCCTCAACCTTTTAGAGACAATGTTAATGTGACAATGCCACTTTTTAGTGGAACAAGTAGTTCACTAAGACTACCATTGGCCCCTCTTCCTTCTACAACTATTCATCCACTCCCCGACAAATAGCTCTCTCTCTCTTGCTTGCAAGCTTCCCCATAATTCAACAAACAATCTTCCTTGGCCCCAGGTGCATAAGGGCTTTTTCTCTGTCCCCTTCCCTAACCATGTAGTGTCGTTATATATATATATATATATATATATATATATACGCACGTACCTACCTATGTACACACATGCACACATACATACATATATACCCACACACACACATACATACACACACACATACAGACAGATAGACAGACATGCATGCATGCATGCATACCTATATATATATATATATATATATACCTTCAATAGAGAAATGAACCTTCAAAGTGAAGTGCCACTTTAGAAAAAATTTCTTGTAGTGCCCTTAAAAAGTGATGAAAAATAGCTTAACAAGAAGGATGACTTGCAAATGATCCTTCAAAGCCTTGCAGCCACAACTCCTGGTTGACTTCCAATGTGGTGGCTTGGTGGGCTCTACCTATTTGAGTGTCATGCAAACAAGTGCTCATCGACTTCCTTTTATGCACACTCCTCCACCCTTGTCTCTTGCTTCATTTTCCTGCTCCACCCTCTTTCTTGCACCTCTTGCTCCACCCTTGTCTCTTGCTCTACCCTCATCTCCACACTTCCTAATACGGTCTTAAAATGCCAAAACTCGACCCCTAGATCCTAAACCCATGCCTAAATCTAAACCTCATAGCCGTAAACCCTAACCCTTAACCGACCCTGAACACTTTAACTCAAAATCCTAAACCGTTACCTTTGTTGTCCGAATGATCTTTGTCTTTGATATAACTGTAAATGTGTGAACCATTTTAGTTTTATTTTATTCAAGTTATTATGAGGGTAGAAAGTTATTGAAATTTGGTGTTAATATGTGATTGTTTTCTGTTGGCAAACAATCCTATGGATGAGGAAAAGGTAACTCTAGAGGCGTGGGGACACAAGCAAAAGATACAAGGTTTTCTATCTCTCTAGTTTACAATCATTTTTTGCATCTATATAGAAATGCTTACTCTCACATGTGTAAACAAGATGAGAAAAGGTGCAATCTTGTGATTATCAAGAGACACGACGTGACATGTCCATGAAGTCTATCAATTTTGAAGATCTTACCAAGATACTTGCAAAGAGTGCAAAAAATTTAAAATCCTAGAAGGGCAAGGTAGGGTGGGCAAAGGTGGTTGAGGGACGCAGTCATATCGATTTTGGGAAGAGGTGGGTGGCTGATGGAGGGAAGGTAAGAAATCAACCAAAGGGGTATAGAGAAACCTGGGAGGACGAGTGCTTTATGCTATGGCTTTATCACATTCGGCTTCAGTCACATAAAGAAAACAATTCGTTAGGGTAAGAGATATCCCAACATTCCCCCCAATCCATTTTAAAACCACGTTATTATTTTCTTTACTTTCAAAAAATTAGTTTTAGAAATTCATTTAATGTGAATCTAGAAATTTGTGGCAAGATTTAGATACACCTTTCCCAATGTGCTCGAATATACACATGATAGTAAGGAATTCCCACGATTCACGCAGGTAATCTTTAAATGATGCACATTTTGAAAGGAATTTTAAGACGTAAATTATATTTTGTGAAACCAATTGAGTGTAATTCCTACACAAGGTGAACATACTAAATAATGCTTTTACATTTTGGCATTCTAGTAAAGAGTTATGTGGGAGAAAATGAAAGATTGGAAATGAAGCTTTACATGAAATTTCATCCCTTTGTGTCACATGAAGATGTTCTTACCTTAGTGGCAAGTAAAAGTTTTAATATTCTATAGGTCCTATGTTCAATTCCCATAGTACACACACACACACAAAAGCGCAACTTCTACATGCTTTGTGACTTTGTCCATTGTCTACATCATGCGTCATAGTTTACTAATGCTCGCACTCTTTCTAAATCATTACCAAAGCCTTGACATACTTGCTTTCTATTCTGCACGTCAGTCCCGGCTACACCTATGCATTTGCCTGCCTATGCATCGTGCGTGCTTCAATACACTGCATTGCAAGCTTGCAATCCACATCTTACTTGTCATATCTTGTCTTTGATTGAGGTAACCCACATAACTACAGTTTGAACTTATCGCTTGCAAGCCCACTTCTTTACTTGAAATAGTGAGTCAAACTACTGTAATACGAGCATCCTTGGAGTCGGTTAACTTGATAATTCTACAGTTGTGGACAAGCTAGATTGTGTGGATGTGGAAATTGAAAGAAGAATTGTACTCATAGGAGCCATTGTTGTCCAAGAATGACACTATATTGTGAGAGTGGCATGACATTAAAATTCAACTAGTCCATGTATTGTTGAATATAGAAGGGCAATTTCTAGACTTGTGTTGTGTACTAGAAAGTAGTTTCATTTGCAACTTTATCTTGGTAATAAACATTATTGAAAAGATGGACTTTTTGGGAGCAAGAAGCAAAAAATGTCTTCGCAATTGGGGGCATAATTGAAATACCTATGGTGCTGATATAGTCATTGATAATAACTATTATCATTGTTAATAGTACCTACGGTGCTTATATATCATTGGTAATAACTCTAATCATTATAATAGGTTACTTTGTCCTTTTGTTATCTCTCTTACCAATGCCCACACAACAAAAAGCTAAAAAGGGGGGTTTGAAATACCGATATAGAAGGGGACTTGGGGGGGAAATTTGACACAAAAAAAAGGCGAGGGGGGGGGGGATACATTAAAATGATGGCGACAGTTGGGGGTGGAGTGGTGGCTAGTGGACAGGGGCACTGGCAAAGGTAGCACGTGGCTGGCAGATGGTAGAAGGCATCATTGGTGGCATCGACATGGGGTAGGGGGGTTGTGGGGGTGCATGCATCAGCATGCGCCACGTGGGGCAGTGTGGGTCTCAAGGCTGCGCGTTGTGTATCACGCACCACGTGGGTGGCCACGCTAGGTGCTACAACCTTTAATTAAGGCAGCGGCTACTACTGCATCTGCCAAAGGCAATGGCTGATGGTGCACTTCGGCATGCACCACGTGGCCCCTAGGTGGGTGGCTACGGCCTTGAGGTGGCAGTGCCTTAATGGAATGAGAGACTTAAACGGGAAGGCGCCATGTATGTGGATGGCAGTGATAAATTTTGGGAGGGGAATGAATGCGGCAAGGGGAGGATGCCACACACGCGGGACAAATTGTGCAAAATGCAGGAGCAGGAGAGAGAGAGAGAGAGAGAGAGAGAGAGAGAGAGAGAGAGAGAGAGAGAGAGAGAGGAGAGAGGGAGAGAGGGAGAGAGGGAGGGAGGGAGGGAGGGAGGGAGGGAGGGAGGGAGAGAGAGAGAGAGAGAGAGAGAGAGAGAGAGAGAGAGAGAGAGAGAGAGAGAGAGAGAGAGAGAGAGAGAGAAATGTAATGAAGAAGAGGGAAGGAGGGACCCATGGTTCTGCTCTTGATACTCCTGGTGATGTCGACCCCTGCAACAGCTTCCACATGGCAGTTTTACACAACCAGAGGATCAAGGATTTCATACCACTTGTCATGAACTTCAATGTAGGATGCTCATGTGTGCATGATGATGCAAAAATTGAGAAGCATTGGCCTCCAAATGGGGTGGAAGGAGTGCCCACGTGACTGTACTTTTGCTAGACTTCTCCTACATGGTTAGTACAAGCCACAAGTCCACATGCATGCAAATGTTCATACCACACACCATGAATGATGTGAGAGGGTACAACCCCTCATGCCTTTTGGGATCACATTCTTTGGGCATACCCCGTTATTCTACCCTTAGCCTATGACTCTTTTATGCCTACGATTGACTAATGCAATACCCGTGCAAAATACTACCCTTTCTTAACCTCGATCTTCATAGCCCAAAAATGGCAAAAGCTATGCGATGGATTGATCAAAATGAATGCCTACGTGGTGATGACTATCTCGGCCCAAAATGATGGAAAAAATATTTGAAAAAGTTTTTCCCTATAAATCTTTGCGTGCGTGAAATCTAGGTTCAAACCAGGTGCAACTTGGCCTCCAAACGGCCAAGGTACGGGCCCTTTAGGGGCAAAAATGGGCAATTTTTTTATAAAGACCCTTCCTCTCCCCTTTTTGTTTGGGGGGGGAAGAATTGGTTAGCCTAACGTCCCTCACTACCTATGAGTTGCCCCTTTTTTTAAGGGGGGGAAGGAGGTTCGCTAACCTAACCTAACCTAAAGTAGTTAATTATAGCTCAACTAAGGGTTAATTCCCATCCTCTATCTACCCCTTTCTTTTCTCTCTACCTCTCTCCCTGTCCCTCTCTTTTTCTCCTCTCACTCTCTCTTTTCTGCCTTCACTCTCCCTCTCTCCTGACACATACTCTCTCTACATTATCTCTTCTCTCTCTCTCTCTCTCTCTCTCTCTCTCTGCATCGTGTGAAATTTTGAGGGGCGACGGTTGTTTCAATGGTTCAGCGGTGGTGGCATGATGTGGTGCGACAAATAGTGACGGAGTATGGTGGGAGTGGTGGCTTGATGTGTGCGGTGATGGCGGGCGTAGGTTATGAGGCTGATGGCGGGGGTGCATGTGGAGCAACACCGCTACGTGGGCATTCTATGATGCCTTGGGCATTGTGCCACCATGGTCGGTGCGAAAGCACTGCCGCACTACATGGGCATGCGCTCAAACACATTGCGTGCCTTGGGCGTTGTGCCACTGTGGTCGGTGCAAACGAGCATCGCTTGCGAGGGCGTGCCTTGGGCATTGCATTGGCACAACAATTCGAACGAGCTTTGGGTGGTGCTATGCCAACGGTGGATGCGAATGTGTCATCGTGCTATAGAGTTCTAAGTGAGTGGGTTAGAGGGAAGAGGGAGGGGTTAGAGAGAAGAGGAGGGGGTAGAGAGAGAGAGGGGTTAGAGAGAGAGAGGGGTTAGAGAGAAGAGAGAGGTGGGGATGAGAGGAGTTCGATGAGAGGAGTTGGATTGAGAGGGGAAGGTAGAGAGAGGTTTGGGGTGGGAGAAGTAAAGGAGAGTTAAAGAAGAGTTAGAAGGGGAACAGAGAGGTGAGCGGGTGGAGGGAGTTTAAGGGGTTGGTGGGGTGGTGAGAGAAAGTAGTGTAGAGAGTGGTGGGGTGGAGAGAGTGGTGAGAGAAAGTAGTCTAGAGAGTGTTGGGGTGGAGAGAGAAAAGGGTTGGAGAAAGAAAGGGGGTGTAGAGGGAGGTAGAGAGATGGTGGGAGGAAGGGGGATGGCGGGGTGGAGGGAGAAAAGGGGATAGAGGGAGGTAGAGAGATGGCGGGGTGGAGGGAGATGGTGGTGTAGAGAGAGGTAGAGAGATGGTGGGAGGAAGATGGATGGTGGGGTGCAGGGAGAAAAGGTAGAGAGATGGTGGTGTGGAGGGAGATGGGATGGGGAGAGGTAGGGGGATTACCTTGAGTGATGGAGGTGGAGGTGATGGAGGGGGGGGGAGTTTGATGGAAAAGTGATGGTGGAGGGGGGGATGGATGGAAAAAGGGGAGGTAGTGGGGAGGGAGATGATGGCAGGTGGAGATGGATGTGGTGGAGATGGAGGGGGGAGCTTGACGGGAAAAGCGTGGTGGTGGTGGTGGAGATGGTGACTGGGAGGTGGAGGGGATGGGGTATCGACGTTGTGAAGTTTCATAGTTTCCCCATTTAGCACAATGGGCATAGTAAAGTGGCGGCCTAGCATGTGATGGCATTTCTCCTACTTAAGATCAAATGTTTAAATGGGAGAAACTGGTGGGGAGATGGGTGGATAGGGGGATGGGAGAATGGAAAGGGTGGGAAGGATGAGGGTGGATGCGAAAGGGGAAGGATGATAGGAAGGGTGGATGGGAAGGATAGGATGGGAATCGTTGGAAGGGTGGGTAGATGGATCCAACCTCAAGGTGAAATTTCAAAATTTCAAAGGCACAGATGATGAAGATCCCTATAGTCATTTGTAGGGTTTCTTGTGTCTCTGTCACATTAATGGTGCAACAACAGACGAAGAGTATATGGATTATTTTCCATGTACCTTGATTAAAATTGGTTTAATAAGTTCCCAATTGGATACTTCCCCGATTGGGATGTAATGTGTCCGAAGTGTTCCTGCGAAGGTTCAGGCAAGAAATCAATGAAGAAGATGTTCAGACGAAGCTAAGTGAGATGAAGCAAAAGTCAACCTAACACGGTTTATTGACAATTCTAACACCTGTTCCTCCATCCAAAATTACAGTGGCCTTTTTGTTTTGGTAGAAAATTGGGATCACAACATTCATATCATCACTCTCAAAGTATTAGCCTAGCTTGTTGATAGGTATCTTCAGCAAATTTGGCTCTTCGACGAGGGCATCCACTACCTCAGTGGGCCACTTCCTCCGAGGTGACCATTTGTCCATTCATCTAACCGGAGAGATGAGGTTCCCCTTAATAGGGTGGCTATGGGCATCTTTACCTCTATGGAAAATAATGCGGCTAGCCCTGCCACATCTCGAGGCTATCCGATTGGTTCTCGGTCTTCAGACTTTGGTTCTTCAAACTTGTAAAAGGAAACAGGGACCTCATCTACAGCTTGGTGCCAAATAGGATCCTCTTCAAACATCTTATGGTGTAAGTGTGATCTTCCTGATGATGTGCTATTTAAGACTATCTCATCCACCATTTCTAGGGTAGGCGAGGGCTTGGGAGCTCTTTTTAGGGCTTGATGATTGGGATGCATGGTGTCCATGCCCTTGTTAGTCCTAAGCCACTGCTCAAATCTTTTCTTGACATTCATTGACTAATTGTTGTGCCTTTGTGAGGCATTGTTTCTCACTGGTAGATCGGGGTATTCATTTTGGCCAATTGAACTTACGTCCCTTCTACATGGCTATGCTTCACTCACCCTATCATTTTCCTTAGGCCATAGTGCAGTAGGCTACTTTAATCACAATCGCATGGCCTTTACTCTTGGATTGAGAGAGGTGGCAACTCTTTCCCTCTTAGCTTGTTTATGGAGCTCCTTACTCATGGCCTAAGATTGGGCCCTCGTGATCACATTTAATGATATTGAGGACACTTTTCCTCTTTTGATACTTAGCAGGTTAATGTGGTTATAGGGTCAGACATTCTAGATGTTCTCATGGGACAATCCTTGTATAGATGGTCTACCCCACAACCAGAACACAATGGCCTGTTTGAATTACTTATAGTTGTCTCATGGTCATGCTTTTATGGATAGCCCTTAAGAAAGTGAGGTCCCTAGCATTATAATAGGCAATCATCTGATTGGCCACTACCTTATAAGGACACTCACTTTCATGGTGTGAACTTTGAGGTGTAACACTGGATAGCTAGTTTGCAATTTACGATGTTCATATGCTTAGCTCGTTTGCATTGTGGGAGCTGTCTGGTATACTAGAATATAATGTTTGCCTTGCATGATGTAATGGCTTATGTGACTTGTTTGAAACATAGAATTTCATAAGGAGAGGAATTAGATGCTGGTATGGCATAGTCAGCATCCTCCCACTCACTTGGTGTCTCTTCAATGATAACCTCATTTATGGGAGTGATCCCTGGTAGAGGGGATTGTGGTCCTAGGTTTGGCGGTGGCAATGGTAGGTTTTGAGCCCAAATTGGACCTTGGTTGTCCAAGGGGGATCCTGGGATAGCTAGCTAGCCTTCAGCATTAACAAAGCTCATATGATTGTCTTAAACCAAGCCGATGGTTGAAATTGTTATTTTGTAATAGTTTAGGTGTTGAATTTCCACCATTTTTTCTTTAGAGCCCCATTTTGATATGTGCTAGCATACATACAAAGTGGGCTTTGGATAGCCCCTATTTTCCACCCCCTTTTGGGAGAAATTATGTTTTCTAGCCCTCTTTGGAGCCACATTTGGATGTGCACTAAAATGGGCACAGTGGCCTCAAAACAAAGGCTCTTCAGAGCCATGTTTGGATGTGTACTAAAATCGGCATGCTATCCTCAAAATAGGGGCTCTTTAGAGCCAAAATTTAATGAGCATAGTGGCTCTTTAGAGCCACATTTGCATAGTGCCCTCAAAACAAGGGCTCTTTAAAGCCACATTTGGATGCGCACTAAAACGTGCACATCCAAAACATGCTGATAGAGACCCTATTTTCCGCCCTAAGCTAGAATATCTTAAGTGCATTGATTGGCTTTCAAAGAAGGTAGTATGGGGGTGAAAAATCCACTGGCATAATCTCAAGATGTCCACAACACATTGAGGCCTAGGAAAGAATCAATATTTTTGACCTCATGGGGCTAAGGAGCAAGAGGTATGATTTTCCATTTCCACGAAACCAAACTCCACAGAGCTACGAGGACGACAATCACAAGAGGAGCTAGAGCACTTGAGGTACGGCTCTGCCTCCGGAGCGCTCTCGAGTCCGTTCGAACTAAGCTTTCTACACTGAGCACTCCGGACCAAGCTTTGTCCACATTAATGTTCCGCAGATTTGGTGGCATCTTCAAGACACACTTATTTGGGTACCCATCGATCGTTGTGGAGCAGCGAGATTTCTCTTGGTTGACCAAGCAAGTTACTTTCGCCAATGCGGGTTGCAGCTTCATTGCAATCACGTCCCTTCTCCCCTCCCGAAATTGAGGCTAAAATAATTGTAAGCATCATTCTACCATGTGTATGTTGTAGATAGAAAATAGCAAGCAAAAAGTGTGGAACAAGCAAAGACACCATAAAAGGCAGCAACAACAATGACTAGCAAAGAAACAATGCACAAACTAGCGCATCGACATCTACGACAAGTACGCAACAAGCTACTAGCAATAAGCATAGTCAAATGAGACATACGCACAACCGAGTCACAGAGGAGGATAGATTGTCAGGTGCCAACAAGTAGGTCAAGAGGGAGAATTATATATATGTGTGTGTGTGTGCCTTATGGGAAGCGCTGGGGAGTAGCTAGAATATTGATTCTCAAAGGGGCAAAGAAAAAGATTCACTGGCACAGTGCATGCACTGATGCAAGCATGGGGGGGTAGGTCTCATGGGCATTAAGTGGCAAGTAAAAGGCTTCATTATAATGAATCATAAGGTGTCTAGAACTTTGGGGATGGATCTAATGGATATAATCAAATTTCAAAAAGGAGATAGAGTGCTAGAAGTAATTAAGAAATCCAAGTAGCAAAAACTTTATCTAATTTTTTTGAAAAAAAAAAAACTTTATCTAATTCTCAACAATGGTCTAAGACTGGAGGATACAACCATCTAAGGACGTTTCGAAATTCAAAGAGAACTTAAAGATTATCATGACTCTATTGGAGTTCAGATCAAGTATTGCAAAGCCATCCTATTTATCAAAGTTATTGGGCATTGCCTATAAATTTGTTGGTTGACAAGGAAATTATCAAGCCCTCAACAACTTATCAAAGTTCTATACTCATATTTTTTCACTATTTCCCTCATAACTCAAGCAAATGGATAACTTTCTTCAAGTTGATTCTTGGAGGCTCTTCTACTCCAACAACTTCATATTTGGCAACATCCAGAAGCCATAAAACTCTTGTCACTAAGCGTGAAGAAGGTTCTCTGACATATTGATAGCATAGTAAAGTTGGTATTGCGGATCTTACCGAAGACAATTTGTAACGCTAGTAGACACTCTCAACTTGGATGGTGAGAGCACAAGAGATAAGTAAAACGATTGAGTAAATTTTATTTTATTTGCTTTTATTCCCTTTCACAAAATGGCACAACATCTCCCACCATCTCCAACGGTTCAAGAGCAAACTAATGCACTTCACCTTCAACTTTTGCAAGAGAGAGATCATCGAGAGAAATTAGAGAAAAAGCTTGAGAGAACCAAGAACAAGAAAAGAGAGACATGCAAGAGATGAGAGTACTTCAAGATCCAATTTTGAGGGAGTGATTCGCAGAGCGATTAAATCTACATTGAGAGAAAAGAAGAAAAATAAAATTAATGGAAAATCTTTTACTTTTCAAAAATATGATGGGAAGAAAGATGCCAATTTTGTTTTACCATGGATTAGCCAGCATGATGATTATTTCCAGGGTGAAAGGTTTCCTAAAAAAGACAAAATTAAATGTGTTGTTAATCATCTTGTTGACAACGCGGCACTATGGTGGAATGTGGTCAAAAATAGTAAAAGACGACCAACTACTTGGAAGGAATTGAAGAAAGACTTTCTTCCGACACAGTTGAAGTCGAAAGTCCGTCAACAATGGGATGGTTTGCATTAATTAGAAAAAGAGACTGTTGCTTTGTATATTGAGAGATTATGGCAATCTCTCATTCAACTTCAAACTATAGATAGAATTTATGAGAAAGAGCAAAAGAGGAAATTTGTATGTGGCCTTAGGGCTAAAATAAAAGCCGAGATCATGTTTAATTCTCATTCCTTGAGTTCGGCTATATCACTTGCTACAAATTGTGAAAGAAAGAACAGGATACCCAAGGATGGAGAAAAGAATAAATTTTTAAAAAAAGGGACAAGAAGTTTAAGTTCTAATTGTATTCTCGTTTTACACCATCGACCACATCTTCGAAGGATCGCGACAAATCAAAAGAAGAAAAGAAGACTGATTTGAAGAAGGGAACTTGTTTCAACTATCACAAAGAGGGACATTATGCAAATAATTGTCCAGAAAAGAAAAAGGGACCAACCGCAAAGATTAACGTAATCGACGAAGTCAAGCAAGAGGGTAACACTTCTGACTCATCAAGTAAGTTTTCTCCTTATGCCTTGTTAAAAATGAAAGGAAAAATAAATGGGAAAGAAATTGTTATTTTACATGATGATGAAAGTACACACGATTTCATTTCTAAACAATTAGTAAAAGCAATGAATCTTAAAGTTTCACCAGCGCATTATAAGGTTAAAGTTGCTTTTACTGGAACTAGATATAATTGTTTGAATGAAGTAAAAGATTTAGAATTCACTATTGATCCATACAAAGAAAAGAGAAATTTCGTAGTGGCTCCTCTAAGTGGAAAAGATATAATTTTGGGAATGTCGCGGTGACGTCAATTTAATCTTGATATTGACTATAACACTCATCAAATGTGGATCACACATAATGATAGAAGAATTTGCTTAAAGGGACAAATAAAGAATGAAATGAATCCATTGTTGAATCACACACAAGGTAAAAGGGCTTTTAGGATAGGTGAAAGATCATTTTTAGTTTCGGTTAATTCGATTACAACCACACAAATTAAATCGAATGATGATTTCAAAGATCTTATCTCACAATTTTTGGATTGTTTCTTGGACGAATTACCCCCGGGTTTACCCAAGTCTAGACCTGAAGTTCATCACATATAAATTTTACCTAGAAATTAATCTCCTTGTAGAGCTCCATATTGAGTAAACATTTTAGAACGAAAAGAGATTCAAAGACAAATAGAATAATTTCTAGAAAGGAAGTTGATTAGACAAAGTAGCTCCCCTTAAGGTGCTCCAGTCCTTTTGGTAAAAAAGAAAAATGGCACATTTAGGATGTGTGTGGACTATAGAGCACTTAATAAACTCACTATCAAGAATCGGTATCCAATTCCAAGAGTAGATGATTTACTTGACAAGTTGAGAGAAGCTAAAGTTTTTAGCAAGATTGATCTTAAATATGATTATCATCGAGTTAGAATGACAGAAGAAGATGTTTACAAAACGGCTTTTAGAATGCAAACGGGTCATTATGAGTTTTCGGTTATGCCATTTGGTTTGACTAACACTCCAGCTACTTTTAGTAGAATGATGAACTGAATCTTTCTAAAGCATCAACACTGTGTAGTAGTGTTTTTTTATGACATATTGATTTTTAGCAAGAATATTAAAGATCACAATGAACATTTGAAATTGATTATTTCTCTTTAAAAGAAAATCAATTGTACATCAATCTTGAGAAGAGCCTATTCTTTCAAGATTGTATTGAATATTTGAGTCGTATCATTTCAAGTCAAGGTATTTAAGTAGACCAAAAGAAAGTTTAATGGATTGACAAAGCCTAAAGACATACATGATCTAAGATCATTTTTAGGATTATGTAGCTACTATAGGGAATTCGTTAGGAACTTTGCTCTCTTAGCAAATCCACTAACCAATCTCCTAAAGAAAACTACAAAGTCTATTTGGACTCCAAGCCATGATAAATCATTTCAAGCTTTAAAAGAAGCTTTAGTTAAATCCCCAGTACTCTAGCTACCAGACTTCTCAGGACCCTTCTTTGTTGTCATAACTGATGCGAGTGGAACTGGGATTGGAGCTGTGCTTATGCAATACAATCATTCTATAGCATTTGAAAGTAGAAAGCTTAAGCCAGCAGAATTCAATTATAGTACCTATGACAAAGAATTGATAACAGTGGTACATGCCCTAAGAATTTGAATGCATTATTGAATGGGCTCAGAATTCTTGATCAAGATTGATCAACAAAGCATTAAACATATTCAAACACAACCATTGATTTTAGACAGACATATCAAACGGGCTTCTTTTATTCAAAGTTTTCAGTCAATGATTAAATATTACAAATATGGTTGCAGATGCATTAAGTGGAAGACCATAAATCAACAACATTTGCAACCATTCGAGGCAATGAAAATTTATTATCAAGATGACTCTAACTTCTCTGATATATGGATAGGAGAAAGGACCAAGCCCCTGACATTCAAAGAGTTTGGGCCCTTATTATTACAAGAGGAAGCCCGATAGAAGTTGTACAATGAGGAAAACAATAAAGGAGTTTTGACAAAAGGACAAGCCTGGTATGGCCAACTCCAAGACTCCAAAGGCAAGGCTAAAGACTTAGAGAAGAAAAAGAAGGTAAAATGTTTCTACTGTGAAAAGCTTGGTCACTATGCAAAGGGTTGCCGAAAGAAGAAGGCAGACCAAAAGAAAAAAAAAAAGTCAAAGAGCAAGGAGGAGCCTAAGATAAAGACTTTGCTCCACTCATGTAGCAAGTGATAATAAGGAGGCTTGGTATGTGAATAGTGGTGCCTCAAAACACATGTCCAATATGAAGGAGTGGTCCAAGACCATGAAGGGCACCCATCCCGACTCGAAGGTGACTATGGGGGTAGCCGGACATGCCTGATAAAGATTGTAGGCAATATTTCCTTCATCACCATAGTGGGATTAAAAAAGGGAATATTTTGTGTGTGGTATGTTCCAAATATTTGCTGTAAGTTAGATGGATAAGCATAAGATGCCAATACTCTTTGAAAATGGAGGTGTCATCAACACTTCCAAGGAAGATCGACAGGTGGTGGCCCAAGGTGTTAAGGAGGATGGCTTATACCGATTACATTGTTCATGGGGACCCGAGCACTCAAAGGTGTGGCATGAAAGTTTTGGTCATGTCAATTACAAAACTTTGATTGAGATGCAAAAGTCAAAGATTGTGGATGGTGGTGATCACTAGCACAGATAAAGTTTGCCAAGTTTGCTTAGAGGGCAAGCATCACCGGAAGAGATTCCCAATTATAGCTCTTGTTGTTATTACCAAGCGAATTAGTTCTTTTTGTGGTGGGCATGCTCCGTGTAAGTCATGGCATCCTTGATGACATTCTAGCTGAGAGGCATGAAGCCCATTCCCATGGCACAAGAGACCAAGGTATGCAAGGTTATAGGTTGGCAAATGCTTTTGAATTAGTGGACTTTGCATATTTCAACTTGGAAGGGCTAGGTGGATAGGATGTAGAATAGTTAGGGCTGGATGGTCACAAAAAGCTCCCATATTAAGGGACCATTGGATTTGGTCCAATTCGACATTTGTGAACCAATGTCAATAAACTCATTTGCAAGTTCAAGGTATTCTCTTCTATTTGTGTATGAATTTAGTCAGATGACTTGGGTATACTACTTGGCTAAGAAGTCTCAGGCACTTGAGAAATTTAAAGAAAGGAAGGCCAAGGTAGAGAAGGAAACATGGAAGGATGTCTAAGCATTCCACACTAACTGAGGGGGGGATTTCACCTCCATAGAGGTTGATACTTTCTACAAGAAGCATGGGATCAAGCATTAGCTTCCTTGTGCCCACACATCTTAGTAGAATGGGGTTAGTTACTGAGATAGGATTAACCATGATCACAGGGAGATATCTCTTGAAAGCTTATTTGGGTGAAGTAGTCAACACTATAGTTCACATCCTCAATAGAACCAAGACCAAGGCCATTGCAGATATGGCACCCTATGAAGCTTATCGTGGTAAGAAGGCCACTATTTCTCATTTGAGGATTTTTGGTATTGATGTGTTCGTACATGTGCATAAAGATGATAGGTCAAATTTGGATTCCAAGAGTAGGAAGTGCGTCTTTGTCGGGTAGAGTGAAGAATCTAAGGCGTACCATCTCTTTGACCTCGTGATCTTTAAGGAAGCGGCATCTAGGAAAATGAGGAGGTCATCAAAGTTCTTAGAGTTCTCGCATCCAAGTTGACCACTACAAAAATGGAGAAGATTAAAGACTCCAAGGAGCTAGAGGAAGAGCTAAATGCACTAGAGCCACTCTCGAAGTCCACTTCTGGTGAGAAGAAGTTACTGACATGATATTTGAGGACCTTGTAGTATTCTCTTGGGTCATGGATATTCCCAAGATAAGTTTTGAAGTTCAACAGTCTCGATGTAATGTCTGTACCCTCATCCAACTTTGCCATGGTGGCTCAGCTTGACGAGTTGCAGACCTTCGAGGAGGCAAAGGATATATCAGAGTGCCAAGCTGCCATGAAGGTAGAGATGCACGCTACTCTTAAAAATGACTCTTGGGACCCAGTGAATGAGCCCTATAAAAGCAGAAGGTAATTGGTACCAAGTGGGCGTAAAAGCTTAAGTTCAAGTTTGATGGGAGCTTGAAGAAGTATAAAGCCAAATAGGTGGTAAAAGGCTGCACTCAATTAGAGGACTTGACTTTAACGAGACCCCCACACAATTTGCATGGTCAGTACTTGGTAAATGATAGCATTGGCTGCCCATCATGATTGGTTCATATTTTAGATTGATGTGAAGTCAACATTCTTAAATGAAACCCTGGAGGAGGAGGTATATGTGGATCAACCACTTGGTTTTTAGGTTCCAGGGTTCGCTTAGAAAGTGTGTAAACTAAAGTAGGCATTATACGGGCTGAAATAGGCCTCGAGAGCATGGTACTAGTGTAGCAATGAGTTCTTCTCAAAGATCGTGTTGAATCCAAGTCCATCGGATGCAAATCTCTCTCTCTTTTTAGAGGGGAACAAAGGATGGTTTTGGTCCTATACTTGGACAATCTGATCCTGAAGGAGTTTGAGATGACAAGACTTGGGATCTCTCCACTACTTCCTTGGGTTTAATGTCAAGTAGAATAAGGACAACATTTTCATCTCGAAGGAGAAGTATTGTCAAGAGATACTAAAGCCATTCAAGATGGAGGACTGCAAGGAGGTTGTGACATTGATGCAGGTTGGGTAGAAGTTGAGCATTCATGACTCTTTAGATCTGATAGATGCTAGTAGGTATCCATGGTTGGTGGTGATTTGCTTTATCTAACCAACATCAGAATAGACATCTCCTTTGTCATCGGGCTCTTAGATCAAATTTCTACAAAACTTAGGGAGAACCACTCAAAGGTAGGTCTATGAGTGTTGAGGTATTTGAAGGCCTTCATTTTCAACAACATTGAATGGGCCCACAAAGTCCAAGCTCTACTTTTGGAAAGGCTTCCATGGATAAGTTGATTGTAGGGGAATTTGATCTTGGAAGGTTGGCCTTCCAACTCATTGGCACACCTCACACTCTTTGTAGTGCTTCACTACATTTGAGTAAAGCATGCTCTACCATTAATGAGTGCCATTTAATTAAGTATTGTGGGTGATGCCATTATGAAATACTTATATTATTTAGTAGATGCATGTGATGACCATTTCTTATCATGTTGGTACTATGACAGGTAGTCATGAGTATTTTGGTGTATGCCATTAGGATGCTAAGTGTTGAAGGTATTAGTATTTAATATGCGATGCAATTATTTACTAATATGCTTTGGTTTCATGGGTTCAGGTGATGCTAAGGAAGATTGAAAATATTAAGGCTCAAAGTAACATTGGTAAGCTTTGGCAATTATTGGTGGCAAACATTTGAAGTATTAAGTCATGTGCCTCACCTTGGTATATTTGGTCATATGAATTAATGACCTTGATGCAATTGTTGATTGCAATTGATAATCGGCTCGAATGCCTTTTACATTTATTGGCTTATGATCTTGGAAGAGTGGTGTTGAATCACTATGGATTAGTGCTTTATGCCATGCAAAGGCTTTTGTAATAATGGCCAAGGGCCTATTTCAAAATGTAATAAGGAAGAGTGCTCTAAAGCCTTCCCATTATTTTTGGGCGTGTATTTTGGATGTGATAGACTCAATCGTGAGTGAAGGAGTGAAGAAGAGAAAAGTACGTATTAAAGGATGTACAAGAGAAAAGGACGGCTAAAGGCAAGGACATGCTTTGGCAATGAGAGGATCAAGTATCCTTGTATTTTGGCTCATGCATTACTTTTAAAATATTATAAATACTCAAGATGTGGGATCACGAGCCACACACCTTGAGGGGGGGAATTGTACCTAGTGATTGCCTCTTGTCTTTTCATAAGTTTCCATGCAATCAATTTGGTCACACTCTTGTGGAGGAAGAAGGGGGAAGCTTAATGAAAGAGATTGGATTTTGGAGACAAGAGTATCACCTGACTTGTGTGCATAATTAGAGCTAGGGAGTTCGCATCGAGAGATGTGCCCATACATGTGTTTTGGAGCCCAACAAACCTCATTGTTCGTGCCTTTTTCATAGTCCAAGACTCCAAGAAGCTCTACTATTTTCGATGCCAACGCCTTTACATATATCCTTGCTCAGGCCTTGCAAGGTCTGCATTATATTAGAGCACGCAGCGCCGCAATCCATTGGGAACTTTGGAAAATTGGGAACATCGAATTTGAGTCAGTTGTCGCATGCTCTGCATTCACATGGAATGTCTTCTAAAGCTCATGCCCATTAAATAATCCTTGGATGTTGTGTTTGCTACCACGCCTTCATGGATTCTAAACTTTGGAGTAGTCTCTGACCTTGGGGGACTGTGTCAAGCGCCATTAGCAACTGCAGCTAGCTGCCTTTATACATAGGGAGTCTTCCCTCTGTAACTCTACGCGCCTGTGGCCCATCTACAAGTGCCTCCACCTTGGACTTCATGTGCACCCGCTACAGATTTTGCACAGTATAGGATTTGCACTCCAGTCTCCATGGACTGCCCGTGCGCCAATCGTGCATTCTTGAATTCTGGAGTAGTCTCTAACCTTGGGGCTTGGAGGACTATATTTTTGTGCACCCGTCCACACTGCGCAACTGTAGCTAGTCGCGGATCAGCTCAGGCTTGCTCCTTCTTACTTGGGAGGCTTCCAAAGCCATATATCTTCCCTCCTCAACCCTTCTTTGGCAAATTTGGAGTTTCAACATGCAAAAACAATTCACGCACGTGGGAGGAAGAGATGATAGGGAGAAACTTTTTGGCGACAAAATCACGAGCGGGGTTTTTTAGGCCTTTGGAATGGATTCCTTGGTCCATTCAGGCTATGGTGGAGTAGTTCAGGAGAACCCAATGCACTTATCGCAGGAAGACAAGCTTGAAGACGTCATGAACAAAGATAAGTGCATTTTTTCAAATGATAAGAGGGTGATTTGTCTTCTGATAAGTTATCAAAAACTCCCAAGAGCTTATCGAGTCACACCCCTCTTCTACCCCTGTCCCATATTCACTAATTCTTTCATAAGTGAATATTCAGGTTTAAGTTTTAGAGTTATTATGTGCCTTTCATCCTTGCTTGTTGATTGAGGGACATAGACACGACAAATAGATTTGAGTTAGGGAGACTATGTCAATCCTCTTGCTTGGTTGTTTGGTTTGTGATATGAAATCCACCCCAAAATGCGACAAACTGAGCTTTTGGTATAGCTTGAAGTCCTAAAGCTGGATCATTCACCTACTCATGCATGGCTTCATGATTGTCTTGTTAATGAGGTATAAGAGTACTAAGTCAAACTAATTGCCGAGGAGATAGTAAAAAGAAATTTGTACACTATACACCATCTCTAGGGCCACCATTTTGGACTTTTAGTAGCTCATTTTAGTAGAGGAGAACATTTGGCTTGCGTAGTAGATGGGAAAATCCAAGGGTTGAGCCAAAATAGACCCAATCACCATTCCATGGAAATTTTTATTCTCGTTGGGCTTTTGCATGATCAAAGACTTGATTGCCATTCCTTGTAACATCTTAAACGCTTCCATCTCACTCATTGGCCCTTTCAAATTCGTCTCTAAACTTGTCAACTGGTGTAGTGGCTTGCAGCACCCATGAAATTCTTGATGGACCATTGATAGAAGCTCAATATCCCACAAATGAACATACTTGCTTGATGTTATTCGGTTCCTTCATCTTTTGGATGGCCTCTATCTTGGATTTTTGGGTCAGTATGCCTTTGTTGTAAATTGTGTGCACCAGCAATACTCCTAAGAACACATAGAACACATACTTGTATGGGTGAAGAGAAAGCCTGATTTAACTACTTTTTTTGGAGGCACTTTAGGTGTGCTCATTTTGTCCTATAGAAAAAACAAGTTGTCTATAAAAATTGCAAGGCCTTTGTCGATGTAGTCCTGGAATGTCTCCATGATGACCCAATGAAAACATTGTTGGCATGTTCTTCAATACAAAAGGCGTGACTTTGCTTGAGTATGCCCCCCATTTGGTGGTGAACAATTTCTTTGATTGGTCTCCTTTGGCTAGCATGATCTAGTTATACCTGCTGTCTTCATCCATGAACAAATACATTTCATGACCGGCCACTTTGTCTAGAATGGTATCCATGTGAATGGTAGCAAGAATGGTTCTTTGACTATTTGCTCTTTCAATCGCTTGTAGTTAATGCAGACTTGTAGCTTGCCATTTTACCAGGTAAGATAATGATTGAAAATAAGCAATCACTTTGATCCACTTGATATATGAATCTTGCCTTGAGCAGCTATTTGATCACCTTCATGAATTACACTAGTTGGGGTTCATTCAGTATCATTGTTGCCAAATGGGTTTTGTGTTAGGAATGAGTGGATTTGGTGTTGGATTACCCTTCAGGTCTATGCATTCCAAAGTAGATACTACTTGGTACTCTTAGAAGAGCACTTATGATGAGGATTTTGGTAGGAAGCTCGTCATTTATTTGAATAATCTTTGGTTCCTAGCTCATCCCTATGCTGGTTCTGACCTTTGGTGATTCATCCTCTACCATTGATTTAGTTGATTCAGCTCACGGGTCATGCTTTACACTCCCTAGTGGCCCCTTGCCGTTTTGAAATAGTTGCTTGATGGTTGCAGTGAAGTTGAATCAAGTGCAACAAAGTTCTATTGCATATGGCCAAATGGCTATTTGCAATAGCACTTGAAGACACACCTTAGATTTCTCCCATAATTGGGATCATGACCTCTAAATCTCATAACCAACCAAATCTCTGTTTAAAACCTCTTGCTTCTTTGTTCATTTGGGGCCATACTTGGCCTTGCATCATTGTTAAGAAGCTTCCAAGTTTTGCAATTATGTAATTTATGTTCATTGAAGGCTTCCAGTTGCACCAAACATTGATCATAAGTATTTTCTTGGCCATCTATCTTTGCAATAACACCGCAAAGAGTCTAGGTTTGTAATTCAATGGAAAATGGCCTCTATCCCATATATTAATTGGGATTATGCAAAACCAATACCTACCTTATTGGTTGTTTTGTAGGCCCATAAAAGTTTTGCCAAGTGCTTATTCCAGATGTTTTTTTAGGTGTCTATAAGCTTGCCTAGTGAAATGACTACAATAATTCATTAGCTTTCTCAACTAATCCATTACATCAGGGATAACATAGTGTGGATATGATATGACCGATCTTTCCAACTTCTCAATTAATTCTTTTTTCAAAGAAGTTCCTCCATCAATGAGGATTTCCAATGGACAGACAAAGCATTCACAAACCATTGGTGAACTTATTCTTTAATGAATATGGTCCTTTAAGTGGTGAATGCTTTTTTGATTTAGCTGCTTATACAAATGGCTATCGAATCTCATAACCAAATCTCCTTCCTAGAGAAAAGAACTTTCCATCAATGCTTCCATGATCTTGTTACGCAAAATCATATTAATTTATTGTGTGATAATCTCTTTTTAATCTTAAGTGACAACTATCGCAATATGGATGGTTATTTCTTGACAATAGGCTCATTCAAACAATATCAAGCATTGAAGCTGAAGCATAAAGATTTTAGATTAGAATTAGTAAGAAACTTAAGCTTAAAGCCCTTTCTAAACGAAGAAATCCTGATCGTATGCAAACTCGTTGGTTGATAAGGTGAAGTTTGGAGCCTAAGCAAAGGATTGAAAACAACAATTTTGATAGCAATGAGCTAGACAAGTTGTTCAAAGCATGAGATGTAAGTGATATAATAGCTGAGTAGATGTGGTTGAATATTTAAGGCACCTTGTAAGTATCTCAAAAGGTGAGGAACAAAACCTTTTTTTTCTTTTTATTTAAAAAAAAGCCGAATATATTAACGGGGTGGTTAGCCCATCAAAAAGAAAAAAAGACCATTTACAAAAGTTGGCCCAAGGTGGACGCTAGTCTGGGGCCTATGCTGCAAGTAGCCATTTACCTGGCAAGGTACCAACAACAGATTTCCAAGAGGGCTTTACTGAGGACGGGCTCCTTCAGGTGCATGATTAAAATTCTATAAGATTGGCTCCAGCTAGGCACTTAATTGCTTTTGTTCGTCCTTTGAAGTCCACCTTTTTCTTGAAGATCTGAGTATTCATGAACTCCCATATGGCCAGAAGGATCGTGGCTCTGGCATATGACCATCCAACCACTAATGTCAAAGGCATTTTCGAGGGGTTTCCTACCAAGGGAATCCTCCATCTTCCTTTGAAGTTTAGTTTAGATATCAGTCTTGATTCCTTTACGGCTCGTTCGAGGTAGCGCCAAACTTCGATGGTCATAGGGTAGTTCCAGAAGAGATGGTGCACCCTCTCTGTCACCATCTCGCAGATCAGGCACTTGGGGTCGACTTGAATTCTTTTGGCTAGCTTGCCCCTCATGGGTAGCCACTGATGGATAATCTTCCAAAGCAGGAAGCTTGCTTTTTCGATTTTGCACTCCTTCCAGATTCCTCTAAATCTACATTTCCACCATGCGGGCTGACATCTTAGCATCCACTTTTTGTTGAGATGGAGTTGTTGTGGGTCATCTTCTTGTACACTGTTTTGGCCGTGATTTTATTTAGGTGTCTTGCCCACTCTCCATTGGGTCACCTTGTTCGTTAGAGAGTTTGCTATGTTGGTGGGCCAGCTTTGGGGAATCCTTTCCATTATGGCCCTCATCAGATCCATTTCACCTACATTCAGTTGGTATCTGTGCTGGATTTCCTCCATTGCCAACCAGTCCACTTTGGCATTGTTCGACACGTCTATCCATTTCCTTATTCCTTTCTATCTATAGCTGCGAGCTTTGTGAAGATCGTGTTCGACAGACAGAGTTCTGCATCTCCCCGGTGCATGACTCCATTGAATTCCTTCTTGAAGACTAGCATCACCTCTTAGACCTTGCCTTCCGGATCATTCGGCCAAACTGATGCATCCCTTCCAAGCACCTACTAGCCTTGCTATCAGCGGCAACCCACTAATTTTAATCGAAAAGAGTGATAAGAGTTTGTTGTACCAGGACAAGTCCGACCTTGCATCCCTTTCCCTTTGACAGAAAGGCTTGCACTATCTCCACCCACGGTGCTGCGCTCAAGAAGAGTTGTGGGAGCCATTTGCAGATTAGCGTTGCGTTTTTCTTGCCCATGTTAGGCAAGCTGAGCCCCCCTTGTAGTGTGGGAGCCTTCATTACCTCCCATGGAACAATGTGGAGTCGCCTTTTTCTTGTTTCTTCGGCCCACAGAAAGGATCTAAGGTTTTTTCCCACCTCCAACCATCCGCCGTTGCTGAACCCCCATAGGGTCGCCACGTAAGTTGTAGACATGACAAGAATATGCTGAATAATTAAAATGCAAGCATTCCAACCCAAGGCAATACCACACCACTTTCGTAGTTTTGCTTTTAGTTTGTCCAGGAACTAATCGAACCTTTGTTTCATCGAAACCTCCATCCCAACTCGTGCACCCAGGTACCTTACAATTCACCCTCATGGAACCTCTCGGACTTGCAAGTCTTTAAGCCACTGGGGCGGGCCGTCCAGGCTTGTGTGCAGCATGAATGATTTTTGCCAGCTACACTTGGATCCTGACGCAAAGCATAATAGCTCCATCTCTCTCATGAGCATCACCACACTTTCACTGTCTTCTTGGGAGAAGGCCAAGGTGTCATCTGTGAACATTTGTACATTGATCTGCTCGCCCGAAGGAAGGCAGATGCCCTGAAGGCTGCCTAAGCTGATGTCCACTTTGATTCTATGAATGAGTGGGATGGTATCGATGGCGAAAAGCAAAGGCGCCAGGGGGCAGCCACCGATCTTATGAGATTGAAGCACCCTACTGCCAACCCATTAATAGCAGAGACATTCCCAAAGAGGCAATTGACAATTGTGCCGAACTCTTCTCAGAACCCCAACTTGTTCATCACTTCCAAAATGTAGTCCCAGTGCACATGGTCATACACTTTGTCTAGGTCCAAGCCGACGAATGCCACCACCTTTTGCTCCATGACTAGGGCGTAGTCCACCGTTGTAGCCATGTAGCCACATTCAGGATATTCTCAAAAATATATATGCCTTTCACAAAGCCTTTCTGCTCAGTGTCCACCACCGTCATGCAAATCTCCTTAATTCGGGAGGGAGTTGCTTTGGCAATAAGCTTGTAGGAGGTATTCAGCATTGTAATTGGGTGCTAGTCCCCAACTTTAGTCCTACTTGGTTTCTCAGGAAAGAGCTTCACGATTCCAGCATTTACGTCTTTTGACAACGAGCCTTTCCTTACTACCTCGTTGGCCATGCAGGTGAGGTCATGCCCCAGTATATCCCAAAAGTTTCTATAGAACTTAGTCGTTAGCCTATGAGGGCCAGGGGATTTGTCGTCTTTGAGGCACTTCAATGCATCACCCAGCTTGTCCATGGAGAATGGCCTAGGTAGTTGCCATCTGTGATATGGGTGTACTCTATCTCCGATGCCCTCCAGGATTCTCTGCATGTTGCCTCTACATCCTTGGTCTTGTTCTGCCGACTCCCCGACTATCGTGCTCAACTTAGTCTTAAAGACCTTTGCAATGTGCCAAAACTCAGTTATGATGTTACTTTGCTGGTCGAGGACCCGATCGATCTTTTCCCTCATGTGCTTGCGTGTTACTGATTGGAAGAAAGCCTTCGAGGGGTAGTCTCCTACAACAAGCCATGTTTGTATGTGCTGATTAGTCTTGCATGGTTGGCTTCCTCCCATTACCAAGCCGCTTGGGTAATTTTTGCTTCTACTAGAACAGTGGCCAAAAATTGCATTGGGTGTCTCTGCCAGTGCTGTGCATATGCCTTTAATTCTCGTCGTCATAGCATCTTTGAGGTCCTTTCTGCCGGCTCTATTTATCTTATGCTCCGCCCTTGCTAGCAAATGTACTCTTATGACTGTTGCATCCCAGCGATCCATAGCACTCACCTGTCCAACTTTGGCTTTAGCCCATTCCTCTCTGGTCAGCCATGCAAAACTTCTTCGAGTTAAGGAGCAATTTCTTGAATTTGAATGGGACACCTGGTGCAAGGAGTGGAAAGTCCACCTCCTCGGGGCATGGTCTGAGATGCTTGAAGAAGCTAAGTGCTCCCCCCCCATCGGGCTGCAAAGCCACCACCCTTCCTCTGAGACATACATGCTGTCTAGCCTCCCCACTCTGAACTCCTCGCCCATCCTCCCATTTGACCAGGTGAAGCCCGAAAGACCTAAGGGATCTAAGGTGGCACAATCCACAAAACCGTGATTCAGGCATAAGCTGTCCCACTCTTCTCTCTCAGCCCCCGAGATGGCCGCCATCTCATGAGATCTATCTCCTTCTTCTAAGGTAAAGATCCAGTGGCTATTGAGAATTGTGAAATTTAGTTCTCTCCAACACTCAACCCGATCTTGTGACTCGTTGGGAGCATACACGCTCACTACATTGTAGACAAGCTCCCCTAGGGTGAATGAAACTCCGATTGCCCAACCTTCACCTATTCTCAACACTTCCCAAGTTGCAAGATGCCTAGTAACCAAGACCGCTGAGCCACCCTTCCCCCTAACGGGGCAGTGGCTGAACACATCATACCTAGCCGATCACACGCGAACCATCAATCATCTTGAGAACCACACTTAAGCTCTTAAAACAAAATAACAAGGGGCCTTAATTTACGAAAAACTTCTAGGCAAGCTCTCTGCTTAATCTCTTATCACAACACCCTCGAACATTCCATGACAAAATACTAATCTCCTCCCCACCTCTCAGGGACCCTCCCCGCACTCTTCTATTGCGCAATGGCCTTGTATGCATCCTTGAGGAAATTGAACCTATTCTCCCTCCTTGCATTGACGCCCCTCGCCACTTGTTTAAGCCGTTTTGACAAGCTGCGGGGTGGAGTCTTACCTTTCGCACTACCGAAACTTTTTGATGCCTTAGTCTTTTTTTCATCGTGCACTCTTTTCCTGTGGTTTGCATTCGGCATTGTTTCTTAGAGGGGCGTTGAATTTTGATGCATGCCGCCACCTTCCGTCGTCTCGTCGTCTTGCATGTCGCCTGTATCAGTTGCGTCCAATTTGTTCTCAAGTGGAACCTCGATTCTGATCAGTATCTGTGTTTCATCAACCTACTGACTTCGACTTCGATTGCAACCCTCCCCTTTCTACCCACTGTCTTCCATGGTTCCATATTTGGATGGTCTCTCGGGAAATCTTCATGCATGCGCTTTGTCTTCTCAGAGGGACCTACATGAGGGTGTCGCCTCTACCTGCAAAATTTTCGCTTTATTTCTTGTCGTCCCTCCTTCTGGGGATTTCTCGATCGCTCCTGGTACCTTGCATGCCGCTGCTATATTATCACCCTTCTCTAGACAGTTCTTTGCATAATGGCCCAGCTTCCTGCATACGAAACATGCATCCGGAAATGGTCCAAATTTGACTCATAGTGCTATTGGCATACCATTCGGAAATGCAATTTCCACGAACTCTGGGATCTCCTGGTTTCGATCTCGGAGGATCCACACCCGGCCTTTACTGTGGGAAGGTTCGAGGAGTGAGGGACCAAGAGAACCTTCCCCAACACGGTGGCCACCCTTTCCATCTTCTCCACCATCCATGAGGGAAGACCGGGAAACTCAACCCAAATTGGGCAGTCATGAAATAAGAACTCGTCAATGGAGAACACTAGGCTCCAAGCACTAGCACCAACGCTGCAACGAAGAAGAATGCGCGTCCCACCAGTTCATTTCGGATCGTCTCCGAAACGCACTGCACCAGGAAGAACCCTCTCCCCAAAATTCTAGCTGAGTAGCAGCTAGGGGGAAGATTGCATTCATAGACCATGAACTGTGCAAGTTCATCATATGATGGGACCCAACCTATAAGAAAGAGGTAGACTGCACCTTTTGCTAGCTTAGCAAGCTCGGATTTGACGTCTTCTAGCTACATCTTCTAGCTACATCTCGCATACCACTAGGTGCTTACGTTTATTCTCGAACCATGCCTTGTTAGCCACCTCCTTAGCTCTACGTGCCAGTTCAGCTTGCATGATATGATTGGCCTCGTTGTCGTCCAAATGCGAGAAGCCTCTGCTGAGTTTGTTTGCTGGGATGTCAGCATAGGAAGGCGTGCTAGGTAGCTCCTCCTCATCGTCGTCCGCGATGACCACCATCTTTGTTTCCTCCTCTTTCGAGGCTGCTTCATCGTGCCCATTCTCTCCTTCCCTATATCCAAGACACTACGTAGGTGTTTTAGGCCTCTACTTAAGTCTTCATCATGCGGGTCTGCGTGGCGGACATGCACCGGAAGGACTAGGCTCTTGATCTCTAGCCTAGCTCAACACCTCTTTCTTAGTTGAGGAACCTTTGAGGTCACCTCCAAGGCCTTACACGTAGTCTCCAACCAAGGATGTCTGATCTTAGACCATAGTCTCAAGCCCAAGGAACAAAACCTTAGACTTGCTGTCAAAGGTAAATTTGTATTTGAAGGATGATTGTGAAGGCGACATATTGGGTGCCAAGGGCAATGGGGCTTAATAAGGATGTATCAAGTGGACTTTAATCATCACTACATTCCATATAAGCAAGGAATTTTCATGCCTTGGGTTTATATGTTCATTGGGATGAGAGGGTTACATATAAAGCAGCCCAACCTAAAAGGATAAGGCTTTTACATGAGTAGGAGCACAATTCACAAATTTGGTAAGGAAGTTATCCTTATAGAGCAACTTCATTTGTTTTGATTCCAAGATGCCACTCTTAAAAAACTTTATGGCTTGTAAGTACATTTAAGAATGATAGTATCATTAAAAGATTACAAGTACCTTAAATTGTAGCTTATAAAAATTGCTTGCATGAGTTCTTGGCATGGCTAAGGATAGAAAGGGGTCCTTTTACTCGAGGTAAATGAAGGAATGTTTGCAATATATTGACTGCTCATAACAATGTTGATGACTACATTGTACAAAAGTAGAAAACTCTAAGATGTGACTTATTGAGAAGCCAAATGTCCCTTTCTAGGACACTCTATATATTAGAAGTAGGAGGGGTCATGGATGCATGTAGCAACATTAACAAGAAATATGAGATCTCTTAGAATGAGTGAAACAATAGAAGATGGGCCTCACCAAGAGGGTTGATGATCTAACGTTGGATTAAATCCTTGGCAATGATGATAAGGTAGCCATCCCAACACCTATGTATGTGTTTGGGTCCCATAGTGCCTATGATGCAAGCGCTAGAAGGTGGTTGTAAATCGCTTCTTCTAGAAGGTTGCTATAAGTAGCTTCTTCTACCTTCACGGTATGCATGCGATGTTCATAGATAAAATCAACACCCGTAGTACATAAGATCATGACTCTCTTCCCACCATTATGCCTTTAGTAGAAGAATCAACCTTGTGGCTGGCCAGTGTGTTTGAATGAGATTAGGTGGGCAAGTGTGACAAGGTTGCTATGTCAAGCCACCATTTACCAAAACGATTTTGCCATCATTATACCCATGCGACATATACCCATGCAGGGTCTTGATTTGCCAAATCAAATCCCTCTCCCCTCCCCCCACCCCCCCCCCCCCCCCCCCCCCCCCCCCCCCTCTCTTCGCCCTTTGCCTCTTGCCACCTCTTGCCTTCCCATCTTTCCCTCTCTTGCAGCCCTAAGCTCTCTCTCTCTCCCCCCCCCTCTCTCATTGGCTCTTGAAGACGCTAATACATATTTCTTTATCTAAGTGACGATTCCTATGGTAAGCGAAAAGCCAGCTTTGGGCGGGGCAGGGGGGTGGTGGGATGCCTTGAGAGCGAGAGGATCGATTCAGCGTTGGGAGGGCGGGGGAATGCCTTGCCAATGAGAGGATCGATTCAGCGGTGGGTGGGCAGGGGGTGGTAGGGAGAAGATCGATTCCGGCCAGCGGGCGATGGTAGAGGCTGGCCGCGGCACTAGTTTGTCTTGACATGTGGCGGCCACGTAAGCACACGCTCCTACCTGGCCAAAACACTTTGAGGCAGAAACTCATCGGGAGTATCTTCACGCCCATTTTGCATCACCTCCGATTTGATGCAGCAATCGCCTCTCCCACAGCTTCCTGCCTCTCTCTCCCTTCCCTTGTCCCTGCCACTTTTCTGCTCAGCCTGGCTCCCCCTTCAGAAACGCCTTGGGAGAATGATAGTCTCCTCTTGGTCAAACTCGTGCATGCCATCCCTTGCAGCGCTTTGGAGCCTTGCCCAATACGGGATTTAGTCACTTCCTGTGAAAATTTGCAGCTTTCCCTCATTGGGTGTCTGCTGCACCCTCACTGATTGGCTCTTGGCGTGCTCGTTTTGGGTTTTACATCGATGGATCTCGATGGCGATGCCGGCCAACGCAACTCTTCCTCATCGCGTGATCTGGCTAAGAAGGTAAATTACTCCCAAGCATTATCTCCTCTGTGAGTTTTAATCACGGTTTTCGAATTTACCGATCGTGGAGCTCTTAACGAACCATAAACTTGTTGTTAGTCTCCTTTGAGTATAGGGGTTTCTTTTTCTAGGAGAGGATCCAACCCGTAGATTTGCGATCAGGTACCAGGCGTAACTACGACAACTATCAGGCACTTACTTTGCTGTCTTGGGGCTGAGATTTGTTTTGCGTGTTCCTAAAGAAGAGGAAACAAGACACGCGAAAGGAGGGGGAAAACCCACATCGACAGAGTGATTCAAAAGTGGAAAGAAATTTGGCGAAAGCTGATAAGGAGAGCAGGAGGAAGGGGCAGGGGTGGCGGGATCATCAGGTGGCTGTGGTCGTAGGATCCGTGAGCTTGTCAGTAACAGAGACAAAGAAAACTGGGGGTAGGTAGTGAGCATGGTGCAATGTGATGGTCGAATGAGAGCGGTCAGTTGGTGGAAAGTAGCTGCTTGGGCTTGGTTGAAGGGGAAATGACAGGGAGGGAAGAAGGGCACGTGGCAGGCTGGACGGAGGCAAGGGAGAGGGCAGAAGGGAGAAGGTCCCGAAGGACTAACTTGCGTTAATTTTCCAACTTAGCTTATCCTCTTACCTGAATTTTCCAGGGTAGCGTAACTAATACTAATGTGCATGCGTTAATGAACTTGAGGTGAATTCGCAAATTGTAATCCAAGTTGGGGTTTTGGCATTGCATTTTTTAATGGCAAAAGTAAAAAAGGTTGGCTTTGGTTTCATGCTTATTGGATTGCTAAAATGAAACTTATTGATTTTTTAGCAAATTCGACCCATAATGTACGATTATGTACGAGGTAGAAGAAGGAATGCGCATTGAGATTATGTACGAGGTAGATGAATGGATGTTTGCAATCAGGCATTGAGTGCAATACCAATGTTGTTGACTACATTGTTCAGAGTAGAAAACTTGAAGATGTACCTTATAGAGCAGCCAACTGTCCCTTTCGAGGACACTCTGTATTTGATATTCCTATTAGAATCGGAAGGTGTATGTAGCAACATCAACCACAACTTATGTACGAGGTAGATTAAGGAAGGTTGGCAACTAGGTATTGAGATTCTGTATGAGGTAGATGAAGGAATGTTTGCAATCAGGTATTGAGATAATGTATGAGGTAGATGAAGGAATGTTTGCAATCAGGTATTGAGTACCAATACCAACGTTTTTTTTTTGGTTGGTTTGTTTGTTTGTTTTTTAAAAATAAAGCAGCCGATTGTATTAAAGGAAAAAAGAAATAAGGGGGGGTTAGTCCCTTACAAAACCCGGACAAAAATTGGCCACGAGTGGGCAACCCTCGTCCCACACAAGTTTGTTGCTTAGACCTTAAACAAAATGAATCCAATATCCCTGAGATAGGAACTTAGCAGCTCCTCCTTAGTAACCATTATAAAAGCCATGTCCCTCAGATTCTGGGTTGTTGCTGCCAGAATCGCAGATTCTTTTGACGTAGGCAGTTGCTCACGCGCAAAATTCACAGAATTCGTAGTATTCCAAATTGCCAAGCATACAGCAGCTCTTAGGTAGGGCCAGCAATATGCTCGAGTAGAAGGGCCAGCAATATGCTAGAGTAGAAGGAAAGCTCGCCACATCACCGAGCAGGGCAGCCTTCCAGCTGGAGGCTCTAAAGTTCGACATCAGCCCAACCTCTTTGATGGCACTTCCCAATTTCCACCACGTGCCTCTCGCTACTGACAGAACCACGTAAGATGCTTTAGGGACTCTATTGCCACCCCACAAAGGGGACACAACGGGCTAAGGTTGGACCATTTCTGAAGATTACCTCTAACTGGCAGAACTGAGTGGGCTATTTTCCAAAGTATGTATTCAGCTTTCCCTAGTTTGCACCCTTGCCAAATATCCCTGAATCTGTCCTTCCACCATTTGGGACCCCTTTTAATTTCCATTTTTCATTGAGACCAACCGATACAGAAAAGGGCTGGAGCAACCCTTTGTAGGCAACTTTCGCTGAAATCCTGTTCAAGCTTGTTTTACCAAAACACCATTTCTTATCCAACCACAGGGTAGAGAACATAGTATTAGTGGGCCAACCTTCATCCACCCTCTCCAGCACAATATTCAATATTCTGAACGGAGATTTAATAATGAACTTGTCCTTTTTCCTCCACTACTAGAAGAGGATAGGGAGAGAACACCATCACCTCCTCCAAAAGAGGATGATCTAGATGAGAGTTACACACAAATTGAGTATGATAACCCATGTATGGAATTACCTTCATCTCTCCTTCAAGAATCTCTTGATAGGGAGTTTTCCTTTCAAATGAAGGGAGAAATTAGTCCATCCAAGAGGTAGGCGTTGAGTTTACGCCTTTAACTCAAAATCCCATACGCGGAGATTATAATCCAAGTGCAAGAGTGAGAGGATTCCCCCGTTGATAAGCTGGTTTCTCAACTTAGCCATATGATTGAACAGTCCATTATGACAAAATTTGGGACTAAGAGAGTGCTGAATTTTGGGGATGAAGATTTAGGTACCCCCTCGAAGAGAGCCAAATTTCAACCTCGAGACTCAAGAGAGAATAGAATTCCCAAAGTATGATGGAGCAAGAGTGTTGGAAAGGTCACCTCCCCATCTGTAAGCCCCCAAATGAGGAGAGCATGGGGGAGGGAGACCTAGGGCAGGATGTGCCCAAAGAGAGATTACCTGGATGTGTGGATCTTGGACAGATCTGGAGCATTCATGGTTGGCGGGGTGTCCCAGGTAAAAGGCACGATGACATCAGTAATGTACGGAACAGTACGACGGTGCATACGTGGCTGGAAAGAGCCTGGCAGAGGGCAGAACCAGCAGGGAGAACAGGCGCTGACATGGCAGGGGATGGGGCAGCACATGGCAACCCATATGGAGGGCTGGTTGGGCTGGGCTAAGCCAGCCAACCAGGCCCTATCTAGGGCTGGCCAAGGGCTCAGCCCCTGCATAGAATCCTGGGCCAGCAAGCCCTGAAAAGAGAGCCCAAGAGGGCGATTTTGTGGGGCCAGTAAAGGGCCCTATCGGGGCTGGTTGGGCTGAGCCAACGAGGTCGGTTGGGCCAGCCAACCTGGTCTGTCCAGTCGGCCCAGATTGGGACAGACTGGTCGGGTTTCTCAGCAGGCCTTAGGGCCTATATAAGGAGAGGCTCTTGGCCTCATTCATCATCCAGCAACCAGCAGTTCCAGGGCAGAAAGGAGCAGCAGGAAGCCACCCTTTGGGCCTATATCCAAGAGGTGAGAGGGTGCTTGAAGGGCTGCAGACTTAGCCAGGAAGAGGCTGGACCTTGGCTGTCTTCTAGGGCAGCAAGGTGCTGAGATCATCATCACTTGGAGCAGCAGTTCAGGGAGCAGGAGGAGCAGCAGATCAGCCACTTGTGGGCCTCTATCCAGAAGGAGACAAGAGAGCTGTAGAGCTGCAGACCTAGCTCAGAGTGCTGCCCACCTAGGCTGGTGCAAAGACAGCAAGGTGGAAGGGATCTGGACGGAAAGTCTACAGAAGCTCGAGGTGGAGCAGGTGGGCTCGAGTTTAGAGATAGCCGGCAGATAGGAGAAGGACCTTGTAGTTAGATCAGAGGACCACACCATTGGTGGGACTTTGGATCTATCTCTTTTGTATTGTGTCCATAGTTTTGGACGGAAATATATAAGTTTTTGTGTCTTCTATATTTGGCTGGTTCATTGTCTATTGATAAGTCTGCACATCTATGTGACGCACATTAAATAAAGAAGTTTGTGATTTCACACCCCACACCACACTGTGTGAGCTCCCGGCCATTACTATAAGTCTTCCGCTGTGTGTACCCTCTGTTGGGTAATTTCTAATAGCGGATAAAATCCTTAATTGGATTCGGCATTTTGAGCTATATTTTGCGCATCAAGGTAAGACCGATCATGAGAAGCTTGCTCTTGCACATTGCATCTATAGAAGGATGCTTTAATGTGGTGGTCCTCATTACAAACGGGAAAAGAGCTTATTCTTTAATGGTCCAAGTTTGTGGAGCAACTTAAGGCCACTTTCATGCCATGCCTCCGAGGCATGAAGAAGAATTATCCTTCCGTTGGAAAAGGTTCAGGCAATTAGATTCAAGCAGGAGTAACAAGAGAAATCACTAATCCGTGATTAGTAGACATTAAAACATTATTATATATTATACACCAATGGTGTAACATGTATTTATATTTATGATGGACACCAACCATTTTGTTATGGCGGTGGATCATCTCAGTAGATAGAACTAGTCAAGCTGGAGCCACTGCTTCAGACGGCATCAAATTTGGACATGTGACACGTATTTTATTAATAAAGATGTGTGCACACGTGTCTAGGTCCTAGGGGCAATAGGAAGGGAAGGGTGCATTGAATGGTAGATGCATGGGTCATAGGATAAGGGTAGGTGTAAATGGGAAGATGGAACTTTAGTGATCTCAAGGGACATTAATGAAAGGGTATCACCCTTTCATTGTGAATCTCATGTAGCATTCTCTCTATTCACTTTGCATTCGTCCACCATCTCTCCCACCTTGCATGTAGGTCCTAAGGAGAAACAAGTACTCTCACGAGGGCGCTCTTCCCCATTGGAGGGCCATTTGGCATTCAAATTTTGCATGTATTGCACACATTCGCATTCTCGAGAAGTTTGGTTCTTCACAATGCATGTCCATTGCAAGGTGTCGCCCACCATAGAGTTTCCTTTTCAAGCGAGTGCACAAGGCAGAAAAGTGTCTGGTCGCTCTGTCTGGTCGCTCTAAGCTTTGCTTCTTCAGGGAATTCAGGCCAGTGTAGGGGTTGTGTGAGGATGTGGTTTGTTCTGCATGATAAGGGAAGCAAAGGAGAGGGAGGAAGACACCATATATTGAGATGCAGATACTTTATGCAGAAGACTTGATCGTCTGGTGCAAGTGACAAAGTTAAGACTGTATATGTCTGGTTTTATTGTCTTCTCGGTCTTCAGCTTCTTTTATGAATTTGTTCTTCTTTTCTCGCCAAGGAAAGATGCCTAAAGTGCATCTCTCTCATCCTTATAATTAATTGCATCTGTCTTTACCATATTGTTGAACTGCAAGTTTCTATGCAATACTTACTAAACTCGTATGTTGAGTGCTTATCAACATCTTTTGTTTGCCAAGGCTGTCTCTGTTTATGTGAATGCCTCTTGCTCGTTTTGGCTACTATTGATTCCTTTTCCTGAATGTTTACAAACTCGTTTAGAATGTCTCAAGCTTTTCTCTTGTTGTCTTCTTTGTTTACGTGCTTCTCTCTGCTAGTCTTCCATTTCTTTTCTTGAATATACACCAAGTCCTATTGCTTGTTTCAAGTTCCTTGTTATGATTTCTATGTACGTGGAGGCTTATTTCAAGTTTGAACTTGCTGTTGGCCTGTTTTAGGTTCTTGAAGCTGAGCTTGAAGAGATTGATGCAGTGTGGAAGCAGGATCGGTTTGATTCATTACCTCATGTTGTAGAGATTCTGACATCTCAAGTTCCAGAAGAGGCCATCCAGAGCCTTCGGGAGCAACGAGATGCTATAGAGGATATTGTTGATGATGTTGTTCGTGGTTACCATAATGGTTTCAATAAAGCCTTCCACAATTATTCACAGGTTTTTTTCACGTCTTTACTTATTGTGAAGCCCATACTGTCTAGATCTTCTATGATTGTCTTTTGGCATCTAGGGGTTTCTGCTTCAGCACCTTTAATCAGCATTTCATCTGGGGCACAGATGATGATTGACATGAGGTGGGGTTGTGGTTTGTAGTTGGTTCAGTTACAGATTTAAGCAAGCTAAGGAATAAAAAATACGCATGTTAACAAGTTGTATGCTGTCTCAGATCCTAAGAGTTTTCAGTGAATCTGCTGGAAGCATTAGTGGGTTGAAAGAGAACTTGTCTGAGGCCAGAAGGCTCATTGGAGCACGAAACAAACAGCTTCAACAGCTTTGGTACCGATCTGTCACCATTCGTCACATCATATTGCTACTCGATCAGATTGACAATGTTTCCAAGGTGAAATTCTCATGTAGATCTGAATTTTATCTTCCTAAGCATAGAAATGAGGTATTGGCTTGCTTCTTTATTGAATATTGGCTTGCATCAAGTGTAGAGGTTTTTGATCGCCAGCCAACTGGATCTGCTTTTGTATGAGATGCTGCATGGAGAAGGAATGCATATTTTTAACTATGACAGCTTGATGAGAATCCAATAAAATTACGTGTGATCTATGGCCTGCAAAGCTTGTTGTCATCTTTTGTAGCTGTGAAAAGCGAGTGATTGCAAATTTGGGTAGAAGAGTTATATCCATGCATCAAGCGCAAAATTGTGCATTTAGTGCCTATAGCCTTAGGATTTGATGGCATCAGGTGAATTTCATTGCTAACAAAGAAACTGTTTGGTTGATTGTACAGGTAACAGTAACAGGATCTATGAAAAAGCTTGTATGTGGGAATGGCTTAACATGTGAAATATCATCATGGGCTTACGTACATATATATGTAGTACGTATGTATATATAGAAAAACCAATAAAAAGCAGCTATCTGTGAGGCTCTGACTGAGAGAAACTTGCTGGCTGCTATGCAGGCTGTGCCTTGGGATCCCAGCTTGCTGCTTACGGTATCCTAGAAGGTAGTGCCAACAGCCAGGGTCGAGGGCTGTACAACCCGTGGATTCCTTCATCCATTAAAACGTAGGTCCTGCAAAGCTATGTCTTGTTGAAGTGCTCCCAAACCCCTCCGTACCCTACCCCTAGGTAGTTCTGAAGGTTATAGAAGACATCACATTGATATCGAAGAGGGTAGCAGCAGGCTGTCCTACCGGGCCCCCCATCACTAAGCTGTAGCGTGCTACTTGGATGTTCAAGTTAGTGATGCTGGCATCGTCTCTCAAACGTTGTCCTTAGGTGAAGGCTCATGTCTTTATTGTGATGGCGGGAGCGAGTCCTGATTGTCCTAGTGGATGATTCTTCTATCCTATACTTCTCAGAACATGATCATAGAGTTTTCCCAGCCGGATATATATATGTATGTGTGTGTGTGTGTGTCACTTCAGTGTGTGTGTGTGTGTGTGTGTGTGTGAGAGCGACGGAGAGAGAGTGTAGCCTGCGCCGCCTGCTCCAGCCTGCGCCGCCCGCTCCAACCTGCGCCGCCTGCTCCCCCTGTGCCGCCTTGCTCCAGTTCGCGCTGCCCTGCCCTTGCTCGTGCCACCCTGTTTCCGTTTGCTTACCCTACGCAGCCTGCTCTCTCTTCCTTTTCCTTCCTGCTTTATATCTCCTACCTTTCACTTTCTGGTCTCTTCTTTCTCCCTATGGCTTCAGACGCTGCTACGTTAACTACCTATGTGCGCAAGGAGCGCACACCAGAGGTTAAAAGACGCTGTCCTGATCTCGCTTCAGACGCCAGCATGGATTTAGAGGCCCAATATGTCTTCGACACTCTCAAGGATGACTTCCTTCAATCTCGCCAGGATTGGAGCAAGCCTGTTCCCCAGGTTACCTATAAATTGCAGCTACCATCCTTGGTGCAGCCACTTAAGAAGCTTGCCCACACTGCAGTCATTATCTTTTTTCCGGGAAAGATACCATCTGCCAATGATGTTGCGCAATGGATTCAGTCCATCCTCGGAGGCTCTTTTGTGGAGGGAGTGTACTTTGCCTCTCGTGGGTTTTATGAAGTTCACCTCACCGATGCTTTGCAGAAACAGCGTGTGCTTGAATTTTCTCCTTTGTTTTATGGCCGGCAAATGGTGCATGCTATGCCATGGTCCCCTAACAAGGACTATCAAAGTCTCATTCGGCATCATTGTCCTGTTTGGGTGGAGGTGGTTAATTTCCCAGACTATATGCGAGAGGAACTGCCCGGATTGGCTGCTGCACTGGGCCAAGTTATCTGCCCTCCTCGCCCTGCTGGGAATCGTAATAGATTCTGTATATTGTGGGACACAGATACCCCTACTCTCCCCTCCATTGCAGTGGAGGTTGAAGGTTTGCCAATGGGGCAAAAGTACTTTGAATTGAAATGGGGAATTTTCGCAGGCGCTTGTTTTTCATGCCATAAGTACGGGCATTTGGCCTCTGAATGCCCTACCGTCTTGCATCCTCCTCCAGCCACTGCCATACCTCCTCCAATGGTTCAGCCAGCTCGCAAGCAAGAGACTATTGGGTCTAAGAATCAGGATAAAAATGCCTCTAAAGCTGGAAAAGTGGCTTCACAAATCCCAGCCATATTCAAAGCCAAGGACAAAGGTAAAGAGAAAGAGAAGGCTCCTGATATTGATGGCTTTTTACAGCCCAAGCGGGTTCTCAGGCAAAGACCCCTTCAATCTCGTCACTGGGATGCATCTACTCCTACTCCAGGCCAAGCCTCTACCTCAGCCACTCCCTCGCCCTTACTCAATTGGGTTGGAGTCCTTAAAAAACATATTCCTGTCTGTGAATCTGAGGAAGGGCTATCTTTTGACCCAGGAAAGGAAGGGCTGCAGCCCATGATGGCAGATGATTAGCACTCTTTGGTTGTACATTCTTGGCCCTTTCCTTGTATATATCCTCATGCCTGATAAACTTCTCTGTGTTACTTTTAATGTACAGGGTCTCTGCAATCCCTCTAAGTGGAGATTAGTGTGGAATTATGTTCTATCCAGGCAGCCAGACATTCTCTGTTTGCAAGAACATAACCAGCATTCTATGGCAGGCCAAGTTGGCCATTTTGGGGGTTATGATATTCACTATGCAGGCACTAAGCTTTTCTCGGGTCTATGCATATTGGTCAGACATGAGCTGCAGCCCCAGCTTGCCTTTAATGACTGTGATGGCAGATGGATGGTGATTCAATGTGATGTCAATGGTGATATTTGGGAATTTGCCTCGGTTTATGCTTCACAAACTTCTGCCTCCCGAGCCTCCATGTGGCATGCTATTGCTTCTTACCCATGGCGATCTTGTGCTCTTCTTGGTGGTGACTTTAATAACTCTCCCATGTCTTCTGACAATACTACTCAAAGATCTCATATGATCCCTTATGAAAAGCAATCATGGGAAGAATTACTCACCACGACACATGCGCAAGATTTATGGACAGCCATGCCCACTGGAATTGGGGGCTACACCTACCATCATAATGCCTTTACTAACTACTGGGCTCGCCTAGATAGATGGTATTTACTGCAGGCTCAGCAATATACAGATTTCTGCCTTCATATTGAGATTGATCATTCCCTTGGTCTCTCTGACCATGCTCCTTTATGCCTGCACATTCAGTTTGGTCAGCCCTGGGATGACATGCCCTTGCATTCCATTCGGATGAAACATATCAATAAAGGCTATCTCCAGCATGCACATTTTCAACAATTGATCCGACATGCCATAATTCCCCTCGCAGCACATATCCATTATGACAGTAATTTTGCATGGCAACGCCTTGTGGACAGGCTTCAGCATGCCATACATGAATATGGGAGTCATTTTATGCTTGATTGGAGAGCTAAAGTTCGGCATGCTAAAGCAGCGGTTCAATCTTTGACTGTACTTTTTCAGATGCAGCCCCTTTCTTCCCAACAAATGGACACTCTCGCTCAGTCAAAAGCTCTTTTGCAAGCTAATGACCGACGTAAATTGGCCAAGTGGCAGGTTCGAGCAAGGATGACTCAATTTTTGGATAAAGGATGCTCCTCTAAATCCTTTTTTCGAGGGTTACATGCTTTCAGGAGAAAGACATCTTGCCTCAGAGTCCGCAAACGGGATGGGGAATGGACTCGGTCTTTCTCAGAGCTTCAACATGAATGCTTTTCTTATTTTCAGAAGCTATTTGCACCCCCTGATACTCCTTCTTTGCAAGAATTACAAGCTCGGGAGATTCTTTTGCATCAAGTGCATCCCATTATCAACCCACAGGAAGCTCTCAAACTGGATATGCCTTTCACTGATAAGGAGCTTGATGATGCCTTGTCTCATCTTAGCCCTGGTAAGGCTCCGGGGTATGATGGTCTCACAGTGGAGTTTTTCTTACACTTTTGGGAGGATCTTAAAGGTGTCATCCTACAAATGATTAATAACTCTTGGCACACAGGAGTACTCCCCTCCTCATGGAAGCATGGCATAGTTAAACTCATTCCCAAGAGGAAATTGTGTGAGCATCTTATGGATTGGAGGCCCATCACATTGATGCCTGTTATTTACAAACTCTTTGCTAAAATGCTAGTGCACCGCCTTCATCAAGTGCTCTATGAGGGCTTGCATCCTTTGCAATATGGTTTCGTCCCTCGGAGGCAGATTCATGATAATATTGGCAATGCTCTCATGGCTATTGAATATGCAAAATATTCTGAACAGGATGTTTTTATTATGCAAGTGGACTTTGCCAAAGCTTTTGACACGGTCAACTGGGACTTTATCTCACAAACAATGGCTAAGATGGGCTTCGGGCCAAAAATGGCTAATGTCATCTACTGTTTATATGCTGGCTCTACAGCCCAATGCATCCTTGGAAATCATCTTTCGCAATCTTGGTCCTTGGGTCGTTCGGTCCGGCAAGGATGTCCACTCAGTGCCCTGTTGTATGCCATTGCCACTCACCCACTTCTCTCATATTTGGATCATCTTACCGCACAAGGTCTTCTCACTGGTCTTCAGATTCCTGGAGCCCCTTCCTTTATTGCTCAGGCCTATGCAGATGATTCTTTTTTTATGCAACATAATTCTCCACAGCAGTTGAAGACTATTATGGACACTCTTTCTTCATATGGCCTGGCTGCTGGCATGAATGTTAATTTCGATAAATCTAGCCTCATACCGTTGCATTCATATGCTTGGCATACTCTTCTATGGCCTGGGCACATTATGCAGCCCTGTGATGTGGTCCGCCATCTTGGTTACCCTATTGGCTGGCACATCACTAGGAAACAACAGTTAAAATGCATTTTTGATAAGCTTCATGCCAAACTCCATTATTGGAAGCTCTCCACTTGGCCACTCCATGTTAGGCTTCGGATTGTCCAGTCGATTATTATGGCTTATGTTCAGTATTATTTGCCTTTGATGCACTGGACTTCTCAAGACATTTCTGCCTTTATGTCTCATGCCATGGAACTGTTATGGAAAACAAAGTCTTCTGCTAAAGCTCTAAGACTTATGAGGATGACAAAAGTCTGTTCCCCAAGGATGCACGGTGGATTGAATGTGCTGAATATTGCGCACCATGTCTTGGCCAGGAAAATTCCTCTTCTACTCACCTTTTTTCGTCAGAAGCAGCCATGGACTCATATGCTTGCAACCATGTGCACGTCCTTACGTACTACTGCACATGGTGCCTGGCTCACTGATTTTTGGGAGGTTATTTTGGGCAGATTTGTAGGCTCTATCCCGGGTTGCCCCTTTGCTACTTCACTTATTAGCGATTGGCAACAGGTCCTTTCGCATGCTCATTGGGCCCCTTCCGTTTTATCTCATGCCAATTCCCTTCGGCAAGAAAGTATTTATTGGAGTGCTGTTTTTGATCCTCCATTGGCCCTCCAAGAGCCGATTCGGGCATATAATCTCAGCAAATTGGGGATCAGGTGTATAAATGACGTTGTTGATGCTACTGGGCACATGCTTTCCTTCCCTCAAGCCATGGCTTCTTATCCACTAGCCATGCATCACAGGTTTATTTGGGGTAAAATTGCTGAATTACTGCAGCCTTTTCTTCCCATCCCTCCTTTATCTAACAGGGACCGATTACATGATTGGCAGTTACACCCGGTGGGCTCAAATTCTCGTCCTGTTCCTCTTCCTAACCTAACGGTCAGCACGACATACTCTCTCCTCCAGCCGTCACCATGGATTCACTTACATGCTAATTCTCTTTGGCATATGGCAAAATCGCTTGCTTGGTGGCGAAAGAATCTCCGCAATTTATGGAGAAGCAAATTGCCTCTCAAGCAAAAGCTTTTCCTATGGCGTTGTCTTACAGGAACCTTATCCGTGGGGGTCACTCTGGCTCAACGAAGGATTGCATCTGCTTCCTGTCTTCGATGCATGGCCCCTTCTGAAACGGTGTCTCATTTGTTTTGGATGTGTTCCAGCACTAAGACCTTCTTATGCAAAATTTCCATGTCGCTTCGCCTTCGTTTCCCTAACTCACCTTTTGGGAAACATTTTTGGCTTTTTGGCAGACTTCCTGCAACCCTGGTCCATTACTCCTTATTTTTGAACTGGGTCAGATATTGGGCTTTTTGGACCATCTGGCAGGATCACAACATGCGATATTTTGGGAATCCGTTCTTGCAATCTTATGAATATTTCAGACTCTCCCTACGGCAATCTATCTATGATGCTTGCTATCAAGGAGATCTTCCTCAGTCATGCCTGGAAATAGTTTTTCTTTGCTTTTGATTTCCTGTTGAGGCTCTCTGCTTTTTTGAGACCCTCATGTAAATTTTGCTGATAATATGATCATGGATTTACCAAAAAAAAAAAAAAAAAAAAAAAGTGTGTATAACCAGCATTCTATGGCAGGCCAAGTTGGCCATTTTGGGGGTTATGATATTCACTATGCAGGTACTAAGCTTTTCTCGGGTCTATGCATATTGGTCAGACATGAGCTGCAGCCCCAGCTTGCCTTTAATGACTGTGATGGCAGATGGATGGTGATTCAATGTGATGTCAATGGTGATATTTGGGAATTTGCCTCGGTTTATGCTTCACAAACTTCTGCTTCCAGAGCCTCCATGTGGCATGCTATTGCTTCTTACCCGTGGCGATCTTGTGCTCTTCTTGGTGGAGACTTTAATAACTCTCCCATGTCTTCTGACAATACTACTCAAAGATCTCATATGATCCCTTATGAAAAGCAATCATGGGAAGAATTACTCACCACGACACATGCGCAAGATTTATGGACAGCCATGCACACCGGAATAGGGGGCTACACCTATCATCATAATGCCTTTACTAACTACTGGGCTCGCCTAGATAGATGGTATTTACTGCAGGCTCAGCAATATACAGATTTCTGCCTTCATATTGAGATTGATCATTCCCTTGGTCTCTCTGACCATGCTCCTTTAGGGCTGCACATTCAGTTTGGTCAGCCCTGGGATGACATGCCCTTGCATTCCATTCGGATGAAACATATCAATAAAGGCTATCTGCAGCATGCACATTTTCAACAGTTGATCCGACATGCCATAATTCCTCTTGCAGCACATGTCCATTATGACAGTAATTTTGCATGGCAACGCCTTGTGGACAGGCTTCAGCATGCCATACATGAATATGGGAGTCATTTTATGCTTGATTGGAGAGCTAAAGTTCGGCATGCTAAAGCAGTGGTTCAATCTTTGACTGCACTTTTTCAGATGCAGCCCCTTTCTTCCCAACAAATGGACACTCTCGCTCAGTCAAAAGCTCTTTTGCAAGCTAATGACCGACGTAAATTGGCCAAGTGGCAGGTTCGGGCAAGGATGACTCAATTTTTGGATAAAGGATGCTCTTCTAAATCCTTTTTTCAAGGGTTACATGCTTTCAGGAGAAGGACATCTTGCCTCAGAGTCCGCAAACGGGATGGGGAATGGACTCGGTCTTTCTCAGAGCTTCAACATGAATGCTTTTCTTATTTTCAGAAGCTGTTTGCACCCCCTAATACTACTTCTTTGCAAGAATTACAAGCTCGGGAGACTTTTTTGCATCAAGTGCATCCCATTATCAACCCACAGGAAGCTCTCAAACTGGATATGCCTTTCACTGATAAGGAGCTTGATGATGCCTTGTCTCATCTTAGCCATGGTAAGGCTCCGGGGTATGATGGTCTCACAGTGGAGTTTTTCTTACACTTTTGGGAGGATCTTAAAAGTGTCATCCTACAAATGATTAATAACTCTTGGCACACAGGAATACTCCCCTCCTCATGGAAGCATGGCATAGTTAAACTCATTCCCAAGAGGAAATTGTGTGAGCATCTTATGGATTGGAGGCCCATCACATTGATGCCTGTTGTTTACAAACTCTTTGCTAAAATGCTAGTGCACCGTCTTCATCAAGTGCTTTATGAGGGCTTGCATCCTTTGCAATATGGTTTCGTCCCTCGGAGGCAGATTCATGATAATATTGGCAATGCTCTCATGGCTATTGAATATGCAAAATATTCTGAACAGGATGTTTTTATTATGCAAGTGGACTTTGCCAAAGCTTTTGACACGGTCAACTGGGATTTTATCTCACAAACAATGGCTAAGATGGGCTTCGGGCCTAAAATGACTAATGTCATCTACTGTTTATATGCTGGCTCTACAGCCCAATGCATCCTTGGAAATCATCTCTCGCAATCTTGGTCTTTGGGTCGTTCGGTTCGACAAGGATGTCCACTCAGTGCCCTGTTATATGCCATTGCCACTCACCCACTTCTCTCATATTTGGATCATCTTACCGCACAAGGTCTTCTTACTGGTCTTCAGATTCCTGGAGCCCCTTCCTTTATTGCTCAGGCCTATGCAGATGATTCTTTTTTTATGCAACATAATTCTCCACAGCAGTTGAAGACTATTATGGACACTCTTTCTTCATATGGCTTGGCTGCTGGCATGAATGTTAATTTCGATAAATCTAGCCTCATACCTTTACATTCATATGATTGGCATACTCTTCTATGGCCTGGGCACATTATGCAGCCCTGTGATGTGGTCCGTCATCTTGGTCACCCTATTGGCTGGCACATCACTAGGAAACAACAGTTAAAGTGGATTTTTGATAAGCTTCATGCCAAACTCCATTATTGGAAGCTCTCCACTTGGCCACTCCATGTTAGGCTCCGGATTGTCCAGTCGATTATTATGGCTTATGTTCAGTATTATTTGCCTTTGATGCACTGGACTTCTCAAGACATTTCTGCCTTTATGTCTCACGCTATGGAACTGTTATGGAAAACAAAGTCTTCTGCTAAAGCTCTAAGACTTATGAGGATGACAAAAGTCTGTTCCCCAAGGATGCACGGTGGATTGAATGTGCTGAATATTGCGCACCATGTCTTGGCCAGGAAAATTCCTCTTCTACTCACCTTTTTTCGTCAGAAGCAGCCATGGACTCATATGCTTGCAACCATGTGCACGTCCTTACGTACTACTGCACATGGTGCATGGATCACTGATTTTTGGGAGGTCATTTTGGGCAGATTTGTAGGCTCTATCCCGGGTTGCCCTTTTGCTACTTCACTTATTAGCGATTGGCAACAGGTCCTTTCGCATGCTCATTGGGCCCCTTCCGTTTTATCTCATGCCAATTCCCTTCGGCAAGAAAGTATTTATTGGAGTGCTGTTTTTGATCCTCCATTGGCCCTCCAAGAGCCGATTCGGGCCTATAATCTCAGCAAATTGGGGATCAGGTGTATAAATGACGTTGTTGATGCTACTGGTCATATGCTTTCCTTCCCTCAAGCCATGGCTTCTTATCCACTAGCCATGCATCACAGGTTTATTTGGGGAAAAATTGCTGAATTACTGCAGCCTTTTCTTCCCATCCCTCCTTTATCTAACAGGGACCGATTATATGATTGGCAGTTACACCCGGTGGGCTCAAATTCTCGTCCTGTTACTCTTCCTAACCTAATGGTTAGCACGACATACTCTTTCCTCCAGCCGTCACCATGGATTCACTTACATGCTAATTCTCTTTGGCATATGGCAAAATCACTTGCTTGGTGGCGAAAGAATCTCCGCAATTTATGGAGAAGCAAATTGCCTCTCAAGCAAAAGCTTTTCCTATGGCGTTGTCTTACAGGAACCTTATCCGTGGGGGTCACTCTGGCTCAACGAAGGATTGCATCTGCTTCTTGTCTTCGATGCATGGCCCCTTCTGAAACGGTGCCTCATTTGTTTTGGATGTGTTCCAGCACTAAGACCTTCCTATGCAAAATTTCCATGTCGCTTCGCCTTCGTTTCCCTAACTCTCCTTTTGGGAAACATTTTTGGCTTTTTGGCAGACTTCCTGCAACCCTGGTCCATTACTCTTTACTTTTGAACTGGGTCAGATATTGGGCTTTTTGGACCATATGGCAGGATCACAAGATGCGATATTTTGGGAATCCGTTCTTGCAATCCTATGAATATTTCAGACTCTCCCTACGGCAATCTATCTATGATGCTTGCCATCAAGGAGATCTTCCTCAGTCATGCCTGGAAATAGTTTTTCTTTGCTTTTGATTTCCTGTTGAGGCTCTCTGCTTTTTTGAGACCCTCATGTAAATTTTGCTGATAATATAATCATGGATTTACCAAAAAAAAAAAAAAAAAAGTGTAGATATACATACATACATACATAGACACTTTTTTTTTTAAAGTGAAAACTTTTGATTGATTATATTACAAGAGTAGCGACCTCAAAATGAGGCAGCCGAAATTACATCAGCTGAAAATCTCAGTGTATGCTAGATATACATCATGATCTATGCAGCGTGCTTGCAAGCAATCAAAGAAAGGTTGCTGCAGAGAACGCTTAAAAAAGCCAAACAAGGAAAATATAGGATCACTAAAGACTTTACAGTTCCTGTCTGTCCATAAAGTGCAGAGTGCCCAATAGCGAACCCAAACAAAGAAAAGATGAAACTCCGGTCTGGGTGGATGGAAACCAAAGAGCCAGAAAGACTTCCCAAAAGGAACAGTCGGGAATCTCGCTCGCAGGCGCTGTCGAAGAAGATCAATGAACTCACGAGAACATGGAAAAAACCAGAATAGATGAGGCATAATCTCCTGAGAACTCAAACATATGTGGCAACGAGCAGGAGCAATGTGCCTAACTGTCCAGATGGAAAAATGCTTAGAAGCACTCGCCAGAAGAAAACCTGTTGCCGAAGAGGAGTTTTGTAGGCCCAAAGCTGCTGTAATCTCTTTGTCCACCACTTGGGTCGGCGATGCATTCGCCAAATAGAATTGCCTTTCTCTGAAACCCAAGGTTGAGGCAAAATGATTTTATACAATGCAGGCACCGTAATCTGAGATAGCCTCAAAGGGCGAGAAGATGACCCTGGAGAAGTCCAAGTCCAATCCTCCAACCTGTCTTGAAGTTCCAAAGAAGGACTCAAAACAAAAGGCGAAAGCATATATGCAATTTGTTGCCACAAAGCACGATAATGAGAGCCCAAGCCATATCGTGTAGCTGCCAGAGAAAAAGGTAGCATAGAGCCATCATCACGAATAACATCAGCAACAGAAGTGATGCCCTTAAAAGAAACAAAGTAGGAACGGCAAGGTTCTTGTAAAGCCAGTGGAGATTGAAAAACCGTAGACCAGTGAATACATAGACCAGGGAAGAGTGTTCTGCTGGCTGTTACTGCAGCCCATGTAATCCCAATTCGTGTATTGATCTCTGGGGTGTTTCCGCTAGAAGAGGCACCATTCCAAGTGCGAGGGGGTGGGATTCTTCGAGCAGAAATAACCTTTCTTGGGCTCTGCCAGCCATCAGTTGAAGGTTGCTTTCCTTTGGACAAGGATTGAGTAGCAGGAGGTGAATGTGAAGTGAGATTCGCATTGGTAGCTACTGAATCTTTGCCTTTATCCTGACTCCCAGAATGCTGTCTACTGCTTTTGTTTTTGTTTGCAACTGGAGTAGGAGCATCTTTAGTGGGCATGTGGACTGGCAAGGTGACATGAGGCATTTTATGTAGGTTCAGTGGACACTGTGAAGCCATGTGTCCAAACTTTTTGCATTCAAAACAGGCCCCTGCAAATAAACCCCATTTGCACTGCCCATGTTCACATTATTCACCGTGACCGAATAAGAGTCCGGTGTGGGATTATCAATATCCCAAAGAATGCAAAATCTGTTTGAGTTGCCATTGGGCCGTGGTGGGCAGACCACTTTACCTAAAGATGTTGCAATTTTAGGCAAAAGTGAGGCCATACATTGTGGGAAGTCAACAACTTCAACCCAAACCGGGCATCTATGTCGGATTAAAGCCTGAAAGTCCCGTGTGGGAGACCATGGCAAAACATGCACCATTTGCTGCCCAAAAAAGAGAGGCGAGTGTTCCAAAAGCATTTGTCTGTGGATCTCATCCACCATGATCACCTCAAAAAAGCCCCTGGCTGCATAATGTACTTTACGAACAAAAGAGCCAGCCAATGTGCGTGTCAGCCAGTTGCCTATCTCTGCAGCAGGTGGCATCCGGCCTGGAAAAAATAATATGACTACATTCTTAGCATATTCTCTGACTGGATCCACAATTTCATCAACCTCAACCATGATGCCAACTGAGGGAACTGAGTCTTTCCATTCTTTTCTCGTATCTGCAAATCCTTCATGCATGACATCATATACTAGTTGAGCCTCAAGAGTGTCATGCACCGGGTCATGCTGACCCTCAACCTGCTTTTGCTTCTTGCAGGGAGCCGAGCGCTCCTTTTGAAACGTTTTTCCATATGAGTATTCTGCCATAACTTTGTATGAGGGGGAGCTTGGGAATAAAATATCTGTAAAGGGGTAGTGAAAACCACAGGAGTATCCACAGGAAGCCCACAAGGGAGGGGGAGGAGAGTATAGCTAGTGAGGGGAAAAGTAGAGGGAAAGGTAAGATTTTGGTGAAAAAAACAGGGCTGTTCGGGAAGACAACGAAGCAAAGAAACCTTGAAAACGACAAGAGGTGCTGGGCTGTACGGACTACGACGAGCTGTATTGAAATATACACAGGCTGCACGGGGGGAGGCTAACTGTACGGAAATACAGTGCAGGTACGTAATCGTACGGTCGTACGGACACCGTACGGCGATCATACAACGTACGGACGAATCTGCGAAGGGTACTTGGCAAGGACGAAATACCAACACCTGGCTGAAATACCGTGGACTATACACACACTCCAAGGGGCTGTACGAAAGGTTACAGAAGAGCAGCAGCAAAGGCACGCCTGTATGGAGCAGCTGAAGCGGCGCTGGGATCTGTACGGAAACTGCCGTACGATGGCTGGAGGGCACCGGACGCTGACGGGCAACGAGCTCTCACCGCTTCTCACACACACACACACGAAAACACTCTCTCACACACACACACACACACACACACACACACACACACACACACACACACATATATATGTATGTATGTACACACACACATTTTTTTGGGTGAAATCTTTGATTGATTATATTATATGAGTAGCAACCTCAAAAAAAGGTGCTACAATTACATCAATTGAAAATTTTAGTATATGCCAAAAAGACCTCATGATCTATGCAGCGGGTGTGCAAGCAATCAAAGAAAGATTGCTGCAGAGAATGCCTAAAAAAGCCAAACAGAGAGAAAGTAGGATCACCAAAGACTTTACAATTCCTATATGTTAAAGTCCATAGTGCCCAGTAGCGAACCCAAACGAAGAAAAGATGAAACTCCGGTCTGGATGGATGAAACCCAAATAGCCAGAACAACTTTCCATACGGAACAGATGGGAATCTCGCTCGCAGGTGTTGTCGAAGCAGATCAAAAAACTCACGAGAGCACGGACAATGCCAAAACAAGTGAGGCACAGTCTCCGAAGAAGCAGAACATCTATTGCAAAGTGCAGGAGCAATGTGTCGATGAGCTAATAGCTGTCCATATGGAAACACTCCCAAAAGAACTTGCCAAAAGAAAACTTGTTGCCGAAGCGGTACTTTATAGGCCCAAAGTTGCTGTAATCTTTTCCTCCACCACTTGGCTGGGCGATGCATTCGCCAAACAGAATCACCTCTCTCTCAAACCCAAGGTTGAGGCAAAAGGATTTTATACAATGCAGGTACAGTAATCTGAGATAGCCTCAAAGAACGAGAAGAGGACCCTGGAGAAGTCAAAGTCCAATCTTCCAATCGGTCTTGGAGTTCCAAAGGAGGAATTGGAACAAAGGGCGAAAGTATAGAAGTAATTTGTCGCCACAAAGGACGATAATGAGAGCCCAATCCATATGTAGTGGCTGCTAGAGAAAAGGGGAGCACAGTACCAGCATAATCTATAACATCAGCAACCGAGGTGATGCCTTTAAACGAGACAAAGTAGGAACGTCGAGGTTCCTGTAAAGCCAAGGGAGGCTGAAAGACTTTCGACCAGTGAATGCTTTTAGCTCTCAAAGAATTCCCAAGCAAAGATTTCCGTCCATTCCATTTCAAATGAGAAAGAACATGCTTCCAGTCAAGAAGCAAGCGGGAGACAAAAGGACATCCAGGCAAAGTGCCATCAGCGCAGCCAAAAAAGAAATCCCAGTGATTGAGTTGCCAATGACCAAATGCAGAAATACTGATATGAGTGACCAGAGTCCTAATCATAAGAGCCCAAGGCTGATCACCTTGCAGAAATTGCAGCAACATTTTCCCCCTGTGGGCAAGAATATGCACATGAATATTCGTGGTGTTCAATCCACCATGCATCTTGGGAGAACAAATGTGATGCATCAATAGCAGCCTGAGACTTTTTCTGCCATGTTTGGATCGCCAAAAGAGTTCCATAAAGACAGACATGAAAGATGTAAGATCCGCCTTAGTGAACATGATCAATGGCAAGTAAAATTGAATATATGCCACAAGGATGGAATGCACTATTCGAAGACGAATGTGCAAAGGCCAGGTTGCCAGTTTCCAATACTCAAGCTTTTTCTGAAGCTTAGCCAAAACCCAATCAGTTTGTTGTCGGCGAGTGAGTTCCCATCCCAAAGGGTAACCAATATGACGAACAAACTGAGTGGGTGGAATGATATCCCCGGGCCATAATAGACTATGCCAGTCTTTGGAATGCAAAGGGAGCAGCTTAGACTTCTGAAAATTAACATGAAGACCAGCTGCCAAACCATAAATAGAGAGGGCTCAGGGCCTGCATCGAGGCACCAAGATCATGGGGCGTATTCTTCGGGGTAAAGAAAGAATCATCAGCATAAGCTTTAGCAACCATGCTGCGATTAGCATCCAATTCCAAGCCATGAAGTGATCCTGTAGCCACAAGATGATCAATATATTGCAGCATAGGATGAGTAGCAATGGCATACAGTAAAGCACTGAGAGGGCATTCCTGGCGGACTGAACAACGAAGAGTCCACTCATCAGAGATATCCCCAGAGATAATGCAAGCCGCATTGCCATCTCTGTAAAGCCAGTAAATAACCTGCTGCATTTTTTGTCCAAACCCCAAAGCTCGCATAGTTTGCGGGATGAAATCCCATTGAACTGTGTCAAAGGCTTTTGCAATATCTACCTGCAAGAGTAGAACATCGTGCTGCGTGTATTTGGCATATTCAATCCCAATATAAGCATTGGCAATGTTATATGTGATATGGCGACGTGGAACAAAGCCATATTGGGAGGATGCAATCCATCATGCAAATAACCTTTAATCCGATCAACCACCATTTTGGCAATGATCTTGTAAATGACTGGCATGAGCGTGATTGGCCTCCAATCACCCAGTGAATCACATAGCTACTTTTTTGGAATCACCTTTTTCCATGACAAAGGCATCTGCTGATTTTGCCATGCTGTATTTACCATTTGTAGCAAGGTGAATTTAAGAAGATCCCAAAATGCAAGAAAAAATTCAACAGTGAGACCATCCCATCCTGGAGATTTCCATCTGCCATAGGATCTCAGTGCATCAGACAATTCCCTTTCAGTGAAGGGATGTTCAAGTTCCAAAGCCTAAGCATCAGACAGAATTGGATGAATATGCTGCAAAAGAAGCTGACGTGCAGACATGACCTGAGGAGAAAGAGTATTTAGATGCCCAAAATGAGTGGAGAAGTGCTACACACATAAATCAGCAAGCTCTGAACAAGATGTTGATGAAGAACCATTAGGCATTTGGATCCGACAGATATTGGCAGCCTGTCTTTTGTAGCGTAAACTCTTAAAAAATTGCTTGGAAGAGCAGCCTTTATCCAAAAATGCCCATTGTCTGGATCGAGTTTCCCATTTAGCAAGCTTTCTGCGATCATTAGATTGAAGAGAGAATTGAGCCTGACATAAGAGCATGCTTTCCTCTGAAGTCAAAGGGCGAAGATGAGCAAGCTCAGTCAAACTTTGACATGTAAATTTGGCATGTGCTACAGTCTCCCTTATGGCTTTTTTCCATAATCTCGAATAACGGCTTGCATTCGAGCAACAAAAGCCTGCCAGGCATAATCCAAACCAATGCGTATCTGACGAGAGAGAGGCTGAATAGCATCAGAGACCAAGGCTTTAAAGTCAACATGCTGCAGATAACTATTATTAATCAGCAAAAGCCTTCGGCAAGGCAATCTGTCGGTGGGAAATTCATGTAAGGAAAGCCTCAACCAAAGAGGAGCACGATCCGAATGTGTGAAAGGATGATCAACCCAAATTTGACAAGTAAAGGCATCACAATGCTGTGGATCAATCTGATACCATCTGTCCAAGCGTGCCCGATAAGAAGATTGAGCATTATGCTGAAAGGTATAACCTGGAAGCATGGGCTGTAATTCCTTCCATAGATCAACCAGGCGCAATTGAAGCAAAAAATCAGACCATGCCTGTGTTTCAGAAGCCAACATATGAGTGTGGCCTGAGGTGTTGTCACCCGATTGAGGGGCATTATTAAAGTCTCCACAAATGAAGGCATGTTGTTGCCATGGATAAGTATGCACGGCAGCCCAGATCAAAGCTCCAGATCAAAGCTCTATCACGAGAAGACTGGGGGGCATAAACCAATGCAAATTCAAAAATTTCCCCTTGAACAAGGCATTGAACAATAATCCATCTACCATGGCGATCATTGAGAGCCACAACAGGTTGAAGGTCGTGCTTTACCAAAAAAGCCACACCAGAAAAGGAGTGCTCTCTAGCATAGAAGATATCATAACCAGCAAAATGGCCTATTTGACCAGCATACATATTTTGATTATGCTCTTGCAAAGCAATTATATTAGGCTGCAATTGCCTGATATACATCCAGACCAGTTTCCATTTGCGATCATCACACATTCCCTGTACATTGAGAGTAACACACTTCAGATGATCAAGCATATTTACAGTTATGCAAAGCAATTATATTAGGCTGCAATTGCCTGATATACATCCAGACCAGTTTCCATTTGCGATCATCACACATTCCCTGTACATTGAGAGTAACACACTTCAGATGATCAAGCATATTTACAGTTATGGAACAGGTATGTACAGCAACTAATGGGCTGTCTATGTCTGCATTTCCACCTCGATGTCCGGGCCTCTGCCCTGGGATGAAGCATCAGCCTGAGGAGAGGACAAAAGTGCAGCAACTTCTTCTTTAGGAAACAAGGTCCGATTTGCAGTCATAGCAGCCCAGGTCAAGCCAACACCATAGTTTTCAGCAGGTGTTTTACCATGAGAGGATGCACCACTCCAAGTCCGAGAAGGCAAAGGTCGCCTGGGGGAGATCACTTTGCGAGGAGTTTGCCATCCATCAGTCAAAAATTTTTTCCCCTTCCCCTGAGGTGGAGAGGACAAAGGCACAGGAAAAGAAGCATTGCCATGTGAGACAGCCGGGGCTTTGCCTTTATTTTGAATAGAGAAAAACTGTTTGACCCCTTTGTTTTTGACCACAGAAGAGGCATTTGCATTCTTATTCAAAGGCTGAACCATTTCAGCTTGCACTGGCATCCGTGGAGCTCAGGAAGGGCATTGTGAAGCCATGTGCCCAAATCGCTTGCATTCAAAGCAAGCACTTGCAAACAGCCCCCACTTGAGCTTGTAAAAGGCACTCCCCATGGAAACATTATTCACAGTAACCGAGTATGAAGCTGGAGTGGGATGATCTGTATCCCACAAAATGCAGAAGCGATTTGAATTTCCATTGGGTCGTGGTGGACATACCACCTTACCGAGGGAAGCTGCAATTTTAGGTAGAAGAGAAGACAAGCATTGAGGAAAATCCACAACTTCTACCCAAACAGGGCAACGATGCCGAATCAATGTCTGATAATCCCGGGTGGGAGACTTGTGCAGAATATGGACCATTTGCTGGCCATAGAAAAGAGGAGAGTGCTCCAGCAAAACTTGACGGTGATAAGGAAAAAATGGAAAGACAACCAGGAATTTTGTACTTCACCACGTCAGATAGGTGAGACTTCATAGGGATCAGTTGCAATGTGGGCTCGTAGATGATGAGCTTATGAACCAGGTTCGAGAAATTCCACCATAAGGCCATCCCAGCCAGGGGACTTGTATTTGCTAAGGTGGAACAATGCATTATCAAGTTCTGTGTCAGTAAAAGGTCTCTCCAAGATAAGAGCATCATCCATTTCTACTATTCCAGAAACATATTGGAGAAATTCAGTCCTAGCATCAGTCATTTGATTTGATGGGGAACCAAGAGCGGAGAACAATTTCTGGAAATAATTTTGGCATTCATCTTGGAGATCAGAGAAAGAGTGCGTCCAAGAGCCATCGAGCTTCCTTACCCTTAGACATGAGTTTTTTTGTCGAGTAGCATGCAAGCTCTGGAAAAAGGCTGCGGATGAGCAGCCCTTATCCATGAGGGGCTTCATTCTCGCCCCCCCCCCCCCCCCCCACACACACACACACGCATGCCATCAGTTCCCCATCAGCATTAAGCTGTAGTGGAGATGATCCAAACTTGGCTTGAATGATTTGGTGGGGAATTGATGGCTTATTGTGAATCATCCATGATTACATGAGAACTTGAAGACGCTCCGTCTGAGCCCACTCTGCTTCTGAGAGATTCGCCCCCGTGCCATACATCCCAGCTGGCAGGGTCTTGGTCCGGGGGTCCTGCAAGTGAGAGTGGAAGCTCTGGCTCTCCAGCTTGTCTAACGAGGCACATTCTCTGCTGAGACAGGCCTGCATCGCTAGTCTCATTGTAATAATAGGGCCTGAAAAGAGAACCCCTAAGTATGTGTAAGATGAGATAGTCTCAACGGGCGATCCATCAAAGATTAACTGATCTCTATGCATGGCTGCTCGGGAAGTGTTGAAAATCACAACCTTGGTCTTGCGAAGGTTGACCTTCAAATCATGTGACTTACAAAAGGACTGAGATGCATCTAAATGGCTCTGAAGGCCCTCTGCAGAGGAGGATAAAAGCACCACATCATCTGCGTACAGTAAGATTTGAATCAAAGTATTAGCAAGGAAACAACCAGCCCCTTTCAAAGTGTGCATAAAAATCTCGAGCTCATCTATGTAGAGGCCAATGGTACTCATGATCTCATTTGCCCATTAGGTCCCTGTCCGGACTTTGCTTAAGACTCTTTCATAAAGTGCCATGACAGCCCAAATGATCTCTTGGTCATATCCCAACTCCTACAATCGGAGGCGGATCCTTGGTACCGTATCAAAGGCTTTGCAAAAATCTGCAAAGCAACAATAAACCCTCTGCTTTCGTGCCTTGGCTGCCTCGATGATACACCTGAATGTGAGTATATGGTCGATGGTCTCGTGATCACGCTGGCCCCTCTGCTCTAAGCCTGTGCATTCGTGCGAAACAGCTGACCTCGATGTCAAGTATTGATGCATATATCTTGGACATGACATGTCCAATCATGATAGTCCGGTAATTCTTTAGGTTGATTGGATCCCCTACCTTGTGGATAGGTGAAATGGTGTTAAGGGTCCAGGTATATGGAAAGCCAAGGCAAACATTTTCATTAAAGAGATCACTAGGATCGGGGCTAGGATATTAATCCCATATGCAATTAATTCAGTGCATAAACTCTCATGATCGTTCGCTCGGCCATTATGGAGCTTCATTATAGTGTCCTTAACAACACTCTTAGTGAAGAGAGTGTAGGAGGTGGGGCAAGGTAAGTGCATGAGGTCAAGGGTATTTGTGAGGGGGAAGGGGTACCGCCGCTCAAGGAATTTCCGCCAGAATTCTTTAGAGTTGTTACTAAACAGGATGTTTAGAAGCTCCTTCTTTCGGCGAACAAAAGCGTGCTTCTTCCGTGGCGGACCAAGCGGCGATACTCAAGCTTACACTCATCATCGTACCAACCATTGCAGGGGACGGTCCCAAGAGGTAGTTGATGCGTGGAGCGAAAAGTGTAGGGAAACGCATGGAGTGCAGCCTTGTGAGATGACTAATTGATCAAAGCTGCACGATCCTCTAGAACATGTATGAAATCTACATATGTGAGGATTGTATAGAGTCGAGTAGAGTAACTAGGACAAAGAGTGCGGTCAAAGTGTATGTCGTGGGTGTGAACGATTGGTGGTGTATGTGGTATTGCGCGACGGGGAGTAGAGCTGAGACTCGTGACATACATGCGTCATCAAAGTCGATGACATGCAGCAAGATAGAATCCTCTATCAAGAAGGACTTCTCCATGATTCTAGAAGTGAAAATGTATGGATAGAGTGTTGCATAAGGCGATGTCTCAATCTCCTCTCGGATATCTCGAGCAAAGTGGGAGGTCTCAGGCGCGAAGTAGCACATTGCAATGAACAAATTTTGGCAGTCATACGTCGGATCTGGATTCAGAGAAATCTGGGATGAATGTCTCTCCTCTCTGCCGAGATTGCCCCGAAAAGAGATGAACGATAATGTACTACCACTTCTGTTGAACCTCGTACTCCACCTGTATCCCTTGTCTCATCTATATAAGCAGTCTCCTAGGTGTGCCCGTTGACTGCAGGTAGTGGATGCTCTGGGTTCTGGTGCGTCTCTGTGTAAAAGACTATGTCTCGACTTGTATATGACTACAAGAAATCCCTTGGTCGTGACCATAAGGTACCATTACAGTTTCAAATGGTATAGGACAGGGTCTCGGTATTTTGAGTCTCACAGGCCCCATCACCCTAGGTGGGGCAAGGGGCCGGTACTCTACGGGGCTCTGTGAGGAGTCACCCATCTTGTACGACTGCCCACTTCCCCTCCTTGCGGGCCATTTCCCGTTGTTGCATCAGAGTACGCCTCTCCTCAACTTGTAAGGGTGTTAAATCCTCATCCATGGAGATTGAGGTTGCTCTCGGAGGACCGATCTACGTCGCAATGCTACTAGTCGAGCATGAGCATCATGAAATTGTATGATGAGAGGCTGCTCCTGTTGTTGCATCAGAGTACGCCTCTCCTCAACTTGTAAGGGTGTTAAATCCTCATCCATGGAGATCAAGGTTGGTCCTGTAGGACTGATCTACGTTGCAATGCTGCTAGTCGAGCATGAGCATCATGAAATTGTATGATGAGAGGCTGCTCTCGTTTAGAGTCTCTCCTCACTCGCTAGGCCTCTCAATTGAGTGCTCTGTGACCCCCAGGGTGGTCGCCACAAAAGTGGTCGCATCATCCATCGGCATAGCGGTGCGAGGTATCCCACGAACTCTTATATTGAGAGCCTTACTGGCCCTCTGCTGCTGCTCCATGAGAAAGAAAGAAAGAAAGAAAGTTTATTAAAGTCTTCGGAAGACCGATGGGTCTATGAGACTGTGAAAATCTTGATACAACTAGCTATGGTAGTGGAGCTACTAAACGAGTGTCCATACCAATACTAAATGCAAAATGCAAAAAATGCAAAAAATGCAGAATGGCAGTACTAAGTCCTAAGTACAACATAGTCATGTTGATGGTCGACTATATATCAATCTCAGCATCATCATCCCCAACAACTGCAAGATATCAGGATGGATGAGGCAGTGGAGGCATGAAGTCGGCAATAGAGTGCTGTCGGCCACTCAGAGGTGCGGTCCTGGCACGTCTCTTGGTCGTAGCTCTGCGTCTAACCAGGGCTATTGTGACCCCCGTCGGTTGGGCTCCAACTCTAAACAAGGAGGGGATGTCTCCAAGTGTGATCTGTGTGTTGACCCTCTGTCTGAGCTGTCGGGTCACGGCCTCCGAATCACGGTCATGTCGAGACCTCGTCTCGTTGGGGTCCATGTGATCTAGCTGAAAGAACTCCGTGATAGAGCTCTGAGAGGAATCAACCGAGGAAGAAGTCTGCTCCTGTCTCCGTGCTCGAAATATCCTCTCGCGGTGTCTAAGTGCCTCATGAATGAAACCTGCCAAACATCGCTGGTTTGGGTAGGATAGGAAATGGGCTAAAATCCCATAACTATCTCTGAAGAGGCAGTGGAAACGTCCTTGGATCTCATAGTACACAGGACACGTGAAGATGAAATGCTCCTCTGCCTCAACCTCCTGTATGTCACATAGTGTGCATATGCGCCGCTCCCTAGGTAGTCGCTCTGCTCTGCCCCTCTCGATGCGAAGTCTGTGTGAAGAGATCCAGAACTGCCCAAGAGAGATCCTCATCGAGTGGGGTAGGTTAATCTGTGTGTATCCTGGTGGGTCAATGAAACCCTCCGTTGTGATATGTAAGAAGTGATCTCTGTAGAAGCTAAGCTTCACTGGGAGTTCACTCGGTTCCAACCAGGTCCGAAAAGTGTGTAGCTGTAGTAGATCCTCACGGATAACCTGGTTGACCTCGTGTGATAAGAGGGGAGAGAACGGAGCATCCATGCTATACTGGAAGGGAGGTAGTCTATCCATGTGGAGCCCCAGTCGCTCAAACCATCTCTCTGTACGTGCATACCAGCACCTTTGATCTCCTCCTATTGCAAGTGCCATAGAAGAGGATAGAGCTATCCATGGTAGCCTGCTACGCCACGAGGTATAATCCCCATATTCCCTAACTTGGTACAGATATATGATGACCTGAAATGCAGCATCTAGCTGTAAAGGGGGTGACGCAAACTCAGCTTGAATGATCTGGTGAGGAACGGATGACTTACCATGAATCATCCGTGATAGCATGAGAACCTGTAGTCGCTTCACACGGGCCCACTCTGTATCCGACAAGTCTGACCCCCAACAAGGACTGTTGTACATCCCCGCTGGGCGAGCCAAGGAGTCAAAAAGCACCCCCTTGGTGCGTGGATCCTGAAAGTGTGAGCGGAAGCACTGCCTCTCGAGCCTGGCCAATGAGGCATACCCTCTACTCAAGTGTGCCTGCATCGCGGGTCTCATAGTGAAGCTCGGTTCGGAGAAGATAACCCCAAGATAAGTGTATGATGAAACTATCTCAACAGATGACCCCGCAAATGTGAACTGCTCCTGACGCATGATGGCTCGAGATGTATTGAAGATCATGACCTTGGTTTTACTCAAGTTGACCTTCAAATCATGAGACTCACAAAAGGATTGTAGTGCGTCTAGGTGTCTCTGAAGCCCCTCTGCTGAGGAAGACAAGAGAGCCACGTGATCTGTATAGAGAAAAATTTGGATCAGCGTGCCCGCAAGAGAGCAACCTACACCCCCTTGTGTCTGCATCACTGTCTCAAGCTCGTTAATGTAGAGACTAAACAAGGTTGGCGACAAAGGACACCCTTGTTTGACCCCGATGGTACTCATGATCTCGTCTGTCCACTCGGATATCCTACCTGAACTCTGCCAGAAACTCTCTCGTAAAGTGCCATGACAGCCCAAATGATCTCCTGGTCATAACCCAAGTCCTGTAGGTGCCGTATGAGGCGGGCTCTCGGGATCGTGTCAAATGCCTTGGGAAAATCCACAAAGCAACAATAAACCCTCTGCTTTCGTGACCTCGCCTCCTCGATGATACATCTGAGTGTTAGAATGTGGTCCATGGTTCCATGATCACGCCGGAATCCGGCCTGTCCTGTTGCTCTGAGTCCTCAACACTCTGCAAGTCCTTAGAGTTGTTACTAAACAAAATGTTCAGTAGCTCCTCCTCCTTTTGACGAACGAAGTCTAGTTTCTTCCTTCGTACCAGTCTCTATGGTATTCACGTAGCGTATCTGGTGCGCTTGGAAGACTGTTTTTGGTTTCGAATCTGAGTTGACGGCGTAAGGCCTTACACTCATCATCGTACTAACTATTACAGGGTACGGTTCCAGGGGTGGTGGGCGGGTGGAGCGGGTGGTGTGGGGAAAAGCGTGAATGGCAGCCTCATGTAGTGAGCGGGTGACAAGTGCAGCACCATCCTCTAAAAGGGGTATGAAGTCAATATAAGCGAGAAGTATGTACAGACGGCCAGAGTAAGAAGGTGAGTGATCCCGATCAAAGCGTATATCGTGGTAGGTGGAGTAAGCACTGAGTGGGGTGGAAGGTGCTGTGCGAAGGGAGGTGGAGATGCGAAAGAAAAGGTATGTATGATCAGCCCCTGGGGGGAGAGGTGCTACAGTGAAGTCAGTAATGCGAGATGTGAAGACAGGGGATCCCATGATGTAATCAACAACACTGGAGCCCCCCCCATGTGGAAAGCATGTGAAACCACCTGAAGCGGGCCATCTGTCAAGACCATTATAGATAATGAGATCATGTATTCTGCCTAGATCTAATAGGGCATGCCCATAGGATGAGAGTAGACCTCGTGTGTTAGCCGAAACCTGTAGCATACTTGCCTCCTCAAGGTCAACATCTGCCAGTAGAGTGGAATCATCTCTGAAATCAAGAAGTGGTACCTGATGGGCCGTTGTCCTCGCGTTGAAGTCCCCCACTAGAAGGACTTCTCCACGGCTAGAAAAGTCAAGGATGGACTGATAAAGTGCACCAAATGGGGATGTCTCATCATCACCTCGAATATCTTTGGCAAAGTGGGAGGTCTCCGGGGGGAAGTAGCAAACTTTGACAAACAGATCCTGGCGGTCCATGTGTCGTATCTGGATCCAAAGAAATGTGGAATGTGTATCTCTCTGCTCTACTGAAATGATCCCCCGAAGTGTGGATCTGAAAAGGACTGCAACTCCACCTGAACCTCGAACTCCTCCTGTACCCCTCGTGTCATCTTTGTAGGCAGACTCGCATGTTTATCCGCTGACTATTGGGAGAGGGCGCTCTGGACTCTGATGTGTCTCTGTATAGAAGACTATGTCGTGGCCTGTATAGGATTCCGAGAAGTTCCTTGGTTCTGACCATAAGGTACCATTACAGTTCCAAATGGTGCAGGACAGGGTCTCGGATATCTGAGTCTCATAGGCCCTGCTTCCCTATGTAGGGGAGGGGGTAGGTGTCCTACGGGTGCTTGTAAGAAGTCGTCGCTCTCGTACCCCTGCCCACTTCCCCTCCTTTCGGGCCTGATCTCGCTGCTGCAGCAAAGAGCGCCTCTTCTCAACCTGTAGAGGTGTGAGGTCCTCATCCATAGAGATCGTTGGCTGATCTTGAAGGACTGACCTGCGTCGTAGAGCTGAAAGTCATGCCTGAGTGTCATGAAATCGTATGATCAGGGGTTGCCTGCAGCCACATTTGACGGGGACGACTATCCACCCTGCAGGTGAGAAACCCAAATCCGTAGCACTACCTCTGTGAGGCTCTCCTTTGCATAGAAGGCATTTGGAATCCTGATACTGGCAGAGCGGCCTCTCGCTCGAGGCTCTGAAACCACCAAAACAACCGGAAAATGATCTGAAGTGGACACCCCAGTGCTGATGCATACTGTCCCACCTTTGTCCAGTGCCCAATCATCCACATAAAATCTATCTATCCGTGTGTGGATAGGCATCCTTACTCTCTTGTTTGACCAAGAAAACAGAAGAGACTGTGGCTGAGTGGTGTGAAAAGCATCATCATACCAAACATCAGTGCTCACCCGCCATGCCCTTTCTATCCTTTGCTCAGCCACACCCAGGGTAGCGGTCACGAACGTAGTCGCATCTACCATCGGTGTAGCCTGAGTGCGTGGGATCCCGCATACTGTGATGTTGAGAGCCTCACTGGCTCTCTGCTGCTGCTGCATGAGGGTAGTTGAAACGGTGACCCTTGCGGGTTCCCGTTTGGCCACGTCAACCCATCTAGAAGTCTCCTCATCTCCTCAATAGCAGATTGCATGCTCGCAATCTGTGCCTCGACCACCAGGGTACTCCCTGGGGAAGTGTGTATGGCTGTGACCTCCTGTCGGAGCTGCATGATATCCTGTCTGAGTCCCTGAATAAGACCTGCCTGCTCCTGAATGGCCCTAGCTTGCTTCTGTATGATCCTGGTTGAAGCGGACCTGCTCCCGTGCAAAGCGAGCCAGCTCCATCTCACGCTCACGAGAACTATGTATCTCTGTGAATAGGGTCTCATGGGCCTCTGGTGTGTCAGTCCATCCATGTCCATGTTGAAACTGTGGTGACTGGAGTCTGAGAACTGGACGGTGGTTGAGTGAGGAACGGAGATGACAGTGGAATGATGAGGCAGTCCCAACGGGGTGTGGGAGGGTGGGTTGACTGAGAGGGAGAGGGGAGAGTGAACCGTAATGCGGCACAGTGTATGACACCTCCAAAGTAGGGGTCATAAGCTGTACAAGAGCTGTAATAGGAGAAGAGGGAAAGGGAACAACAACTGGCGCCATGGGCATTGTGGCACCTCTACAATTATCCCATAAGCACTCTTGCTTTATGTCTTGTACTTTGGCCCATATATTCATGGGTCACATCATTGCAATCTATCTAGCTTGTGTCTTGTCTACACTCATCTACAAGGTAACTCTTTGTCTGTCTTTCAGTCTTGTTCTTATTTTACTTCTAGTTTTCTAGTTTCTAGTTCTTCCTTTTATATTCCTACACAACATCAAGCTTAAGCTTCAACTCAATGTTCAACACCAAGTTGAAGCTTGAACTCAATGTTGAACATTGAGTTGATCTAATACTCAATGTTTAACACTGAGATCGCGCTTCAACTAAATGTTTGACATCCAATTTTAACTTGATGGTGAACATCAAGTAGAAGCTTCCACCCAATATGAAGTTAACGAGCTTTCACTAGGAAGAGGTCGAGTCTTCAACTTGATGCAGCGCATCCAGCTGAAGGATAATGGTGGGTTCAAATGAGGCATATGACATTACCTCTAGTAACACACTAGCCATTGAATCAGTGTGTCCCAAGTGGATACCTTTTTTTAAATGCAGAGAGCACTAAAGGTGGGCATAGAGCCAACGGTCGCACACACATGGATTATTTGCCATCCAAGAAACCACGGAAATCCAGGATTGTTACACAAGCTTCCAAGCAAAGGAAGGCCTTATTTGCCACCTCTCTCCCTAGTGAGTTGGAAAGTAACAGCCTTCATAATCGAGCACGACAACAGCCATAGCAGCAACAACTGATTCTCCGTCAAGAGTTGCAGCAAGCTCTGGTGGGACGAATGGTAGACATCCCTTGATCTAGGAGCATATCTTCTCTATCACAGACATTAGACAAAGATGGCATCTCGTCCTGGGGAGAGGGCTGGAGTGTTGATCCCCATTAGTGGGCAGGACCAAAGGTGTTTGTCTTTCAATAGCCAAGTCCTTTGCCCCAGATGTGTTTGATCAAAGAGATCTTATGGAAGGACGGGTGGTTTGGATTGGCCTAAGGATGGGAGACTCCAGATTGGCATCCTTAATGTTTATGCACCTCTTTCTGGAGATAGATTACAGAGAGCCTCTCCAACTCATGGATTGTTGGAGGAGACTTCAATAATCTAAAGTTTAAGAATGAAAAGCACAGTGGAGCCTCCTTTTGAGCGATGCCTTCGTTTGAGCACGGTACCTTGGGAGCTTACTGGCCACCACCCTTGGCACGGGGTAGAGTTCTCTAGACTCTTGGGTAGCCCCCGCTACCCCTTAAGCTAGCAGTGGCATGTTCACGCTTGGCATTTGCTCACCTCTCTAGACAAGGTGACCCAGTGCTTGGCAACCGTGTGCACAGTGCTTGGTAGGAAGATGCTCTCTCTTGCACTCTGGGGGTACTTGGTGGCCATTTCTACGCATTGCTTGGTTGCAAAATCACGTCAAAGACTAATGGAGGGAAAGGGTCGGTGCTACAAGGGCGAAACCGTACGAAGACGGGTGAAGGAGCTTGCACATAGCGCAAATGAGAATAAATAAGCACCGGGTATATGAAAAGCCATTTGTATTAATCAATAGGACATAATCATTACAAACAGCCTGGGGCTGCACAGACCAAGACCAGCTCATGCCTTAGCTCGAGACGGAGCACTTACTCAACAACTGGATGGCTCACCAGTCACAAAGACAAAATAGCAAGGGGACGTCCTCGCTTCATTACAACGACTCACTCTTTATAGTTCAGAGGTCCCTCCTACCAGGGTTCTACTAGCCACCTTCCTATTTCCTAACTAGTAACCTCCCTGGACCGCTATCTCCTATTGGACCTTCTACTTGACAACCTGCTGCCCACCTTTCCGTCCAAAGTCTCACCGCTTGGAGAAGCCCGTCGCTTAGTTGTTCGTTGCGGCCTGGATCAAGTCCCAATTGACCAGGGGTCAACATGGCATGATGGACTGCTTGAGAGACTTAACAGATTCTAAGTTGAGGATTGGATGATGCACAAAATTGGAGCCATAACCATTTTGGCAGGGATGCCGATGTCAAATCAATCGCTGACACAGATAGCTGATTTGTATGGTTGGTTCTTCAAGTATTCAAAGAAAGTTCTTTTCTCTAGGTTTTTTAAATAAAAACACTCAGATGAAGTCAATGGAAGACAAGATGACAGCAAAAGTGGACAACAAAGTTAACAAATTACACCTTTATGCATAAATCACAGGACATAAACCAAGATCTGGTAGTTCTTTCTCTCTACGAATAGGGGGACTGCTAGATGGATGGTATTATGCAGAGAGATACACAAAAGATAAGTTCGATAGCCTCATAGAAAAGATATCCAATGTAGAATGGGATTATGTAGACATACTCGGTTCTTTAAAAGGGGCACAGGCTCTAGTTTTCTGGAAAAACAGGGCACAAAGATAAGGATTCTTTGGATATCAGAGAAGTTCAACCCACACCAGCTCAAACAAACTGTCATGGAACTCATCAAAGTGAAGGAAGCAAGGACAAAGGACAAATGGGCTGTTTACAAAGAAGGAAAAGCAGTTATCAGGAAATTCAAATCTAATCCTAAAGACTCTTAAGTCCTAAACTGATATTACGATGGTCATATTATGTCAATAATAAAAACAAATATGTTTTCATAACAACTTTGTAGATGCTGAATGGACTCCCATCAAGATGCTTCATGCATTTATGTCAATGGGATCAATAAGCTACTTACTCATCCCATAGATCTTTTTGGTCTTCCACAGAGCCACGGCGGCATTTGTTCGTCGCGCAGGGCCATGCTAGGAGACTACAGCGGACCACACATACCGACAACCATTGGCACTCCATCACAGGTTTTATGCTGCCACAACAGCCTCGCACATCGCCAACTACCTCTTAGGCTTGACATCTTCGTCGCCAGCTTTTAGATGATCACCACAGTACCGCCAGCCCCCATCCTCTCCATGAGCTCAGAGAGTTCTCTCCATGTATCTGTGTTGTTATGATTATGCCGTTGTTTTTTTGTACTCGTCATGGGTGTTGATGCCTGCTAAAGGCTCCACCCCTCAGCTCATTGTATCAGGTTTCTTTTAGTCTTATAGACCCTTCGGTCTTCTGAAGACTTCCGATGTATAAGCAGGTCTCTTTTGTCCCATAGGCCTTTAGTAGGTCTCCAGTGGACATTAATAAACTTTCTTTCTTTCTCTCTCTCTCTCTCTCTCTCTCTCTCCACACAAGGTAGTTGCATCCTTGATGCCAATTATTCGAGGAGGAAGAAACTATACCTGCCAACAAACCAAATACCTGGGGACGACAAATCAATGTTCCAAAGGCATCTAATCTGCAAAATCAGGACCAAGTTCACATGATCTAGAGGTGGAGAGGGGCAGGTGGGCAGTACCCAGGATCCCAAGGGAAGAAAGGACCTGCAAAATCTGCCCCATAGAGGAGGTGGAAAATGAGCAGCACATAATCCTAAGATGTAGAGTGTGCACACGCATCAGAGAAGGTTATGAGGACAGCAGAAATAATTTGAAAAATATGAAGGAGCAGCCAACACCCTTTGCCACCCCTATAGCCTCACCACCACCCGACTCGCCACCCCTCTAGCCACCCCCCCCCCCCCTTACATCTCCTCCTCTTCACCCCCCCCCTCACCCCCTCCCCTTTGTAACTCTCTTCCAGCCTGGGCTGCTCTACAAGATCTCTACTATGGGCTGCTCCCCAATTTAGGGGGCCCCCTGCAAAACAGGCAATTCATCAGCATTAATCCGACATGGGAAAAGGAAAGAAGGAGAAGGACAATGAAAAAGAGAAGCACAAAAAAGAGAAAAGAAGCAGTTAAAACTCGAGGATGTAAACAAGCGCTTCGACTGCAATGGGATTGGAGTGAACAGTATAACAGTACAGAAGAAATCCACCTCAACAACATATCCTTGACAGGGGGCTCAATATCGACCTCCTCTCCTACTAGCACAAATTTGTCACCAGATTCATCACGTCGACAGCAACAGACACAGGCCCACATTACTCCTCGTCCTTTCTCTCACCTCTCCCTCTCAGCCAGCCACCCCTCTCACCTCCGACTGGTATCACCTTGCCACTTCCTCCGTCATCCTCATTACCTCACCCAACTTACTCAATCACTACCGAATATTCAGCCTCACCCCCCTACGTTCATACCACAACCTTTTCAGTTCAAGATCCCTTGAGGGCCCGAGTTTCCATGAGCTGACCCAACAGATGACTGGGAGCCTCTCCTCATGGAGGTACACAGTACGAGCCCGTGAGGTGGAGCTGACCCGCGTTGCACAGGACCAGTTCCGCTTCACTCAGGATCAGGCTCGTGTTATATATAGGAGCAGGCCAGGGTTATACAAGAGCATGCTGGGCTCATGCAGGGGCTCAGACGGGACATTTTGCAGCTCCAAAAGGAGGTCACCACCTTACATACAGCCCCAAGGAGAACACCAATGGTGGAGGCATAGATTGCTAGCATGCAATTTGTAATCGAGGAGACATCCAAATGGGTGGATATGGCCAAATGGAAACCTACAAAGGCAACTGCCTCGACCACTCTCCTCCTCCTCCCCCATCTTGCACTGGATATGGCCAAAATTTAAAAAAAAAAAAAAAAAAAACCTCGCCATTTTCGTTGTTGAGTTCTTTCTTCCTCTTGGAGAGCATTGATGATACCTTCAAGAGAAGGATTATTGTGATACTTGAAGGTAGTGACAAGAGTAGCATAGGTGTCAGGTAAGCTTTTGAGAAGCACAGCAATAGCAATATCTTCGGAGATGGGGGGACTTCACTGATGCAAGCTGAGCCATAAGACTGCGAAGATAATTGACATGAGAGGCTATAGTAGCTCCCTCCTGCATATGTAGATCAAAGAATGAAATCATAAGTGCAATCTTAAGAGTTTTTAGATCGGGGTCCAAAAAGGGTATCCAAAGTGATCCATGCTTGAGAAGCAGAGTGTATGTTGGAGATGTGATGAATGTGATCATCTCCAAGACCGAGCGAGATGATAGCGTAGGCTTTGTCGTTCTTGGCAGTGGGAACATTAGCGACAACTTGCTCAATGTCGGAATCTTCGGGAGCAGCACGGTGAACAACGTCCCAAAGACCTTCTTTCATAAGATGGCACTTGATTTTTTTTTCTTTTTCCATGAAAAAGACTTCTATTAAGTAAGAACAAAAACCCGCGAGAGCAAGCTCAAAGCGGAATACATCATGAAATCATGAGGATAATAAAAAACCCCTCAGAGTGAGGTGGAAAGAAGCCAAGGCTGAGGCTGAAAGTGCCATCTCAACCCTGTAGTAGATTCAGAGAAGAAAGGAGAATCCTTCCATTCCCTGAAGAAAGAAGCCCTCCTAGCTGAGGCTGCACGGGAGTCCCCCTGCATACCCGTCCATACGGCCATCAGAGTGTGTACGATGTCTGTCCAGATACTAGCCAATGTGTGCGAGGGATGAACCTGAGTACCCTCCATAGCCTCTGTGCATCTGGCTCTCCAGATATGCTAGGCTGCTATGCTCGCTATAATCTCCCAAGAAGTATCCATAGAGGCATGTACATGTGTAAAAGGACGGTGTGGAACCACATCCAACGAGCAGAACTCAACCCGATGACAGATGGCACTTGATTTTGATTTGCCAAGTATGAAAGTTGGACCCATTGAATTTGTCGATAGACATGAGAGAATGAGAGGAAGATGCCATGTGGGAAGGTCTTACCTCTTGCTAAGATGCAAGGGCAGTGTCTATTCCCTTACAATATTGCAGAAATAAATGAAAGGAGAGATCCAAGAAGCCAGTTCTCTCACCACTTTGTCAAGGCCATAGCATGTGACAGCCCATCGAAGCAGGAGGAACCAGCAAAAAAGGGACTGTTCAGCAAACTGAAATAGGCAAAGCACAGTACCTTAATCCCAGGCAGAGGCAGAGGCGCAAAAAGGGGCGCAGTCTAGGAGGTCGAACAGATGGCGCAGATCTCCGTGAAGATGGCGCAGATCACGAACAGCAGCTGGAGAGGTGTGGCCTGTGCAGGTACAAACGTGCAGGTACGGATTCCGTACAGTCGTACGGACTGTACGGACAGTCTTCGTTCGTTGATGCAGGTGCAGGAGCGACAGCAGGAGTGGGAGCTACAGCAGGGACAAGAGCAGATCTGGCGCGCAGATCTGGCAGAGAGCGGAACTGCGCAGCAGATCTGGCAGCGCAATGGCGTGCAGATCTGGCGCGCAGATCTGGCAGAGAGAAGCGGTGGCGTGATGTGGTGGCGCAGATCTGGCAGAGAGATGGCGGGGCAGAAAGAGGTGGGCAGATCTGCAGCGGCAACCTGAACAGGAACAGTAGCTGCGTGGAGAAGACGGGCAGAAGATGAAGATGGCGACCAGCTGAGCGGGGCAGAAATCTGAGAAGAGGCGGCTATGGCTACAGCAGACTGAGGGGAGAAAAGAGGCGGCTATGGCTCTGATACCATGTAGGAATATAAAAGGAAGAACTAGAAACTAGAAAACCAGAAGTAAAATAAGAACAAGACTGAAAGACGGACAAAGAGTTACCTTGTAGATGAGTGTAGACAAGACACAAGCTAGATAGATTGCAATGATGTGACCCATGAATATATGGGCCAAAGTACAAGACATAAAGCAAGAGTGCTTATGGGATAATTGTAGAGGTGCCACATGGCACACACTCAAGACACAAAGACTAGACTAGACTTAGACAAATGTAGACTAGGGAAATAGTACACTTAGTGTGCACTTATCTCCAGCATGTTCTACCTCAAACTGAACCCTGAGCAGTTCAGCATGCCAAAGGAGATCACGGATCGTCTTGCGCGCAGGTAGCTGGAACCCTCCAGTTCCAGGCCTACCCAAAGGGCACGGCCTGGGATCAACGTGCCATGACCGAAAACTCCCTGGGCTAGCTGCTCGCACACGGAAGTACAGACACCACCACTCCTCCCCAGTGCGCCGATCGAGGGCTCCCAATAAGTGTGAGAGCGTCCAGGGAGAATCTTCCCGCATCTACGGGAGTGAGCCGCAGAAAGCTTGTGCTCCTGGAGCAGAAGTACATCCAAACGACCAATCACTGCTGGCTGAAGTTCCTGTCTCAAAATGAGCTTCCTAGGACCACGGGTGCCAGAAGAGTGAAACCCGTTCACATTCCAGGATACGAGGTGTAGGCTCATGGTGAGGACTGGGAGGCTGCGAACAACTGTCTGCTCGCGGTCGAAGTCAAAGAAGAAGCTGACATTTCGGAGTGGAGGCGCTGACGCTTATGAGAAGGTTTGGAGGGGGAGGCGGGGTCGTCCTGCCCGTTCTTCAACACCTTCAGCAAAGGCGAGAGGCCTTTGGTGCCATGAGCGAAAGCTTTCTCGAGCCAGCTCGAGATCTCTGAAGTAGTCATCCCGTAGAAGGCTCGGAGTTTCTGAGGAGTCCAGGCTCTGACATCCTGGGGGAGGGGCCAAGACAGGGGGGGCCTGAGGATCACAATCAGTTTGAAGCGTTTGGCGGCGCAACGCCACCGCAGGCGCACGTCACCCTCGGACCACTGAGTCTCGAGAAGCTGCCCACCGGACGGGCCTATCCAGGAGCAAACTTGAGCGTGCGTCTGCTCACTGAGAGCCTCCCAGACCGAGTCGTCTGTCCAAGTCTCGGTGCCGTCGCTGAGGAACGTGAAAGCAAAGCTAGGGCCATCCCTAGGGGCCAAGGCGGCTATCTTCCCATCCGCCCCTTTGCGGAGCAGGAAGATACTGATGTCGAGGCAAGCAGGGAAGGTCCCGAGGTCGGCCACATCCAAGTAGTCCCAAGGGCCAGATCTGTAAAAGTCGCGAGGAAGCTCTCTCTCCTGAAGCTGAGGCCCATCAGAGTCTGCCACTGAGGGGCTAGCGGACAGAGAAGCTTGCTCCAGTGGTGGTGTAGACTCAGGGTGTCCTGCCAGTGGAGGGGGAGGGGGAGGAGGCTGGGGGATAGGCGACTCAGACTCCTCGGAGGCGACTAGCGGAGGAGGAGGAGGAGGGGGAGCGGGGGCTGCCCTCGGCTGAGGAGCCGTCGGTGCAGCTAACACTGCAGGAGAGCTGAGAGAGGCGGGGGGGGTGGGGATGCATCTGGAACTGGGGCTGAGAAGGAGGAGGAGGAGACTGAGGAGGAAGAGGTGGGGGCTGAAGCTGCGGGTCGGGAGAAGTGGGGTGCAGCTGGGGGAGGGGCTGGGACTGAGTGGAAAGAGGCTGGGGAACGGAAGAGAGGGGGACCTGAGGCTGTGAAGGGCGGGCTACCGTCGAAGAAGAAGCTCTCCCAGGTCCCTGGGGCGGCTGCCTGTCAAGTCTCTGAGGTGCTGCTGCAGGTTGGGTAACCTCTGCCTCCTTGCCTTTATCAGAAATCTTCTTGTTCTTTCCTCTTTTCCTTCTAACCTCAGTCCAACCGCGAGCTAACTCTGGACCGGACTCCGGCTGCCTCTGCTCCTCCTGACGTGGCTGCATGGAGGGGGGGGAGGGGGCGGAGAGGGAGGGGGCGGGGGAGGCCGAGAAGAGCTGGCGAATCATGGACAAACAGCCGCCAGGTGCCCAAAGCCGTGACACCTCAAGCACTGGCCTGGCTGTCCGGTGACTACCATGCTCTGGGTGATGCTGCCGGCATCTGTCACGATCTCGATCACTGTAGGGAGAGTCGCAGGATCCGCCACAGCCACACGGATTCGGGGGCTCCTGCCGTAGTCACCGCATTGGCGAAAGTGTCGTGCATAACCCAGCCAAAGTGGGAGCCCAGGTCCCTGACAATCGGCCGCAGCTCAGTAGCAAGACCTGGAAAAACTAGCATCACTGGATGGCGAGGTATACGGAACCGAACATCAAAATCCGCTGCGTTGAATCCACGGTACCACGGGACTATCATGATAATCTTTCCATCCACCGACGCGGGGGAGCCAGCAATGAGGTTGCTTGCAGCTTTCGCATTGGAGAGTTTGATCCAGAAGATGCCCCTTCCCATAAGGGCCACCTCCTCAATATGGCCGTCCTCTAGCATGAGAGTGGACTGGAGCCAGTCCCTGATGGCTGATCTGGAGGGGGAATGTCCAATGACTCTGCCATAAACAGAGGTAAGGGCAAAGTCGTTGGCAACCTCTTGAACGCGAGATGATTGTTGCTCTGTCAGGATGACGCGGTAGGCATCTGGAGAGGGAGGGTCCGATTGGGCCTCCGGTTCCGGGCAGGGAGCCACCATACCGCCAAGACAAACTGCGAGGCTTCTGATAAAGAAGAGGCTGCCACCGAGAAAAAGGGGGATAGATGCGGGAGGGTGGAGCCTGGGTGTGAAGAAGACGGGTGCGGAGGCGAAAAGCGGGAAGGATGGAGGGCGGAGGGCGGAGGAAGCGGGACGGGAGGCCGGGAAGCGGAGGTGGCGCGGGATGGAGGAGTGAGGACGGAGAGCGGGTGAGGTGAGGAGGCGGGAGCGGGAGCGGGGGAGAGGCGGAGCGGGGCGGGAGGGCGGGATGGGGGCGGGGTGGAAGGGCGGGGCGGAAGGGACGGGGTGGAGCGAAAGGGCGGGGGGGCGGGGTGGAAGGGCGGGGGTGGAGCGGAAGGGCGGAGGGGCGGGAGGGGGCGGGGGCGGTGTGGCGAGGGGCGGGGGGGCAAAGCGGGGGGGCGGGGGAGGAGCGGAGTGGGCGGCGGGGAGGGTGGAGCGGGGGGGCGAGGGGGGGTGGGCGTAGCGAGGGGGGGCGGTGTGAAGCGGGGGTGAGGCGGAGGTGCGAGGGGGTGAGGGCGGAGAGGCAGCGGCGAGGGGGTGAGGCGGAGGTGCGAGGGGTTGAGGCGGAGGTGCGAGGGGTTGAGGCGGAGGTGCGAGGGGGTGAGGGCGGAGAGGCAGGGAGTGAAGCGGGGGTGAGGCGGAGGTGCGAGGGGGGCGCGGCGGCAGCGGCGAGGTGAGGCGGCGGGTGAGGGGGGTGAGGGCGGAGAGGCAGGGGGTGGGGGTGGTCGAGACGAGGAGGAGCTAAGGGAGGTAGAGGTGCGGGAGGGGAGGGGGAGGCTCGCAGGAGCTCACCAACAAAGTTGATTGGAAGATTGTTTTTTTGGGGTAAGAGCTGTTATAGACGAGTAGGAATGTCTTTTTGTGGGGGTTGCAGTGCAAGGTCTTGGAATGTTCCATTTTGATGTCTTTGTTTTGGTGTTGACTCTTTAGCTGGATGTTAACCCATGAGTTGGGCAGGAAGGCTTAACTCAGCTCAGAGTAACGGAAAGAAAGGAGGTCGCCCCATTCTCGTCCTTTCTAAAATCTATAGAAGGTGCTGGAGTATGGGAGACATGATGTTGGCAACTGGGAGAGGCAAGGGGAGGGAAAAGGTTCTCATTTTGTAAGTTTGGAAGGTTCAACCTACACCTAGGCTCACTTTTTTCCATCCTCCAACACATCCCATTAAGAATCTCTCATCCAAAGATCCAGCAACTAATGGAGAGTAGAACTTCTCCCCTGCATGTGTTCAGCTTTACGAGATTCTTTCCTGCACAAGGGAGCATTTTGTCGCTGTAGTACCAAACTGAGTTTCAGATCGTCATCTGAGATTATCGGAGATTTTAGAAGGGTTCTCAAATAATCTTTCAGATTGTGAGATTTGATCCCGTGTTACAAAAATGAGGTGCTGATATACTCCCCATGTGTCTATTATGTTGAAATTCCTGACGGATGCTTTAGGCACTCCCTTTCCATGGCATGAATCTTTCATTTACTTAACTATTTTGCTCCCGAAAAGGACTCTCTTTTCATGGCAACGATGTTTTATGCACTCCTCTCTTTTGCTGTCATATACTTATCTGTTTTGCAGGCTACTTTGGCTTCACACAAGATTAATTTCCCTTTTTCGTTCCTGCCTTAGTTCTTTCACCCTAGGAAATAGCTTATGCAGGAGGAGTGGATTTCTGAAAATCTTTGGCTCTCATTTTAATTCTGTTTGTGTCATTGGTTTTTGGCCCTTTTTTCTTTGGATTTGTTTCAAAATGCTTGTACTTACAACTTCATCAGGGGCACCTGAATGGTGAACTTTGCTCCTTTCTAAGATTCAAATTTAACAAGTGTCATTGTAATGTCAGATTCACGAATCACAAGTCTTCTTCATATTTTCTTTGAGACCTATAAAAAACATACAACTATGACATTGTTTGTCTACAAATGCATTCTCTCTCTTTATCATTGAATTGAGTCTTGCACCACGGAACAAACAGATAGTTTACTTTTTACATACTTAATTCTGTCCAGGTGGGATTTTTGATTATTCATTCAGAGGGAGACATTCTCATGTGATTGTGGTTCTCTTTGTGGCATAATTGTGCTTGTATATGTGCTCTCTTTATCACAGTCACTCTTATAGGATCTCAAACTGCTCGATTTTATCACGATTGTATTGTATGTAGGGACAGGCATGCTATGGCTTTTTGTTTTAAAAACCCGATGCTATGATTTCTACACAGGTTCCTGGCCGGATTGAGAAATTGATCGCTGAGAAGCGGTATTATGCTGCTGTGCAGCTTTATTTGCAATCAACAAGCTCGCTTGATCGTGAAGGCATTGAGGGGGTGAGTCTTAGGCTTCAGTATGGTGATAATTTTTTGGCTTGATTAGTGGAAGAAACGTATGTTCTATCTAAATGCTTAAATTTTTTCCTTCTCTTTCGTTTTCTCTTTTCTTGTCAATGTAGAAATTTGGACTTCAGAACAACAAAAATCTGAGTTTGTACGATTGGATATATTCTAGTCTTACAAAGGGGTGTGTGTGTGTGGAGGGAGGGAGAGAGAGAGAGAGAGAGAGAGAGAGAGAGAGTTTAGTAAAGTTTGCTAAAGATTGATGGGTCTATAAGACTGAAGAAAAACTTGATACAATGGGCAAAAGGGTGGAGCTATTAAGCGAGCATTCTAACCCATGCTAGAAAATTGTGTAGACATAGTCAGCGATTTCATAGCACATGTCCATCAAAATCATATACAGCCATCCTGGAATCCTCCTCCTCATGTGGAGACACAATCTGATCCAATACAATACAATAGGCATATAGAACATCAAGCGGTACCCAACGGTAGACTAGGCTGTGTAGGCAAGAAGCCCGTAATGGATCGTTGTTTGCTATTTGGATGAGTAACCTGTTGTGTCCTCTTGGCCGCTACCCGACGTCTGACAAGCGCCACTGTAACAACGATTGGCTGCACCCCAGGTCTGAATATGGAGGAGAGGTTAGTGAGTGCGATACCTGTGTCTATCCTCTGTCGGGTGTGCCGTGTCTCGGTCTCAGGGTCTCTCCCTCGCTACCCCCTCTGCTACCCCTCGCTACCCCCTCGCTACCCCCTGCGCTACCCCTTGCGCTACCTCTCTCCCGCTACCCCCTGCTCTCCCCCCTGCGCTCCCCCTGCGCGACCCCCTACTGTCTCCTTGTGCTACCCCTTGCTCTCTCTCTCTCTCTCTCCCGCTACCGCCTGCTCTCTCTGCTACCCCCTCACTACCGCCTCCGGTACCCCTCTGTACCCCCTCTGTACCCCCTCCGCTACCCCTCGCTACCCCTTGTGCTACCCCCTGCTCTCTCTCCCGCTACCCCTTGCTCTCTTTGCTACCCCCTCGCTACCCCCTCCGCTACCCCTCCGTACCCCCTCGCTACCCCTGCGCTACCCCCTGCTCTCTCTCTTTCTCTCTCCCGCTACCCCCTACTCTCTCTGCTACCCCCTCGCTACCCCCTCCGCTACCCCTCCGTACCCCTCGCTACCCCTCTGCTACCCCCCCGCTACCCCCTCGCTACCCCTCTCTCCCTCCCGCTACCCCCTCGCTACCCCCCCGCTACCCCTCTGCTACGCCCTCTGCTACCCCCCCCCCCCCCCCAAACACCCTCTGCTACCCCCGCTACCCCTCGCTCAGCGCCCCCCCTCCTCTCGTTTAAAAAATAAAAATAAATTTATATTAAAAAAAAAGAAAGGTCGGAGCTGCAAGCGGGGGTTCTCCAACAGCTCCGACCTACTGCAATTCGTTCTTTACCCGCTGCTGCCTCCCCCATAATGAAGGGAACAGGGGGATGAGGACAGGGGACTAGGCGGGAGACCCTTCGGTCCAAATTTGCATACGTGTGGAGATGGGAAAGGGGAACAGTGACAAGGTGAAAACACAAAAGCAACTCAATGTGGAGGACTTCAACAAACGCAGCAACCAGAGTGGTTTGACAGTAGACAGCATTGCGGCCCAGAAGAAAGGGGCCCACCCAAAGCCCCATGCCGCTGACCACATCCTCGACCTCTATGGTTACCACCACTATTTCACCACCATCATCTACGCCACCTCTCTCCTCCCCCTATCCTGCATCATCATCACAGGTCTCCTCTCCAGTAGCCTCACCACTGGCCCCACCGGCCATGGCTCCACAGTACTTTCCCCTCGTATCACCTCTACCTCTCAGTCAGCCACCCTTCATCACCTCGTCCGGCCTCGCTACTCCTACATACCACTCCTCCGCCCAGATCATGCTGTCCCCACCCTTAGTACAACCTCAGCAGCCCACCTTCATTCCAACCCCTCTCGAGATCCAGTTCCCACCTGGACCATGACATCTTAGGCCCCCACCAGATGCTTGGGACTCCCTATTGGCTGAGATACGCAGCATCTGGGCCTGTCAGGTAGAGCTGACACATCACACCCAGGAGGAGGCCTGATACACCCAGGAGCAGGCCCGCATTATACACGAGCAAGGCACCCTTATCCAGGGACTCAAGCACGACATCACACAGCTTCGAGAGGAGCTCGGGACCCTCAGAGCAACGCCTGGAGGGACCCCAGTCACAGAGATGGAGGCACAGATAGCCACGATACAGTCGGCTATAGCAGAGACGACTAGATGGGTGGACGTGGCGAAACGGGAGCCCGCAAAGGCAACTGTTTCAGCCGCCATACAGGAGCAGCAGTAGAGGGCTTCGAAGGCCCTCAACATCTGGATACGAGGGATCACGCGATACCGATAGTCAGTGGCTACACATGGGAGTCAGCCTTGAGGGATGAGACGAGGGATACAGGAGGAGTCCGAGGATCAGGCGGGGTCGCAGTATTGTACAGGTCTTCCCTCGCTGGAGCCATCTCCATTGAGAGGAAGGACGTACACTCCCAATTCATGTGGATCCGGATCCGACGCATAGACACTCGTGACCTTGCATAGCAATATGCTACTTCCCGCCAGACACATCCCACTTCGCCAGAGTGGCACGAGAGGAGACATCGCCATATGCACCCTTACATCAGGATATCCCTGACATTTCAGCCCGCGGGAAGTTCTCCTTGTTGGGGACTTCAACGCCAGGATGAGCACGCGCCAGGCACCACTCCTGGACTTCCTAGACGACTCTATCATGCTACCAGACATGGACCTAGACGGAGCAGGTATGACCAGGATCTCATCGGACCAACACGGGCCTGTTACACCATAGGGACACGCGCTCCTTGATCTGGGCAGGATGCATGATCTCATCATCTACAACGGGCTTGACCTATGGCTCTCCTCAGGTGGCTTTACTTGCTTCCCACACGGGGGGGGGGGGGGCACTAGTGTAGTAGATTACATCATGGGATCCCCTACCTTCACTTCATGTAATACCAACTTCCACCACTCCCTCCAGGAGTTGATCACACATACCTATTCTTACTTTCCTAATTACATCCACTAAGGGCAACTCTGGAGTTTCCGAAGCACTTGGTCACGCGAACCACCTCCTAGACTCTTGTTAGGCTCCATTGCGCTTAGGAAAATAACTCTTCCTAGTACTTGCAACAATTAATTAAAGCGCACCACCATGGTATCCATTAATTGTTAGCGCTTTGCATGCAAATAACACACTGTGGACTAATTCTAGTCACGGTGGGCGTCCCCACTGAACACATGTGCACACATAACAAATATAAAAAAATATATTTATTCTCTGGTTGACCGAAGTGAACGCTTTTGATCATAATTAAGGGGCTTTGACCAAGGGTCGAGGCACCTTAATTATAGTCAAGTCTCTCCAACCGAAGTTGGCACATCTTGGTTAACCGTAGTTAACCCTCTTGGCATATGCCAAGTCTCGTTGACTGACGTCAACACTCTCTAACCGTAGTCAGCTTTGTGGTTCTCTGCTTAACTGGAGTTAACCCTCTTGGTAATCAACCAAGTCTCCCCGATCGAAGTCAGGCTTACTTTGATAAGATTCAAGTACCTTTGACCGGTCACTTCTTTGACCATAAATAACACATGAAAACTCTTTAATTATGATAAGATAAATGGTCAACTGTACTTTGACTTAGGATATTTACATTGTGGTGACAATTACCAAGCAATCTGAGAGAAAAAGACTGCAATTTTGGCAAAAGCCTTGAATTTTGGAGAGGGCGAATGTGCCCAAAGAGGATAAAATTTAGGAAAAGCCCCAAATTTCAAGTGTGCAAGACAATGCGGCTGAAAATCTGAACCAATGTGACCCAAAACCAAACCAAATGCTGTGAAGCTGGTTGGAATGTCTGCAAACCAATTCTTCCAAATGGTAGAAGCTCGTGATCTGCAAAAAAAGGCCGTACAAGCTGCACTTACAGCAGAGATTGAAGCGGATCTGTCAGAAAATGTCGTGGACGCAGGTTACAACTGACAGTGATACTGTAGGATTGTATTGACAGATCTAATGTGGATGAAGGTTGTGACTGGTAGCAATTCCGTACGACTTCACGGATAGACCTGAAATGAAGGCATTTACAATCACGACTGGTCATGGCTGCAAGTTGAGGTCTCCTCAGGAAATGGCAATCCAAAGACTAATAAAGGAAGTTGCATTGTTAGTCGCAGGGAGTGCTGGAGAAGCTTACACAGGTCGCGAGGGCTTGAAGCAAGCTCGTGGGGGCTTCTTCAAAATGCTGGCATGAGTCGAAAATGTAGGTAGGAGAGGCGCTTGGTCTTGCGGAAGTCAAATCGCCAACTTGGACTAATGTTCGAAGTACAAATGAAGCCGCTCCCACCCTTACTTCATTGTGTATTGGGTTGGCTCCCATTTCACCCGTGGCGTTTACCTCTGCGAGAGTGATTAAGGCTGAAGCTGGAGCATGGGAGGAGGTATGTCGGAGCAAGAAACCTTGCTTTGATACCACTGTTGGTTGCAGGCATCAATGGAATCAAGCTGGAATAAACAACAAGCTGAAGGAACTTAGTATACTTGCAAATGGTTTGTAGAAAGTACACGAGTGGCCGATATATGGCCCCAAAGTCAAGTGGTTGACTAGGACTAGTCCTAACTAGCCTACAAGGCCATACCAAGGCTAAGCGCTAACAGGGAGTGACCTTGTGCCCAATCACGTCCTTTTGGCAATGGATTGATATATAGCCTCATGCTGGTTTTCACAGGCAATGCATGGGACAATGTCACGGGGATGTGAAAAATGATGTAAAGTACTTTGTAACTCAACCCACGCTTAACTCGGGGTTAATCATGGTTAAGTCGAGTAATGGTTTGGCCGTGAGGGATTGGTTAGAGGAAGTGCACGCTTCCTAGAAGTCCCTAGGGACAAAATCTAGGTGCACCACTAGGTCCTAGGGGCAAGGCAAAGGCACTAGAGAGGGGTTCCGAAAGGTGGGCCTAAGGACAACCAACGTTGTCCTTGGTCAGGTGGGTTAGAGATTTAATAAAGGGCCAAGCGTCGTGCATGTAGGTGCATGCCCTTCTCCCACCTACCATCTCTCTTCCCACCCTCCTGGAGCATTCTAGGCCTAGTAGAAGCATTCTGGACAGATTTCAACACCAAGCTCAGCTTCTTCCCTGCTTTTTCTGCTGCTCTAGCTTGTTCTTCAGCTCTTACACGCTTTTTGAGGCAGCCCAATTGTTGGCACGCATCTCGAGACAATGTATGGTTGTTGACGTTCTTTTTGAGGCAAGTACGTCGATGTAGTTTGTACATCCGTACGGACTACATGGACAGGCTTTTGTGGATTGTGCGGACTGCCAGGACACAGATTTTGAGGCACAGATCCCGAGGTCAAGGCTTTGGTAGATCTGCAAGCCGGTGTCCTCTTCAGCCCATTTCTTGCCTCCTTTCGCTCTCTCTCTTCATTTCTCTCATCTCCCTGAAGTTGGAAGTCACCTACACCTTGCTGGGAGCTTGGTTAGGGGATAGGTGCGAGGACTAAGCTCACCCCTCTGCCATGGACAGGGGGTATTTGGATTTGGACTTCCATTTGTTTGCTTTTCTTGCTTTGAAGCATTTTGTAGTGCATGTGTGGTGTTTTGTAGTCCTTTCTAGTTTCTCTCAGGTCCTAGCAAGCACCCAGAGGCAAGGGTGTTCTTGGGGAAAGACTGAAGGACAGTGTGGATGCTTGTGATAGCCTTGAGGCTTCTTTAAGCACGGTTTGTTTGTGGTTTGGATGCCTGAATGCCTCTCAGTTGGGACAGTTCAGAAGTGGATGCCTAAGATTGCCTTGCTATTGGGATTCTAGTGGTGCACTTGGTTTAGATGCCTAGAAGACAGACATAGGATTTGCAGAGAGGAACAGTGTAGGGGTGAGCCCTTGGTGTAAAGCATTTCCAATTTAGAAGCATTGAATAAATACAGAAAGGGGCGCCCAAGGCATTTGGGGTCAGTGGGCGTATTGTGTACTGTTTTCACTGAGCAGGGGCATTCTAGCCTCACCATTGTTGTTGTTGAGTGATTGAAGTGGCTGAAGCTTGCATTGTGGCTCTTTATGAGGTTTATGATCAAGTAGACGAAGATTGCTACCCTTTAGTTTGTTGAAGGCCGGCTACAGGCAGCTCAAGGCTTGGGGTACAAGCTTTTGTGGGCAGGATTGGATGGTAACAGGAACACTAGAGAGGGCATTTGTCACTACTGCAAGAAGCCAAGTCATTACATTGGTGAATGCAAGAAGCGAATAGCTAAAGAGAAGAAAAAGGATTCAGGTTTGGCTGTGTCAGAGGCATCAGCTCCTAATGCACATGATGGAAGGGATGTTACAGCCAACTTTGTGAAAGAGCACTATGCCTTTTTGTCTTGCATTTCAGATTTTCCAGTGGCTAGTCCAGATACTACAGCCACTCTTGAGGATGAGCCGTATGCTTTCTTGACTTGCAGCTATGACCCTTCAAAGGATGTATTCTCTTTCAGTGTCAATGAGACACTGAATACTTGGTGTTTTGATAGTGGTGCTTCCAAGCACATCACTTCAAGGAAGAGTCTTTTCGCATATCTGCATGCACCACCTGCTAAAAAGGTGACATGTGCAAACAATTCTTCTTATTTAGTGTGTGGAGTGGGTGACATCATACTCACCTCCACGAATGGCACAGATTTCAGAATTACAGATGTTCTTTATGTGCCAGGTATAAAGAAGAATTCACTTTCAGTGTCCTCTCTCAATTGAGGAGGATTTCAGGTCATATTTGATGCTGCTAAGTGTGCAGTCCGAGACAAAGAGAATGACTATGCTTTGATGTTGTCTGGCACTTTGTATTGGGGTCTTTTTCAGGTTGACATTTATGAGAAAAGATCCGATCTTGCACTTTCAATGAGCACTCCCACTGATGTGATGCAGAATGTGGAGTTATGGCATGCCAGATATGGGCACATGAGCTATGAGAGCTTGATGACACTTCAGAAGCATGTGATGGTTGATGCATTGCCTCCTTTGGAGTCACCTCCTCCTCATGCATGTGAGGGAGGGGAGGGGAGGAGAGGGGGGGGGGAGCAAGGAAGAGCCGGGGGGGAGAGGAGGGGACGGGGGGGGACGTGCAGGCAGCAGCACGGGGGAGTAGGCTGCAGTGGGGGGGGGAGCAGCAGCAGGCGCGGGGGGGGAGCAGACTGCAGCGCAGGGGGGGGAGGCTGCAGCAGGTAGGAGGGAGGGGCAGCTCGCAGGGGAGAGGGCGGCACGGGGGAAAGGAGGGGGCAGCGAGGAGGGAAGGGAGGGGGCAGCGAGGACGGGAGCAGGAGGAGCAGCAGGAGCGGGGAGAGGAGCAGCAGCAGGGAGGAGGAGCAGCAGGAGGGAAGGGAGGAGCGAGGAGGGGAGCAGGAGGAGCAGTAGGAGGAGTGGGGAGCAGCAAGAGGAGCAGGGAGAGGAGGGGAGCAGGAGGAGCGGGGAGCAGCAGCGTCGAAAAAAATTCCTCTCATTTTCAACCATGGCCACAAAGTGTTTGAAATGCATAAACAAATCTGATTTTTTCTCCAGACCATAGACCCAAGTATAATTGGTGTAGTCATCTATGAATGTAACATGATAGAGATAACCACCAAAAGCAGGTGTCATCATGGGACCGCAGACATCACTGTGTATGAGCTGTAATTTACGAGTAGCTCTAACTGCACCATCCTTTTTAAAAGGAAATCTATGAATCTTGCCAAGGATCTCCTCCACTTCTCCTCGGCGCTTCCTCAGGACCTCGCCCCCCACCTCAAGGATGTTCGTTTGTTGGGACGGGGTTTCTTTCAGGTGTGCCTAGATTCCCCAGACGTCACGAGAGACCTGCTACAGGCCGGGTTTCTACTTCTAGGCTACAGGAGGATTTTTTTGTTTCCTTTTCAACTGGGATTTGACCTAGTTGAAGAGGACAAGCAAGGAGTTTCTGTTTTCATCAGGTTCCCTAGTCTTCCCTCAGTTTATCACCGGCTTCTTTCAGTTATTGGCGAGAGGTTTGGTGTGGTAGCAGAGATCCCCCCTCTCCCTAGCGAGCCCTCTTCGGCTGCTGAGGCGGTCAGGATGGATGGGGTACCCAGGGTTAGGGTCATTGTCCAGGACCCCAATATTTCAGATGACCACATCATGCTACAGCGAGTCGATGGGTCTTTCGTCCGCCAGAGATTTGAGGTTGTAGGTCGGTAGGACAAGTGCAGGATTTGCAGATCCTCGGGGCACTTCGCCAGAGATTGGCCAAAGAAGAAAAAGAGGCTCAGAAAGCAACCAGCTTGTACTAGCTTACGACAGAGAGCAGGAGCAGGACCTACCGCTCCACAGACATGGCCTCAGACATGGGCTTCCCCCCTCCCAGGGCTACTCAAGTCCCTTCTGCACCCCGTACCACCTCTGGTCCGTGGTGGGTTCCGATCGCGGTTAGGCCCTCTACTTTAGTTTACACCTCCACCTCTTCGGAGGCTATCCCCTTGGAGCCTTGGGAGGAGACTAGTGTTCACGAGCGTTGTTCGACTCCATCCTTGGATCATGCTGTATCTTCCTCAGCAGCCCAGGTTGTTGGCACCTCGTCCGCACCACTTTTTGATTAGGATCCAGTACAGGTGCCTCCCTCTTTGGACAGAGGGAAGGAGGTCTTACATTCTCTTCCTGCTTCTGTAGGAATCCTTCGTACCCCCTCCCCAGGATTGGCTCAGCGGAACTCATTTTTCGCTTTGGAGGACCTCTCTAGCCTCCCAGATGATGATTTTGTACCCTCTACTTTTGGAGAGCCAGTTATCGGCATCCCTCTTGAGAGATCCTTCTCTCTCTCACCTGTGGACTTTCCTTCCCTTGGACCTCGTGTATATGGCACGAGGTCTGCTCCGGTAGAGGTTTCTTTTTCCGCCACCAGGTCGGGTAAGGTATTCCAACCCACTTCCTCTCGCCGATGAGGATAGCCAGTTGGAATATACAGGGATTGGGCGGCATTCCTCATTGCCGTGGCAGACAGTTGATCAGGAATCAGCTTCATCCAGGTGTTTCAGGTGGTTCCCTAGACATTCTTTTTCTTCAGGAACACAAACTGGATGTCAGAGATTGCTCCAAGTCAGGTAAGGTACTCTCAGGCCGGACTTTTTGGCTTCTTGCCTTGGGAACCAGAGGAGATACATGCATTTCAGTTTTAGATTCTATTCTCCCTCTGGTCATTGGACACGATACCATAACCCCCTCCAGGACCCAGTGGGTTTTACTTCTGATTGACGGACGTAAGGTTAACCTCTATGCTCTGAACAACAGAGAGGACCGTGTTTTGTTTTAGAAAGAGTTGCTCTCGTGGACTGACAATGCGGATTCGTGGATTATTAGAGGTGACTTCAACATGGTTGAGGCACCTTCTGATAAGAAAGGGGACAGAGAAGGTGGTATCCACTCCCTTGAGAGAGCAGCCTGGGATGCCTTCTTGTTCAGGTTTAGTGGCAGAGATGTTTGGTCAGATGATGCATTTCTTATTCAGTCTCAGTCACTTTTGTTTTCCTGGTCGAACCATAGGGTGCAGATGCCTATCCATGCTCGGATTGACAGATTCTACGTGGGTGACTGGGCTCTTGATAGAGGGGGAACAGTTTGCATTGCACCCAACGTTTCCACTTCAGGCCATTTTTCGGTAATTTTGTCCATCTCAGAGCCTCATCTGAGAGGACGGTCTCACAGTATCAGGATCCCTGACGCCTTATACACGGATGAGACTCTCACAGAGGCAGTGTTGGAGATCTGGGTTTCTCATATGCAGGGGGGGTGGCTGGTCCTTCACATGTGGCCACAACACTTGCTAGTATCAGCGACTTTTATCACTCCGTTGCCAGTGCTCGGCGAGGTGAGGTACTTAGGTGAGAGATCGGTATCCGCCGGCAGTTGGCAATGTTACAGAGGGAGGAGCAGAAACGACCATCAGATGCTTGGATACTGGAGCGCCTTGCTGCGGCAAGGGCTCACTTGCAGACCTTGCTTGATTAGAGAGCAGAGTATGCCTTCCATGCACGGGAGTCCTTTTGGATACAGATGGGAGGGAGAGTCAATAAACACTTTTTCTCTACACTTGGTCCCAGACATAGTAGAGAGAGTGTCATGCAGCTTATTGACTTTGACGGCGTTTTGCAGTCCCATCCGGAGACCGTCATGCACTTAGCGACAGCTCTCTTTGCCTCCCTACTTTCCGCAGATTCGAACTCACAGGCCAGAGAGGTGGCTAGAGATGAAGTTTGGCAGAGTTTACCTGTGTTGGTCACCCCAGAGATGTTATGCTCACTTGATGCACGAATTACCAACACATAATTCAAGACTGCTCTCTCTGCCCTTCATAAGGGCAAATGCCCTGGTTCTGATGGTCTTGCTCCTCCTTTTTTTATAGCCTTTTGGGATATGATAGGTGACCGTATTACTTCAGCCCTGCAGGGCATTTGGGACTCGGGTGAGATGCCTGACTCACTGACCGAGGGACTCATTCACCTTATCTCGAAAGGTGGCAACAGGAATTTTGTATCCCATTGGAGACCCATCACTCTTTTGGGCACTCTTTACTAAATCCTTGCCAAGGCAATCAGCATCCGATTACAGCCCTTTCTTCCAGACCTCATCCATGATACTCAGGCAGGCTTTGTGCATGGCAGGAGCATTTTTGATAATATCTTTTCCTTTTGGGAAGCCACAGAGTGGGTTATGCAGAGTGGGCAGAGGCTGGCAGTTCTACTTCTGGACTTCGAGAAAGCCTATGACAGAGTAGATTGGGGTTTTCTTGAGGGCACTCTTCTATGGTTTGGATTTTGAGATGCTTGGATTAGAGGGGTGGCCTCCCTTTATAGATCAGCCCACAGCCAGGTTTTGATTGTAGGGGTAAGGGGTGAGAGGTTTCAGATTTCCAGATCAGTTCGTCAGGGATGCCCTTTAGCCCCCTTCCTCTTTCTTTTTGTGGCAGAAGCTATGAGTATCTGCCTTAGATCTCAGGCTGAGCTTTTTGGGCTGAGATTGCCCTTGAGACAGGAGCAGGAGCTTCTTGACTGTGAGTTGGCTGATGACACTGCTATTTTTATTGAGGCCTCTTCGCAGTCACTTCATTCTTTTCGGACAGCCTTGGATGTTTTTTGCTCAGCTGCAGGGGCACACATTAACTGGCATAAATCCTTTGGCTTTTGGATCAGTGATGAGGACACTCCAGGCTGGGGAGTTGACATTGGCTTTTCCTGGATTTAGAGGGGTGTCTCATCAGGTATTTGGGATGCCAGGTAGGATTGGGCATCTCTCTAGCACTGCAGTTTGCCCCAGTACTAGAAAGTATAAGGAAAAATCTCCTTTTCTGGAGCTCTGCCAAACTCGACCTTGCATCTAGAGTTGTGGTAGTGAACCAGGTTCTCTTGGCCACCTCCTGGTTTGTGTGTTCTTGCTGGTGCCGATCTAGGGATTGCATCACTCAGCTCATCAGGCCAGTCAGGAATTTTTTATGGAGTGGACTTGATGGCACAGCAGATATTGCAGCAAGGGTGGCCTGGGAGACCATTATTCTCCCTACATGTGAAGGGGGCCTTAATGTCATTGACCCGGACTTGCAGTGTAGGGCATTGCTTTGTAAGGTGGTGGTGAGGGGACTCATGCCTGGGCAGGAACCTTGGAAGGATTTCTTTTTTGGACGCATTCAGGCTTGCACACAAACCTTGGGAGATGATTGGGTGGACAGCCCTCGCTGGATTTTCACTTCCGCCCCTCTCAGATCTCCTACCTCTCCTCTCATGACTGCCATCCTGAAAGCTTGGGGGAGCTTCAAGAACACCTTCGAAGGATTCCACCTTCTACCGTCGAAGAGATTGATAGGTAGCTGATCATTTGGAATGATAGTATTCTTGAGGAGCATGCTAGACTACTGGGCACTTCCCATTACATGCAGTGGTCTAAATGGGAGAGAGGCCCCGCCTACACCGTAGGCACTTGGAAAGATTTTATCAGGCTACCTGAGGATCAGAGACTGCAGTCCGTGAGTCACCTCAGAGGGGTAGCACGCAAGACTCAGCAGATAGGTGCAGCCATCCCGGTGGAATGGACACTTGAGTTGCCTATTACTTCCACCACTTGGATGGGGGCTTTTTCGAGGACATCAGTTCCTTTACAGGTGATCGCTCTCCGAGGTCTCGGGGAAGACGCACTGGTCTTTGACGTTGGGGATGGAGGTTTACTCTCTACATCCAAGGATGGCATTCTTCTTGAGGTTGCCTTTTAGCCTATTAGGATTGCTGGTTTTGTGGACCATGGAGCGGGCTTGCAGTGGTACTTAGACCCCGACCCTCTGCTCTTGGCCTTGGGATCCTGGAGGTTGTGGTTATATGGAGTGTACCTATCAGGTGCTTGCAGTGGGACCCAGGAGAGTGGGATTGGATAGATCATGGGCACCGAGAGAGGGGGATTCCCTTCTTTCGTTTCACGGTTGGTAATGCCAGGAGATTTCAGCTGAACAGTAGGGGTTGGATTCCCTCCAGAGCCCCCTATTGGGAAAGCTTCTTCATCACCGCAGATTTGCGTAGAAATTTCTGGAGGAGGCTCTGGAAATCCCTTAGAAATAGAAAGATCACTCTTTTCTTTCGGCTTTCTATTCATGGAGGGATTGTAGTGAACCTGTGGAGATCACGATTTTTGGCTGATCCCACTTGTCCTCGATGTCATTCTGCAGAGGAGTCAGTGCGACATTGCCTTTGGGACTGCAGTCAGGCGAGGACTGTTTGGAAAGGGGTTGCTCGGATACTCAGCATCTTTCATACTTCCCCTTTCTTCATGACTTGGGGGCTCGGTCGCATGGTTATCCCTTACCGGGCCCCAGGTGTTTTATGAGGGTGAGCCTTCTTCTTGGGCACTCTCGGTCCGCCGGCAGGTGATAGAGCCCTGCTCTCTTCAAGATGTACCACTTACTCCTTTCAAAGCTTCTCATGCTTCAGTGGACACCTCTTGGGAGATTTTGGCTAGCATTTCCTCTTGGCACATTTGGAGAGCCAGATGTACTGAGGCCTTGGATGGCACCCAGATACACCCATCACAGGTGTCCACGGGTATTTGGACTGACACGGTTCACACTTTGATAGCCATATGGGCTAGCATGCAGGGCCCTTCATGGGCAGCCTCTTCTAGAAGGACTATATTATTTCGAGTTTGGAGGGGTTCTCCCTTTTTCTCGGAGGTTTCTACCGGATTGAGATGGCACTATCAGCCTCAATCCTTTCTTTTTTGGCTCATGAGCTTTTCGTGCATTGCATGATGTATCCCGTATGGAGCTTGCTCTAACGGTTTTTCTTTAATACTTAATAGAAGTCTCTTTTTGCCCAAAAAAAAAAAAAAAAGAGACAGGACTCAAGGTGTAGACACTTCGCGCTGACAGAGGGGGGGAGTATATGTCTCATGAATTTGAGGCATTTTTGAAGGAGAACGGCATCACGCATCAGCTTACAGTGAGGCTTACACCTCAGTAAAATGGCAAAGTTGAGCGCAAAAATCACTCTTTCATGGAGATGGACAGATGCATGCTTACTAGTAAGAAGTTGCCTCACAGATTTTGGTTGGAAGGCCTCATGTGTGCCAATTATGTTTTGAATCGGGCTCGCACAAAGGCTTTAAAGACAATCACTACCTATGAGGCTTGGTGTGGGAGAAAGCCTTCTCACTTCAGAGTTTTTGGTTGTGTTGCATATGCCCACGTGCCTGTTTTTGACATAAGTTGTCACATAAGGCACTTGAAGTGTATCTTTGTTGGGTATAGTGCACAAAGCAAAGGCTATCGTCTCTACATCCTTGCCTCTCACACGATTTTTGTGAGTAGAGATGTTTGGACATAAGTTGTTAGATAAGGCACTTAAGTGTATCTTCGTTAGGTATAGTGCACAAAGCAAAGGCTGTCATCTCTACAATCCTGCCTCTCATAAGATTTTTGTGAGTAGAGATGTTATTTTTTCAGAGAATTCAGCACATACACATGCTGAATTTACTATTCCAACTTCTTCAGATGATGTTTTTGAGGGGATCCTTCCTATAGCTTTTGGTCCCCCAAGTGAGGCTCATGCTGAAAATGAGAATTTACAGCAACCTCCTCCTGATCCACATGCCCTGATTCAGCCACATGCTGATTTTGTTCCTGCACAAGGTGTGGATGAAGTTGTCAGGCAAGAGATTCAAGAGATACATGCAGCCCAAAGAGTTCCGAACTGGTTGATACTGACTCCTAGGGAGAGTAGGCTTGAGGCACCTTTGCTTGGCAGGACTCGTAGTGCAGTAAGGCACGCAGGGGGGGCGCTCTTTCCGTTGAGACAGCTTATGCAGGTACTCTTCTTGATGAAGAAGAACCTAACTCTGTTGAAGAAGCCAAGGATAATGTGCATTGGATGCATGCCATGCACGATGAATTGTAGTCCATTAAGAAAAATCAGACTTGGGATGTTGTGGATCTGCCACCAGGGAAACATGCCATTGGTACCAAATGGGTATTCAAAGTGAAACGGAAGCTAGATGGGTCCATTGATAGGTACAAGGCACGGTTGGTTGCCAAAGGCTATGCACAGAAGAAAAAGGGCATTAGATTATGAGGAGACTTTTGCTCCTGTAGGATCGTTGAATGAAAGAGCGAGTGTAAGGTACAAAGAGTCGAAAGAAACACTCGTCATGTCAATCTTGAGTAGTGTGTAAAAACAAAGTACATAGTACTTGTACCTATACCTAGGACTAAGTGTCCTAGGTGTCACATAGGACTAAGTGTCCTATGTGGCATAAAAGACACACTATAAACTAAGTGCCTGTACCAATGCCTACAAGGCACATACCAGGGCCTATAGGGCATCACTAGAACTGGGAGAAGACGTACCTACAAACCCCCCTCCATGGTATGGGCTGAAGTATTCTGGAAACGTCTCACAATACCTAGTATTTTCTGATCATGGTGGCACATGTTCATCCAAAAGGATATAGCCACCTATGAATGTACAAGGTATGTCAGATCATGTAACAAAGGGAACCAAGTGTAAAGCCTGGCGGAAGACTTCGAACTTGGGACAAGGAAGTGCCTTTGTAAACAGATTTGCTATGTTGTCCTCTATGGGAAGATAGGACAACTCTATGTCTCTTGCTGACAACCGCTCCCGAACATAACGATAGTGAACTTCAATATGCTTGGTACGCGCATGAAACACAGGGTTACGCGCAATGGCCAAAGCACTCTAGCTGTGAGTGTAGACCATAGTGGAGGATGTCTGGCGAATACCAAGATCTGTAACTGACTGTCGAAGCTAGACACACTCAACTGTAGCGGTGAAAGCTGCCCTGTACTCAGCCTCACAGCTAGATGTGGCAACTGTTGGTTGCTTCTTGCTAAGCCAAGAGATACATGAATTGCCAAGCAAAAAACAATTGCCAGTATGTGACACTCTGGTGTCGGAACATCTTGCCCAGTCACTATCCGTGTAAGCATGCATGGTAAGTGAGCCCTGATCACCATAGAAGAGGGCTAAATTCTGAGTGCCTTTGAGATATCTGAAAACTCTCTTCATTGCTTGCCAATGCTGTGAACTGGGCATGTGCATGAATTTGCTGAGCTGAGATACTGCATACTGTAAGTTAGGTCTGGTGTGACATAAATAAATAAGGCATCCAACAGCCTGCTGATAAAGAGTGATATCACATGGTGGGCTCCCATCATGAGCTGAGAATTTGAAGCCAGGGTCCACTGGAGTAGAGATTGGCTTGCAATCCTCGAACTGAAAATGATCAAGGAGCTGTCCAATATACTTGGACTGTGACATCATGATACCCCCCTCAACATGAGCAAACTGAATGCCCAAATAATAGTGGAGTTGTCCCATGTCTGACATTTCAAAAACCTGCTGCAAATCAGCCTTGAAAGCTGCAATATGCCAAGTATCTGGGCCTGTGATGAGCATATCATCCACATATAAAATAAGCACTAGAAAATCAGATCCACTCCCACGGACATAAAGAGTGGGTTTTGTGGGGCTATTCTGAAAACCAAGGGATAGTAAGTGTGCATGAATTTTGGCATACCATGCCCTGGGTGCCTACTTCAAACCATAAAGGGCTTTTCTAACCTGGCATACCTTGTTTTCAGAATTAACAACCTCAAAGCCAAGAGGTTGTGTGACATAGACTTCTTCCTGTGGATCCCCATGAAGAAAAGCGGTCTTGATGTCAAGTTGGTGCACTTGCCAATGGTGATGGGCTGCAATGGCAATGACACACCTAATGGTAGTAATCCTGGATGTGGGAGCAAATGTCTCCTCAAAGTCAATGGGCATACCCTTTTGCAACAAGACGGGCTTTGTGTCGATCTATGCTGCCATCAGATTTCCTTTTTAATTTGTAGACCCACCTTGTACCAATGGCATGCTTCCGGGAGGGAGATCTACTAATTCCCATGTGTCATTTTTGGCAATGGATTGTAACTCAGCTCTCATTGCATTCATCCACTCTTTGCTGTCAAAAGCATCTTTATGGCACAGAGGCTCTTCATTGCTAGCTGTAGCAAGGAGTGCAAACTCAAGAAAGGGACCATGCATCTGTCTATTCCCTGATCTTGTCTGGGCAGCAAAAGGCTGATCTTGTTTGCTGTCCCTCAATGTATCAAGAAGCCATATGGGAACTTGCCTTTGTTGTCTATTGACAGCTCTTTCTTCAATCACTGCATCATGGATAGTGGGATCATTTTGTGCTGGAAGAGAAACCTGCAAATCAGCATGGGTTAGTGGCTGATCATTGCTTGTTGGAGGGCCTGTAGGAGGCTCATGTTGCTGGTCAAAGTCCTCTTCTGAGGAAGGTAGAGGTAACCAAGATTCAAAGGCATCAAACATGTCAACTTTTGGCTTAGATTTGCAGTCCACGAGAGGAGAAGCCGAATGTTCAGCAAAGATTACATCCCTACTGACAATAATCTTCCGTATTTGGTCGGTATAACCTATATCCTCTGCTCTCCTGGCCGTAACCAATAAATATGCATTTGATTGCCTTGTCATCAAGATTATGTCTCAGCTGAGATGGTACATGAACATATGCAAGAGACCCAAAAACTCTCATGTGTGAAAGTGAAGGCTTCCTGCCTTTCCATGCTTCATAAGGTGTAACAGTCTTCAAAGGTGATCTATTCAACACATAGTTGGCACACATTACTGCATCAAGCCAAAATTTATTGGGCAAAGACTTGGCCTTAAGCATGCATCTGGCCATCTCCATAGTAGACATGTTCTTCCTTTCTGGAACAGGATTATGCTGAGGAGTGTAAGGAGTAGTGCATGAGTGAACAATGCCCTGCGAAGACAAAAATGCATCAAACTCCATTGACATATACTCTCCCCCCCTATCTGTGTTGAGGGTGACAAGCTTGCATCTTGATTCATTCTCAACCATGTTCAGCCACCTCTGAAAGCATAAGAACACTTAAGATTTGACTTTTAAAGGATATACCCAGCAATATCTCATAAAATATTTGTACCCTCCAATGGAAGTTGTCTTCATTGGGCCACATACATCATTGTGTACTAGCTGCAATTTCCTTTGTGAGAGTTTTGGACAATTCTCTTGAAAAGGAAACCGATGCATCTTACCCAAAAGACAACCCTCACACACATGTTTGGAAACTGTGTGAGTTTGAGGTACATCATTAGCCATTTGCTGTGAATGTAGCTTTGCAAGAGCTCTATAATTGAGATGACCCATTCTCTCATGCCAAAGATGAGTTTCAGCAAGCTGTGAATCTGAAATAGCAAATGCTTCAATAGAAAGTGCAGCTGAGTGATGATCAAGGTGATAAAGCCCCTTTTGCAAAGTGCCAGTGAGAACTATGGCATTGTCATCACGAAGATCATAAACTAGGCATCTGTAGCCATCAAAACTCACTCTGAAACCTGAAGTGGCAATTGCTGAAATTGAAATCAAGTTGACTTCAATTTCAGGCACAAAAAGAACATTTGTCAAAGTGACAGGATGGCTTGAAATGGACATGAGCTGCACATCTCCAATTCCTTTTACAGCATATGAAGCATTGTTAGCACATGTGACAGTCCCCCCTCGAGGTGCATCAGCTAAAGAATGAAACAAGTGTCTACAAGATGTGACGTGCTTGGAAGCACCACTATTAAAATACCAAGACTGAGCATCATTAGCAGTAAAGAGTGCATCAGCTTTGGAGGGATCAAATGAGCAATGGACAACCCATGCCCAATCATCCTGGAGAGCATGTGCATGTGAAGCATTTGCTGGCTCATGGGATTTAATAGCATGTGAGGTATTAATTGTCAATCCTGCTTTCTTTTTCTCCGAAGCAATGCGCTTCTTGCATTCTGAAATGTCATGTCCAGGCTTGTGACAATAGTTGCATCTTTTCTTTGAAGCCTTGCCTCTCTCGTTTTAGTTATCTTGTCTCCTCGCCCCTTTCCTTACACTCATCGTTTGTTTTGAAAATCACCACAATGACCCCCATGTTTGTGGATTTTTTTTGGGGAGACTTACTAATGTTACAATGGCATCATATGTGAGGAGGAGTTGCTCATGTCTTTTGTAGTAGAAGTTTACTTTTCATAAGGTTTAGGAGGCTTGGTCTAGTCAAGGCTTGAGGTGACAAACATTCTTGTATCATGGCAGGTTGGAGCTCTGCAAGATGTTCGTTCAGACCTCTCAAAGTTACGGGGTACTCTATTTTTTAAAATCGTCGATGATCTACATCTACATCTCTACAACAAGGGGGACTACAGGTATCATGACTACATCATTTTAGAGTTTGCAATTCACCTAGATTTAAATGTGATTTTGCAGCTTCTTATTCTAGAATCTAAATTTGCATGTGTAAAGTCAATAATTTTATAGTGTGTGATTGTGTGGCCCTTCTGCTAATGATGTACTTGGAGGAGATTGCACATGATGAATTCTTGAATATTTGCAAGATTGAAAGTGATCCTTTGCTATAGAAAAGTCAATGTATTAATACTACATAGCTGTATTTTCCAACCAGTCCTATTTCATATTTTAGGGTTTGTGTCGAAACTAACGAGTACACAATTCTTTTGTGTTCTGTTCTTGGCACATTTGTTTGGCTGCATCTGATTTCTTGTCTTTAAACGATATTTATTGGAAGGCCAAATAGATATCTTTGTGTTTCTTGTCCTTTTTGGCCTGCCCTTTGGGTAGGTCTAAGTGGAGGTTGTTCTCTAAGAAGCTAAAATTTAGAATTTTCTTTTTGTGAAAGTCCTAGATTTTATGATTGGTCCAACTCCCCACTTTCTATTTCTTTCCCTTGAAATGCTCCACCTTTTTCTTCCCCCCCCCTCTCTGTCTCTCCTTCCTTTATCTCCCGTAGTCTTTCTACACATTATCTCCAGTGTATTCTTTTTCGCTTTTGCAGGCCTTATGAATGATTAAATATCATTCACCTTGTTTAATTTCTCGAGCAAAGAACTTTCTATTATTACTTAAAAAAACTAACCATACAAATCAGCAATCCATGAGGTGCTGATTGTGGGCAATAAAGAGATAAAAGTGGCTGTCTAAACAACCATCCCGTTTCCACAGAACCCAGTACACTGCGTAGGCAATCTATGCAAAAGGAGCTAATGACCAGGGAGGGAGACTATACATCCAGTGAATCCCTTGCTCTATAAATACATAAAAGGTACATGCAGTCCAAGCCTTGCAGAAATGCTCTCGCCTTTTGGCAGCTGCTTTGGATCTTGATGTTGTGGTGCACATGGTGTAGATGATATCGTGCCAGATGTTGGTGAGAGTGGCTGCTAGATGGTCTTGGTGACCAAGCTGTTAGAAATGGACCAACAGAGGGTACACACAGCAGAAGATTGATAGAATAGCCCAGGATCTCACAGAGTGTGTGTGTCGGTGGAATTCACAAACTTCTTTACTCAATGTGCTTCACATAGATGTCTTGTGCAAACTAGCAAATAGACAGTGAACCAAGCTAGATATAGAATCCACCAAAAGAATATATTTCCGTCCAAAGCTATGGACATAATACAAAAGATAGATCCAAAGTCCCATCAGAATGCGGTCCTTTGATTTTACCAAAAGGTTCTCCTTCTATCGGCTGGGACCTCTAGATCTCTGAGTCCGTGTGTATGTAGACTCTCTGTCCAACGATCTCAGCACCTTGCTCTGCCGTGGTAAACAGCCTAGGGTTCCGGCCCAAATATTTAAAACACCCTCTTGTAGTCACAATGTCACAATGTACAATGTAAACATCAATCACCAAATGGATATAAGTTTATGGCTTTGCAAAGCCTCAAACCTTTGACAAGGTAATGCTTTGGTGCCAGTGTGGGGCAGAAGACCAAACTAATGTCCTATGCATGTAGCCGCTTCCTAATATGGTGATAATGATGATAATGAATTTCACTGTGTTTTGTACGAGCATGAAACATAGGATTCTGTGCCACAACAATGGCACCTTGAATGTTAGTGAGAATTGGATAGGCTTCTCCAATGATGCATGAAGATCACCGAACAAACACCTCAACCAAATACACTTAACTGCGGTTGTGAAGGCTGCCTTGTACTCAGTTTCACATGCTGAGGTAGCCACCGTAGACTGCCAAGAAATACACGAGTGCCCAAGAAAGGAATATTTATCACTAGTGGATTGTAGAGTATCAAAATCACCAGCCCGATCCGAATCGCCGTAAGCATGTTAGCAAAAGTAAGCCCCCTTGGGAAATAGCAAACCAAGAACATGGGTGGCATGCAAATATCAAAACACATGCGTCACAGCCTGCCAATGTGAAGGTTTCGGGCTGTGCATAAACCTGCTCAACTAGGACACTACATATTGAATGTCAGGACTTATGTTGCATGAATAAACAAGGGATTCCACAACTTGGCTGTAAATAGAGGTACCCAAAGGTTCACTGGCATTGTGAACAAACAGGTTAAGGCCCGACTCCATAAGAGTAGAGATGGGCTTGCAATTCTGGAATTTGAACCGTTCTAGGAGCTTACCAATATACTGGACTACGACAGCCCAATACCGCTATGATCCTGTATAAATTGGATGCCCCAATAGTAGTGAAGCAACCGCAGATCTGACATCTCAAATGTCTACTGTAATTCAGCCTTAAGATCTGCATTTGTTGCAGCATTAGTATCAGTGTGAGCAGTATGTCATCGACATAGAGAACAATGATGAACATACAAGGGGCTCTCACGTGGACTATTATGCATTCCCTGGCTGGTAAAAAAGGCATCTATCTTTGCATATCAAGCTCGAGGAGCTTGCTTTTAACCATAGAAGGCCTTTCTCAGCTTGCATACTTTGGCTTCCTTGCTAGGTTCTACAAATCCAATGGGCTGAGAAACATAGACCTCCTCCTGAAGGTCCCCATCCAAGAATGCAGTCTTGATGCTGAGCTGATGGATCTTCCATCCATGAAATGCGGCCTATACAACCACACACCCAAGTGTGGTGTTTCTTGATGTATTCGATCTCCACTTGCATTGTTTGCATCCAATGCACATTGTCTTGTGCACCATCAAAACACTTAGGCTCATCTGGATTCTGCCTCAAGTATGCTGCTCACCCAAGCGGACTCACAGTAATGGGCATCGTCAGTGTCTTCAGTGCCACTCCATGTATGGCTATGAAGTGGTGCAGAAAGCTTGCTGTCCTCAAGAGTGCGGAGCAGCCGACGTGGTAGTGATCTTGCTTCCTGCACTACTATACTTTCACATGCTATGGCATCATCAATCTCTTCTTGAGAAATAGGATCAGCCATAGGCTGAACCCATTGGAGGATGTTGCTGCAAATTCTGATTTTCCACTGGCATATCAGGTGAAACATCAAGCTCTAGCGCCAAGCTCACTTGAATGTGGCCACCTTCTAGCGCCAAGCTTGCTTGGATCCAATCATGAATGTGGCTCCTCATAGGCGTGAGGCAAACAATATGGCCTACTAGTGCTCTGTCCTGAGGGGGCTGCATGGCATTCTTCACCTGCTATTTGTCCTTCAGGGAAAGTACAAGCCGAATGGCTGTGGGAGCGAGGGAGCTTCCATGCGAACCCCTCTTGCTAGACCAAGGGTCACCACCAAGATTTTCTTTTCCCAGAGTCAAGAAACAAAGCACTGTGTCTGCAAGCCTGAAGGGGAGGGTGGAAAAAAAGAAAAGGGGGGGGGGGGGGACTAAGTGACATGGAGGGGAAGAGGGGAAAAAGGTGGTTTTGGGGGGGGGCGCAGGGACAGATACAACCGAAAGGACCAGCTAGAGGGGCTCAATCAAAAAAGGCCTTAAGCTTCCCCCACAACAGGTCAGCCCGTTGGAATGAAGCGAGTAGGGCCAAAATACCAAGGCGCAGCACTTCGAGGGAGAGAAGCCTTTAGAGGGCTGTTGTCAGGGCCCAAAAAAAACCAGTTCAGGGAGGGGGGGGACTGCTACCAGTGGGTCGCAGCAAGAGAGGTGGGGGGGGGGGGGGGGCGCGAGCAGCAGCTGGCAAGTGCAAGCGGCATGTGAAAAGTGAGGAAGACCAAGAGCCGGGGGGGGGGTGTGGCAGAAGGAAGCAGGGAGGGGAGCAGAGAGAAACTGGGGTTGGGTTGGGGGGGGGGTGCAGAGGAGAAGGAGAAAGGAGGAATGGGTGCAGGTGGAATTGGAAAGTGGGGTAGGAGAAGGAAGGGGGAAGAAGAGAGGGGCGAACAAAGTGAGGGTAGGAGGGGGCTGCAGTGTACATGAACAGGGAGAGCCTCTTGTGTGTGTTTCTTGTTGTTTGCCTATTTCCCTCCAAAAATGTTTAAGAAATATCGACGATGATGAGCTGCATTTTCTGACATAAGACTTTGTTTAAATGTTTTCCTGCAGTGTGAAGCGGTTTCCTGAGGGTGAGACAGATGACGATATATCCAGCATCCCAATAGCAAATGTGCCTGCTTCTAACAGTATGCATCCTGTATCACGGAGGACAAGAACAATGCGAAGGAATGATCAGCTGGAAGGCCGCATTAGCAATGATGGGTCCTACCATCCCGGCTCAACAGATGGAGGGTAATTCCACTGAACAGTTTTATTATGGGGTATTGAAGTGAGGAGAGGGACATTGATTGCCATAAATTAAAGACTTGAATGAGGTTCCAGGCAGATTTTTGCTTCTGTGATTTTTTTCGCTCCATGAATGTTGAGTTTGCAGGTGCACAAATGTTCTGGAAGCACAAACAATAATAAAGAATGTAAATGAGGTCCAAAAGCCAATGGAATAAGAAATGTCTTCTCTCAGCGCATTCAAGGATAGTCTTCACTATCAAACTACCCAGTGATGTTTTTTTGCTTTACTGTTAGACTGGGAGAAACCAAATTAAATGAAACTGATATGGATTGCATTCTGATAAGCCTTTTTGTAAGTGCTTGCCTTTGTCATGACTTGACGTGATCCTTCACCCACTGAGTCTGACAGAAGCAAAATACGACAACCATTGTATAAATGCATGATCATGTCAGTGTGTGACAGCAGATATCGATACATTGGGCTACATGCATTGATGTGAGTGGTGGGATGTCACTGTAGCTTTTCCCTATTATGGTGATGCAGTACATAGCTTTCAACATTCTGGGTGAGTGTCAGGAGGCTGCATATTTTGTTTTGCTTTCATGGGATGCATTTTGGCATGTTTGTGGATTTCTCTAGATGTATGTCTGACACTGTATTTGCATCAGAGTCCATAAATGTGTTCGCAATGTTCTCTGAGTCTATAAATGTGTATGTGATGTCCTGTTCAGAGTATTCTAGCTAGTCTTCAATGTGATACTATGCAATCATGCTGATATTAAATATGTGCTCAGGCTCACCTGCATAAGCGAGCAAATCGTATCCAGTATTGTATTGATGCTTCCAAGAGCCTCGGATTAGCCTTTGTGTTGATGGTTCCCTTTTTGGCTTAAGGTATGGTAGCCTTTGTCACGGTTGAGTCTGACAGAAACTCAGTACGAAGACCTGTGTATAAATGTATGTGTGGGTTTGTTTGTGTTTTTTAATGTGTGAGAGCATATGTTTACACTATGGTCTACACCCACCATTGGGCGCTGGTGAGGTCAGTGGTGATGCCATAGTAGCGAGTCCCTGCTATGTGTCATGACGTTTATGGTTGTCTTTTCTATGAGTGACTGTCATGAGATTAAAACTGCACTATGTGGTGTTTTTAGAGGATGAGTTTCGGCATGTTCCTGGGTTCATCTAGACAATTATAAGGTATGATAATTAATCCCCTCCCCCCTTTTCTCCCCCGTCTCTTTCCCCTTCCCTTGGAGTATGAATGAGGCAAAAAACCATGATTTAGTGACGGGATAAGAATGTCTTCTCTCATAGCATTCAAGACTAGTCTTCGGTTACAACTACCCAATGTTTTTTATGCTTAACTGTTAGGTTGGGAGAAACTAAAATGAAAATATTATCATCTTGGCAGGCAGTTGTAGCTTAGGTTAAGTGAATGTGGCTTGCATTTTGATTAGCCTTTCCCTTAATTGCTAGCCTTTGCATGTCGGAGTCTACCCTTTACCTCTGGAATTTTGACAGAAACAAAATACAAAGACCTTTGTGTAAATGGATGCTCATGTTCAGTTTGGGGGTGTGAAAATATGTGTGCATGTGTGTTAGCTGATTTTTAATCGTCATGATTTTGATTGTTATATCTTAAGCAAAAAGAGAATCATCAACCGAAAGGCAATAAAATTTCAAGTGGAAAAGAGCGAATTATGCAAATACAGCCTAAGCACGTACTTAATATCAGCATCACTGCCACCACCCAAGAAAAAGAAAGAAGGAAAGAAAGAAAGAACAGTAAACACTACTCTCTTTAATATATTATCTCAACTGATGTTTAACTTAAGATGCCTGTTTGCTGGCTATGCTCTCCTAGTCCCCCGTCATGGAGCATGCCTTAGTGTGAAGGTTAGATTTATGGGTGTGATAATAGGCACTAATATCCTTACAGGTTGTTCTCACGGCAATTTTATAGAAGTTGCAGCTAAGTTAATGAGTTGTACTAGCCAGACAGAAGGGTAAACTTTGAGGACTGTGCCCCAAGTAAGGCAAAAATTGAGGTGAAGGCATAAAAGGTGTTTAATGCAGTGTGCCTCATGAACAATGTCACTATATAGTAATAGAAAAGTGCATGAGTAAGTGGCAGTTTTGGATAGAGTGTGTCTCATGCAGGGTATTTTGAAGAAATCAATCTTGAAATTCCTTGCCTTTTGGTAAGAATGATTGGCCAGTGCTAATGTGCTTTAGGTGCATATATCTTGTTCATTTCAATTCTATTCGGCATATTTTTGTATAATTTGCTGGCCTTCTCTTGGTCGAAGGATATCATTGGACGCTTGGTCTCTATTGAGAACTTCCAAGTTGAGAGGATACAATCAATTTAGATTCTAAGAATTTGGAAGGAGTTAAAAAAATGGCTGTCTCAAGTCACTCCTCCATGGTGAAAGTGCGCTGTCATACGTTTAGCATCATTTGCAGTGAATTTATAAGCTTAGTAATAGGGTACAAGCTGATTTCTATTTGTAATACTTGTGATTGCCAAGTATAATCTTTATTTTGATGTTTTGTTGAATGTTTCAGCTCATCTGCAGACGGTAGGGAAGATGAAGGTTTCCATGCTGGAGACAACCTTGACGGTAGCCTATTAGAGGGTGTCACTCGTATAGATAACAATGGAAAAGAGCATCAAGGCGATGAAGGGACAGCCTGGTCTAGACGTGGATTGCCTGATTGGCTTGCTGAGTCCACTCCAAATGAGTTTATTGTATGGACCTGCACTATCTTTTATGGAAGCCTGAGTTTTTGAGCTTCAAACTTCCAGCATTAGTTACTAATTAGAGTGCTCTGTTAATTCCAATGTTGCATTCTCTTAGCAAGTAAATAGTGTCAGTATAAAAACTCTAATGTTGCCTTTTCAGTATTAACAAAGGGAATGCATTTGTATGTTTGTAGTGCCTGCAGTTCCTTAATATATTAAAGATAGTTTCATGTGATTATTATATAGTAAAGTATAGTATAGACTGTAGAGGGGGAAAATTTTTAAATGTGTCATCCCTAAGGGAAAGTTTTGAAGATAATTGTCAGAGTATTATCACTGTAGCAAACATGCTTTCTATTTGCATCTCTCAGTTCACTACATTGGTGCTTGAATTTGATGGACTCCCTGAGGATGTCAAGCTACATGACTTCATATCAACTTTGATTCCCATGTGAATGTGTGATATTTCAGAGCCAAGCGCCCGACCAAGATGGGTTACGTACTTCCAAGGTTGGTTTGACAAAATTTTAACCAACAACTATATTATGACCACAATTCGGGTAGAATGCAGTTGTCTAAGGGTTGGTGCCCAATATAACGACAAATTGGAGGCCAATCTTTTATGAGATTACTTGCGTGTGTGTGTGCGTGTGTCCACACATACATACACACATACATGTGTGTGTGTGTGAGAGAGAGAGAGGTATGTGTGTGTGTGTGTGTGTGAAGCTCCCGTTGCTGGACGCGCGTCCGCCTGCTGTTTCCCTACGCGCATCTGCCCGTGTGCATCTAACTTCTGCGCATCTGTCTGCGCCCACCAAGCCTGCCCGCTCTGCCCCTGCGACCTTCAGAAGCTCCCCTCAGTTACGTCGCCCCGCTCTTGCTCGCCTGCTTTAGCTGCTGCCGTCCGCCCCTTCTTGCCATCCACTTTCCTCCCTGTTGCTGTGTATCACCCGTCCATAACTGTGCATAATCCCTGCTGCCCTCTTTCGCTTCATCAATTCTGCCCTGCTCATCTCCATGGAGGACCATATTAAAAGCTATTCTTGGAAGGACTTGTCTCGGGACCCCAAAAGACAGCAAGTTGAATTCTCTACCTCAGCCTCTGAAGATGCTCACTATGTTTTCGACATGCTCAAGGATGAATTCCACCACAGCCGGAAGGAGTGGGCCAAACCTCCCCCGGCCCTTAAGTATAAGCTGAAGCTGCCCTCATTGGTTACTCCTCTCCGGAAGTTCTCTCAGCAAGCAGTTATCATTTTCTTCCGTGGGAAGTTACCTTCTGCAAATGATGTGGCTCAGTGGGTTCAGGCTTTGTTGGGAGGTTGCTTTGTTGAAGGAGTATATTTTTCTTCTCGAGGTTTTTATGAAGTGCACTTTTTGGATGCCTCATATTGTCAGCAGATTGGAGATGTCTCCTCTATTCTATGGCAGACAAATGGTGCATGTCATGCCATGGTCGCCAAATAAGGATTTTCTGGATTATATGAGGGCTGAGCTACCAAGTCTGGCAGCTACTTTGGGCCAAGTTGTATGCCCACCCCGTCCTTCGGGTAATCGAAATCGGTTTTGTGTTCTTTGGGATACAGATCACCCAACCCCTCCTTCCATTGTGGTAGAGGTGGAAGATGTTCCTTTGGGCGAAAAATATTTTGACTTGAAATGGGGAGTATTTGCAGGTGCTTGTTTTACTTGTCATAAATTTGGCCATCTAGCTTCACAGTGTCTTGCAATACTGCATCAGCTCCCACCTACATCTATTGCTCCAGAAAATACTACCCCTCCAACTTATGGTCCAGGGCCTAAGGCTACGCCCAAGTTGGGTGATGTGGCATCTAAATCTGTTCTTCCCAAAGAAAGTGTGGTCCAGGCTTCAGCCAAGCAAAAGGATAAGGGAAAGGGCAAAATTTCAGAATCTAATGCCTCTCCCCAGGGTGCCTGGCAGCAACCCAAAAAGGTATTTGCGCTTAAGCCACGACCGTTACAATCTCGGCATTGGGATGCCTCTACTTCCACCCCTGGTCAGGCCTCTACCCTTGCTGATAGCCTGACTTCTCGACTGTGGGTTGATGTGCTCAAGAAGGGCATTCTTGTATGTGACAATGATGAGGATGATAGAGCTATTGATCCAGGAGGCCAGGTGGATGTCGATGTCATGGCTGAGGCCTGACAGCTTATACTTTTACTATGTTTCTTGGTTTTTGCTGGTTATGACATCTTTTATGCTGGTACAATGCACTTTTCCGGGGTATGCATGCTGGTGAAACATGATATGCAGCCCACGGTTGCTCACGACGACCCCCAGGGTCGATGGATGGTAATCAGATGCATCTGTCATGCCGATCTTTATGAAATAGCATCGGTTTATGCCTCTGAAACTTCTGTGACAAGAGCTCAAATGTGGGCCTCCCTCAAGCAATATCCATGGCTGTCTAATGCTTTTTTGTGTGGAGACTTTAATAACTCGCCTACCATGCAAGACAACACCACTCATTGTTCTCACATGATCCCCACTGAGCTTCGACATTGGGAGGATATGCTTTCTTTCTTGCATGCAGAAGATTTATGGCTCTCAACAAGGGATAGAGATATGGGTTATACATATCGTCACAATGCTTTTACTCATTACTGGGCTCGACTTGACAGATGGTATTTGTTGCATGCTCAGCAGTATGCTAGTTTCACATGTGCATTATGGGTTAATCATTCTCTCTTGCTATCTGATCACTTTCCAGTATGCTTGACATTATCTATAGCACGTGTGACAGATGATATGTCCTTTTTTGGTCGTCGCCTACTCCATGTTAATAGTGCTTATTTGCTTCATCAACAATTTCAGAACATGGTGAGAGTGGCTGTCCGCCCCCTCCTCTTACATGCTCAGGAGGACATGGATTTTGCTTGGATCAGTCTTGCCCATCGCTTGCAGGCTGTTATTCAAGATTATGGACGGAGTCACATGGAAAACCTCAGGCTTAAGCTGAAATGGGCTCAATCTCACAAGCAAAAAATGGATGTAATCAGCTGTTATAGGCAGCTCACCTCCTCTGAACAGGATTCTTGCGCTTATGCGGTTCATATCTTCCATCAAAATGATCTTCTTAAATTAAAGAAGTGGCAAATCCGAGCTCGCATGAAACCTCTTTTGCATAAAGGCTGCTCCTCCAAGGCCTTCTTCAAAAGCCTGCATGCGGATAGGCGAAAGGAAGATATTTGCAGGATCAGGCAAGATGATGGCACCTGGACCACCTCCAAATCAGAATTGGAATTGCAATGCTCTAGTCATTTCCATCATCTCTTTTCTCCTCAGCCTGATTATTCTATGCAAGTGAACGCAGCTAGGTCTCAATTTCTTATGCATGTTCAGCCTATATTGTCTCGGGAACAGGCTCATGCATTGGAGCAGCCATTTATGCTCAATGAACTAGATGATGCTTTGAGTCATTTATGTAAAGGTAGCTCTCCTGGTTGGGATGGATTGACTATTGAATTTTTCTGTGCATTTTCAATCATGCTTGGGCAGAACAATCTCTTCCCCCTTCTTGGAAACATGGCCTTGTCAAATTGATCCCCAAAAAAAGGTTGTGTGAGACAATGGCTGATTGGCGGCCCATATCTGTTATGCCAGTCATTTACAAACTCATTGCCAAGATGATTGCCCTTAGGGTTCGATTTGTCTTGCAAGCAGGACTTCATCCCAAGCAGTATGGGTTTGTTCCCAGAAGGCAGATTACTGACAATATCTCCAATGTTTTGCTTGCAATTGAGTATGCCAAATATTCTAAACAAGATGTTCTCATTCTGCAAGTGGACATTGCGAAAGCATTTGATACTGTCCATTGGGATTTTATTTCTCAGACTATGCATAAATTGGGATTTGGCCCTCGGCTCGTCCATGTTATTTACTGGTTGTATTCTCATGCCATTGCACAGTGTCTGCTTGGTAGTGGGTTGTCAAGGACATGGACTATGACCCGTTTAGTGAGACAGGGATGCCCTCTTAGTTCTCTACTGTATGCCATTGCTACTCATCCGTTATTGTTGCATATGGACCATCTTGCAGATACAGGACAGCTTTATGGCTTGCAAATTCCAGGGGCACAGCCGTTTCTTGCACAGGCATATGCTGATGATTCATATTTCATGCCCAGGAATTCTCAAAGTGACCTCTTTCATTTGATGCATACTTTGAATGATTTTGGCATAGCTGCTGGACTGCATATCAACTTTCAGAAATCGAATCTTCTAGCATTGAAAGAAGCTGATTGGCATGCACTTATCTGGCCAAGCCACATTATTTCTTCCCATACCATTGTGAGGCATTTAGGGTATCCCATTGGCTGGAATATTACCCCTCAACAACAGCTCAAGTGGGTGCTTCAAAAGATTAACAAGAAGCTGGAATACTGGCACTTGTCAACTTGGCCTCTACATGTTCGACTTCGGATAGTATAATCTATCATTATGGCATATGTGCAATTTTATTTGCCTCTTCTTCACTGGTGTTTTAAGCATTTGGCTTCCTATATGTCCCAGGCTATGGAGATATTTTGGAAAAGCAAATCTCACAAAAAGGCTTTGCGACTACTTCCCATGCAGTCTGTTTGTTCTCCTAAGACTCATGGCGGACTGAATATTCTCAATCATCAGTTTCATATGTTGGCAAGAAAGAGCACTATGATTGCTGATTTCTTTCAGCAAAAACAGCCATGGGCTGTTATGTTACCAGTTATGTGTGGAAACATGAAGTCCCATGCATATGGGCATTGGATTACAGATCACTGGGAAGCAGTCATGACCACATTTCAGGGGAGAATTCCTGGCTGTCCTGTTTCTACTGCTTTTATTCATGATTGGAAGAGAATTCTTTCTTATGCTAAATGGTCAGGTGCTTCCTCCCATCATGGTAACTCTCTTCGTTTGGAAAGTATCCATTGGAGCAAGGTGTTTGAATCGCCTCTTGCTTTATAGGCACCTATTAAAGCATATAATCTTATGAAATTGGGCATAAGATTTGTCGGAGATGTGGTGGATCAACATGGTTATGTGCTTTCATTTCCACAAGCTTGCAGGACATTCCCCTTGGGTCTGCATCATAGGCCCATTTGGAGAATACTTACAACTATGTTGCAGCCATTTGTTCCTGTTCCTCCGCTGTTTGTACAGGACAGATTACTGGACTGGAATCTGAGTTCCTTGTCTCCTGCTACCTGTTCACTTTCAATGCATAATTTGACATCCTTGATGGTCTACAGATTTCTTCTTCCACCGCCATGGATTGATAAGCATGCCAACACTCTTTGGAATTTGGATAGGCCTTTATCTTGGTGGCAATCAAAACTTAGGAAAATTTGGAAAGCTAAATTGCCATTGAAACAGAGGCTTTTATTTTGGAGATGTATAGTGGGAGCTTTTTCCATTGGGGTGAAATTGGAAGCACGTCGTATTGCTTCCTCTTCCTGCCCCCGTTGCTCTCATCACCGTGAGACAGTTCCCCATTTGTTATGGTCTTACCCGCACTCTCGAATATTGATCACTCATGTCTCTCATTTGCTGCGGCTTCGGTTTCCCTCTATCAGATTCGGGAAACTCTTCTAGATGTTTGGATGCTCAGATGTCTCCATTCCTCCTTTTCTTTCAGTGGGCTTGCTTTTGGGTACTATGGACTATTTGGACACAGAGATTGCATTTTAGGATGGGACAACAATTTCCTCGGGCATATGCTTTCTTCAGAATGTCCCTCAAGCAATCTTTATATGATAGTTATGTTGCAAGGGACTTGGATGCTACTAGCCTTGTTGGAAATGTCCCCTTTATTTTTTGGTCGTCAAATGGTGCACATCATGCCTTGGTCTCGCATCATTGCTCTGTATGGGTTGAAGTGGTTGATTTTCCAGATTACATGAGAACAGAGCTTCGTGGCTTAGCGATGACATTGGAACAAGTGATCTGTCTCCCTCGTCCCACAGGTAATAAAAATCGTTTTTGCATCTTATGGGATACTGATAGACCAACCCCTCCTTCTATTGCAGTTGAGATTGAGGGTGTTAATTTGGGAACGAAATATTTCACTCTGAAATGGGGCATTTTTGCTGGAGCTTGTTTCTCTTGTCACAAGTTTGGGCACCTAGCTTTTGAGTGTCACTCTATCCTTCATCCGCCTCCTCCAGCTGCCATTCCTCCGCCATCTAATAAAGGAGGTTAGAAGACATATGTGGAATAGATTGAAGCCAAAGGAGCAAAGCCTTCAGTTCAGACAGGGAGCCAAGCCAATTCAGCTCAAAACAAGGATAAAGGAAAAAGCAAGCTAGTGCAAAATAATTCATCTTCTCACGAGGGTTGGCAGACTGCAAAGAAGACAATGCCTCTCAAACAAAGACCTCTCCAATCTCGTAATTGGGATGCTTCTGCTCCTTCTCCTGGTCAACCATCTACCTCTTCGGACAGCCCCATCTCAAAGGCATGGGTTAATGCAGTCAAGAAGGGTATTCCGCTTTGTGAAGAAGATGATCTAGTCAGGGAATTGGATTCTGAGGGTCAGCAAGACCCTGAGGCAATGGCAGAGGCCTGATGCCTCCCTTTCTTTTTGAGGACTGCTCATTTCTTATACATATGTTCATGCGTGCTTCTCTTAAATGTGTTTCTTATAATATATAGGGCCTCTGCAACCCGAATAAATGGAGGCTCCGTTGGCACTATATAAATAAAACTCATCCAGATGTTGTGTGTCTGCAAGAGCATAATCAGCATTCTTTTGCTGGCCAGCATGGGTTCTTTTCAGGATATGATATATTTTATGCAGGATCTGATCAATTCTCTGGGCTGTGCATTCTAGCCAGACATGATTTGCAGCCCTGGGTAGCATATAATGATCTTTGTGGCCGATGGATGATTATCCAATGTATGATCAATGGAGAGATTTTTGAAATTGGTTCCTTGTATGCCTCTCAAACTTCAGCTTCTAGAGCTCAAATGTGGGACTCCATAAAGCAATATCCTTGGTCCACAAATGCTACACTTTGTGGTGACTTCAATAATTCTCCTCAGTGGTAGGACAATACCACACATAAATCCCATATGTTGCCCTCTGAAATTCAGCAATGGGAACATATGATTTCATCACTTCGTACCGCTGATTTATGGACAGCAACTCACCCTTGAGTTTTGGGATTTACATATCATCATAATGCTTTTGTAGAATATTGGGCCAGGCTTGATAGATGGTATCTTATTCATGCTCAGCAATATGATGATCATACATGTCAAATGTGGACTGACTATTCTCAACAACTATCTGATCACACTCCACTTTGGCTGAACTTTTCATTTGGCATGCCTCTGGATGACATGCAGCTCTCTTCAGTCAGACACTTACAGGTCAATCAATTATATCTTTCTCATGAAAAATTCCAGCAAATGATTCGATTGGCTTGCAGAGTTTATGCAACGTCTTATTTCTGTCAATACCTGCCCTATCATTTTACATAAGCTTAGTCAAGTTAGGCGTTTTATAGATGATTTATTTGTACTAGATGTTCCTAACTTTTAAGACTTTATGTACAAAGACGCTAGAGCTTTTAGAGAAGGAATCTATCCTCGTGACTCTTGTGAACTGAACTGCACTTCAAGAGGGGATTCTTGTGTTTTCTTAGATCTTAGACTTTCTCAATCTACCATAGGATTAGAGGTTGATATATACGATAAACGTGAACAACCTGAATATAGTGGTTTACACATTATAAAAATGCCTCACATTGACTCAAACATTTCTGATTTGGCAAAATATGGAGTCATTTCTTCCCAATTCCATAGATTTTCCCGCCTTTGTACAGCTAAGGAGTCTTTTATCACTCAATGCAGAAATTTGATCACTTTACTATTACACAAGAGGTATAATCCAAGGAAAATAATGAAAAAAGTTCGCACATTCTTAGATATGAAGTCTTTTATCTATGGTGTTTCGGCCTTAGGTTTGTTTATGAACATAAGCTGAAAACAAAAAGCGGGGAGCTGAATAGCCCGTTTTTCTTTTAGTTTCAAAAGAGAGTTTGTTTGAGTATACTTGTGCTTTCTAAGTTAGAAATGTATTTTTGCCTCTTTGCAGAAATGAGACATAGGTGTAAAGGGCCATTTAGCTTTTTATGTTTTAAATAAGAGAGAGAGAGAGAGAGAGCGAGAGAGAGAGAGAGAGAGAGAGAGTTTCTAGTTTTTTGGAAGTTTTTGTTTCTTGACTTGCTTGTTTATTTTTGCTTAAGTCACCTGCTTCGTTTCTTCTTTATTTCTTGTTTTCATTCTCTTTTGTTTATTTGACGTATTTTAGTAAGCACTGGGTTTGCCTAAGAGACTCCGCGGGTCTTTAGAAACCCAGTATAGTTGCTTATGCGTGGGCACTGATGACGACATAAGTGTTGCTTTGCTTGCTAAGTATGTCTTTCTTTTGTTTTTCATAAAAGTTTGTGTTTACCTCTTTTTTCTTCTCTTTCATTTTCTCTTTTATTTTCTTTGTAGATTTTTGATCTTTAGAACAACAAAAATTCTAAATTTGTATGATTGGACTTATTCTAGTCTTACAAAGGTATATATATATATTGAATTGGATGAAGCCCTTAAACATTTGGGTAAACATAAATCCCCTGGTTGGGATGGTTTGACGGTTGAATTTTTTGTAGCCTTCTGGGCTGAATTGAAGGGTCCAATCTTGAAGCTCGTTAATGTAGCGTGGTAGCGTCAGCATCTTCCTTCAGCTTGGAAGCATGGTCTGGTTAAGCTTGTGCCCAAAAAATCCCTATGTGAGACTATGGATGACTGGAGGTCCATCACTTTGATGCTTGTTATATATAAACTTATCGCTAAAATGTTGGCTCATCGGATAAAGGATATCCTTCATGATGGACTTCATCCCAGGCAATATGGTTTTGTTCCAAGAAGGAATATACATGATACTATCTCCAATACCCTCATCGCAATGGAATATGCAAAATATTCAGCTCAAGATGTTTTGGTCATGCAGGTGGATGTGGCAAAGGCATTTGATACGGTACAGTGGGATTATGTCTCTCAAATCATGTCTAAACTTGGTTTTGGGCCAAAGCTAGTTAATGTCATATATTGGCTTTACTCAGATTCCACTGCTCAATGCTTTATAGGGAATTAATTGTCTGAGTCTTGGACTCTGGAACGATGAGTTTGACAGGGATGCCGTCTCAGTGCTTTGCTCTATGCTATTGCTTCACATCCTTTGCTTCTTTATATGGATCATCTGGTTGATACTGGATAGTTAGTGGGGCTTCAGATTCCTGGCTCACGGCCTTTCATTGCATGGATCATCTGGTTGATACTGGATAGTTAGTGGGGCTTTAGATTCCTGGCTCACGGCCTTTCATTGCACAGGCTTATGCAGATGATTCATTCTTCATTCCAAAGAATAGTCCTCTGGAGCTTCGCTTATTGATGGATACCCTTTTTGATTTTGGGTTGGCAGCTGGTCTAAAAATTAATTTTCAGAAATCAAAACTCTTGCCTCTCAAGCATTGCGACTGGCATGCTATCCTTTGGCCCGGCCAGATTATTCATCCGGAAAACATAGTAAGACATTTGGGTTATCCAATTGGCTGGAAAATCAGAAATAAGCAACAAATGTCTTGGGTATTTAACAAAATTCAGGACAAATTAGAATATTGGAAGATCTCCACTTGGCCTTTGCATGTTCGGCTTCGAATTGTCCAGTCCATTGTTTTAGCTTATGTCCAGTTTTACCTTCCTTTATTACATTGGTCATCTCGAGATCTCTCTTCTTTTATGTCTCAAGCCATGGAGATTTTTTGGAAAACTAATCTTCATAAAAAAGCTTTAAGGTTGCTCAAAATGGAATTGCTTTGCTCACCAAGAATGCATGGTGGTTTGAATATTATAAACATCAAATTTCATGTGTTGGCAAGAAAGATCACTATGCTCAAGACTTTTTCTCAGCAAGAGCAGCCTTGGTCTATCATGTTGGCATTTTTGTGTCGCCAGATGCGCACAAATGCTTATGGACATTGGCTAGTTGATCCATCGGAAGTAGTACTTGGCAAGTTTCAAGGTAAAATCCCTGGTTGTCCATTTTCAATTGCCCTGATTCAGAGGATTGGAAGAAAGTGCTCTCTCGCATAAAATGGTCTCCCCATCCTGCTTCTTCTCTAGCATTATCTCTGGCCTGTGAATCAGGATCTGCAGGTAGAAGCGAGGCATAGTAATCTGAAGCAATCTGCATGATGGCATCTGGATGTGTCTGAAGGATTTTGTTTGAGTCAACAAGCTGCGAAACACTCTCTCTACTATGTCTAGGACCGAGAGTAGAGAAGAATTGCTTGTTGACTCTACCTCCGATCTGCGTCCAGAAAGACTCTGGCGTGAAAGGCATACTCTGCTCTCTGATCTAAAAGTGTCTGTTGATGAGCCCTTTCTGCAACATGGCGCTCCTGAATCCAAGCATCTGTAGGTTGTTTGTACTCTTCTCTCTGAAGAGCTGCCAGCTGCTGTCGAATGGCAATCTCTCGCTTGCGAATCTCATCTCTCCTGATACTAGCAACAGAATGATAGAAGCTGCTAATGTCAGTGAGAAAGAGAAAAAGAAAGAAAGAAAGTTTATTAAAGTCTTCGGAAGACCGATGGGTCTATGAGACTGTGAAAATCCTGATACAACGAGCTGTGGTAGTGGAGCTACTAAACGAGCATCCATACCAATGCAAAATGCAAAATGCAAAAAATGCAGAATGGCCATGTCAATGCTCGACTATATATCAATCTCAGCATCATCATCAATATCATCATCATCCCTAGTAACAACAAGATATCAGGATGGATGAGGCAGTGGAGGCATGAAGTCGGCAATAGAGTGTTGTCGGCCACTCAGAGGTGCGGTCCTGGCACGTCTCCTGGTCGTAGCTCTGCGTCTAACCAGGGCTACTGTGACCCTCGTCGGTCGGGTGCTAACTCTAAACAAGGAGGGGATGTCTCCAAGTGTGATCTGTGAAGTCTGTGTGAAGAGACCCGGAACTGCCCAAGAGAGATCCTCATCGAGTGGGGTAGGTGAATCTGTGTGTATCTTGGTGGGTCAATGAAACCCTCCGCTGTGATATGTAAGAAGTGATCTTTGTAGAAGCTAAGCTTCACTGGGAGTTCACTCAGTGCCAGCCAGGTCCGAAAAGTGTGTAGCTGTAGTAGATCCTCACGGATAACTTGGTTGACCTCGTGTGATAAGAGGGGAGAGAACGGAGCATCCATGCTATACTGGAAGGGAGGTAGTCTATCCATGTGGAGCCCCAGTCGCTCTAACCATCTCTCTGTACGTGCATACTAGCACCTCTAATCTCCTCCTGCTGCAAGTGTCATAGAAGAGGATAGAGCTATCCATGGTATCCTGCTACGCCCCGAGGTATAATCCCCATATTCTCTAACTCGGTACAGATATGTGATGACCTGAAATGCAGCATCTAGCTGTAAAAGGGGGTGACCCAAACTCAGCCTGAATGATCTGGTGAGGAACGTATGACTTACCACGAATCATCCGTGATAGCATGAGAACCTGTAGCCGCTCCACACGAGCCCACTCTGGATCCGGCAAGTCTGGCCCCAAACACGGACTGTCGTACATCCCCGTTGGGCGAGCCAAGGAGTCAAAAAGCATCCCCTTGGTGCGTGGATCTTGAAAGTGTGAGCGGAAGCAGTGCCTCTCTAGCCTGGCCAATGAGGCATACCCTCTACTCAAGCGTGCCGGCATCACGGGTCTCATAGTGAAGCTCGGTCCGGAGAAGATAACCCCAAGATAAGTGTATGATAAAATTATCTCAACAGATGACCCTGCAAATGTGAATTGCTCCTGACGCATGATGGCTCAAGATGTATTGAAGATCATGACCTTGGTTTTACCCAGGTTGACCTTCAAATCATGAGACTCACAAAAGGACTGTAGTGCATCTAGGTGTCTCTGAAGCCCGTCTGCTGAGGAAGACAAGAGAGCCACGTCATCTGCATAGAGCAAAATCTGGATCAGCGTGCCCGCAAGAGAGCAACCTACACCCCCTTGTGTCTGCATCACTGTCTCAAGCTCGTCAATGTAGAGGCCAAACAAGGTAGGCGACAAAGGACACCCTTGTTTGACCCCGATGGTACTCATGATCTCGTCTGTCCACCCGGATCCTACTTGAACTCTGCCAGAAACTCTCTCGTAAAGTGCCATGACAGCCCAAATGATCTCCTGGTCATAAGCCAAGTCGTGTAGGCGTCGTATGAGGCGGGCTCTCGGGACCGTGTCAAATGCCTTGCGAGAATCCACAAAGCAACAATAAACCCTCTGCTTCCGTGACCTCGCCTCCTCGATGATACATTTGAGCGTCAGAATGTGGTCCATGGTTCCATGATCACGTCGGAATCCGGCCTGTCCTGCTGCTTTGAGTCCTCGACACTCTGCAAGTCTGCTAACATTAATCTTGGACATGACATGTCCAATCATAATGGTCCTGTGGTTCTCCGGGCTCATGGGATCCCCTGCCTTGTGGATGGGTGAGATAGTGTTAATGGTCCAAGTGCGTGGAAATCCCAAACAAACCGCTTCATTAAAAAGCTTTGCTAAGATCGGGGCTAGGAGGTTAATCCCATATGCAATGAACTCAGTGCATAGTCCCTCATGATCCTTCGCTCGGCCATTATGAAACTTCATTACAGCATCCTTTACCCCTCCCCTCTAGTGAAGAGGGTGCACGATGTGGGACGAGGCATGTGTGAGAGGCTAGGGACTGGCTGATTTGGGATGTCATAAAGTGTGTGTGCATAATCAAACCAGATTTGGGTGTCAGTGTGTGGCGGAGGGGACCGTCCTTCTAGAAATCTCCGCCAAAAGTCCTTAGAGTTGTTACTAAACAAAATGTTCAGTAGCTCCTCCTCGTTTTGACGAACGAAGTCTAGTTTCTTCCTCCGTACCAGTCTCTACGGTATTCACGTAGCGTATCTGGTGCGCTCGGAAGACTGTTTTTGGTTTCGAATCTGAGTTGACGGCGTAAGGCCCTACACTCATCATCCTACCAACTATTACAGGGTACGGTTCCAGGGGGTGGTGGGCGGGTGGAGCGGGTGGTGTGGGAAAAAGCGTGAATGGCAACCTCATGTAGTGAGTGGGTGACAAGGATAGCGTGATCCTCTAAAAGGGGTATGAAGTAAATATAAGCGAGAAGTATGTACAGACGGCTAGAGTAAGAAGGTGAGTGATCCCGATCAAAGCGTATATCGTGGTAGGTGGAGTAAGCACTTAGTGGGGTGGAAGGTGCTGTGCGAAGGGAGGTGGAGATGCGAAAGAAAAGGTATGTATGATCAGCCCCTGGGGGGAGAGGTGCTACAGTGAAGTCAGTAATGCGAGATGTGAAGACAGGGGATCCCATGATGTAATCAACAACATTGGAGCCCCCCCCATGTGGATAATGAGATCATGTATTCTGCCTAGGTCTAATAGGGCTTGCCCAGAGGATGAGAGTGGACCTCGCGTGTCAGCCGAAAGCCGTAGCATACCTGCCTCCTCAAGCTCAACATCTGCCAGTAGAGTGGAATCATCTCTGAAATCAATAAGTGGTAATTGACGGGCCCTTGTCCTCGCGTTGAAGTCCCCCACTAGAAGGACTTCTCCACGGCTAGAAAAGTCAACGATGGATTGATAAAGGGCAGCAAATGGGTCTCCGGGGGGAATTAGCAAATTGTGACAAACAGATCCTGGCTGTCCTTGTGTCGTATCCGGGTCTCCGGGGGGAATTAGCAAATTGCGACAAACAGATCCTGGCTGTCCTTGTGTCGTATCCGGATCCAAAGAAATCTGGAATGTGTATCTCTCTGCTCTACTGAAATGATCCCCTGAAGTGTGGATCTGAAAAGGACTGCAACTCCATCTGAACCTCGAACTCCTCTTGTACCCCTCGTCTCATCTCTGTAGGCAGACTCCCATGTATATCCGCTGACTATTGGGAGAGGGCGCTCTGGACTCTGATGTGTCTCTGTATAGAAGACTATGTCGTGGCGTGTATATGATTCCGAGAAGTTCCCTAGTTCTCACCATAAGGTACCATTACAGTTCCAAATGGTGCAAGACAGGGTTTCGAATATCTGAGTCCCGCTTCCCTATGTAGGGGAGGGGGAAGGTGTCCTACGGGGGCCTGTAAGAAGGCGTCCCTCTCATACCACTGCCCACTTCCCCTCCTTTCGGGCTTGATCCCGTTGTTGCAGCAAAGAGCGCCTCTCCTCAATCTGTAGAGGTGTGAGGTTCTCATCCATAGAGATCGCTTGCTGATCTTGAAGGACTGACCTGCGTCGTAGAGCTGAAAGTCGTGCATGAGTGTCATGAAATCGTATGATCAGGGGTCGCCTGCAGCCACATTTGACGGTGACGACTATCCACCCTGTAGGTGAGAAACCCAAATCTGTAGCACTATCTCTGTGAGGCCCTCCTTTGCATAGAAGGCATTTGGAATCCTGATACTGGTAGAGCAGCCTCTTGCCTGAGTCTCTGAAACCACCAAAAGAACCGGAAAATGATCTGAAGTGGACACCCCAGTGCTGATGCATACTGTCCCACCTCTGTCCAGTGCCCAATCATTCACATAAAATCTATCTATCTGTGCGTGGATAGGCATCCTTACTCTCCTGTTCGACCAAGAAAACAGAAGAGACTGTGGCTGAGTGTGAAAAGCGTCATCATACCAAACATCTCTGCCCACCCGCCATGCCCTCTCTATCCTGTGCTCAGCCACACCTAGGGTAGCGGTCATGAAGGCAGTCGCATCTACCATCGGTGTAGCCTCAGTGCGTCGGATCCCGCGTACTCTGATGTTGAGAGCCTCATTGGCTCTGTGCTGCTGTTCCATGAGGGTAGCTAAAACGGTGACCCTTGCGGGTTCCCGTTTGGCCACGTCAACCTATCTGGAAGTCTTCTCAATAGCAGATTGCATGCTCGCAATCTGTGCCTCGACCAGCGGGGTACTCCCTGGGGCAGTGTGTATGGCTGTGACCTCCTCTCGGAGCTGCATGATATCCTGTCTGAGTCCTTGAATAAGACCCGCCTGCTTGGCCCTAGCCTTCTCCTGTATGATGCGGCTCTGCTCCTGGTTGAAGTGGACCTACTCTCGTGCGAATCGAGCCAGCTCCATCTCACGCTCACGAAAACTATGTATCTTCGTGAGTAGGGTCTCATGGGCCTCTGGTGTGTCAGTCCACCCATGTCCATGCTGAAACTGTGGTGACTGGCATGAAAGAGTGGGAATGAGTCCGAAAACTGGACGATGGCTGAGTGAGGAACGGGGATGACAGTGGAATGGATGAGGCAGTCCCAACGGGGTGTGGGAGGGTGGGCTGACTGAGAGGGAGAGGGGAGAGTGAAGTGTAATGCGGCACAGTGTATGACACCTCCGAAGTAGGGGTCATAAGCACAGTGTATGACACCTCCTTTTAGTAAGTTGACTTATATTTCTTTTTGTTCACTCTAACTTAAATATAACATATCTTTTTGTCCCTATAAGGGTATATATTAAGTATCAATTCGAAACCTATCCGTTTCGTCCGACAACACGAAACGAAACGAAATGAAACCTGTTGAGATGGCAAAACAGACGAAACGTTTCTTGTAACTATGGTGCATAAAGGTTAAGAAAGCCAACCTTACGCCCACCAATCTGCAAAATAACCCACAGTGCTCAGGAGGGGACTGTGACTCCATGTCCAATGACCAATGGGAGCATCGAAGAAGAGATAGAAATGGAAATGCCTCCCCTGATGCCCAAGGCAGGTGACGAAAAAGTATGGCTAGAAAGAAGCTTACCTGACTTGGTACAATCTTTATCATCTAGCTTATGCTCTTGGAGCATAAGGATATCAATGGGGCCACCTGAAACACGTGGATGGGGTTGGTTATGGATCAACTGCCTACGGCGGCGATGAGGTATACCACCGAGGCCCTGAACGTTCCAACTAACGATCCTCATTGACGGGAGGAGGAGGCCGGGTGAAAGACCCTACTTGACGTGGTGGTGGAGAAAATCCTCTCCTGTGAAAGAGACCTCATGTCAAGCGGAGGGAAATCAACTGGTGAAAGAAAACCCACTCTAGCAGAGGGGGAAGCCCTGTCCAACGGAATCCCAATAACCGGCTCCCCGAGGGTAGAAGGTACAAACTCCTCATCTGTCTCAAACTCTGTCAAATGTGCCAGTACTGCAAAAGAGTTCCTATAGGAGGGAACTGCCATAGAGTGCGAAGAATCCTTGCACCTGAGGGAGAAGGAGAAAAACCCCCCTTACCTCTATCAAGAGGTGAAGTGTGACTAACAGAGGGAGGGGGCTGATCAGGAACATTAGTGATAGGACCTGAATAAATGGGTTGCTCCTCTTGATGAGTAGGTGGGGGGACTAGGGCAACCACATGTACGCCTGTAAATGCAGGAATATCACCTGCTTGTAACTGCGAATGGTTCGAGGTGCCTCGTATAGGTGGTGGAGTGTCAGTAACCCTCACAGGTATCCAACGGGGTACTAATCGTACTATGCGCTCTGAAGAAGAGGATCGAGGTCTAGGGGCTGGTCCCGAAGGTCCTAGGCGAGAAGGGGGGGGCTCTAGTAGCATGTGTAGAAGAAGTAGGACGAGGAGGCGGAATAAACCGTTTGGGGCTTTTCTTTTTCCTTGGGCAATCCCTAACGAAGTGCCCAAGGGTCCTGCAAATCCTACACTGATCCTGTCTACCAGCAACCTCGACTCTCTGTCGAAAAAAGGAACCATCTGGTCGCTGAAGCATAATGTGATCATATGTAATATCAGGGTCAGAGACGATGACCTTGACTCGTGGCACCCCATCCGATCTGACAGCCTCTGCCGCTGAAGAGGGCATGCCAGGTAGGAGGGGGATCTTTGTGACCAACCCAAAAGTGGCTCCTATGGACGGTAAGAGTCGATGGTAAACCTGAGGAAGGCCAGGGAATCTGATGAAAAGTGAGGTAACCCTGCTATCTTCCTCTACTAGATCGAAACCCAAAGTGAAGGGTGTCAAAAAGATCCTCTTGGAGCTCAATGCCAAAGGACTAGCCTTGAGTACTGAACCTGCTGATTCTGGAGAATCAAAGACCACTTGGAAGAACCCTCGTCCAAGCAGACGAACATCGGTGAGGTGCCTTGCGAGGTCTCCAAGTAAAGCCGAAAGCATCCAATCCCTAGCTTTGTAAGGACAGCTTTGTAAGGACACTGCGGCTGCCCCGACAGCCACAAGCAGTGAGTCGAGGCACATATACTACAGCTCATAAGGAGATTGAGGCCATAGCAAGAGCAAGGAGTAGTGGACCAGCACACAGCCGGCTATTGTAGAGACTTCCAGATGGGTGGACATTGCGAAACAGGAGCTTGTGAAGGCCATACGATCATGAAGTAGCACCAGAAGCATGTAACATTAGAGTCCAGGGCCTCCCTCATACTTTCACCACTCCCATTAATAATGTGATCAGTTTGTGGCTTCCACCCTGGGAGTCTTGGAGCATAGGATTAAGTGTGCCTAGCCATAAGATTGGACCCCACCCAAGAGCAATGTCTTATAAGGACAATTTGGCTCACCTTGTAGCACAACGCAAGTGTACAGCTCTATGGCATCATCCACATAACTATTTTTAAACCCGAAAAAAATGACTTCCACTAAGTATGAGCAAAACCCCACGAGAGCAAGCGCAAAGGGGAAATACATCATGCAATGCATGAGAAAAAACACTCCTCAGAAAGAGGTGGAAAATGACATCATCGGGGTGCGTGGATCGGGAGGAGTAATAGTACTTTATACATCATCTCTCGTTAGGATGGTCTCCATGGAAAGGCATGACACGCATTCTAGATTCTTGTTGATTTAGATCAGACGTGTATTGATAGAACCTCTTCATCGCGATTGCTACTTCCCCCTGAGACCTCACATTTGCTAGAGACCTACGTGAGGAGGTTGAGACTTCACCATACGTAGCTGTGCACCCGGACATCTTGGATTTCTCAAGTAGCAAAGAAGTTATCCTTGTTTGTAGACCCAACACAGGAATGGCATGCGTTAGGTATCACATTTGGATTTCCACGATGACTCTATCTTATTACCAGATGTTGATCTAGGTGAGGTGGGAATGTCACGAGTTTTTGTAGTGCTTTGATAACATCTTACGGGCATGCGTTCTTGGACATGGACATGATACATGATCTTGCCCTATTTATAATGGTTTCGACGGATGGCCTTCTTCGGCTTTTCACTTATTTTTCACATCCGGAGGGTGGTGGGAGCTCTAGCGTAGTTGACTATCTCATGGGATCCCTTGTCTTCCCCCTTGCACATCACCGACTTCTCGGTCTTGCCACTTCTTTAGTGATCTCTACATGAGGCCCTAGACCCCTTAACAAGCACTCCTTGTTCGACTTGCTGACGGCCTCTCAATGCTGTGCAATAGCTGGTACGATGATGGTGTAAGGCTCTATGCGGTCAACTTGGATTTGAGGCTAAGCATCACCTTCTGAGTAAGACCGATGCAGTATGCAAGTATTGCCATCTAGTCCATCGGAAGATGTAGGATTTTAGTCGCCAGAACAAGGAGTTAATTAACAACTCTTGGGCCTTTTGGTGGAAATTTTCAAGCGACAATCCCCCTCTTTTCTCACGGCGGACACCAATCTATGGCACTCTTATGCTCGCACACTGTACAATGTTTATCACCAGCCATCGGGATTAGGGAGGTAGCTAATGGGGAACCTGCACTTCCCAAATTCTCGTACCCTAGAAATTGAAAGACATGTTTATGTTTTTGTGTGTGTTTTTGTATGTCAGGCTAGGGATTGTTCAATCCGTTCTTATGGCATACATTCAGTTTTATTTGCCCTTGATCATGTTCAACAAAGGGCATCTTGTAGCCTTCATCACTCTGGTTATGGAAGCCTTTTGGTGCTCTAAACATCGCAAAAAAAGCTTACGGTTACTTTCGGTGCAACATTTATGTTCTCCCAAGATGCATGGATGACTTAATATCCTAATTTTCATGTACATATTCTTGCTTATAAAGGCAAAATGATGCTGCAATTTATGCAGGGTTCTCAGCCATGGGCTGCCATGATGCGTCATTTGCTCTCTCAACTTACTACCCCTGCCTTTGGTTATTGGCAGCCCACTCCCTGGGACTTTATTTTAGGTTCGCCAAAATGTTGATCGACTGGAAACATGTTCTATCTCACTTGGAATGGAATGGCAGGGATTCTTTAGAGGGCAATTCTTTACGTTCTGAAAGCATACATTGGTCGAGAGCATTTTCACCTTCATTGGCTTTGCGTGAGTCTCGACGTTCATATTTTCTGAGTATTAAGGGGATCCATTCTGTTGCAGATGTGATTCATGATGATGGGATCCCTCTTTCTTTTCCTCAGCTGCTGCAAAATTCAGTCTTGGCATGTATTACCGTCCTGTTTGGTATCTTATTACTTATATGCTTCAACCTTATATTCCAATACCTCCTTTGGAAATTCAGGATCGGCTTCATGATTGGACACTTCATTTGCTAGGGTTTGCATGTCGTCCCTTGAAGCTGTCTCACATAAAAATTTCTTCTTTGTATAAGGTTCTTCAGCCCTTGCCTTGGGTTTCGCCATAGGCAAACAACCTTTGGCGTATAAATCGTCCCGCAAAATGGTGGCGACGAAGATTGCGCGGGATTTGAAAATCTAAAATTCCTCTTCGACCGTAGGTTTTTCTCTGGAGAATATTGCTAGGAGTTCTTCCATCTGGACAGTTTTTGTCATGCAGACATTTTTCTCCGCCTGTTTGTCACAGATGCTTGGCTCCACAAGAGTCAGTGCCTCATCTTCTTTGGCGTTGCTCTCATACTCGTGACTTTTTGGGATTGCCCCGCCAGCGTTTACAAACCGGATTTCCCAGTGCAGCTTTTGGAAAATCTTTGTGGTTATTTGGCACCCACATCGGCAGGGTTTTGATTTGTTTTTTGTATGGGTTGGGTATTGGGCACTATGGACTCTCTGGAAAGATAGAAATCATAGAGTCTTTGGTGATCCCTTTTCCCCCCAATACTCCTTCTTCAGGCACTCTTTGTAGCAATCTTTTTTTGATTGCTTGCAAACATGGACTTTTGATCATGATGTATATTTGTCATATCTTGAAATCTTCTCTTGATGTACTTGAACACATCCTGTTTTGGGATTGTGACTCTGTAATATAAAAAGTAACTATTTTCACAAAAAAAAAAAGGAAGTGTGTGTGTGTGTGTGAGAAAATCGGCATCAGGGAGCTAGCTAAGGGGGAACTTGCACTTTCCAAAGTCATGATGAAGGACTTCAGCTTGTCAATGTATAGGCCAAACAAGGTCGGTGATAGTGGAAAACATTGGTTGACCCGGTTGTTTAAAAGCTTCTTTTGATTTTGATTGGATTAGAAGTATTCTCTGCTGTGCTCAACCAGAAAGGCATGCAACCCACAAAAAATAATGGATTAAACAATGTATACCTGTTGTAACAAAACACAAACTTTATGATGCAAGTAGGCTGTAAATGAGAAGCTGTCAAGTATGAGATGAGCCCTACGGAGATTTTTTGTTTGGAAAGAGATCACTTGTAAAATTGATGGGTTTAGTTCAGAAGTTCTATGACAGGAACTAGAGTGCTCCTAAGATAATAAAGGGTCCCAGTTCTAATAGTGGAGAAGTGCTTTAGTAAGAGAGACACTATGACTAGTTGCATGAAATCAAACTTTTAGTTCAAGCGTATTGGTTCTCTGAGATAACGCGGCCAAGTTCTGTTCATCTTGTTTGGAAGAGAATTGTTCAGTATATCGCTAGAATGTGTCTGTAAAATTATAGATGCTATATGGAGGTAGTTCTAGTGCTTTTCATCTGTTTGAATGCTGTTAAAGTTCATCATACATTCCAGGGCTGGTCTTCCTACCTCATTGAGAGGATGTTTAACAATCCCATAGATCTTGCAACTGTTTTATTTTAAAACGTACGTTGTCTTTAGAAAACCTCTCAATTTGTCGTTTTTCCTCTCCTCAGGAACTGATGACTAAAAGTGAAGCTCCATTGCATATTAAGTACCTACAAACCATGGTAGAATGCCTTGGGCTTCTTGGAAAGGTGGCAGCAGCTGGGGCAATAATAAGGTATTATTTAATCCGATTGTTTTCTATGGTTGTTATGACTTGTGCTGTTCTTTGTCGCTTGAAATGTTTTGATTGCCTTTCTCCCAATCTTTCCTACTATGGTCGCTCCCCCATTTGCCCCTTCAACCTTGTTTGTCCGTGTGGTTGATTTGGAATTATGCACACTTATGCTCGGAATTGAAAGCTAGGTGCAAAAGCTTCTGTGTAGCTGTAATGAAATCAATTGTTTGCATGAGATTAGATCTCATGGTTTGTAAAGATTCAAATACATTTGGAGGATAAATTTTGCTGCTTGCTTTAGTTTATTCAACATTCATGTTAGAGGGGATTTTGTTTGTCAGGAGACACTGAGCACGGACATTTGAAGTGTATGCCTGCATTGTGAGAACAATAGCTCTGATTTGATTAGTTCCATTCAGCTGGGGTGTGTGATGGGAAACATCAAATTGAGTTTTCCTTCACCAGTTGGTCACTGGTGCAAGCTGTCATTATACTTATTGTCATGTCCTTCATGTGCCCAAAACCTGAGAGACTTTCTCTAACATTTTTATGACAAGAATGACATGGTGGTAATTGCATCAGATTAATGTGCTAGGTTTTGGCTTTAGTCTGCTGGTGCACCGATGTAGAGTCTTTGATATTCAGCAGGTGGGTCTGCACATGAACTCACCCATATCAAAAAAAAAATATATTTTTACATGTGACATTTACCAGGGTCCAGCATCCAAAGTGCTGGGAACATAGGTAGTGATGCCAAACCATGTACATGTATGATGTGTATGACAGAGTCCTTGTTTGCAGCTTGCGAGTGGTGAACTTAAGACTAGGGGTGTTATTAACTGCCAAGCATAATGCTTTAATGCTTATGCTTGGGCACTGATGACGACATAAGTGTTGCTTTGCTTGTTAAGTATGTCTTTCTTTTTGTTACCTCTTTTTTCTTCTCTTTCGTTTTCTTTCTTTTATTTTCTGTGTAGTTTTTTGGACTTTAGAACAAAAAATCTAAATTTGTATAATTGGATATATTCTAGTCTTACAAAGGTATATATATGTTCTTGAGTCATTATTCTTTTGGGCTGTAGCTGGCTGAATATCTGATCACAGTTGACTTTAATTTTGACAGTCAGAAATTGAGACCTACAATCCATGAACTGATGACAGCAGAGATCAAAGCTCGTGCTGCAGCAATCGAGGCCTCTAGGCCTCGGCTTGATCAGGTGTCAAAGACAGTCTCTGCTGGCTCAAAATTAAGCAGGACTGTTGATGGAGTAGGAGCACTTTCGAAACAAAAATATTCACAGAATGGTCATTGGTTGAGAAGGAGTCTGACAATGGGGACTCCTGTGGCAACAGGCCATGTGGCTGCTTCCATGGGTCCTCTGGGCATGGGGCAAACAGCTGCCCAAGAGCTTTTAGAGTGTATATTGGGACTGGTGACTCAAGTTTTAGGTGAGGGTCTGTGGAATTGCTTTACCATTTTGTCCCTAACTTTTAGGAGTGACACTTATACTAGCCTTGGGTGCCTCCTTATGATCCTACTGTTGTTGCAGTTAACACTAATTTAGCTAGGCATTTTGTTACTGAATTCTTGGATCATCACTTAAATTGTTTCATGCAACATGTGCAGAAAATCATGTCATTGTAGGTGAGATGATGGAAGCTAAGTCTGCAAGTCAAGATGATGCAAGTTCTCCTAGGAGAGGGAATGGAGACCTGAGCTGGAATGCTGATACCGACATAGCGCGCTCAACCGGAGGATATAGCTTGTCATTTTCTTTGACTGTTATACAGGTTGGAATTGGGGAGGAATAAAAGTGTTGAACTAATGCTCAATAGACTTTTGAAAAAGAACGCTGCATTGAAAAAGAACGTGTGTCAAAGATCCTGTCAGGTAGTAAATAATATGAAACATTAGTGTCTGCCTCTTTCTGTCTTAAGTGTCTGTTTACTTCAGATTTTGTGTCCCTTTCAAAAGGACGTAAAGGAGAAATGTATTGATGTTTTCTAGAAAGCCACTATATATGCAACTCTGGCATTTACATTTGCTACAACAGGCAGTCTTTGCCAACGTCTGCTAGTCATGCTGGCATATTATTTTGTCTTTCTTGCAGAGTGAATGCCAACAGCTCATATGTGACATTCTTCGAGCCACTCCAGATGCTGCCACTGCAGATGCTGCAGTACAAACTGCAAGGCTCGCAAGCAAGTTACCTGGTAAAGGTTCCAGGTAATTATCAGAAGAATGTTAGTGATTTGGTATGATTATAGCATTGTTTCTGGCAGAAATTGTCTGAGCTGCTAATCTGATGTGGTATCTGTGTTTGAAGTTCTTCAACCTGCTTCTGGTCTCTTTATTTATGTTGGAAGGCTTCATGAATATCCTTCTTGATGGAACATGAGAACGAATCGCCATTAGAAACATAGGGTAAAAGGATGTGCTTTGATGCTTGAAATTCTGAGTTTGTGGTATGTTATCAAAGGATGAAAATAAGACTCTATGTTGTGTTTGTGTGCATTATTTTAGTAATCTAACTTGCTGTGGTTTCCTTGAAACGTTGAAAGACTTCTTAATGAAAGTAAAGACAAGTTCTGATTGCAACCTAAATTGTTTGTGAATTTTGCTATCCCATATCCTTAACTAAATGATTTTAATAACAAGGGCAAGGTAGCATCATTTTTTTGTTCACTTGACTTTCCTTTTCTCCAAAGGAGAAGGAAGAAAGAAAGAAAGTTTATTAAAGTCTTCGGAAGACCAATGGGTCTATGAGACTGTGAGAAACCTGATACAAGCCAGCTGAAAGGGTGGAGCTACTAAACGAGAATCCACACCCATACAAAAAGTAAAAATGCTAAATAGTCATATCAAAATAATAGTCATCTACAACATCACTATCATCAACATCATCATCAGAGCAACTATCATCATAATACAAAGTGAAATATGCTTCAAGGTCATTGTGGTCCCTCCTCATAGCATGAAATCAGAGATAGAGTGCTGCCAGCCGCCTGTGGATGCAATCTTGTGCTGTCTCCTGGTCACAGCTCTACGTTTAACAAGGGCGACAATCACCCCTGTCAGTAGCGCCCCACTCTGAACATGGAGGAAAAGTCCCCAAGCGTAATCTGTGCATCAACCCTCTGCCTGATCTGCCATGTCACTAGCTCTGGGTCCCAATCATGTCTAGGGTCTGTTAGGGGGGAGCCTGTGCTGTCCAGCTGGAAGAACCCTACGGCTCAAGAAGCGTGGTCTGTACAGGCTGTCGTGGGGCTTCTATTTATGTGCCATTTTTATCTGATGCTTTCATTTGAGGACACGCAATGTGTAGGGTCTGGCAGGCTTGCCGCAATGAGAAAATAAGCCACATATGAGGCATTGTCCTTGGAGTAATGCCTTCTCCATGTAAGGCAAGACTTATTCTTCTATTCTCTGAAAGCTCATCTGAAATTTGTACCGAAACCTGATGCAAGAGTATTCAGACTGTTATCTGTGGTCTCTTGCACAATGCCAAATCAATATGGGGAGAGATATGTAGCTTGCTTTCTATGTTGTGACCTCCTTGATTACTCTTTGATATTAAAGAAGGGAAATTTAAAAAGTATTGTACGATTTGAAGAGTGGGAAAAAAAGGGTGTAATTTGTGGGAAAGGGTAGGCGAAAAAATGAATACAGGTCATACGCATTGCTTATAGGATAGCCTGCATTGAGAGTGCTTCTTTCAAATATGATGATATAACTCTGGATTGATGGTTGGAAAGCCTGTTAGAGAGCTGTCATTTGGTATACATATTGTATTTTCCCATACACGCATGTCACTAGGAGATGCATTCAAGATTATGGGTTTTGGTCCACCAGCCATCATATAAACACCCTCTGTAACTCCTCATTCTAACATTTATAACTTTGGGGATTAGTATATTTCTTCAATTTGAAATTACGCTACAATTTTAAGGCTTCATGTGATCCTAATTGGCATCAGGGTCACGTTCTCACACTTGTGAAACTTAGTTTTATTTTCTTTTTTTCCCATAAAAAGAACCACTTATACTATGGTTGCAGAATATCTTTTTAGTGATGAGCAATCCACACGGGATCTAACAAAAGGCAGAGCCCAGTTGTTTGCGGCCTGCTTCTCAGGACACTACGTAAGGACCTAGGGTAACCTGCAACAGGGTCTACCAGCTAGCGTGGTGGAGTACACGATAAATAGTTTTCCTCATCTGTGAGAATACACTACGATGCCTAGTTGGGCTCTCCACTTTCAATAAGAACAAGAACAGAGAATTGCAGTCTTGTGAGGTAACTGCAGGCTTTTATTGGACTATACATCTAGCAACTCTTTGATCTGTGAGAAGACACCCGTGATGCCTAGTTTGGCTCTTCTGTAGCAGTAAAAGCAAAAACGCAGAATTTCAACAAGCAGTTATGTGTGTGAGGAAGGACTAAGCCCTAGTCCCCTGAAGCACACATTGTGAAAAGAGTTGTAGCAAATGAAGCAAAATTCAGCATGGTGATTTTATAGAAGCAACACTTATATATTAATATAAAATCTCGGCAAAAGTTTATTGCACAAGTTTTTTTAGTCTCACAATATTGATAGAACATAGTACGCTTTTATGTCTTTTTTCATTTGAAATCTGAAATAAAAGATGTAAATCCTCGTGAAATTTCAAAATTTTTTGGCACAAAAGTTTCACATCCTAGCGAATGTTTTCATTAGGACATACAAACTTTTGATGCCAATATAAAATTCCCGGTTATCAATGAAACCAGCATGAAAAAATCATCAATGAAGTTGAGTTGTTTCTTGGTCGTAAACTGTGAAAGACAGCCCAGTATTGAAAGAGATTTGGGTGAAGCTGTGATTGCAGACTCTGTAAACTGCAAAACAATTGCATTAAAAGGCTAAAAATTCGCAAAGCTACAAAAACAACAGCATGTGTCGTAAACAAAAGTCCAATGAGGCTGTGAAAATCACGATTTCAGGAGGGATGGAGTGACAGAAACACACATGAAGTGTTCGGGTGCTTTACATATGCTCATGTGCCAAAAGATCAAAGAAAAAACTTGATGGAAAAGCTCTAAAGTGTATTTTGATGGGTTATAGTGTCCAAACCAAGGCTTCAAAAGAAGATAGTGATAAGCAAAATTATAATTTTTGCAGAGAATGGAACACATTCGATCGAGGAGTAATGGAGTGACAAAAACACACATGAAGTGTTTGGGTGTTTTACATATGCTCATGTGCCAAAAGATCAAAGAAAAAACTTGATGGCAAAGGTCTCAAGTGTATTTTCATGGGTTATGGTGTCAAACCAAGGCTTCAAAAGAAGATAGTGATAAGCAAAGTTATAATTTTTGCAGAGAATGGAACACATTCGATGGAGGACTAATGAGATTCTCTTTGATATTTATTTAGGCGTTTGGAATGCAGCTACTTTGGATGCTCAAAACAGTCAGCTATTAATGATGATGATGATGATAGGTTTTGAAAATATGCAGAGTGGTATTTCAGATTAGGTGGAATTGATTTCATGGGATGAAGAAAGTGATGGGCAGCAATTGAAAAGACACCTAAAAAGCCAGGTCAGCTCCCTAGATAGGATTTGAACAACCTGGAGGAAATCAAATAGGAGGAAATGCCTAGGAACAGCCATACAAGAGTCACCAGCTAAGTAAGAAAGGGGGTTAATTTCAACAAACCCATCATGTGCAACATATTGGAAGGAAACAAGCCAAGAATCTTGGATAGAATAGAAGAAGGGGGGGGGAGGGGGAGGGGAGGATAAGAGTAGTGGTTGGGTGCTATGCAGTCCTAGTATCATTCCATTAATTATGAAGCATACAAATGGGATTTGCCAGACTGCTGGCCTCAGACCAAGAATTTTGCAAATGTGTCCACAGGAATCAAAGACATGGACTGCAGCATAGAAAAATAGAAGGCAAAGCTGGTTGCTTGAGGCTACTCATAGGAAGTAGGCATTGACATTTGGCAGAGCTACATCATTGTTGGAGTTGTGATTGCATTGGTAGCCTAGCATGGGTGGATGCCTCATCAAATGGATGTGAACTAGCCTTCTTGAAGGGTGATCTCAATAGGTTTTGTAAGAAATGTAGATCAAAGCAAGCAGCTGATCATTTCAATGTATGGGCTTTATTATGTCTTGGGTAGTCTTTGTACGCATACAATGCGGTATCATATGGCATCGTACAGTTGCACCATTCTTTAGGTTTGTATGCTTGGTGCCATTCCTCACTTTTGACTGCTGGCCTCAGACCAAGAATTTTGCAAATGTGTCCACAGGAATCAAAGACATGGACTGCAGCATAGAAAAATAGAAGGCAAAGCTGGTTGCTTGAGGCTACTCATAGGAAGTAGGCATTGACATTCGGCAGAGCTACATCATTGTTGGAGTTGTGATTGCATTGGTAGCCTCGCATGGGTGGATGCCTCATCAAATGGATGTGAACTAGCCTTCTTGAAGGGTGATCTCAATAGGTTTTGTAAGAAATGTAGATCAAAGCAAGCAGCTGATCATTTCAATGTATGGGCTTTATTATGTCTTGGGTAGTCTTTGTACGCATACAATGCGGTATCATATGGCATCGTACAGTTGCACCATTCTTTAGGTTTGTATGCTTGGTGCCATTCCTCACTTTTGCTGCTAGTCTGGCTTCCGCCTCTATGCCTCTCCTCTCCCTTGGCTCTCATGCTCCTGTCCTCTCCTGTCCCAAGGCTCTCCACTCCCAAAGTACTCCACTCCCTTCTGGTGCCTTCACTCCGAAGGATGTCGGGGATTGGGTCTCCCCATCCTCCACTCAGCCCCCTTGCTTCAGCCAAAGTCTTCCCCTTCTTTCTGCCCTCTTTCAGCTAAGCCCCATTCCACACATTGCACAATAGTTTGTGGAGCGTGAGGGATTCTGGGCTATGGGGCAGGCAGGCTTTCGGGCATATCAGGACCGCATTTTCACCCCGAGAGCTCTCATTGAGGAGGCTTGACCACGCAATCAACATTTGATAGAGTGCCATGAGCTAAACTATTTCGACGACTACTGGATCTAGGATATAGTCAGGACATCATTTGGGCAGTCCAAACACTAAATGCGCGGATATTAGGTAGAGTAAGGACTTCGACTTGGTTGTTAGAGATCATGAGCACTATTGGGGTCAACCAAGGTTGTCCTTTGTCAGGAACCTTGTTTGGCCTATACATTGACAAACTCAAGTTCTTCATCACGACATTCGGAGGAGCAAGTTCACCCTTAGTGGTTTCCTGATCGCGATTCTAATATTTCAGATGACGTGGTTCTACTCTCTTCATCAATCGAGGGTCTCCAACAGCATAAGTCTTTTTCTGAGACATATAATTTGAAGGTCAACTTGGGTAAACCAAGGTTATGAGCTTGAACGCATCCCGGGCAGCTGCACATCGAGTGGAGTTTACCTTTGATGGGGCAGGAGGGAAGATTGTTGCATGCTATATACACCTAGGGATTCTCTTCTCGGGCCTGATATTTGTTAGAAACACCTAGACCCTTGGCTAGTTTCTCCACATAGCAGAAAGAGAAAATGGATAAGGTGTGTGCAACGGAAGAATCTTTAAGAGGGAAGAAGGGAGTGCTTTAATTCAAACTTCAACTTTTAGTGTCTACAAGAGAGGACTGACCAGCACCAATTTCATCAATAGACAACAATAGAACATTCCAAAATGTCTTAGAATATATTGCACAAAATGTGAGCCAAACACTTTTAGAAAAATCTTTACTAGAGATCCCGAGATATGCAGCCACCCCTTGCCCTGGATGGGCTATGGTGAGCATAAACATTGGTCGTACTTCTATCCTTGCACTACTTAGGTTTCGTGCTCCTCAATGAGGTTTAGTGACCATCCATAGTGTGAGCTCCTTAGACGGCACGCTCTTTGCAGACGTGCTCTCCTATTGGCTGCAAATATGCAGCAGGATCTGCCCCAGTGCGAATATGCACCAGGATCTGCCCCAAAAAGTGAGGGCTGCTTCCACCCTTTATCCTGTGCTCATAAAGCACACCATCACTTTGTCACCAAATACTATAGGTTTTGGTGTGAAAAAAATGCAAGTGCAAGCATTCTGTGTTATGGAGACGTCTATAAGTACATATGTGTTGCGCCACACACTTAAATAGGATGAAAAAAGGGGATTAAGAGTTGCGTCGTAGGAGGATGCATACGAGATCTTATATGAGTATGCAAATTAGTTTAATAATGATTTCCCCTTGTTTATTGGTGCTCCTCATGATCATGATGATGTCTAGGAGATAGAGATTATTGCCATTGACACTCTAGAGGGTAGTATCTTTGCTACTTCTCATCATATTGATATGGAAGAGAGGCCACAAAATGTTGCGGGTGCGTAACACAAAACACAAAGGACTTCGTCTTGGACAATCTTGAGCTGGTAGAAAGAGAGAGAGAGAGAGAGAGAGAGAGAGAGAGAGAGAGAGAGCGCATAGCGGAGTTTGAGGTTGGTAAGAATTATGGATTATGATCTCGCATTCAATGTTTTGCACACATGTTAATGGAATAAATTGATCAAGGTAGTTGCAGAGGTGGGATCAATAAGAGATTGTACTGAATTGCAATATAAGAAGATGCACACAACAATGCTTGATAAACAGATGGAAAGAATCAAGGTTGCACTTCAGCCTTTCAGGGAATGCAGCATACTTTGTAATGCATGGAGTGGTGTTAAGAAGCTGAGCATTATTACTATCCTTGCCTCCTCGTGTTTAGACATACGCTTCTTGTCAGAGATGACATAGAAGTTAGTCTATAAACACATTGTGCAACCATCATAGAAGTGGGCCCAGGAACGTGGTCCATAAATTTTCAGATAATGCTTCCAATTGCAAGCGGATGGTAGAGATTTTAGATAAGGAGTTTCCTTCCATAGTATGGACCCCTTGTACTTCATATGGCCTTGACTTATCGATTGAGGACATAGGAAAAGCTTGATTGGGTGCACACTACCATAGGGAGGCTAGTAATATTGTGGTATTCTGTAGGAGAAAGCCCAAGGCATTTGGACCCAGTGGTATTTCACCAGCGGATACATTGGGAACAGCTGTAGGGACACATCTGCTCTTCATGTGCAGTTGTCTCTCCTTGAGACCTCATTGTTGCAGCATATATAAGCCATTGTGACTACTTTGAGGCCACTATTTGTGATGCTGCGTGTGACAGACATGGAGAAATGCACCCTGGTCTTTTATGCCACTTGATGCAAAGGGTAGGCACAGAGCTGGACAAATGTACCTACCTTTCTATATCTAGGTGATTATATGCTCGTTTGGGAGGGACTAAAAAGAAATCGTTTAGACTTCACATGCAGTTGTAGCTTGAATGAAGAGAGTTTTTTGGACTACTTTTGGATTAGCCTTCTTTTTTAGTGCTAGCCTTTGTCATGGCTAAGTCTTTTCTTCACCTCCGGAGTGCGACAGAAAATCAGTACGAAGACTTTGTATAAATGGATGCTCAAGTATGTGTGGGTGTGTGCATTTGTATGTGTGAGAGCATATTTTTGTACTATGTTCTACAACCTTTGTTGGGCGATGATGACGTCCGTGGGGATGTCATAGTAGCTAGTCCCTGCTATGCGTGATGGAGTTTATGGTTTTCAATCTTATGAGTGACTATCGTGAGATTGAAACTGCACTATGTTGTGTTTTTTGAGGATGAGTTTGGGAATGTTCGTGGATTCATCTAGGTTTATGTATTAGTGATGTAGTTTGAAAGTCTTAAGGCTTAATTGAAAACTTAAAGCTTATATGTTATAACTTATACGTAATGAAATGCTTGTGTACTATGTAGGATGGCTGAGATCAAGGCTATTATGCAAGGAAGCTCAGTGTTTATCAGTTGTCTAGTCCATGGCACGGCTGCTCTTTTCCATTAACTTCATAAATCTCTTATTCTATTGATGGATAGCTAGCTTCAGTGTCATCAAAAAACGCGTTTCGGGGCACCGAAACGCGAAGAAACGTTTCTAGACGAAACGTTTCTAGACGAAACGTTTCTTAGAAACGTCCGAAACAGGCAGTTAGGGCGAAACGTCTGGCTGTCAAAAAATCCGCCGCGACAGGTTTCTTTCTGAATTTGGCCGTCGTTTTCATTTTTTTGCTCCTCTCCCGCGCCGCTCCATTGCTTGCCTTGCTCCTAGTGCCTACCATCTACTCTACCCTCTACTCTACCTTCTACTCTACCCTCTACTCTCCTCTACTCTGTACTCTCTACTCTACCCTACTCTACTCTATCCTCTACTCTAGTCTCTACGGTCTATCCTCTACTTTCCTCTACGGTCTACCCTCTACCCTCTACTCGACCCTACCCTCTACTCTACTCTACTCTACTCTACCCTCTACTCTACCCTCTACTCTCCTCTAGCCTCTACTCTCCACTCTACCCTCTACTCTAGAGTCTAGATTCTACCCTCTACGGTCTACCCTCTACAATCTACTCTACTCTACTCTCTACTCCCATACCATGGCCTCAAGACGTGCTGGTGGACCGAGTGAAAGCACAAAACGGGATGTATGGCAGGATACCGTTTTTATAAAGAGATATGGCACATCTGGCACGAGGAGGTCAGTATGCAAGTTTTGTGGTGATACTTTGATGGGATCTGCCCCTCGAGTTCGAGCACATTTTTTATGGATCGGAGGCCAGGGTAAGAGTGCTTGCCATGCCATTCTAGAGGGGATCTTCTTGGCATATGGAAATACCTCATTCAAATTTGCTGAGATTCGATCCCTCCTCCATCCCATGATCACAGATCAAGTTCTTCAAGCTAATGTGTTGGTTGAGCAGCAGAAGTTGGGCATAGAGGCAACCGTCACTCTCACATCATCCCAGTCAGATACTGGGAATGTGGAGTGTTCTTACTCACAGTAGGAGGGGCATGGGTATACTCCATCTACATTGACATCACAAGTTCATGGGAGTGCCTCTACTCAGCCTCTCTACATGGCACCACTCCATCGGCATCCGTATCAGTTGGGCTGTCCACTATGCCATTAACTCCTCCACGGCCTCCTGTCAAGAGGCCGCGTGGTCCAGCAGCTATCACTCCGAGAGTTACTCCTATACAGGCTTCTTGGGCAGAATGTCTGAAGCAAGAGGCTGCAATTGCAGAGGAGTAGTTTTTCTACGCTTGCAATATTCCCTTCAATGTTACAAGGACTCCTGCCTACAAGAAGTTTTATCATGCACTTGTAGTTGCTGGTAGAGCATGAGCATCATCCCTTACACCTGCTAGTTCTGAGACTCTGTGCACCACACGTTTGAAGAAGCAGGTGGGATTAATCAAGAAAGACATGGAGGGATTCAAGGAAGCTTGGAGTCGGTATGGATGCACCATAGTCTCCGATGGATGGAGTGACACAAAGAGGAGACACATGATTAATATCTTGGTCACTAGTTGTGTGGGAAGCATATTCTTGAGGGTGGTTGATGTCTCACATGCCGGCCTTCACATCACCGGAGAGTGGATTTGGGGTCATATTGAGGCAGCCATCAAGGAGGTTGGTGAGGACAATGTGGTGCAAGTCATCACCGATAATGGCTCCAACTGCAAGAGAATGGGAAGTCTTCTTGAGGAGAAGTATCCCAAGATAGTATGGACACCTTGTGCCTCACACTCTCTTGATTTGATGATGGAGGATATTGGAAAGCTGCCTTGGGTGTCTAGTGTCGTGAGAATTGACTTCTTTATGCTTTGTAAACTATGTCAGGTTGAGCGTGGAGCAGCTCAATAGGTTGGTATATGTCAATGCCAACCTACGTCTACTTGAGAAGTACATGTCTGCAGATGGTACCGATAGCATCGAGTGGAAGCCCAAGCAAGTCAATCCTGACAAGATCAAGCTAAAACCTGCGACATGTCCATCATCCAACACAGTCGAGAGAATGATGATGCTTACGAGTTCCAACGGCAGGATATGCTTCGATTCCGACGTCAGACACGTTCGATGGCTTGAGCTCGTGCACCACGAGTACGTGCTGCTACTGTTGCAGAGGATATAGCGACAGCCCAGATTCGTGGTTATCAATGTCGAGCACGAGCCTCACGAGGGGGATCACAGGTATGTGTTCTTGCATCATCATCCCGAGGACGTCGAGGCAGAGATGAGCCAGAGGAGGAGGTGGCATTGGTAGACAGTACGGACTCAGAGGACTCAGATCAGTTGCGAGCCCCTACTTGGTTCGAGGGTGGCACTTCCTCTTCCTCCACAGAGGATGTAGATCCATCTGCTGATTCCAGTGCTGATGATGACAGTGATGAGGCAGCAGATCTTGGAGAGGGCAGCGGTCCCTAGCTCTAGAGAGTCGAGTCGAGACTAGACTCTAGAGTGTATTGTGTACACTGCAGTTGTTAGCAGCTGGCTTGTAGGCGACGGGATTTGATTATGTATACAGTTTATACCATACAGTTACCAGTATATCATTATGGCATGATACATGTATGATGTAAACAGTAACACATAATACATTTTGTTATATTTTGAATATTGAATCTTGAATCTTGAATCTTGAAATTTGATTCTGAAATTTGAATTATAAAGTTCAAAGTTTATTGTTTGAACTATGGGCCATGGCATATGCTAGCAGCCATATGCACTTGCAACTAATTAGTTAATAGTAATTTGTAAACTGGAAGATCTATGTCTTTGTAAACCTCAATCTATAGGCTGCGCGACGCATCTTTTTACTCTTTCAACTGTGTAATATGTATGCATTGTGTGCACAATATGGATATCTGAGAGCTCTTTTGAGAGAGAGAGAGAGAGAGAGAGAGAGAGAGAGAGAGAATCTGAAGACAATTATTTATGAAGTATATATAACTTCTATAAAATATAGTATTTTTAGGCGTTTCTAGACGAAACGCCTGTAAAAATCTAGAAACGTTTCTTGTGACACTGGCCAGCTTGCAGAATGAAATATAGATGAAGAGCTTCTCACTTATATTAATGGGCGTGGACCAGCCTTCTCCAGCCACTTTAAAGAATCATAAGCGATTTAACAACTTACCATTCTGAAATACTGCATGATTTATATATCTTCAAAACCAAAGTGAATGGCAAATAGCTTTTCTTGACAGTGATTGATTTGAGTATTACAACTAATCAACCAATTGATAGTCATAATGAATTGTTTCACCTTTCAGAGAAATGGTTTGTTTAGATAGCAGAGAGCATTTTAAATATTATTTTTAATGATTGAGCAGAGGGGGCAATTTACAAAAGGTCTTGTTTGAACACCCCCTTGTATCTGCTGAGATGCTCTCAGCTGCCATGAGTCACATCTTTGAAGTTTGTTGCCCAAACTGTGTTATGTGTGTGGACATAGAAGCCCGTAGCTTGAAACATCTTGCTTTTGATGATCGAGGGTCTTCATGCATATGAAAAAAGGTTTGCAGCTTCACAAATCCAATAAATCTTTTATGTCCTTTTTAAAGCTCAGCTGAAATGTGAACTTGATATAGTAGTCACTATGTCACATGCAGCATCACAGTTCTTTGTCTTTTACAAATAATTGTTCATGGTTCTCACTTTCATAATACATGAAAGTTTAGAAAGAAATATGTGGTTCTGTGGTCTGAAATGTGTTTTCTGGTCTAATATCTGGTGTGTCTTGATTGCAGCAGCAATGGAGCTCTAGAAGAGGGATTGTCTTTTGCTTTTCGTTTCACAGACACAGTCTTCTCTGCTACTGGTACTTCTTTAGCTGTTACTTCTTTGCATTTTCTCTGTTATTGATATGAAGAATAGACCACCACAATGCCAAGCATTCTACTATGCTCATTCAGAGCCGTGCTTTGTTTGAGCTTATGTCCGCCGCAGAAGAATTTTACCAAATTTAAATGCAACAATTAATGCAGGTTGACTATCATGTCTTATCCAAATGCTTTTGATGTTATTTATAAATGATATAGTTGTGAGCCCTCGGATTGCCAGGGCAGTGTGCTGCTGCTGTCCTTCAGGTTGTTTTCTCATAATAACTCTTTTGGCTCTGATATTGTAGGCTAGGGCAAGCAATGGAAGCTCAAAAATGAAGGAGAGAGGACAAAAAACGAGACGCTGTAATGAATTGCTACAAAACTAGAGAGTGGAGGCTCAAGAGAGAGCCAATATAACAAAACCCTAGGGCTAAGTTGAAGGAAATGGAGAGAGTGAGAGCTAGAGAGAGTGAGAGAGTCGAAAGCTAGGAAGCTGTAGTTGCAAAATAGAGTGTAAAGAGTACAACAAAAAGTGAGTAGGATAAGGTTTTGTCATAGTGACAAAACCTTAGTAGTCACTAACCATAGTTAGTGAACTAACTGCAGTTAGGGGGAAAAACCTCTAAATTGAGGGAAAAGTGCCCCTAACTAACTTATTATATTACATTGGTCACTGCTGAATTATATCTATAATTCCAACACCCCCGTGCAGTGCCAATGTCATGTACAAGGCTGATCAATCACCAAACGGATATAAGTTCAGGGCACTGCGAAATGCCTCAAACTTCTCACGTGGTAGCGCTTTGGTGAGAATATCTGCAACGTTGTCATGTGTAGACACAAAGATCATACTGATCTCTCCTGCATGCAACTTCTCTTTGACGTAGTGATAGTGAACCTCAATGTGCTTCGTGCGAGCATGAAACACTGGATTCTTTGCCACTGCAATGGCACTCTGACTATCAGTGAGAATTGGAGAAGGACCCTCCAAAGACAGATGAAGATCAGCAAATAAACGTCTCAGCCAGACACATTCAACTGTTGCTGTGAAAGCTGCCCTGTACTCAGCTTCACATGATGAGGTAGCCACTGTAGATTGTTTCTTGCTCAGCCATGAAATGCAAGATTTTCCCAAAAAGAAACAATTGCCACTAGTGGACTGCCTAGTGTCATAATCACCAGCCCAATCTGAATCACTGTAGGCATGCATCTGCAAGTCACCCCCCCTGGGAAATAGTAAGCCAAAAGACTTGGTGCCTTGCAAATAACGGAAGATGCGCTTAACTGCCTGCCAATGCATAGTTTTGGGGCTGTGCATGTACCTGCTCACCTGAGATACTGCAAACTGAATATCAGGCCTAGTATTGCAGAGATATATGAGGCATCCAACAGCTTGACTGTAAAGTGTGGCATCAACTGATTCTCCTCCATCATGCATTGTGAGTTTCAGCCCCGGTTCCATAGGAGTAGATATGGGCTTACACTCTTGCATGTTAAATCTGTCCAAAAGTTTCTGAACATACTTGGACTGAGACATAACAGTGCCACGTCTCTCATGAGAGAACTGGATCCCCAAATAAAAGTGAAGCAGTCCCAAATCTGACATATCAAAGTGGGTCTGCAAATCAGTTTTGAAATCTGCAATTTTGTCCTCATTGGACCCTGTGAGCAGTAAGTCATCAACATAAAGAAGGATGACTAATATTTCCCCCCCATCCATCTTGATGTAGAGGGTGCTCTCAGTAGGACTATTGTGCAGCCCCTTGCTGGTCAAAAAGGCATGTATCTTGGCATACCATGCACGAGGGGCCTGTTTCAGCCCATATAAAGCTTTATTAAGCTTGCAGACTTGAAGTGCATTTGCTGTAATTCCAAAACCCGGAGGTGGTTTGACATACACCTCTTCCAGCAAGTCCCCATTTAAGAAGGCTGTTTTGATGTCCAACTGATGAACATTCCACTCAAAATGTGCAGCCATTGCAATTACTGATCGGATGGTAGTCATCCGGGATGTAGGAGCAAAAGTCTCCTCATAATCTATGCCCTTTTTCTGAGCATAGCCTTTAGCAACCAGCCTGGCTTTATATCTGTCAATGGAGCCATCTGGCTTCCGTTTGACTTTAAATACCCATCGTGTGCCAATAGCATGTTTACCCTGTGGCAAGTCCACAACATCCCAAGTCTGATTTTTTTCAATGGACTGCAACTCATCGTGCATGGCATTCATCCAATGCACATTACCTTGTGCCTCTTCAAATGTGGCAGGCTCCTCTTCATCAAGGAGAGTACCTGCATATGCTGATTCCACTGAATTAGCACCTTCCATGTGCCTTGCTGCACTGCGAGTCCTGCCAGGTAACGGAGCATCAAGTTTACTCTCCCGGAGAGTCTGTAACAGCCAGTTTGGGACTGTTTTTGCTGCATGTATGTCTGCAATTTCTTGCTGTACCACTTGTTCCACTTCCTGTGGAGGAGGCATGACATCCCGTGGCGGAACTGAAGCATTTGAAGGTTGCTGTAAATTCTGATTTGGATCAGAAAAATCAGCAGGGGAACCCAAAGCAATGGGTAGCAACCCTTGAAAGACATCTTCTAAAGGTGAAGGCATTTGAAAATCAGCCTGAGTGTGAGCTGAATTTTCAGAAAATATCACATCTCTACTTACAATGATTTTGCGTGTAGCAGGATTGTAGAGACGATACCCCTTGCTTTCTGCACTGTATCCAACAAATATGCATTTGATGGCTTTATCTGACAGTTTGTGCCTAAATTCAACTGGCACATGTGCATAGGCAAGGCATCCAAAGACTCGGAAGTGATCCACTGAAGGCTTCCTGTCATTCCAGACCTCAAAAGGAGTTTTTGTTTTTAAAGCCTTAGTGGGAGCCCTGTTCAAAATGTAATTGGCACACATCAAACCCTCTAACGAGAATTTATGAGGCATGTGTTTGCTTTTCAGCATACATCTGTCCATCTCCATGAGGGTTCTATTTTTCCTCTCAGCTTTGCCATTTTGCTGAGGGGTCAGCCTGACTGTGAGCTGATGCACAATACCCTTTTGTTTGAGGAAAGCATCAAATTCTGCAGATAGGTATTCCCCACCTCTATCCGTGCGTAATGTCTGTATCTTGAGCCCGGTTTCATTTTCAACCATGGCTGAAAAATGTTTAAACACTGTGAACACTTCAGATTTCTTTTTCAGCCCATAAACCCAAGTAAAATTGGAGTAGTCATCAATAAATGTGACAAAGTAGAGATGACCACCCAATGACGGAGTCCTCATGGAACCACAGACATCACTGTGTATAAGCTGTAATTTGCGAACAGCTTTAACTGAACCATCCTTCTTGAAGGGAAATCTATGCATTTTACCTAAAATGCACCCTTCACAGGCATGTGGAGGAGGTATCTCAAGAGGTGGCAGTGCATCAACCATTGAAAATTTCTGAAGTGTCATTAAGCTGTTGTAATGCATGTGGCCATATCTGGCATGCCATAATTCTGCATTTTGCATGGCAACTGTAGGGGTAGAAATTGCCAAAGCATGAGCTGCTCTTTTCTGAAAAATATCAAGCTGAAAAAGCCCACGCAGTAGAGTACCAGATAACATTAAGGCATAGTTAGCTTCCCTGTCCCGGACAGCACATTTGTCATCCTCAAAGATGACCTGATATCCCCCTCTGTTAAGAGTGGACACTGAAAGGAGATTTTTGGTTATGCCAGGCACATATAAGACATCAGAAAGTCTGAAAATTGAGTTATCAATTGCAGTGAGCTCAACTTCTCCTGTGCCACGTACTGAATATGAGGAGTTGTTGGCACAAGTGACTTTCTTACCAACAGGAGGTGGATGTAAGGAAGTAAAGAGACACTTCCTCGAAGTGATGTGCTTGGATGCACCGCTGTCAAAATACCATGTGTTCAGTGTTTCATCAACACTGAAAGCAGATGCATCTGAAGGAGAGTCAAAACTGCAAGTCAAAAATGCATATGTATCATCACTGCAAGAAGCTGTACTATCCCGAGCATCTGGAACAGCCAACCTAGAATCAGAAATGCAAGATAAAAAGGCATAATCTTGACCAACAAAGTTGGCTGCAGCATCCCCACTGTCAGATGCACAAGGGGCTGAATCTGAAACAGCCATTCCTGAGCTGTTTTTCTTTTCCTTTGCAATCCTTTTCCTGCATTCTGCTATGTGATGACCTGGCTTTTTGCAGTAGTGACAAAAACCCTTCTTTTTGGGCTTGCTTGCATCACTTTTAGCCTTTTGTGAAGGCTGTCCTGACCCACTGGAAGGCTGATTTGCTGCTGTTTTTGCCTGTCCCTTTGTTTTTTATTTGAATTTTGAGAGCATGGCTTGTTCACCTGCACGTGAAGCCAAATTTTTCCTGGTCTGCTCTTCCTGAAGCAGAAGTCCTATCAACTCATGAAAAGAAAGAGGATTTGCACCCCCCCTCAATGATAAATTCAGCGAAGTGTGAAAGCTGAGATAAGACTCAGGAAGAGAGTTCAGAGTGGTTGTAATCATCTCTGAATCAGGAATAATTTCATCTATATTTAACAACTGCTCTCTGAGATCCTGTAGCTTAGTGAGGTGGGCTGACATGGAGTCACCCTCCTCCATATGTGTATTGCTCAACTCTCTTTTTAAAAAAGATACCCTGGCATCATTCCGTGCTGCATACATGCTTTCCAAAATATCCCACGCTGCCCTGGAGGTCTTACACGACCGGATATGCGGAATGATTGATCTTTTCACTGAAAGAGAGATGCATGACAAGGCTAAGGCATCCCGTGAATCCCATCTCTTTTGCTCAGGAGTATTGACTGTAGCTGCACCAACAACTTGTCCTGCAGCTGCACCTTGTGCACGACCTCTTCCACCTCCTTGCTGAGGAGGGGTAGCAGGTGCAATATCTGCTGGTCGGATTTCATCTCCATTGACATAATCCCATAAATTGCGAGAAATCAGAATATTACGTACCATGAAACTCCAGAGGGAGTAGTTGGTACCATCCAATTTGTCTTCCTGTGAAAGACCACCGAACTGGAACTCATTCTGATTTTGATGGGCCATATCTGAGAAAGAGATTGAAGCAGATACAAAGCTGAATTCCCTTACTGGGAATAAAATGCACAACTCCCAAAAAACACACCCAAGCACGGGCTGTATATGCAACTTAGATTTCTGCACTTGAGCTGTCAGAAATCTGTCCAAGCATAAAACACTCTCCAAAATCTGCCAAAAGTGTTCCAAACACTCCAAGAAAGGCAGTATGTACTGAATACTCCAAAAAATGCTCTCCAAACACAAAAGCCCCAATTTGTGGCTAGAAATTGCAGCCAGAAAGGGGTAAAAATGCTAAAAGCCCCAAATCTGCAATTTTAATACAAAAGCCCCAAATTTCAGACTATATCTCCAATTTTTCTCCAGATGTAGCTCCAAAATTGCACAATGATTGCAATGTCTGCAATATGCAAAATGCCTCAAATATACTCCCAAACAACTGAACCAAACTATGGTTTTGTGCAAGATGTGCCTGCCAAAGAACACCTGTGGCTAAATGCAACCTGTGAAAATCTGCAAGTACAGATTTGAAAATGCAGAAATGCACACAAATCTGTAAAGAGTGCAGGAGGTACGGTACAGTACTAACTGTACGGTGGTACGGTACGGTACAGACTGTACGGTACAGATTGTACGGTCAGTACGACTGTACGGTACAGATGGCGATGTACGGCGCGGTACGGACGGCGCTGTACGAAATACTGCTCAGGTATGATGACCCGTACTGTGCTGTACGGCGATCTGTACGACACAGTACGGCGATCTGGACGGAGCAACGTCGATATGTACGGCAACCTGTACGGGAGCAGTACGGATGTTTTACGGGAGCTGTACGGAGGTATTGCGAGAGCTGTACGACACTATGCGTCAGGATTCCGTACAGTCGTACGGACTGTACGGACAGATTGGAGCGGGCTGGAGCTGGAGGAAGGGCGCTGGTACGAGAAGGAGCAGAGGGCTCAAAGGCCTAGAACCTGCTCTGATACCAAATGAAGGAAATGGAGAGAGTGAGAGCTAGAGAGAGTGAGAGAGTCGAAAGCTAGGAAGCTGTAGTTGCAAAATAGAGTGTAAAGAGTACAACAAAAAGTGAGTAGGATAAGGTTTTGTCATAGTGACAAAACCTTAGTAGTCACTAACCATAGTTAGTGAACTAACTGCAGTTAGGGGGAAAAACCTCTAAATTGAGGGAAAAGTGCCCCTAACTAACTTATTATATTACATTGGTCACTGCTGAATTATATCTATAATTCCAACATAAGTGCCCTACCTAGACTAAGTGCCCTAACTGTCCCTAGGCCAAAACCCTAGGGGGGTAAAGATCCTAGACAAAGTGCCCTTATTGGACTAAGTGTCCTAAGAGTCTTAAGTAGTACATGTACTAACTGTACCAACTGACCTAACTGACTGTAGCTAGGTCTACATGGCACATACCAAGGAATGAGTGGCACCTATGGACTGGCGGAGGCTGCTGTAAATTCTGAGTTTCAGCGGGGGAACCAAATGCTATAGGAAGCATCCCCTCAAACACATCATCTGAAGAGGCCGGAATCTGAAATTCAGCATTTGTATGTGCAGAATTTTCAGAGAATATGACATCTCTAGCAAGATTGTAGAAACGATAGCCTTTGCTTTGTGAACTATATCCCACGAAAATGCATTTTAGTGCCTTATCTGACAACTTGTGTCTGAACTCCACAGGCACGTGGGCATATGCTACACAACCAAAAACTCTGAAATAGTCCACTAAAGGCTTTCTCCCATGCCATGCCTCACTGTAAGCCTCATTGTCAGCTGATGCATAATGCCTTTTTCTTTCAGAAATGTCTCAAATTCATGAGACATATATTCCCCCCCTCGATCTGTGTGAAGTGTCTGCACCTTGAGTCCTGTCTCATTTTCAAGCAGAGCCACAAAGTGTTTGAAATGCATAAACACTTTTGATTTTGCCTTGAGACCATAGACCCAAGTGTAGTTGGTAAAGTCATCTATGAATGTAACAAAATATAGATAACCCCCAAAAGCAGGTGTCCTCATGGGACCGCAGACATCACTGTGAATAAGCTGCAATTTTCTTGTAGCTTTCACTGCACTATCCTTCTTGAAGGGAAGCCTATGCTTTTTGCCAAGAATGCAACCTTCACATGCATGAGGAGGAGGCAACTCCAAAGGAGGTAATGCATCAACCATATCATGCCTCTGAAGTGTCATTAAGCTGCCATAGCTCATGTGCCCATACCTAGCATGCCATAACTCCGCATTGTGCATTGCAACAGTGGGAGTGCTAACTGATAATGCAAGATGGGATCTTTTTTCATATAAATCAAGCTGAAAAAGACCCCGATACAAAGTGCCAGACAATCTCAAAGCATATTCATATTCTTTGTCTCTGACTGCACACTTGTCATCATAAGAAACAACTTGAAATCCTGCTCTATTGAGTGAGGACACTGAAAGCAAATTCTTCTTTATACCTGGCACATAGAGTACATCTGAAATTCTGAAATTTGTGTTATGAGTGGATGTGAGAATAATGTCTCCCACTCCACACACTGAATAAGAAAAATATTTGCACAAGTTACCTTCTTCTTGATGGGTGAAGATTGCAGAGTTAGAAACAGATTTTTCTTGGAAGTGATGTGCTTTGAAGCACCACTATCAAAATACCAAGTATGTAGTGTCTCATCAACACTGAAAGAGCATTCATCCTTTGAAGGATCGTAACCGCAAGTCAAAAAAGCATATCGGTCATCATTATTAGTGGCTATAGTATCTGAACTACCCACTGAAAAATCTGAAGCGCAAGACAAAAAGGCATAGTGCTCTTCAACCAAGTTGGCTGCAACATCTCCTCCATCATGGCAATGTGGACCTGATGCATCTGATACAGCCATACCAGAATCCCTTTTCTTTTCTTTGGCTATGCGCTTCTTGCACTCTCCAATATAATGACCTGGCTTCTTGCAATAATGATAGATGCCCTTCTTTTTCTGCTTGTTTGTATCACCCTGTGTCTTATAAGAAGGCTGTCCAGAATCAGCTTTATGCTGATGTGTGGGCTGATGGACATGTGGCTTTTGCTGCCCTTTACCCTTGGGCTTGAACTTAGAGAGCATAGCAAGCTCGCCAGCCCGGGTTGCCCTTTTTTTGCGTGTTTGTTCCTCCTTCAACAGAAGTCCTACCAACTCGTGAAAGGAGAGAGGATTGTTGCCCCCCCTCAATGACAAATTCAGCAAGGTGTGGAAACTGAGATAGGACTCAGGAAGAGAGTTCAAAGTGGTGGAGATCATCTCTGAATCCGGAATGACTTCATCAATGTTCAGCAATCGTGCCCTGAGATCCTGAAGCTTTGTGAGGTGAGAATTCATGGAATCTCCCTCCTCCATATGTGTATGGGAAAGTTCTCGCTTCAAAAAGGAAACCGTGGCATCGTTCCTTGCTGCAAACATACTCTCAAGTATTACCCAAGCTGCCGTAGATGTCTTGCATGACCCAATATGAGGTATAATGAACCTCTTGATAGAGAGAGAAATTACTGAAAGAGCTTGTGCATCTCTAGAGTCCCATCTTTTCTGCTCTGTTGTGGGAGCTCCTGGAGCGCTGCTCCAATCACCTCTGCTGTATTTGTACCTCTACCCCTGCCTCGAGCTGTAGGAGTGACAGGTATAGGCGTTGTATCTGGTCTTTCTTCATCTCCATTGATATATCCCAAAGATTTCTGCCAACTAAGATATTGCGAACCATGAAACTCCACAAGGAGTAGTTGGTGCCATCCAACTTATCCTCATGTGTGAGAACCCCGAACACCTCATTTGAGTTGTTCTGAGCCATTTTCACCAGATAATCTCAGAAAAAAATACAGCAGATAGACCATGTGAAATCCCTCCCTGGGATATAAAATGCACAAGTAAAGTCTGCAAAGAATAATATGCCCATAGTGACAAATACTGTCACAACCTATCAAAGGCTCAAAATGCACCACACTGCTCTGCTCAATGCCCCAAAAATCTGCAAATAGAATCTGCAAAAAGTGGCAAAAGTGTGCAATTTGACTTGGACTGAGTCCAAAACTGTTTGCAAACTTCCAAAATGCCCTTTTACCTGCAAAATTGCAACCCCAATGCAAAAGCCCCAATTTCTTGTGGGAAATTGCATACAAAAGAGGACAAATGTTCTAAAAGCCCCAAATTTTGCACAAATTGCACTCTGCCTGCAAAAGCCCCAAATTTCACTGCAGTGTAATTGCAAAAGCCCCAATTTCTTGGACAACGTGCAACCCAACTGCAATGTCTGCCCACAAATACATAATGCCCCAAATTCTGTGCAAGATCTAAGCCAAACAATGGCTATCTGCAAACAATGACTGCCAAAAAACCAACTGCTAGAGTACCTGCTAGAATTAAACTTGCACAGAAGTGCAGATGCCCATGAAAGGTACAAGGGCCTGCAAAATGTACGGAAATCCGTATTGTGTACGGATTTGCAGCAACAGTATGGATGGTGCAGTCGATTGTACGGACGCCTGACGCAGCTTGTACGGACGACTGAGGACTGCTAATGCACAACTGTGCGGACGACTGGCATTCCGTACGATTGTACGGTAGATACTTATGGAGCAGATACCTATACAGACAGCAGAAGCAGGTAGTATGGGCTGCTGTTGCTGTACGGAGGTACGGACGGGACAGGTACATAATAGTACGAAAGGTTGTCAGGCACCTGCAGATTTCTACGGCGTAGACTTGTACGGTGCTGAAGCTGATGCAGATTGTACGGACGGTGTAGCGGAAGGCTGTAAGGTCTAGGAGCACAGGTTGTACGGCAAAGTGTACGACACCTAGAGGCTAGTGCGCAGGTTGAGCTACGTGAGCTTGGGAGTTGAAGTAGAAGATGTGGGAGCTAGTCCAGAAAGCAGGATCTCAGGATCTAAGAGCACTCTCACACACGGACAATGGCAGAAGTCTGGGGAGAGAAGCAGATGCTCTGATACCAATTGTTAGACAAGAGAGTGTGAGAGCAAAAGAGCTGAACGTAGTGCTTGCAATAGAAGAAGTGACTAATACAAGAAGTGGGATGGGTTTTGTCTAAGTGACAAAACCTTATCCTTCACTAACCGTAGTTAGTGAACTAACTATGGTTAGGGGGAAAAACCTCTAAATGAGGGAAAAGTGCTCTAACCTACTTATTACATTACATTGGTCACTGCTAAATTATAATAATAGTTCTAATAGTGAAGTGTGGAGAGGCTATGTAGAGACTGGAGCATAACTGAGGCGGCAACAAGGAGAAGCTTGAGAGCTTGAGCAGAATTAGGGTTAGGGTAGAACAGACTAGGGCAGGGCCGACCTGCTCTGATACCATTTTAGAAACATGGTGAAAGGAGAGAAAGAGAAGACAAGGGTGTGAGGAAATAGTACTCAAATGAAGACATAATGAAAATTGTGTATAATATCAAATGAACTATAAGCCTTAAATAGGCTACACACTCACACACTAGCACCAAGTGCATATGGGATTTAGTCCCATAGTGACACGTGGCACTCACACATGACTCACATGAACTAGTACTAGATCTCCTAGTACAACACATCACATCATACCAACACTCTTTGACTATGATATCTCCAACATGGACTCCATAGCAGAGGTGAACTCACAAAACAACACACCACAGCCTCCTACACAGTGTCATTAAACCTCACTAACCGCCCCTAGTAGCAACAAAATAAAATTTCAGATAACAATACCTATGAACCAAATAAAGCTTGTGTGAGGCACCAACTCTCCCATCCTTGGGAAATGCAGAACGGTGCATCTTACCAAGCAAACAAGGTTTACAAACATGGTTTGAAAGCACATACATGTTGGGAAGATCAACAACCATACCATGCTTATGTAACTTCACCAAAGCCCCAAAGTTGAGGTGTCCAAACCTCCTGTATAGGAGGCAAAGTACCTGTGGTAGAAGATGCAGCTGCTCCAGAGTAGCATTAGATCCATCACCTGATGAGCGTTAAACAGTATCTGTAGCACCAGAGGCGGTAGGTGTAGCACTAGAAGCTGTATTGTGTGTAGGCTTGACCTTAGAGCCTGAAACTATGTGGCAAAAATTCTTGGCAACCAATACATGCCCCATCATGTATGCCCATATGGGGTAATTTGTGCCATGAAGCTTGTCCTTAGCCCCAAGCTTCCCAAACAAATCATCCTTGCTGCTAGTCATGGTGCTGAAATTCAAGGCAAATGCACCAACTGGCAAGGCAAATGAGAGGAAGGCAACCTCTGAAAATCAAGTGACTAAAATTCTGCGCAAGCTTGAAAGCTTTTCACTGCAAAAGACTCTGTTGTCTCAAAGTGTACGTGTTGCAAAAATTCCCCAAAAGGCAACACAAGGCCTTCCAAGGCAACAGGGGGCCTTTCCAAAATGCAAATGAAGCAGAAATCTGAAAGAATCACTGCGTCAAAGGCTTACCCAATGGTGTAGCTCGAAAATATAATGGGGAAAAGGCTCCAGATATGAGTAGAGGGTTTCACTCTTGAGAGAGAGATGAAAAATACAGCAAATGGCAATTAGGGATGCCAAAAGAGGGCTGGAAATCAGATTTACAGCAAGAGTAAGTGTTCCCACGAGATGGAGAACACTTCGAAGTGAGAGGAGGGTGATCAATGGAGAGGAACTCACAGCCCGAGAAAGGTAAAGCCAAATGAGAAGGAAAGGGCTCAAGGAGAGGCCTATGGATAACTTCAGCAAGCTCCGAATGTCTTCTAAGACCGGCATGCAGCACAAGACAGCAAGAAAACACCTTTGAACTGCTAGCATGAGGTTCAATGCAAGTTTGAAAGGTAAAAAATGCATTGAAATTGCTTGGAAATTGTCTGTATGGATGGTACGAAAATCCGTACAGGCCGCACCCTTAGTTAATGACTCCGTACAGCTTTTATGGTGCCCGTGACAGGTCTATACAGGTCCGCACCAGCATTTATGACACTGTATGTAAGAAATCCTAGATTTACTATATTTATACATGTGCTAAGGAACAGAAAGGAGACTGAAATAGCAAAGAACAAGGAATAATTGTATTGCTTGAGTGTCTGTAGTGTCTGTAGTGTATCATCCATACAATTGGGCCTCTCTTATATAGAGAGTGAAGAGTCACACATGAAAAGGTGTGTACTCCAAAGTGTATGTGCATGAAGAGGTGTGTACCCCTTGTGAAGGGTGTGACCCTTGATGAGAGGGTACATTACAATAGGAGTGTCTCTTCAATAGAATGTCTCTTGTGAAGGGTTGTGCCTCATAGGAAGTGTCCCGTCGAAAGGGCATACCCTTCCACAAGTGCCCATTCATCAAACCATCCATAAGTCTAGATATAGAGAAAGGAATACGTCACAGATCGTGACATCCCCTCCCACTCAAAATAAGACCCTGGTGGAGATAACGAACTGATGTAAAAAATATCACGGTAAATTCTGAAAATACTGCTGTAAAATGTCAGGGTACTGCTGTAAGTCTTCATCAGATTGCCAAGTAGCGTCGGAGTCGTCCAGATCTCACCAAAGAACAAGGAATTCTGTGATAAGTCGATGTCGAGTCTCTTGCTGTCGATGGTCCAGAATACGCTCAGGAATAAGGAGAACATAATCATCTTCGATTTCTGGGACATAATCACCTGCAAAAGGAATTGCTTCATCGCCTGGAATGTACGTCTTTAGCCAAGAAATATGAAATGTCGGATGGATTTTACCCCATGATGGTGGTAATTCCAATTTGTAACTTAAAGGTGAATTTTTGTTGACGATCCGGAAAGGTCCATAGTATCTTAGTCGCAACTTAGGAAACACAGACTTAACCGTCTTATAGCGATGTGGGGCTACAAATAATAGCACCATGTCACCAGTGTGAAATTCCAGGTGACGTCTATGTTTGTTGGCAGACCGTTGATACCGCTCTTGCGCTTTTCGCATATGATCTCTGACTTGGAGTAGAATGTCTTGCATTTCTTGAACCAGTTGATCAGCTAGGGCCACTCGATGTTGAAGTACAAAATTCGTTGGTACAATCGGAGTGTGTCCATAAGCTGCTTGGAATGGAGTCATGCTGATGGCACTATGGAAAGAGTTATTATAAGCAAACTCAAGGAATGGTAGATACTCTTCCCAAGTTGCTAGGCATGACTGAATATAATGTCGAAGCATTTCTTCCAGAACTTGGTTGACTCTTTCAATCTGGCCATCTGATTCTAGGTGGTAGGCTGAATTGAACAGTAGAGTTGTTCCCAAAGATTCGAACAGTGAAATCCAAAAGTGACAGGTAAACTTAGGATCTCTGTCGGATATGATATTCTTGGGCAATCCATGGTGTCGGAAGATGTGTTGTATGAAGAGTTTGGCGATGTCCGGAGCCTGTGCACTGCTTTTGCAAGCAACAAAGTGTGCCATTTTGGACAATCGATCAACAATTACCATAATCTGAGTGTTACCTCTGGAGGATCGTGGTAGTGTTGTAATGAAATCCATGGAAATACTTTCCCACCTTTCAGTTGGAACTGGAAGAGGCTGAAGAAGTCCTGCTGGAAGTCGTCGGCTTGCTTTCATTTGTTGACAAGATAAGCAAGATGTAACTATTTTGATGATGTCACTTTTCATCTGAGGCTAGTAGTATGTTGCACTGAGTAACCTATAAGTCTTATTGATGCCTGGATGGGCAACATAAGGAACTACATGATGCTCTTTTAACAAAAGACGTCGAACATCCTTGTCATGTGGTACACAGACGCGATCTTGATAATACAGAAGGTCGTCTGTATAAGAATAGGATGAGAAAATCTTCTGTTCGGAAGTCGAAGGTTGATCTTTTGAAAGAACTTGTACTGCTGTGCCGAAGTCTTTATCATTGAAATACTTCCCTTTGAATGAATTCGGAACATCCACAGATAATGTAGAGATTACCATAGCTGATGCTAGAGTTAACCTGCTGAGTGCATCTGCAACTACATTGCGTAGTCCTGGAATGTACTCAATGGTCATGTGAAAGTTGGCCAGAAACTCAACCCAGCGTGCTTGTCAAGCGTTCATGGCTGGCTGAGTAAAGATATACTTTAAAGAGTGATGGTCTGTCTTGACCACCGACTCGGCTCCGATGAGATAATGTTTCCAAGAGCGATAAGCATGTACAACGGCAAGAAACTCCTTATCATAAACCGGGTATCGGGGTTTGGATATCGGAATGTTTATGGCTATTAAAGGCAATAACACTGCCTTCTTGCATCAAGACTGCTTCTATAGCGATGTCGGAAGCGTCGGTCATGACCTCAAATGGAAGGTTTGGGTCAGCAATAGCCATAACTGGTGTGGTAGTGAGTGCTTGCTTGAGTTGTTAGAAACTATACTCTATTTCGAGAAGCCACTGAAAAACTGCTGTGCTTTTCAATAATTTGAACATAGGAGCTGCGATTTCGGAAAACTGATAGACCTTTGTATGGTAGAAGTTTGCCAATCCGAGAAAAGAGCGGACATCATGAACATTCTTAGGAGTAGGCCAGTTTCGGATTACCTTGACCTTCTTGGGATCCACAGAGATGCTTTGAGCTGAAATAACATGTCCCAAATATTCGAGCTGGGTCTTGAAGAACTCACTCTTCTCAATGTTGATGTAGAGAGAATTTGCGCGGAGAACTTCAAAAACTTGGTGAAGATGTTGTTTATGCTCATGTAGGGATCTACTGAAAACGAGGATGTCATCGAGGTAAACAATGACGAACTTATCGAGGAAAGGTCTGAAGATGTTGTTCATTAGTGTCATGAATGTGACCGGGGCATTGTTTAACCCAAAAGGCATGACCAAACATTCATAGTGTCCATACTTTGTTCGAAAAGCTGTCTTGTACTCATCGCCTTCTCGTATGCGAATTTGATGATAACCTAAACGAAGATCAATCTTTGAGAATTGTGTTGCGTGTAGAAGTTGATCGAAGAGGTCATCGATGCGAGGCAATGGATACTTGTTTTTGATAGTGAGCTTGTTGAGGGCTCGGTAGTCGATGCAGAGGCGCATTGACTTATTCTTTTTTTCCACAAGTAGTACAGGAGATCCGAAAGGGCTGCGACTGGGCCGAATGTGACCTTTGTCAAGTAGTTCGGTCACCTGTCTTTGGATTTCTTCATTTTGAGTGTAAGAAACCCGATAAGGAGGTTTGGACGGTGGATTATTGCTGGGGATAAGTTCGATTGGGTGATCCACTGGTCGTCGAGGTGGTAACTGCTTTGGCAATTCCTGTGGAAAAATACCCAGGTAGGGCTGGAAAAAAGGTTGGTTGAGGTATTCAGGAGGATCCTTTCTTGGTGTCTCCTCTATTGCCGTAACCAACAGAAGTAAAGTCTTTACTTGACGTTTACGAACCCACTTCTTTACTTGTAGGGTAGAGGCAACTGGGGTTGAAGGAGAGTCCCTAGAACCAGTTAGCTCAATAAGTTTTCCCTGGTGGACAAACTGGATAGTATGGTTGCGAAAATTGATTGATGGATCATAGTCGTAGAGCCATTGTTGTCCAAGTATGACATCATACCGAGAAAGAGGCATGATGTCGAAGTTCAACTTGTCCGTATAATGTTGGATGCGAAAAGACAAGTTTTTGATCCTGGTGTTGCACAAGAAGGTAGTTCCATTTGCGAGTTCAATCTGATAGTCCATGAGACTAGGACTGGTAGTCAACCGAAGTTTATTGACCATAGAACTAGCTAGGAAGTTATGAGAGCAGCCACCGTCGATGAGGATAGTGACCGTTGTTCCACGAATCGATCCTTGAACACAAAGTACTTGAGTGGCCAGGGAAGGTTCATGGTTGCTGGCAAGGCTCAGGTGGATGGTATTTGCCATTCGAACAGCTTTGCCTTTCTTGTCTTTGCTTAGGGTAGCATCTTCTGTTTGGGAAGTGCTAGGTTCCATATTGGAATTTTGTTTTGGTCGCTTGGGACAATCGAACCATCTATGGTCGCATGTACAGATGGTACAAAGTCCTTTTGTGCTGGAGTTGTTCTTCTTGTCAGTGGCCGCACCTTTATGTTGGGGATGACGGTAATGACTTTGTGAAGAAGAAGAGGCGCGATCCTTGGAGGGGTGCTTCTGTTGGAATCCAGCATATGATTTCTGAGACTTGTGGGGATCTTGAGACTGTCGCTAATCTTGATTACCCGAGTTTTTTCTAAATCTGGGGTTATCTTGAGGGCGAGCACCTTTGGCCATAGTAGAGTTTTGTGTTCTATTAGCACTCTGCTTCCCTGTGTTTTGGAAATTTGTAATGCGCTCTGCGTAAGCAATAGCGCTAGTTGTGGTGGTGATGTTTGCTTGGAGGACATCAATGCGTAACGAGGGGTTTAGGCCTGAGATGAAAGCATGAAGGCAATCATCATCAGTTAAACCATCAATCTCTAGCACCAATGTGGTGAACTGAGAGATGTAGGAAGACATGGAGCTTGTTTGCTCCAACCGTCGGAGTTTTGAACGTGCTTGCAAGTCCGCATTGGCAAGTATGAACTGCTTACGGAGCACGTGTTCAAAACGTTCCAAGGTTAACACACTTTTGCCATCCTTTAAGCATCTTTGCCACCATAGGAAAGCTGTATCCTTAAGGAGGGAGGCTGCCAAGGCAGTCTTTTTGCCTTCAGTGAGGTCAACAGTATCAAAGTACATGCGCAATTTTGCGAGCCATTGGTCAACTGTTCGGCGATTGCGTTGACCAGTGTAGGCTTCCGGAAGTTTAATGTCAAGTCTTTTAGTTTTGGAAGCTTGGAGTAAGCGGTAGAGGGCACGGAGTTCGGTGTTTTCTACCTCTGGTGGGAAGGAGTCCACATAGTCGTTTGGTTGCGTCACGTCATCCTCTGTATGTGTGGTGCTGCGAGAATCTTGGAGTTGTTGGACTTTCTGGACCAAGTCGGAGATGCTGTCCTGAAGCTGGGAAATTTGAAGTTGAAGTAGTGCTTCGCCTTGTAAGTTGACTTCAGGGGTCTTTTTTGGACTTGAGTCGCTTATCTCTGGAGAGGCTGCACGCGAGCGTTGCGACATATCTGAGGTCCTTGTGAGAAAAGCACGAACATGCGCTCTAGTTTGTGCCATTCCTGGAAGAAGATTCGGGCTGCTCCCTAAGGTTGCTCATGTTGGAGGGGGTAGGAGAAGCAGGATGGAACCAGCCGTGGAAATCTGGTAAAGGAGGTCCTGTCTGAGGTAACACTGGTGATGCCGAAATGGGTGTTACTGCTCATGAGAGTACAGGGGTAGGTTGCAGAGTCCACGGATCTGAGAAGGGATAAGGAGCTGTTGTCGGAAGTGTAGGATATCCAGGAGAAGGAGTGCCTTCAGAGTGTAAATACTGTCTTGGGGAAGGTACAACCTGTATAGGAGGATATGTGGGAGCTGAAGGAGGTGGAGAGTACCTTGGAGATGCTGAAGCTGAGGGGTAAAAATCTCTCCAAAGACTCACAACAAACTCGTGAGGAATATCGGGTTCTGGGTATCTACGTGTCTCGTGGAACACAACCTGGACTGTGCTGAGGAAGTAATGTAACTGAGGTGCCTCACGCAGAAGGTTTAGGATGTGGTCCAAATCACTAGGAGGGCACGTGACACAGAAGACCCAAGATGCTAAAGCTCCGAAATGGGCTGGTTGTGCAATCTGAACACGATATTGTGTGGTAGCTGATGCCTGAGATGTCCTTGAAGGGACGGGTGAATTACCAGGGGTTTCCATGCTTTAAGGAAGTGGCTTTCGCTGTAATTTGATAATAAGCATCAAATGACAATATGAAAGAGAATCCTTAGAAGTAGAATGGAAAGAATCCACCTGGCATAGATTTAATCTGCCAATTAGTTGCGTAGAAAAGGCCTGCAGATCACTGTCCGGAGGTCCATGTCGCAGTCCTTGCCAACCCACGTGGTTGTGTGAACCAGAAATAGGTGCCTGGTAGACTGTCGAGGTAGATAGGGGCGTGCGCAGAGGCTGGGTGCAGAAAAGGCAGATTTCATGGAACCAATCACGCTTTTCCTGCGTTGAAATCGAGGCAAATACCGGTGGGTTGCGAGGAGCAGATCTGGGCCTGGCTGGTCAGGATTGGACGGCAGCAACAGGGCGCTTTTCACAGGCTGTCTGCATCGCGATAGAGGGGCTGAACCATTGCTGAGCAAAGGCAGGTATGGTGGCTGGCGAAAAAAGGGGGGGGGGGGGGGGGAGGCTGCGTATGGCGAAACAGGCTGCTGGCTACCAAGGGCTGATTCGCGGCAGCATGGGCAGGGGATCTGGCGTTGCAGGACCGGCAGGAACCCAGGGCAGCAAATTGGCAGGGGGGGGGTCTGCATATGGCGTGGAGACATGGTGGATCCTGCGTGACCAAAATCCGTATGGTCAAGGGAGGCGAGCCTGCGTGAGAGAAATCCATACGGGCGTCAAATGGATCGTCCTTTTTCGTTTGTGGCTGCCTAGGTTGGGTGGTTGCCAAAAATTAAAGTGTGGGTTTAATTAACCCGTGGGTAGTCTAGGGTAAGACCTAAGGTATGGGGCTGGATTTTTTCTTTTTAGCCCCTCTAGGTACCCTTTTATATAAGGTGCTTGGTGCCAAAAGGTGTGTCTATTCGAAGGGGTGTGACCCTTGGAATAGGTGTACCTTTTTTAGGTACCCTTTTATATAAGGTGCTTGGTGCCAAAAGGTGTGTCTATTCGAAGGGGTGTGACCCTTGGAATAGGTGTACCTTTTCATGAAGGGGTGTGACCCTGTTTTCAAAAGGGGTGTCCCCACATGAAGCGGTGTGTTCTTTTTTCCACGATGGGGTGTGTCCCTTGGGTGAGGAGTCAAAACTCTTCATCAAAAGGTGTGTCCGATGGTGAAAAAGGTGTCTCCCTTGGTTTTGGGATAGCCCAAGCACATGAAAAGACACGATTTTTGTCGTGTCCATTCACATCAACTCGTGATGTGTGGGAGATGGAGAGGCCATTGATGACTTTAGGCAGGGTTGGCGCTAAAAATTTTTACGCTCATTCTCTCCATCTCTTCCATGCACAATGTGCACGGATATCCTTCTAGCGGAAAGAGATGTATCAGATAGGCGCCAGAAGGTGGGGGGCATTTCCTAGGCAGGAGCGAAATTTGCTCTGATACCACTGTAAGAAATCCTAGATTTACTATATTTAGAAATGTGCTAAGGAACAGAAAGGAGACTGAAATAGCAGAGAACAAGGAATAATTGTATTGCTTGAGTGTCTGTAGTGTTTGTAGTGTATCATCCATACAATTGGGCCTCTCTTATATAGAGAGTGAAGAGTCACACATGAAAAGGTGTGTACTCCAAAGTGTATGTGCATGAAGAGGTGTGTACCCCTTGTGAAGGGTGTGACCCTTTGATGAGAGGGTACATTACAATAGGAGTGTCTCTTCAATAGAATGTCTCTTGTGAAGGGTTGTGCCTCATAGGAAGTGTCCTGTCGAAAGGGCATACCCTTCCACAAGTGCCCATTCATCAAACCATCCATAAGTCTGGATATAGAGAAAGGAATACGTCATAGATCATGACACCGTACAGGCTATCAATGTGTCCGTACAGTTTCGAAAATGCAATAAATGATGTCAGTTCTATTCTCGTACAGTTGTACAGAATCCGTACAGCTGTACAGAATCCATACAGCAGGAAAACGCCACATGTGTGTGGCCGCTGCAGCAGAAAATGCTTCGAAATGCTCTGAAAATGCACCTCCTTCACAGCAAGTGCTCCAAAATGCAATTTTCATGTGCCAAATGCGAAGTTCTCGGGATGGAAAATCTTGGAGAGGCCATAGATGCTCACGGGTGTGTAGAAAACGAGCAGACCAGCAAGAATGGGCTCAAGAGGCTGCCAAACAGCTTGGAAAAGCTGTCAATGGCTGAGGGAATGGATTCCCAACCTGCTGTGATATCACTGTAGGCTAGGGCAAGCAATGGAAGCTCAAAAATGAAGAAGAGAAGACAAAAAACGAGATGTTGTAATGAATTGCTGCAAAACTAGAGAGTGGAGGCTCAAGAGAGAGCCAACATAACAAAACCCTAGGGCTAAGTGCCCTAACTGGACTAAGTGTCCTAACTGTCCTATGTGGTACATGTACTAACTGTACCAACTGACCTAATTGACTGTAACTAGGCCTACAAGGCATGTACCAAGGAATGAGTGGCACCTATGGATAGCCCATAGAATGGCCTACAGATACCATGTGAGAGAGTTCCCATGCATGTAATGCACAACAGCTGAAGCAATCTTTAACCAAGAATAGTTCACACATGAGAGATGGATAGAAAGACAATGTAGATTTGTATAAACACAGCCTGATCCATCTGACGGAAGTCTAAAGCTCCTCAGCTCTCGTTTGCTAGATGTCATTAGCCTTCCTTGCACAACTTCTGAGATGGGAGCTGAAGTAACAATGTGTCAGAATGCACAATGCCTAAATACTCTCGCGCTTTTCAAGCTATGAAGAGGGGGGAGTTACTTGTGAATGCGATCTAGATTGAGAGTGCAACTCACTTGTATATTCCATGCAATGGGCAACAACCGACCTGAGCTGATGACAAACCTTGACGCTATGGGGATTTGATGCCAAACTTGCATGCTTTTTTGGCTGTAATATTTTCTACTCATTTGAGAATGAGGGGATGAGAGAGATGATGGTTGCTATTGAAAGAGCTTCTCAAGCTAATCATCTTGGTTTCTAACAATTAAAAACTTTAGCAACGGAGAGATAAAGCTAAGATTGGCGAAAGTGGATGTGGCGGTGACTTATGGCACCTTGTGGCATCGAAAATGGTTTATGTTGTAGTTAAACACTCCATGGCCATGGTTACATTGTAAATATCTTGTCAGGGGAGTGTTTTGTCCGATTGGCTCATCTTGTTTACTTCTCTTTCATTTCCAAGTTTGGGATCCCGTTGTAGACACAAGGTGGTGATCGCATTGAAAATCTTGCTATGAATGAGAATAGTTGTGGCTACTGTTGTGTGACCATGCATTTAGATACATGCATGAATTTTTGCTCACGTTGTCTGCTAAGGCAGAAGAAATTAAGGGTGGGTACTCATCATAGAAAAAAGCCTTGTGTAATGTGCCTTTTTTAATTGATGCATATGGTGCTTCCATGTTTCAAAGGTGTTGAAAGTATTGCATGTAAATCCTGTGCAACTATTGTGTGAATATGTATTTTAATTGGAATGCTTTGCTGGTGACATATGGATCAGGTGGGGATGGCATACGGCAGGTGCACAGCAGGAGAAACACACCTGGTGCCCAGGAAGGTTATGGAACTGGCGCAGTTCTTTCGGAAAGGGGGATTTACTTGATTGCAGCAGTATACAGACCCATTCTTCAGGTAAGATCTAATGTATGGTTGGGTTTTTTTATAGGTTTGGGTTTTCTTGTAAAAAATTTACAAGCTTGGAATACTGATGGTGAGTATAATTTGGTCTACTTCTGGCATGCTGATATTGAAATAATTTTTTCTTTTTCTAGTGATGTGTGACCTCGTCAGCTATCATTTCTAAGCTTTTCACTCAGATTCGCCATTTTGGAGGGACGAAAATAAATGCTGTCGTCTTAACAAGCAGTTGTAGCTTGGGATAACCGTCCCATTTTTTAGAAGAAGCTTCACGTCTATTTTTATAACCCTTCTTCTTAAATGCTGGCCTTCATCACAATTGAGGGAGTTATAAGCGAAACTCCATATGAAGACCTTTCTATAAATGAATGCTTATGTGTGTGTGGGTATGTGGATATGAGCATGTGTGGGAGTATATGTTGTAATATAAAGTTACATAGATTTCACCCCTAAAAAAAGGGAGTATATGTTTAAACGTTATACAGTAGTCTACACCCAATGTTTGGCACGGTGTGTGGTTAAAATTGCATGATTTGATTTGTTTTTATTGAAAAATGGGGTCCTTGGATTCATTTAACACATAGTCACGAAGGTCTTTCATTCTTTGCAGAGTACGACATAACATAATGCATACATGGTCTCCTTATTTAGAAGTAAATCCTTTTATTTTTTAACAGAAATCCAGAGTGTTCATAACACATAATCACGAGGATATTTGGTGCTTTCTGCAGAGATTACAAATTAATGCATTTCTCCTTTTTCAGAAGTTGTTCCTTGATTTCTTTCCTTGGCTTAGTTTACAGATGAAGTGTTGCAGATTCTACCTCCAAAGTACACACAATTAGGGTAAGTCTGATCTTATTGTTTACAGTTGTACTTTCTTGGATACTTTTTGTTTACTGTAAATTTAGCACTCAGGTGAGGGCATTCTTCCATGTAATCTGTGAAGATTATACTACATTCATATCTCTGGAATGCAGGAATGATGGGCTTCAAAGTTTTGTTGAGAACTTTGTGAAGGACCAGTTTCTACCTCCAGTCCGGGTGGACTATCGAAATCGTGTACAGGATGCTCTTGCAAGTGAGTGTTTTTCAATAACGAAGGTTTGTGTCAGACTAAACCCAGATAGAAGGGTTCTTTTTAGAATGTTTCAAAGTGTAGGTGCTCTACTGCTTAAATTCTTCTAGTTTAGGGCCATATTGCAATTCATCATTCAGTTTATTATCTGGTTTTCTCTGGTAAAACTGGCAGAACATTCTTTATAGTACAAGTGCCAAATTTTATGTATATAGCTACTTTCAATTGGGCCATCTAATTTGTAGATGATGTTTTATAGGCCCTGCTGCCTTTCGTCCGAAGGCTCGTGCAGGGTCTCCGTATGAATCGTCAATAGAGAAAGGAAGACCAGTATTGCAGGGACCTTTAGCAGCAAGCTTTCTTGCCAATGAGGTAAAGATTATCATTTTGGGGAATTCATGGACATTCAGTTTCGTGTTGAAGGGTCACTTGTAATCATCAATTGAACATAGATTTGGGAACTTCTGCTCTCAGGAAACAGTATCCTATCTTTATATATGCTGGTGTAAGGCTTATTGTACAAAAGGTTGCATGTGGAAGCCAATTTCCTATGGATCTAATTGTGTAACTATTAATACATTGAAGCAGCTGTGTGGATCATAGTTGTAAAGTGCATTCTATGCATGATGTAGTTTATAACCTTGTGGGTGATATGTTGAGGTTAATAGCTGTAGTCTTTGTGTCACTTTTAGAGAGAGAGAGAGAGAGAGAGAGAGAGAGAGGTGTATTAACGTCTTCGGGAGCCTCGCGGGCCTATGAGACACGGTACAATAAAAAAAGTAGTAACTCGTACGAGCCGCTATGGGTCTCTCTATGTCGTCATATCTCCATCAGATAGAGGCCAATGCAGACCAGTGGATAACCAGAAGAGAGGCCCGAAACCCTGTCTCTCTTGAACGAGACATAAGAAATGTTGCTTTGTCTCTCTCTCCCCCCCAAAGTGCATAGTTGGCCTACAAGGACTCCTGAAGACGTTAATACAACTCTGTGTGTGTGTGTGTGTGTGGGGCAAATACGCCTCGAATAAGGTTTAAAGAAGGTCTTGCTGCGATTACACAATCATTAGCCGTTGCATATTACATTCTCGTAATCCCATGGTCCTCTAACCATGCTAGATTAAGTCTAGTAATCCAAGGGTTAGCGTCTAGGTACATTACACCTGCATGCTGAGCCGTAGATTATTCCTTAAAGAACACACTACAGAGTCCTTTATACATGAAATTCAGTGTAAAGAATTGCAGCTGAGCTGTTGATTATTACTTAAAGAACACACTATAGAGTCCTTTATACATGAAAATCATTGTAAAGAATTGCATGACCACATTGAAACACATTTCTTGTCTAACTGTTGCTTTTCATTATATGAACTTTCCCTTGAGATTCAAGAAGCATACATATCTATGATGGATTGTGAGGAGTGTTTTATTTTGTAAGCACTCTATTCTGATGAAAATCAAGCCTTTGTTGCAAAACTATTTAGCATGGTTGTATATTATGAGCATAATCATTAGAATGTGCACACAGTGTTAATACGTATGTTTCATGTCTCGTATTTTTCATATTTCTCATGAAAGAGAAGGCATATTCACAGCAGCTTGATTCAGTTGATGACTTGCAACTCAGACGAGGGACTATTGTGTTTGCTAGGTAGTAAGCTGGGCGAAAGCAATGCCAAAGTATGCTGGGGATTGCGTTGAGGTGGCACAAGCTCTTTTAGAAAGGACTTTGGAGCGTTGTCGTGCTGCCTATACAGAGGTACATGAGGGAACATAGATGTTTTTTCCTTGTATACACTTACTAACCAAGTTATTCATCTGGGAGACTAGGATTTCTTTTCTCATTTCAATCTCTTAGTTTCTGCTTATGGATGTTATTTCTGTTGATATCTATGAAGCATATTCACTGGTACTTTATGAATTTTTGCCACTTAGGTTTTTGTGTAGGGACACACTTTCTGCAACACTTAGAATGAACCATCTCTGTGCTAGAAAAAAAACTCAGAAATTTCAAGTTGCATTGGTTCTGTTTTCCAGGCAGTGCTGGGGAGTCTTAGCTCTAGTGTTGTTGGAAGGTCAGACGTGGAGAACTTGATGAGACAAGAGTCAGCAAGCGCACTGTTGGATGCTTCATATTTAATGCAACTTGGAAAAAACGTTTCTGTGGAGGAGCCTCTTGATGCTGATGGTCTGGAGGTCGAAATGGAGATAAACAATCTCTTACTGAGTTACCGACCTCTAAAACAGGTGAAATAGTCTTGACAGCAAGCTCTGTCTCCTCTAGGGTAGTGGTCTTTCAAGCTGTCTAGTCATTGAAGTATTTTCCATTATCCATGGTGTACAGGACCAGCTCATAAAGGATGATCACAAACTCATTTTGATGGCAGCATTGAGTGACTCTTTGGAGTATGTTTCAGAGTCCATTGAAAAGTATGTAAGCATCATCTGACTTGTTATCAGATCTGCTCATCAGGACCATAGGACACAATGTTGCTGCAAAATCCAAGGATGACACAAATATGTTAAAAAATAAATAAAATGAAAATTGGAATTCCATGAGCACCGATGATATAAGAGCTTACATTATGTTGGTTTATGACTGAATATGAAGAAAAAGAAGAAGGATGCATTGTCATCCATATATATATAAATTATATATATATATATATATATATATATATATATAGAGAGAGAGAGAGAGAGAGAGAGAGAGAGAGAGATGATCTGATATGATTGTATTAAAGTCCACGTGAGACCCTTCAGGATCTATGGGAGTAGCGATCATTATTAACTAATAGTGATCCCTTTACATCCAGTGAGAGAAAAATCTTACAGACTTATCATGTAGTGAGTACTTGTTGGGCTAGCTTGTGAGCTAGAACCAGTACCTTGTTGCGATATTCCAAAATCTCTTTAAAGTAGCTTCCTAGCTTTTTGGCTGGCTGCTCCAGCAGATTTTTAGATCTCTGCTTCTCCCATAGCCTTCTCTGATGTGCACGTATGCTCTACATCTCAGGAGTACATGCTGCTCATTTTCTACCTCTCCCGTGGGGCAGATTTTTTCCTTTGTGGGGAGCTTGGGTCTTGCCCATCTACCCCTCTCTACCTCGAGATCATGTGAGGTAGTCCTGATTTTGCAGATTAGATGTCTTTTAGACGTTGATATGTCTTCCCCGAGGTATTTCTGCATTCCATAGCTGTCCATTGAGTTAACTTCTTGCTTAGAAAACTGCATTTTTGTTCCTGATAGTTTATGTATCATTTTCTGCATCACAATCTTTCTTATTTCACATGCATCTTCTGGTATATGAGCGGTAGTTATACCCCATGATTCCATCCACTTCGACCCCTCTCTATACCAACTTGTGACTTGTGTAGCTTCCATCGCTCCTGTCGGTGTCCATGTTCTCAACTTTGTTGAGGTTAGCCATGAAATTGACACAATGCTTCCCCTTCTAGAGGTATCATACCTGTTTCGGCCAGCAGGATGGGGCAGGGTGTTTGTGCCTTAATCCCTAACTCCCCTATTGGGAATCGTTTATGTAAAGTTTCTAGTCTTTCCCAATGCCCCAACTCTGAACAAGGAAGGAATATCCCCAAGTGTAATATGTGCATCCACCCTCTGTTTGAGCTGTCTTGTCACTGGCTCTGTGTCACGATCATGACGGGGCCTCATGGTATGGGAGTACGCACGGTCTGGCTGGAAGAAAGCAATGATTGAGCTCTGAGAAGAGTCTATCAAGGAGGTGTGCTCCTGTGCCTGTGATCGAAGTAGATGCTCCCGGTGTCTGACTGCCTCGTGAATGAAGGCGGCTAGGCACCTTTGGTATGGAAGGAGAGAGAGCGGGACAATATCCTAGAACTATCTCTGAAGAGGTAATAGAAGCGTCCTTGAATCTCATAGTATACTAGGCATTTGAAAATGAAATGCTCCTTCGACTCAATTTCCTGTGTGTCGCATAATGTACATAAGCACCTCTCCTTGGGCAAACTCTCAGCCTTGCCACTCTCAATGCGAAGTCTATGTGAAGAGACCCCAAACTGCCCAATAGAGATCCTCAATGAGTGGGGTAGGTGGATCTATGTATATCTTGGTGGGTCGATAAAACCCTCCATTGTGATATATATATATATATATATATATATATAGAGAGAGAGAGAGAGAGAGTTTATTAAAGTCTTCGAAAGAACGATGTGTCTATGAGACCATGAAAAGGCCTGATACAAAGAAGTTATGTGGGTGGAGCTACTGAACGAGCATCCACTCCAATGTAGAATGCAAGTGATAAATGTTGAATGCTACATAGTCATGTCAGAATGATGATCGTCTACACAACTCTAACATCCTCATCATCAGAGCATCAAGGGGGATGAGATAGTGAGGGCATAAAGTCAGAGATAGAGTGCCGGCGGCTGTCTGCGGATGTGGTCGTATGTCGTCTCCTGGTCGTAGCTTTGCATCTGATGTAGATGGGGCCTCTCTCCCATTTAGACCACTGCATGTAGAAAGGTGCTGCATACACAATCGGTCTCACTAGTGTGTTGAAAAGCCAACCCTTCGTCGGAGGGTCTTGGAAGTGTGCCTGGAAGCATCGCTTCTCTAGTCGGGCCAGAGCACCCCGCCTTCGTGTGAGTCGTGTTGTACCTGCATGGTCATTGTGAAATCTGGTCCAATGAAATCTGGTCCAAGTATGTGTAAGACTGCACTATCTCAACTGGCTTGTCTCAAGATGTGGAACTATTGCGACGGGCTATTGCTCAGGAGGTGTTGAAGATCATAACCTTGGTTTTCCGAAGGTTAACTGTCAAGCTCTCTCTCCAACAAGACCACTTGTAATGAAACTACGAACAGCTATGGGCAGGTCCACTCTCATGAGCATGAGGGCAACCCTGAAAGGGACCATAGTATTTTTGGATGACGATCTCACGCTGTTGCAGCTGGAGCATCGGAGAGAAGGGATGATACGGGTTATGGCAGCAAGAGAGGCAGGGAAATGGGCTGCCTACAGAGATGGCAGAGTGATTATTCGAGAAAGAGTCGACAGAGGTGACAAGGGAGAAGGGGAGAAGGAAGAGGGTGAACTATGACGGTGCCAGAGCCTGGAGAAGAGTGCACAAAACAAGCTGAGTATGGCTGTATGCAACTGAAATGGCACACTTTGGTCCGACCCAGGTGGCTTCTTGGAGACATACACAGGCAGAGACATCATCTTCTACACTGAGACACATGAGAGCCTAGAGAGAGGGCTGCCCATAGTGACAGGGTACACCTGGGAGTCTGCTCATAGGAAAGAAATGAGGAGAGATAGTGGGGTGCGAGGCTCTAGAGGAGTAGCTACCCTTTTCAAAACACACTTGAGACCACTCATATCTGTGGTACGGGGAGAGGAACATGCACGTCACATGTGGATACGAGTGCAGCCACTAGATGCCTGACCTATCTTCATTGCAATATGCTATTTCCCCCGCACACGTCATCATATGCCCATGATATCACTATAGAGGGGCACATCCCTTATGAGACGATACATGAGGATATCATAGAGTTCTCCAGACAAGGAGACACCCTCCTTCTAGGAGTCAGTCAGAGGTAGGGTCCGTGTCCCAGGCGGCCTATCAAATTGGGTCGAGAGCACCATTGGAGTGAAGCAAGGCTGCCCTCTCTCACCGACTCTTTTTGGACTCTACATTGATGAGATCACATCTTTCATAGATCGCCTAGGTGGTGATGGCTCATCACTAGGGGATCTCCTCATACATATATTGTTATATGCTGGTGATATAGTCCTTATATCCTCTTCAATGGAGGAACTACAAAGAGATCTGGAGGCTTTAGAGGTGTTTTGTAGAGAGAGAGATCTGATGGTCAACCTTGGGAAAACTAAGGTTATGATCTTCAACACCTCAGGAGCAGTGACTAACTGACTCACTTTCACCTATCGTGGTGAATCAGTGGAGATAGTGCAGTCATACACATATTTGGGAGCAGTCTTCACATTACCCATCTTCACGATGAAACATGCAGCCCAGGCACGACTCACAGTGCGGCCGACCGTCATGTATGTAGCACCTTTCTGGGGGTGCGTTGGAGGAGCTTCGAGCGGCTACAGGTGACGATGGGATCCAGGATGATCCGATGTAAGCCCTCGGTTCCACATGAGATAGTACAGGCAGAGTTCGCCATGACACCTCTCCAGGCTGATGCCATCTTTCAGACAGTGACTTTCATCCATAGGGTGTGGGACTTACCCCATTGGAGACTTCTGAGGTTGGTCCTAGAGTCATCCAAACAACTCACAGAGAGCGGGGTAGACACATGGTATGCATGCATATCTACATGGCTTGCCAGGCACGGTATCCAGATGGATCGGCTTCCCCCCTTTCAGTACAGCATGGATGCACCTCCTGAGTTGATCTCGCGAGATGAGATCAACCGTATTATACAGTTAGACCTCCTTCAGCTTCACACATCCCAGACTTGGGGGAAGGACCAAGAACTCCCCACCAAGACCCAGTTCTATCGCGACCACTTCCTGAGAGTATAAGAGGAGGGATTTATTATCAAACCTTAGTATCTCGAGGATAGAGGAGTATCTCATGCACTGAGGATTGCCATTGGTTAGATGCGGGTTTCATCCCATCAGCTGAGGATTGAGGCAGGGAGAGCAGCGGATATACCTAGAGAGCAACAGATCTGTACGCTATGTATGTTGGGGGCGGTTGAGACGGAGGAGCACTTTCTTTGTGTTTGCCCAGCCTACTATGAGATTCGAGGACGCTACCACTGCCTCTACCTAGAGGGGAATGGCTTCGGTCCTTTGTCATGACTGATCCATTTCCATGACCAGGTCTGTATCGGACTCTATGTGATGGAGATGCGGTGACACAGGGCGGTGCTTCTACGACAAATCAGAGAGCAGCAAGGGGTGGTCAGACCACTATAGGACAGAGGATGTTCGGACACAGCGGCACGTCACAGACTTGTATACATTTGAGTCAGCCCCCGGACACAGTGGAGTGGAGGTAGAGGAGCTAGCCGATATGAGAGCAGTTTGGATGAGCAGCCGGCACAGTACCGCTGAGAGAGGGACGCAGAGGCCACATGTGCGACAGAGAGCCCCCAGAGTACGTTCTATTGAGGTCCGACCTATCACAGCTTTCCTCAGAGGAGACTGATAGAGATGAGGATCACTCTAGACATATCCCAAAGAGTCTAGAGAGCGAGGAGACCGCGCCCCCCACCGCAGTGTGAGACAGCTCGACAGACGTAGATACGAGATATTTTTGCAGCCCACTAGAGAGCCATCAGTGTACGAGGCTTCGGTTTCGTCTCAACGCTTGGATAGATTGATTGATATGATATGATTATGATTATGATTATGATTTTATTAGCATAGATTAGTACTCAGCAAGAGTCCTAGTGTACCCTTTACTCCAGCCCACTGAGGCTTGTATGAGTTCGCTTTTTTGTGCACTTTGTCCCGTAGGCCCGCGAGGTCTCCCGTGGACGCTAATATATCTTTCTTTCTTTTCTTTCTTTCTTTCTCTGCGGAACATCTCCATCGCCTCTAGATGTTTCTGCAATCCCTCTGATGATGATGATATGATGACCATGTCATCTGCGTACAACAGTATCTGCACCATGAAGTCAGCCAGGAGTGAACCTTCTCCACCTAGGTGGTCTACAGAGGAAGTGATCTCATCGGTATAGAGTGCAAAGAGGGTCGGTGAGAGGGGGAGACTTGTTTCACTCCGATATTGCTCTCAACCCAATCCGATAGACCTCCTGGGGCACGTACCCTTCCTCTGACGGACTTATATAGACTCATGACCCCCCAGATCATGATCTCAGGGAGCTGCAGCTCCTGTAATCTCTTGATCAGGCGAGAACGTGGGACAGTATCAAATGCCTCACAAAAGTCTACGAAGTATGTGTAGACTTTCTGATCCCTCGACTTTGCCTCCTCAATGATAGCCCTCAAGGTGAAAATGTGGTCCCGGGTGGAGTGCCGTCTCCGAAAACCTGCTTGTCCAAGAGTCCGCTGCCTATGATCCTTTGTGTGACTGCTAATCTCCCTCTCTAGTACCGACCCATATATCTTAGCCAGAGTGTGGCCAATCATAACTACTTAAAGAAGTTAAAGAAGAGCAGCCCGTACATTTTGTACAGGTTACGAGAGAGAGAGAGAGAGAGAGAGAGAGAGATTAATTAACATCCGTAGGAGGCCTTGTGGGCCTATGGGACAAAGTACGGAATCAAGTAACTCATAAAGACCACTGTGGGCCGGGGCAAAGGGCTCGCTAAGGTCCTTGCTGAGTACTAAAATGCTATACTAGTACAAAATAGCAAAAAAAGTAGCAAAATAGCATGAGGGTGGCATGCAAATATCAAGTGCTCAGAGCTAGAGTCCCAAGTCCCAAGTGCATGAACCGGCTCCACGTATCTAGGCTCCACGGTGGCTCTTTGATGAGATGCAAAGAGCTCACGTATCTGCATATGTCAGGCTGTCTCCCGTGGTGGGAGGGAGGGAGGGAGATCCGGTAACCTCTATCGGTTGCGATTTGGTCCTGAACATTGATGGGATGTCCCCAAATGTGATTTGGAGGTCCGTCCTCTGTGGAGTGTGGCGTGTCATTGGCTCTAGATCTCCACCTCACCGACCGCCTGTGATATGAATATGGTGATCAATGTGGTCTGGTTGGAAGAAATGAGTTTGCCCGTAGGTCCTCCCTGTCTCTGCAATTTGAGTAAGCGCTCTCTGTGTCTAACTGCCTCGTGGATTAAGGTGGCCAAGCATCTCTGATTTGGGTGAGTGAGGAAACAAGAGAGGAGTTCGAAGCTATTTCTGAAGAGACAATGAAAGCGGCCTCGCATCTCATAGTACACAGGGCATCTGAAGAGGAAGTGCTTCTCGGACTCAATCTCTTGTAGGCCACGCAAGGCACATATGCACATTGGGAACTCCCTCAACTCGCCCACTTTCTTTGTGGAGTCCATGTGACAACACGGAACTGTCCAATAGAGATCCTCAGCAGTGTGGGAGGTGGATTCGGGTATACCTTGGGGGATCAATAAAGCCCTCATCGGATATGTGCAGGCAATGATCACTGTAGAAGTTGAGCTTCACTGGGAGCTCACTCGAAGTCTTGAATGTGTGTAGCTGTAGAAGTCCTCGCGTATGACTTGGTTGACCTCGTGGCATCCAAGTGGGAGAAAGGGCGCATTAATGCTGTATTGGACGGGGGTAATTTGTCCACGTGGAGTCCCTAGCCCATCTGCATCCAAGAGATCTGAACCCCAACAAGGGCTGCTATACATACGTGCTACGGACCAAGGAGTTGAAAAAGAGGGCCTTGGTCCGAGGGTCCTGAAAGTGTGAGCGGAAGCACTTCTCTCTAGGTGGGCTAGCGAAGCATATCCTCTGTTCAGATGGGCCTGCATGGCCGGTCTCATCGTGAAAATAGGACCAAAGAAGAGGACTCCTAAATAAGTGTATGATTAGACAATCTCAATTGGTGATCCATCAAAAGTGAATCGCTCTCTATGCATAGCTGCTTGGGATGTGTTGAAGATCATCAGCTTGGTTTTACCAAGGTTAACCTTGAAATCATGCGACTCACAGAATGTTTGTAACACATCTAGGTGTCTCTAGATGCTCCCTATAGAAGAAGATAATAGCACCACGTCATCTGCATACAACATGATCTGAATCAAGGAACCAGTGAGAGCATCCAGCCACGCCTAGTGTCTCCATAGATGTCTTGAGCTCATCGATGTAGAGGCCAAGCATGGTTGGCGATAGTGGGCATCCCTGTTTGACCCCAATAGTGCTCATGATATTCTCTTTCCATCCAGCTCCTGTCCGGGGACTCTATTTGAAACCTCTCAAAGAGTGCCATAACAGCTCACATAATGTATCCTAGCTCCGGTGGTCGTCCAATAAGGTGGGCCCTTGGTACTGTATCAAAGGCTTTGCGGAAATCCACAAAGTTGCAAGCCTCTGTCTCCATGCCTTTGCCCCCTCAATGACACTCCTAAGTGTGAGTATGTGATCCATGGTCCCATGGTCACGTCGAAAATCGGCTTGCCCCTCTACCTTGAGCCCTTGCATCTTTGCGAATTGGCTGACCTCTGTATCAAGTACTGATGCATATGTCTTAGACATGACATGTCCGATCATGATGGTTAGATAGTTTTCTAGGATCATGGGATCCCCTACCTTGTGAAAGAAAGAAAGAAAGAAAGTCTATTAACGTCCATTGGAGACCAAAAGGTCTATGGGACAGCAAGAAACCCTCTAGTACATCTGCTTTAGGGAGGGCACATGGCAGCTCCCATGGAGTGCAAAAAGCAACCCATATTATTTAGGTACCTACATGATAATCTAGAAGAGTAAACGGCCATACATCAGTTTAAGACTGAGAGTCTTTTGGTTTTGATTTAAACTCTCTGATTAGTGCTACGCCTTCATGGTAAGCTGCCCAGTTTCCATCCTTTCTAGCAGCCCTTACTTTAGCTAATTCAGTTGCCTTAATCTTGAGTTGAGCTTGTGTAAGCTTTTGTGCTATCCATACTTTGGTGCCCTTCAACTTGTAAGATTGTCGAAGAAGCTTGAGCCGCATATCTTTTGACTTCAGAATCCAGAGTAAGGATTGCATGACCTCTATAGTGCAAAATAGAAGCTGGCTTGGAGTCGTCATCATCCTGCTCATCATCATTCATCCATTCACCCATTCAATGTTGGGCAAGCTTGCTTTGATCTTTGTCAATATTTCACACACTGTGTCCTCCTCTTTGTACCAATCTTCTGGGAGCTCTCCTATTCTAATCTTTAGTGCATTATCACATCTAGCTTCGTGTTCTTTAATCTCTACTTGAATATCAAACTTGCTTTGTTGTCCACTTCCACAATCATTTCCTTCTTAGCAGTTTGTACTTCAGTGTGAACAATATCTTTGACTGGAGAGACTGTTGGGATATTTGTGATCAAGGGCTTGCTAGGTGCATGTGTGCATCCACTAGCAGTCATATGGTTGTGTATGTGTGTGTAGAAGAGGCACACTTAGTGCCATAGACCATGACACATGTGATGATGTAATGCAAAGGCCCCCACATGGGGTGTGCCTATGATTGTGGAGTTCCTATGATTTAGGAGCTACCTCCATTGATGTAGGAGAGGTGCCATTGATTTAGGACACTCTCTCTCCATTTCTATAAAAGAGGGACTTCCCTCTCACAATGAAAAGAACACCCATTGCTACATCTTTTGTGTTCTCACTCCTCTTGCCACAATGCATCTATTCTCCCCCACGTTCCAACATTTGGTATCACAGCCATGATCCTCCTTGAGCTTTTAGACTCCTAGGATGCCACCTCATCATCTTCTTCAACCTTCTTCCATATCTCTCCCATTTTTTTCAATTCTGCCTGAATCTTGCAGCATCAATTTCTCTAGATCGAACCGTTAACTTTCAAAATGCTTTTGGCTCCAGCTTCCCCATGCTAGGGTGCACCTCTTCACCGTTGGGATTGACGGAATTTTACTATGAGCAGTCGTGTCGCTTCATTCTTCGCTCGTCAATCTAGCTCAAAATTTCGCCTGTTGGGGGACAATTTTGCAAAACCCTCTTAGTCATAGTTAGACAACACTATGAGCTTGCTGCTGATGAAATTTGAGCACCAATGCTTGCTGGAATAAGGAGAAAACATCAAAAAATCAGTCGGAATAGGTGCATCTCTCCACAGTGACACAACACGAAATTTCACCATTCCTCTTTGCTGGAAGTAGCCCTCAATAAGAGCTTCCATTTGCCTTTGAAAGCCCTCTCAAAGCTTTTATCTTCAACTTCAATTGAACCCTCCAACTTCAGATTGTTCAATTTTGGGGTAACAGTGATATCTGCTTCCAATATGAACCATTGAATATGGTTAAGTGCTAGAAAGTTTCATTATTATCTCAGTTATCTTTGGTCTTTTGGATGTTTGATCATTGAAAGTGATGTGAGCCATTTTTTGTTAGAATTATTATTATAATTCAGCAGTGACCAATGTAATGTAATAAGTAGGTTAGGGGCACTTTTCCCTCATTCAGAGGTTTTTCCCCCTAACCACAGTTAGTTCACTAACTCCGGTTAGTGAAGGATAAGGTTTTGTCACTTAGACAAAACCCATCCCACTACTTGTATTAGTCACTTCTTCTATTGCAAGTACTACGTTCAGCTCTCTTGCTTCCTGCTCTCTCACTCTCTCTTTATGTAACATTTGGTATCAGAGCGAGATCCAGCTTTTTGCTTCCTAGCCCGCAAGCTCCCTGCTCCTTGCTCGCAAGACCTTCCTGCTTCAAGCTCCCTGCTCCCGTTCGTACAATTTGTACGGATTGATTCCGTACAGCAGCCCACACTTTAGTTCTCGAGGTGCCGAACACCCTGTGCCATACGTACTTGCAACGCCATCAGGTCTATACAGTGGTACAAGCGCACGGAGCTCCCGTAGTCCGTACATCTGCCGTACAGTCGCCGTACATCGCTGTACTAGTTCTGTACATTTGTAGTACGACGACCATACTTGCACGTGTGGACCGTCATACTGCTTCCGTACACCTTACGTACAACGCCGTACTGTTGTGGTACACTATGCCGCACATCCGTACACAGGCATCTGCACACAGACATCCGTACCTGACTGCGTTAGTTGTCCATACTCCGTACAGCTACAATCCGTACAGGTTTCTGCAAATCCGTACACGTACGGATTTTCGTACATTTTGCAGGCCCTTGTACTTTTGGTTGGCATCCGCACTTTTGTGCAGGTTATATTCTTGCAGGTACTCGAGCAATTGTTTTCTGGCAGGCATTATCTGCAAATAGCCATTGTTTGGCTTAGATCTTGGAGAGAATTAGGAGCATTCTGTATTTGTGGATGGATACTGCAGTTGGGTTGCAGGTCATCCAAGAAATTGGGACTTTTGCAATTACACTGCAATTTTGCAGTGAAATTTGGGGCTTTTGCAGGCAAACTGCAATTTGTGCAACATTTGGGGCTTTCAGACCATTTTCCCTCTTTTGTATGCAATTTCCCACAAGAAATTGGGGCTTTTGCATTTGGGTTGCAATTTTGCAGGTAAAAGGGCATTTTGGAAGTTTGCAAACAGTTTTGGACTCAGTACGAGTCAAATTGCAGACTTTTGCCACCTTTTGCAGATTCTATTTGCAGATTTTTGGGCATTGAGCAGAGCATTGTGGTGCATTTTGAGCCTTAGATAGGCTGTGACAATATTTGTCACTGAGGGAAGATTTTCTTCGGCAGATTTTATTTGTGCATCTTACATCCCAGGAAGGGACTTTACTTGTTGAGTTTGCTGTATTTCTGAGTTGATCTAGCAAAAATGGCACAAAATAACTCAAATGAGGTGTTCGGGGTTCTCACACAAGAGGATAAGTTGGATGGCACGAACTACTCCTTGTGGAGTTTCATGGTTCACAATATCTTAGTTGGCAGAAATCTTTGGGATTATGTCAATGGAGATGAAGAAAGACCAGATACAACGCCTATACCTGTCACTCCTACAGCTGGAGGCAGGGGTAGAGGTACAAATACAGCACAGGTGATTGGAGCAGCCTCTCCAGGAGCTCCCACAGCAGAGCAGAAAAGATGGTACTCTAGAGATGCACAAGCTCTTTCAGTAATTTCTCTTTCTGTCAAGAGGTTCATTATACCTCATATTCGGTCATGCAAGACATGTTTGCAGCAAGAAACGATGCCAGAGTCTCCTTTCTGAAGCGAGAACTTTCCCATACACATATGGAGGAGGGAGATTCCATGAATTCTCACCTCACGAAGCTTCAAGATCTCAGGGAAGAATTGCTGAACATTGATGAAGTCATTCCAGATTCAGAGATGATCTCCACCACTCTGAACTCTCTTCCTGAGTCCTATCTCGGTTTCCACACCTCGCTGAATTTGTCATTGAGGGGGGGCAGCAATCCTCTCTCCTTTCACGAGTTGGTAGGACTTCTGTTGCAGGAGGAACAAACACGCAGAAATATGGCAACCCGGGCTGGCGAGCATGCTATGCTCTCCAAGTTCAAGCCCAAGGGTAAAGGGCAGCATAAGCCACATGCCAATCAGCCGACAGATTAGCATAAAGCTGATTCTGGACAGCCTTCTTATAAGGCACAGGGTGATACAAACAAGCAGAAAAAGAAGGGCATCTGTCATTATTGCAAGAAGCCAGCTCATTATATTGGAGAGTGCAAGAAGCGCATAGCCAAACAAAAGAAAAGGGATTCCGGTATGGCAGTATCAGATGCATCAGGTCCACATTGCCATGATGGAGGAGATGTTGTAGCCAACTTGGTTGAAGAGCACTATGCCTTTTTGACTTGCACTTCAGATTTTTCAGTGGGTAGTTCAGATACTACAGCCACTAATCATGATGACCCATATGCTTTTTTGACTTGCAGTTACGATCCTTCAAAGGATGAATGCTCTTTTATTGTTGATGAAACACTACATACTTAGTATTTTGATAGTGGTGCTTTAAAGCACATCACTTCCAAGAAAACTATGTTTGTAACTTTGCATTCTTCACCCACCAAGAAGAAGGTAACTTGTGCAAATAATTCTTCTCATTCAGTGTGTGGAGTGGGAGACATTATTCTCACATCCACTGATGGCAGAGATTTCAGAATTTCAGAATTTCAGATGTACTCTATGTGCGAGGTATAAAGAAGAATTTGCTTTCAGTGTCCTCACTCAATAGAGGAGGATTTCAGGTTGGTTTTTATGATGACAAGTGTGCAATCAGAGACAAAGAAAATGAATATTCTTTGAGGTTGTCTGGCACTTTGTATCGGGGTCTTTTTCAGCTTGATTTATATGAAATTAGATCCCATCTTGCATTATCAGTTAGCACTCCCACTGTTGCGATGCACAATGCGGAGTTTTTGCATGCCCGGTATGGGCACATGAGCTATGGCAGCTTAATGACACTTCAGAGGCATGATATGGTTGATGCATTACCTCCTTTGGAGTCGCCTCCTCCTCATGCATGTGAAGGTTGCATTCTTGGCAAAATGCATAGGCTTCCCTTCAAGAAGGATGGTGCAGTAAAAGCTACAAGAAAATTGCAGCTTATTCACAGTGATGTCTGCGGTCCCATGAGGACACCTGCTTTTGGGGGTTATCTCTATTTTGTTACATTCATAGATGACTTTACCGATTACACTTGGGTCTATGGTCTCAAGGCAAAATCAGAAGTGTTTATGCATTTCAAACACTTTGTGGCTATGTCTACGGTCCCATGAGGACACCTGCTTTTGGGGGTTATCCCTATTTTGTTACATCTATAGATGACTTTACCAATTACACTTGGGTCTATGGTCTCAAGGCAAAATCAGAAGTGTTTATGCATTTTAAACACTTTGTGGCTATGGTTGAAAATGAGACAGGACTCAAGGTGCATACACATCGCACAGATCGAGAGGGGGACGCACAGATCGAGAGGGGGAGTACATGTCTCATGAATTTGAGACATTTCTAAAAGAAAAAGGCATTATGCATCAGCTTACAGTGAGGCTTACACCTCAATAGAATGGCAAAGCTGAGCGGAAGAATCGCACCACCATGGAAATGGATAGATGCATGCTCACAAGTAAGAAGTTGCCTCACAGGTTTTGGTTGAAAGGCCTCATGTGTGCCAACTATATTTTAAATCGGGCTCCTACAAAGGCTTTGAAGACAATCACTCCCTATGAGGCATGGCATGGGAGAAAGCCTTCAATGGACCACTTCAGAGTTTTTGGTTGTGTTGCATATGCCCACGCTCCTGTGGAGTCCAGACACAAGTTGTCAGATAAGGCACTAAAATGCATTTTTGTGGGATATAGTTCACAAAGCAAAGGCTATCGTCGTTTAGTATGGACGCTCGTTTAGTAGCTCCACTACCACAGCTCGTTGTATCAGGATTTTCACAGTCTCATAGACCCATCGGTCTTCCGAAGACTTTAATAAACTTTCTTTCTTTCTTTCTTTCTACAATCCTACTACACGCAAGATTTTTGTCAGTAGAGATGTCGTATTCTCTGAAAATTCTGCACATACAATGCTGAATTTCAGATTCCGGCCTTTTCAGATGATGTGTTTGAGGGGATGCTTCCTATAGCATTTGGTTCCCCCGCTGAGAATCAGAATTTACAGCTCCACAAGTACAGATTCAGCCCCCAGCTGAATTGGTACAACCTCAGGGTGTGGATGAAGTTGTCAGGCAAGAAATTCAAGAGATACACGCAGCCAAAACAGTCCCGCATTGGTTGCTTCGGACTCTCAAGGAGAGTAGGCTTGAAGCTCCATGGCCTGGCAGAACTCATAGTGCAGTAAGGCACATGGAGGGAGCTCATTTAGTTGAATCAACTTATGCAGGTACTCTTCTTGATGAGGAGGAGCCTGAGACATTTGAAGAAGCAAAAGATAATGTGCATTGGATGAATGCCATGCACGATGAGTTGCAGTCCATTCATAAAAATCAGACTTGGGATGTTTGGATTTGCGACCAGGTAACAATGCCATAGGTACACGGTGGGTTTTCAAAGTCAAAAGAAAGCCAGATGGGTCCATTGATCGGTACAAGGCAAGGCTGGTTGCAAAAGGATATGCGCAGAATAAGGGCATAGATTATGAGGAGACTTTTGCTCCTACATCCAGGATGACAACCATCAGGTCAGTTATAGCCATGGTTGCAAATTTTGAATGGAATGTTCATCAGTTGGACATTAAAACAGCTTTCCATAATGGGGACTTGTTGGAAGAGGTTTATGTTAAACAACCTCCGGGCTTTGAAATTTCAGGAAATGCACTTTAGGTATGCAAGTTGAATAAAGCTTTGTATGGGCTGAAACAAGCCCCACATGCATGGTATGCCAAAATTGATGCCTTTCTGACCTGCAAGGGGCTGCATAATAGTCCAACTGAGAGCACCCTCTACATCAAGAAGGATGGGGGGGATATTCTGGTCATCATTCTTTATGTAGATGACATGCTGCTCACCGGATCAAATGAGGAAGTAATTGCAGATTTCAAGGCCCAATTGAAAGCTACATTTGATATGTTAGACTTGGGCTTGTTACATTTCTTTTTGGGGATCCAGTTTATTCAAGAGAAACGTGGCATTGTTATGTCTCAATCCAAGTATGTTCAAAAGCTCTTGGACAGATTCAACATGCATGATTGCAAGCCTATGTCCACTCCCATGGAGCCGGGGCTGAATCTTACAATGCATGATGCGGGTGAATCAATTGATGTCACACTCTTTGTCACGCTGTTGGATGCCTCATTTATCTCTGCAATACACGACCTAATATCAGTTTTCAGTTTCTCAGGTGAGCAGGTATATGCACAGCCCAAAGATTATGCATTGGCAGGCTGTAAAACGCATCTTCCGTTACTTGCAAGGTTCAAAGTCTTTTGGCTTGATGTTTCCCAGGGGGGGTGACTTGCAAATGCATGCTTACAGTGACTCAGATTGGGCTGAAGACTATGATACTAGGCTGTCCACAAGTGGGAATTGTTTCTTTTTAGGACATGCTTGCATTTCTTGGTTGAGTAAGAAACAGTCTACAGTGGCTACCTCCTCATGTGAAGCTGAGTACAGGGCAGCTTTCACAGCGACAGTTGAATGTGTTTGGCTGAGTCGTTTATTTGCTGATCTTCATCTTTCATTGGAGGGTCCTTCTCCAATTCTCACTGATAGTCAGAGTGCTATAGCAGTGGCAAAGAATCCTGTGTTTCATGCTCGCACGAAGCACATTGAGGTTCACTATCACTATGTTAGAGAGAAGTTGCATGCAGGAGAGATCAGTATGATCTATGTGTCAACACATGACAATGTTGCAGACATCTTCACCAAAGCACTTCCACGTGAAAAGTTTGAGGCATTTCGCAGTGCCTTGAACTTATCTTCTTTTGATGATTGATCATTTCCTTGTACATGACATTGGCACTGCAAGGGGGTGTTAGAATTATTATTATAATTCAGCAATGACCAATGTAATGTAATAAGTAGGTTAGGGGCACTTTTCCCTCATTTAAAGGTTTTTCCCCCTAACCACAATTAGCTCACTAACTACGGTTAGTGAAGGATAAGGTTTTGTCACTTAGACAAAACCCATCCCACTTCTTGTATTGCAAGCACTATGTTCAGCTCTCTTGCTCTCACACTCTCTTTTTGTAATAGAATGCTCCATAGTTTCTAGGGAACGGCGTTTTGACACCTAGAACGTCTGGAACACCGTTCCTAAAAGCAAGGCTGAACCATAACACCCTTGGAACGCCACCCCAAGTTTCAAATGGGTATTCTAGAGCTTATATGGAAAGTTTCAAGCTTTTAAAATGTTAGTTTCTTTCATGTTCTAGCATAGTTTATGTTATAGACGTGTTGTGTATGACGTGGCGTTCCGGTTCGTTCCCCCTTCCCAAAACGTTCCCATTCCGATACCCAAATTTCCAGAACGTTCCCGTTCCTTGGTAACCATGGAATGCACACGTGCTGGCTGCACCAGCAAAAGGACAACTGTTTCACAAGCCAATACTTGGCTAGGCAAATGCAGCCTGAATATATCAGTTATGAAGTGACACAGTGAATTGTTTGAACAGTACCAATGCAGAATCAAATCTTCCCCAATCTGGATTAAATCTGTGAGTTTAGAGCATCAATGCACCTTGAAACCAGGTCGGCCACCTTCAAATCAGAGGCAACCTGATAAGTACAGCAAGTACACACAAAATACAGCAAGTGCAGAAAGAGTACAGCAGGTACAGCAGTGAAGACTGCTGCGAAACACCTACAAATGTAATGCTTGATAAGCACAAGTATCTGCTCCGACTCAGGCCCAGATTTCACCTGCAGAAACCCCAAGAACATTCGCCTAGTAGGTGGCTGTAAGTTTCCTCTACTTGGGGCACCCTTCGATTCTCGAAGATGATTTCATAGAGGACAGGTATTGAACTGCGAAATATAAGGGGCACATGAGGGTATCGAACTGCGAAATATTGGAGGACCACCTTTGATCTTACGCTTTAATAGTCTAGATGTGGCATGTGTGTGTATGTGTGTGTGTGATGTGCATTCTCTTGGTGACCTCCTTTGGCCCAGTTAGAAGTTTTTTACTACCGTTTTTAGTTTTGAGTAGCAATAACATCTATGAATGTTTAATTTTTCTAATGAATACTACTTTGTTTTAAAAAGTGTGTGTGTGTGTACATGCATGCACGTGTGCACCATCTCCTTCCACATTTGTACTCTTTGGGATGACCTCACATTACATACGTCACGACTCATGGTATATGTCTGCATCCAACGGGCATGGGATCTCTCGATCCTGACCATATGGCATTAAAATGGCATTATGTAAAGAGAGTTTTCTTCACCTGATGGAGGTTGGTTTCACTCATGCCTTGTATAGTATTTGTAGGTCACCTTTTGCATGCAGTATGGGTAGCATGCACCTTTAGTATGTGTATTCTTATTCAGTTTCAGTTTCGGTGTTACCTCAGACCTGTAGCTCTCCTATTGGTCTCATGATGCATTTCCAGTTTTGTCCTTAGGCCATACTTCTGTAAATCATAATGTAATGGGATCTTCACCTCTTCTTGATATAGAATGACGAGCCTAAAAAAGCTTTTAATAGGCCCCAGGGGCTGAGGAAGTTTTTCTGACGGCTGTTTTTTGCATAGGCGAAGTAGACAGGCTAGGCTTGAGCTAGCTAGCAAAACAAAGTCAGGAGCATGTTTCTTTTCCTTTACTATCTGGTTGTTTTTCTTTTCTTTTCTTTTTTCTGCGGGAAAACCCAGGGCTTCCGTTTGCCTTGAGAAACTTGCAATCAGTTCCTAATAGTAGACCAATTTATCTCAATTTATGTTGTGAATGTACTGAGACACAGCCTGTGTGTAACCATTGGTATGTGTGCATGGATGGTTCAGATTAGGGCAGAGAAGATCTCCATCCTCACCCAATCATCAGGACTCCAAACATTTTCATCACCACCGCCGCACTAGCAGCGCCCTTACGACAAGCCTTGCTGTACTCGCCGATAAATATCGTTCTCTTAGTGGTGAATGCTTGCGTACTCTTCGTATAGAAATGCAGCTAGGGGCAATCTACCATTTACAGGTTTGATAAGATCCTTTCGTGGTGTAAACCAAATACAAGGTGCTGTGAAGGTCGCTTTCAAGTGTTCATCTCCATATTTAATCATGTTTGGCCTCAGACAAAAAAGCATTTAGCATTGCAATTTTCTTGTAGCAGAATATGAGTGCGCGGGAATACACAACGGATCAGGATGCAGAGGAACCAGAAGATTTCGTGATCTCTCTCACCATGCAGGTGCTTGATTGATCGGAAATGAGTGCTTTCTGCTTTTTTCCAGCAGTATGTGTTGGTGGTTTCTTCTAATGGGGGGTATGATGTGTTTTCAGATAACAAGACTTGATGAAGAGATGATGCCTTACATTCCGGAGCATAAGAGAAACTACATTTTTGGAGGCATTTGTGGTGTTGTAGCTACTTTCTTTATGAAAGTGAGAGAGAATATGTTCTGTGTCCAGATATTAGTTTTTGGCTATGGTGAAAGCTCCAGTCTTACCATATAGTGTTTTTAAACTAATTGACTGTAACAAAAGTGGTTTGCTCATTCTTTATCTCAGGCATTGCACGATATGAGCACAATAAACTTGTTTGGTGTCCGGCAGATCTGCCGAAATTGTATCGCTGTGGAACAGGTATTTGTCTTCCCAATCATGTTTGATGGCTTTACACTTGAATGTATGGCTCAAACGATGTACATGCTGAACATCCTAAGATTTAGGAGTTGCACACTTTATTACATGCAATCTGCTCCAAAATCTTCAATTTGAACATACAGTGGCACTATTTGTGAGGGTGAAGATAGCTTGTGAATGCAAAATGGATGGTTTTAACCTCGGGCAGTATTCCCATGTGTTCAACTCCTGTATGACTCTCTGGGCTCTTTTGACAACAAGATGAGAGTCAAATCTTCGTCATTATCTTTGGCAAATTGACCAACTATTCTACTCTCAATCTCTGAAGGCAGTCCTTAGACGGATGTTGAATTGTGTGAGGAACAATGATGGAGCAGCTACTAAAGCATGTATGCACACTATGTTTGAATACTCGTTGCTCACTGCCTGATGGGTGAGAGTCCTAAAAGAATTGTTGCTGGAGAAAACTAGCCTCAAATGGGATCCTTCTTCATGATTCATGCACCCTGCCCCCCTCCTCTCTCCTCTTCCGTTCTTTGGACATCCGTGCATTTTCCAAATCACTAGCAGCGTAGTGTTACTCTTGGCTGTTGGCGCAACCATAGCTCTCAATGTAAATGCATCATGTTATTGTTGTCATTCAGCATACACCGCCACACCCTTCTCCCTCTTTTTTGACAGCTTCCTGAGTTTGGATTTGGCTCAAAAGGGGGCTGCTAGAATGAATTTCCTTGACCAGAGCGAGGTGAACAAAGCAGCATTGTTTGAAGTCATGAAGCTAGTGTTTGTTTAAAAACCTAGGAACATCCCTAAGTATGAGTTCGAAAGACTCTTATGCTGCTTATTTTAACTTATCTTGAACCTTAGGACATACAAATGTTGGAGAATGAACTAGCTTTTTCCATTTGAAATTAAATTTTCTTTAGTGAGCAATATCCCCCCCCAATCCCCTTTACCAACATTGTTTTCTGGAGTGGCTTAGGCTCTTGCTGCATTGTCTTCAAGCAACAGTGAGATGGTTCAGCAACGGCTGAATCGGGTTCGGAACTATTATGAGCTGTTGAATCTGCCATTTGAGGTGAGAAGTAATATCAATTCTGCTACTTTACCTGGCGCCTGACATTTATTGCTACGTTTAGCAGTGTCCGTCAGTCGTAGGCTGGATGCTTGGTTCTTCGACTTACCCGCACTTTACTAACATTCGTCTTATTGTTTTACAGGCTTTGATAGCATTCGTATCAGAACATTACATCCTCTATAGTTTTTCAGAGTATGGTCTTATCCTCTACAGTTCCTTTTTTTGTTCAGATAGTCCATGGAAACTTGGTCTGTCAATTCTTTTTTTGGCAGAGCTCTAGCATATGCCCCTCTATTATGGGAAAAAGCTGTTGACATTCTTATCATACGATAGTAACAAGAGTTGTTAGTTGGTCTTACTATTGTCAGTTTCAGACTCAGGGATCTATTGTCTTTGTGTTACTGCAGGTTTTCCAGTCTACTGAGAGTCAGTGTTCCAGGCAGGGAAGTACCCCTGGATGCAGTGCAAAGAGTGGGGAAAATCTTAGCCCCTGGATCGTAACCCAATTTATTGAATGTTGGTACCAAAATTGAGCTTATGGTGTTCTTTATGTTTTTCTTCTTTAGGCGATTGCACTGACGGTGTTTTTTGCAACACCCGAGTGATTATATTCTTTATTGTACAGCTGTCAAAATGTGTACATAAGAGGCTTTTCAGTGCATCATATTTTTAAAATGATCGAAGTATCATAGCAGCAACATTGATGTCATCATCATACTTCAATTCTTTTATCTATTAAATCCAATCCTATGTAGCAAGTGGTTGGAAAGTTGTCCCCTTTGAGGTGGATCTATCATGCCAGATAAGAAGTGCCTTTTAAAAATTGTTTAATATTTTGCACTCATTGCTTTTTTGTAATGTATGTAGTTTTAAAGGACACAAACATGTTCATCAAGCTTATAATAGCTCATAAATTCTATGTGCCTAAACTGCTTTTTCTTTTCTCACATGGCTTGTATTTCAGTATGAGTTCATAGGTAAGTCTCACTTGGGATGTAGGAGAGGTGACTTATATAAATTAATATATATTATTTTGAAGCAATTGTCTACAGAGAACTTGGAATCTCTATAATCTTGCATTGCAATGATTTCTAGTAGTTCGACACCTAGTCTTCACCCTTTGTATTTTAATAAGCATGGGAACTGCATGTGTTTTGTGTAAGCGTGTGTGTGGGCTTGAGGGTACGTGTATGTCCATAGTAGTTAGCAAAAGCCTAGGAGTGTTGATATTCCAAAAAAGTTATAATGGCATGGATGAAAGTTAGTAGTGTATCCCTATCATAACAGAGCCAATAGTGTTACATTTAATGTCCATCCCATTTGTCTTCAGTATACATCTAAATTGATAGCATGTGTTAGCTTAAAGATTTTAGTTTTCCAAAGTTATCCATCTTTGGATGATGAAATACAAGTGATTACTATCAAATAAGAAAGAAAAAGGTTGTGTGAGTCATTGTGGATGGCGGTTTTGGAGTCACAAATCATATTTGTAGCAGTTGTGAATAAATTGCAGTTGAATATTATGAAGCACTCTCCATTTCAGGCATGTTAAAGACAGTAGGTATTCTTTCTAATGTTGTTCTTACTATTGGTGGTAGTCATTACACAATGAGTTTATTGGTTATTCCAATGGAAGAGAATGCCTATCCCTTATTGTTGGGAAGACCCTATTTGTAAGGGCCAAGGTGTTACATGATTAGGGAACTGAGTTGATGATATAAAAATTGGAGATAAGGAAATACAGATTCTATTCAATCCAACTAAGGTAATAAAAGTTATAGGCCTCACGATCTTGAAGTCAAGGACGAGTTTCCATAAGATGTTGAAGCTAGATGGACCTTCAGATCCTATGAGTTGTAGAGCTTGATATATTCTAGAATATTTGTTGACCTAAAACAACAAATTAAGGAAGTCAGGATTGCTACACAACATCTATATCCTAGTAATTTCATTGAAGATGTCACTAGAGAGAGAAATTACTGAGCCCCAGCGCACAATGACTCGGTTAGGTTCTGAACCATAAATTAAGGAAGATAAGATTGCTACACAACAATATTTATATGCCAGTAATTTCATTGAGGATGTCATTGGGGAGAGAGAAATTACTGATCCCCAACTCAAAATCACTCAGTTAGGTTCTAATTAGCTATTCCTAGAGCCAACTCAGGAATTGGGATTATATTAGGAAACCATAAGAGTGGTCGTCAATGCTTATGTGATTGATAGGTATTTGCACAAAGTCAAGAATCTAGTTATGCAATATAAGGATGTTTTTGCTTGGAGTTATATAGATTTCAAGGGAAAGCCAACCAAAATTTGCTAGCATAGAAGTCCCTTGGTACTCGATGTTAAATCTATTAGGCAATAGAGGGATACATAATGAACCCAAATTATGCCAAACAAATTAAGGCCGAGCTAGATAAGCTCATTCAAGCAGGATTAATCTATTCTATTGATAGAGTGATTAGTTATTTCCTATTGTGGTGGGTCCTAAGAAAAATGGAAACTCCAAGTTTGTGTGGATTATAGGAAGCTAAATGCTCATATTACTTTTCCTATCCCATTTATAGATAGTATACTTAACTAGGTTGCATGACATGAGATGTTCGTTCATGGATGGTTACAGTGGCTAAAATCAAATTTTTATTGCATCAGAAGATCAAGGAAGAATTCCTTTATCGTTGATTGTGCATGCTACTAAAGTTATGCTCTTTGGACTCAGAAATGGTCCATCTACCTTTTAGAGATTTATGGTTGAAACTTTCAAAGACTACTTGACCAAGTTGATCTTTGTGTTTACTCGACTATCTCCTATCATTTAAAATATTTGGATAAAGTCTTTGATAGGTGCAACTATGTTGGTATTTCCTTAAATCTAGTAAAGAGTATCTTTTGTGTCCGAGTTGGTTTTCGAATTGGCCATGTAATATCCAAGGATGGAATAAGGACGGAACCTGGAAAAATTATAGCTATAGAATCCATGCTTGAACCAAGTTTGAATGAATTAAGGCCTCTTGTTGGGTTTATGAGTTTCTACAGACATTTCATTCAAGATTTTGCTAAGATAGCTTCCCCATTGTACGAGCTCACAAAGAAAGATGTAAAGTTTTAGTGGACACTCCAGTTGTCTACTGCATTTCATGATGGGATGTCAGTTTTCATGTTCTTGTGGATGCTTTTGGATATGTCATTGAGATTATTTTAGCTCAACCAGAGGGTAAATTGGATTATTTTATTTACTACACTAGTAGACTGATGACTGAGCTAGAGTGCAATTATAGTGCAATTGAAACATGAACCATGGGTATGGTATGAAGTGTTTAGTAATTATGACATTATTTATTGGGCAATAAGTCCATATTTTATGCAGATCATCAGACATTATTATATCTTATCAACAAAATTATCATTTAGGCAGATTAGTTCGATGGATGCTCTTATTATAGGAATTTAATTTTTAGATTGTTCATAAATTTGGCAAATCACATGCAAGAGTTGATTTTTAATCTCGTCTACCACATCACACAATCAAGTCCGGAGTCACTGTTGAGCTTCGTGATGGTAATCTTTTTGCTATTGATTTCAACGAGACTAAATATCATGATTTGTTACAATCTCTCTCTCAAGATACACTTCTTGTGCAAATGTTGAAAAAAAAGCAGCAAGAGCTTGTTGTTAAGGCTTAGAAGTATAGCTGTATGGTGGTTAGTTATAGTTCTAATGTGCCGATGGTGTCCTATAAAGGTGGGTTTAACCACACGAGTGCACCATTGTACTTGCATAAAGTCTTGCTAGAGGTCATTTGGAAGTGATCTTATAGCCAATGGGATGCACATGCCTTAGTGTGACGCTTGTCAGTGCATTGGGCGAACGATCCCCCATGATCATATGCCTTTGCAACCAAGTGAGCCTTGGGAAGCTTTCCAGCGTTGAAGCCTTGATTTCGTTGGTCCTTTCAAAACAACTAGAAATTGGAATAAGTATGCTATTGTAACTATTGATTATGCTACTAAACGAGCTAAGGCAAAAGTCGATAGAGATATCTTCGCCTACAACGAAATTTATCTTTGAGAATATTATCTGCAGATATTGTAGTTTCATTGAGTTTGTTTTTGGGGATACCAAATTACATGCATCATTATTAGGCTTGAAATATTGACCAAAGAATTCATTTTTGTTCATTAGGTAGCTACTACATTCTATCCTCGGTGTAATGGACAGGCCGAGTCCACCAATTTTTTCTCAAATTGGTTCTTATTACAAAGACTATTATATTGATGGGGATACCAAATTACATGCATAATTATGGACTTAGCAAACTGCTTCTAAGGTCAGGACCAATCTCACTCCATGCCATATGGCGTTTGCCATTGTCCCAGTTGAATCTCTTGTTTTGAGTTTGCGCGTGGTTGCAGAATAGCATTTTGGTGAACCTAAAGCGGTCCATTAGTGATTGGAGCAGCTTACTAAATTGGATGAATTACTATTACGAGCTAAATGGACACATCATGTAATTCAAAGAAGAAGAAAGGCTTGGAATGACATGTATATCATGCCCAATATTTTGAAAAAGGGTATGCTTATGTCATTATACAATGCAAGGGATGGTAAGATGAAGCCTAATTTCAAATTTGGTTGGGATGGTCCATACAAATTGGTGGAAGTTCATGATAATGGTATTGTTGAATTGGTTGATCTAGAAGGCAAAGCTATTTTTGTGTTGATATATTGGACCTGAGACAAGTTTGCCGAGTGCCACAATGAGTTTGGTCACAATGGATAGTCCACAATGGGCTTAAGCGAGTGTCAAGTGGCACCGAGTGGCACTAATCATGAGAGCTACAATGAGTGGGTTCCGATTGAGGAGTCACATTGGAAACTTGAACAGGTAGTGAATCATCACCAACAACGAGTCACTAGCTCATGCAACACTTCATGCTACATTGTCCATCCTCTGCACTCTTCATCTTTGTGCTCATAGCTATCCTCACAAACTTCACTATCATACTATTCGTGCCATTGTTGCCTTCTCGATTCTCGACATCATGAGTATGGATTCTTCTATAGCTAGTAGGGTTGAAAGAGCCACAAAGAACCAACAAGTGGCTTTGCAAGTATAGGGACCCTACCCAATCGAGCGTCCCGAAGGTGTTGAAGCATAATAAACTGCTGGGTATGGCAAATATGCATTCATGTGGATCCCCGAGGTGGCGCAGGAGCTCCTCAACTCCTATGAAGCGTACGCACAACAATAGCATACAGGGATGAAGGATCCACCTAGTAGATAAGTGGCTTTATGTAGAGATTTTCATATCGACCCCAATGCCAATTTGGTCACTTAAAGAAAGAGCAGCAAGCAACTGCGCGACCGGCAGCTCAAGGACAATACTTTTCATCAATCGCAAGGGGAACCTCAACAGTTACAAGTTTTTGATGGAGTATATTAGTCTAAAGAAGAGTCCTAGATATATTCCAAGGAAGTTCATGGCCAAGGCTCTCACAACATACAAACATAAGGTGCAAGTCCATTGGTTGGAAATATTCACTGACACTTTCAATAAGCAACTGAAGGGTGTTTGTGTGGCACACCTAGCTCATTGTAAGCTTGGAACACACATAGCCATAAGCTTAAGTCAGGAGTAGTAGGGTGGTGGGGCATCCTCGATTAGAGGGTCTGACCTCGAGGTTGCTGCTCACCGGCACAACATGTGGCTTGTGAGAATCTTCCACAGGAACAGATAAAGAAGTGGCTATAGATGAAGATCAAAGAGCTAGCTTTACAATGGAGGAATTGGAGGTAATTGTCATTGGAGCATGTTTAGGGCCCTTACCTCCCCTAGTCTCGAGTTTCATTTGCAAAACTCGCTCCACCACTACCGGAAGAGTCACATTTTGATACTGGAGAAAATCTATATGATGAGTACACTTAAATAATTCTAGAACATTGTAGAGCACTTATTCGAGTGACACCCCCTCAACCATTATGCTTTATAGAGAAAGAATGGGTGGATATGTTTGCCCACAACATATGGTTCTAGCAAGCATTTTTGGATCGTAACTATGATCCCCTCTAGGAGGTGGCAACATACAAGTGGGCTACCAATGCATTCAATAATAAGGTGCTCACTGTGGAATACAAGCAGCCATGGTATTTTGCCACAATGCAGTGCTATTGCACACCATCTGATCAACACTGCACCCCCGAGTATATCCTAGTTGCCCGCATATTTTACCCAACTTCTCACACTAGTAGAATAGCTACTCAGCAATGCACTTGTGGAGCTGGAGGTGCACTTTCATTACATCAAACAGCTCTGCTAACCCTCTTATGAGAAGTGGCTCAAAACTAATAGTCGTGTGGTGTGCTAATATAACACGATGTTTGAGTCTCAATTTTGGATGCACCCTAACCTCAATGAGTTAGTACGCACATGGATTATGCATGGGAAGTGGCCCCATCAATCTCTCCAACTGACATTTGAGGAATATATCCATGGCCTCCAGAGTCCCTAAGCTACCATCGTGAAATCGATTGGTAGATTCTTGGTGTCTTCCCATGGGCAACTCCACCATAGGCCACACCACTGACCGAAGCCCCTGAAGAGCCTATTGAAGGATGATAGAAGAGCTGATGTGGCAAAGGTCATGAGTGGCCACTCTAAAGAGGACTTTCCTCCTCTCAAGTAGCTATCAGCAGCACCATGCCCCTCCTAAGAAATTCCATCAACACACCTCTAGCTGAAGACACCAGTTGGGGGAACACTCCTTCGAGCAATTACTAGAGCATGTAACTCAAGATTATCTATGAGGACACAGCTCAAGATAAGTCAAGGCCAGTATTAATCTCTAGGTAGGGAGGGTTTGGGATGGATTAACTCAGCAGCTCGCACGGAAGCCAACTTGAAAGCAATGAAGTATTCAATCAGTGCTGACTGTAAAGAGAGGGAATCTCCACAGATTCAAGAGGAATACATGGAGCCAATAGTAGTAGCGAATGCTGGAATGTGGTCCACCTCGAGAGAGAAATAGAATTAGAAAACAGTGAGCTCACCTTTGATGTAGTCGGTGAAGCTCCTACTTAGACATCCAATTACAAATACTGCATTTTTGTGTGTTGCATGTCGAGATGTGGCTCATTAATAATTTGCTTTACTTGCACATTATATATGTATGGAATAAGAAACTAGAAGAGAGAGTGGCATCATGTAAATCAAGGGTCAAAACTTCTCTCTTGAGCATGGGTCTATATGGAGGGAATGTAAAGCTATCCAAAGATAGAGAACTCTTAGGAAAATCAAGAAATCTTCAAAACAAAGTGTCCATGGGAGGCTCAAAGCATGAAGGTTTTGGTCCAATCATGGAAAATTTTGATTAAATAGGCAGTGGAATTATTGGAAAGAGTTATGCGATTTGCACCACTAATTTAGAAGTTGATCGTCATGTGAGAACCTTGAGAGTATGTGTTTTGAAAGAATTGGATAACATGGTAAATATCTTGAGAAATCCTTTCATAAATGATGAGGATGTGGAACTGTATAAAGTCATCATGAAAGAGTTCATTGAAGACAAATGTCTAGAGTAAAATTTGGAAGAACTGAGACAAGGAAGGATGACAAGGGACAATGTGTGCAAGATAATGAAGATGACGAAGATCTATTGGTAACAAAGGTTCTTGGTATTGCTTTAGGATTTGGAACTATATACTCCAAACATAATAGAGTGAGGGAAAGAATGCAACAAGAAAATCTTGTGGATGTGAGTAATTATGACATACATATCATTAAGATTCACAGACCACTAATTAATGAGGCCAATAGAACGAGACTATTAGAAGTCTGTGCACCTTACCCTTTGTATGTGCATGACCTAAAGACTAGGATGAAGATAAATCCATTAGCCAGTTTTTTTCCATTTATTGTAATCATTCAGCCATTCGAATGTCCGATGAAGGGTTACTTTAATCCTTGTCGAGTGGATCAATATGATTACTATAGCATTGGTGATGGTCACTCTGCACAAGCAAAAAGAGAACTATTACTTGAGTATTCTAAGTCTCATATTTTAAGAATTATGACTGTTAGATCTATGTACATGTTACCATTGTGGAGGTAAACCTCTTGGACCATAACAACAACAATAACTATAGAATGACTATGATGTCCATTCAATGCATCGGATTTTTCCATAATGAGTATGTGGATTGGATTGCAAAAAATGGTAAATTTTCCACTAAATTGAGGAAAATTTATTCCTTGGAAATTGGATTGGTATGTATTTGATGAAAGTAAGGCTTTCTGAGGCCTTACAAAAATATGGCAATTTCTTCTAGATGGCATTTAGAAATGGTCTACTTTGGGAATTAGTGGACCAAATCTTTACCTTGTAGGACATGAAAGAATTGAAAGGTTAGAAGAAGGTCATCTAGTGAGATGATCTAAATGTGTCCTAAACAGGAGAAGAGAGGAAGGTAGATGTATCTCTTAAGTCCATTCCAAATTATATGAAAATATCTTATTGGAAGTTAATGCAAGGGATTGGTGATGAGAAGGTAATAAATTTTGTTTTATCCATCATTATTACCAAGGATGTTTCACTCAATGAAATGGCAAATGAGTTCTACGAGTGAGTATTTCTTAAAGATTGTATTTAACTTTAATGTTGAAATACTTTTCAAAGATATTAATTTATCAACAATATTATGACATGTATCTTGGTGAGAATAGGCACAAGACTTACATGAAAATTAAGAACAAATGATGTTCCACTTAAACTGCTTGTCATGGGAGGAGGTTAGATAGAACTAAACTGTCATGATCACGAAGCAATTCTACCATTCCTTCAAGAATATTGTAAGTGTCATTTAACATGTTATAGTTTCATTGTTGATAATTATATATCCTTCCATTATCTTTCCATGTAGCTTATCCTTGCTTTTTCTTGATACTATATAATAATGCTAGTGTAATATTTTCTTTGGTTATTTATGTTATTCTCCTTAGAAAACAAGTTCTAGAGCAAATATAGTAGAGGTTCCATGTCCTGCCAATTTTATTTTCCATATATTAAATATGCAAAGTTTGAAAATGAGAGCAAACCTGCCAAGAAGTGGGCATCCTCTTGATCCTCTCTTGGATGGTGTCTTTAATATTGATATTGGGCATGGTTGTGACAAGACCGCAAAATAGAATTACATATTTTGCATAGCTATTAGCTAACATTCCATTTGGCTATAAACTAAAGTGATAAACCTTTGATCAAGCCCATTTACTATGCTCAACTAATAAAATGCTCCAAAATTTTAAACAGGTGACAATAGCCCCACTTGGAGGATCTTAATATTGCATTCTACAAAGCAATCATCTGTAGCCACAAAGGTCATCATGCAAGCAACGCATGTACTTGAATTGATGTGATGGTAAGCATCCCTATCCCTAGCATATTTTTCTATAATATTTTTTTCATATATGGATTGATTATATTACTGGGGAAGATTTGTGCTTTTGATTACAAATGCCTTCGTAAACAATTGGTCGACCTACTTGTTCTTCGGTGCATCCTAGTAGACTTTTCGATGCAGTTGCATGAACTCTTCCAAAAACTACAGTTTGACATCAATACATTCCAAGGTGCTATTTGCAAACACTTGACGGCTTGCTGCCAATCTTCTTGACAAATCTTTGGAACTAACGTGAAAGTTTAAGGGTCTAATATCTCCATTGATAATCCATTTATAGTATTGAATTTAGCTATAGAATTGCAAAAAGTGCCCTAAAATGGAGGTTGCTAATCTTGTAGAGAAAGAGACATTTCTTGGACTTGCATGGGATGGTTGTGGCAAAATATTTTTGTGATAGATAAGATATGTGAGTGATAAGTGAAAAAATGAGAGAGCAGCTGATACATGAGTGACAGGATAGTAACTACAAAAGGGAAAGGTAGAGAAGTTTTGTGATGTACTAGAGAGAATCAAAGCGAAACATCGGACTTGGGTGTAAATACATATTGGAAAAGAAGATGGAAGGAGTGGTAAGTTACAATTTGAATGCAAAGTAATCATGCTAGAACATTTGGAGCATTACATTACCATGGGTAGCAAAACGGAAGGAGTGTTTAGTTAGTTGCATGCAAGGTAATCATGCTAGAACATTTGGACTACTATACTAAATTTTAACAAAATGAAAATATGGTTTTGTTGTGCTACTAATTCTATCCCCTATATGCTAAAAAGCATAAAAAGCATGTCACCTTTCCATGCTAAGACCCAGCTTGTTTATGTAGTAAGAAGCTAGTTTGGTTAGAGTAATGTTACTAGAGCATAGTTGCCAATAGTTCAATAACAATTCAAATTTTCTAGTGGCGCTCCATGTGACTCGACACTTGGGAGTGATTGAAACCACAAAGGTCATGCCACATCCCCTTTTGCTTTTTAGACTTGGTGCATGCACACTATAGCACATGGAGTGTGCACTTGTGTGATTGAGTTTCATTACTCAATGCCACACCCCCAACCTATTTTTTTACTCCATTCTTTGCACCCCTATTCCTTGTGCCTTTCTTCTCCATAAAAAATTCCAAGGTCAATGATAATCCATTTGTGAAAAGTAACTATACCCTTGGATGTTAGCCTTAGCATAAATTTTCTTTCCCCATGGCACTTTGATTGCTCGTATTGTAGCATTAACTCACATCCTATCAATGGCTCTACTAGAAATACTACTTGTCCAAGCCCCAATTAGCTCATAATTTGTAAATCATGATCATGAGGTGATCATTGACTTGACTCATAGCATGATAGAGCTCATACTATTACGAGCTCATCCTCATGTGTATTAGGAAGGAGGGTTAAAGTATCCATCTACCATACACCAAATCTATTTGTTGACTCCATCCTGTATGCCCCTCTTCATTGTGCCTTGCTTACCTATTAAAACTCTCCAAGGTCAATCATACTCCGTTCTCAAAAAGTAATAATATCCTTGGATGTTGGCCTTAGTACACATATTGTTCTCTGGCCTGTGGCACTGTGATTGCTATATTGTAACATATCCTATCAATGATTCTATGAAAAAGACTCTTTTCCCAAGCCCCAAGCTCATGTTAGCTCATAATTTGTAAACTCTGATCATTGATTTGACTAATGACATGATGTGGCTCAGACTTTGTTGTCTCATCCTCATTGGCTTAGGAGAAGGAGAATTAAAGTTTGCATGTATCAACTCTTGCATGGCCTCATAATTGATATTTTCATCATTAATCTCCTTATTTTCACTTTCAGGCATGAGATTTTCCTTTTGTAGAATGTGCCTCCCTTCGGAGAGAGATATAGTTCATTGTTAACTAGGATTCATGAGGGTGGTATTCATAGAAAAAGTTTCATCATGCTCATCATAGATTTCTCTTTCACAAAGATACTATGCTCTTATTTGCTTGCCTCCGAATCTGATGAACTTAAAGGTGTCTATAAAAAAGCAACATAATGTTAGCACCTGATTTCAACCATCTAGTTAGGCTAGGTTCACATCGAGCGATGGCCATCCCTTCTAAACTACAAGCAAGATGGATGGCCACTAGGCTTGTTGTTCACACAGTGCGATAGCCATCTTTCGACCGACATGTTGATCAAATGGCTCATGTGTGTACAATTTGTGGGATAGTGTGGGGTAGCCAAATCCCTATAGGTTGCCCAACATTTTTTGCTTGAGTTGTCTACAATGTTTAAAGTGCATGCTCTTCATTGGCCCATCTAGGATGGTAGCCCTTCACATATCATTTCAAAGGATGGCGACCGCCTACTGTGAACCCAATCTTATGCTACCATTAAAATCCAACCCCTATGCATGATGCATGTGGTAGGAAAGCTTATGCTTCCTTCTCAAAATTATAGTATAGTAAGCCCTATACATGGTGAGACTACTTGTGATATTGTAGAAGAGGGATGGTCCAAAAGGGGAGGGAGAGATTGTTCACACATCTAATTATACCCTCAATAATTTTGAGTTGTACATGCACTCGCTTCCTCTTAATGTGGGTGCTTGCAATAACCAAGTAGAGGCATCATTGGATGAGAAGATATGAAGCTTATCTTTGGGTTAACAACTATCAGGATGATAGACTTTCAACAATTTTCTATTTCTTTTTTATGTCAAGTTCCTTAGAATTCAAAGAAGATATCACTTTCCACTTAAATCACTCACATTATTGATTGAGTTACAAAGTGCAAACGAAAAGGTGACTTCACTTCATCGGAGTTGTAGATGGGAATTCAAGTGTAAAAGAACCAAAGTAGAGCTAACGAGCATAAATTTGGATCACCTGATCCCCTCCCCGATCTTCACACCACCCCACCCTAATACCCCACTCACAACAGTCTTCACTCACCTGCCTAGGTGGTACATATGTTTGGGCATACTACTTGAGACTAAGGGTGGTAGGCCAGTGTCTAGAGTGGTGGTCAAACCCACATCCTCCCCCTCCAACACACACATATTTCCCTCTATTAAAATTATGTATAACATAGTGCACAAGCATCTCGAATACATAGCTTATCCTTCCCCTTTGACAATTTTGCAACCATGTGGGATAAATCTTTGACAGCCTCTGTAGGCATGAGCTAATTGTTGCTACTCTAGTATGCCTTTGATGATTTGCATCATTCAACACAACAAGCACCATTATCAAGAATTTATTTTTGTGTTCCAGAGCCTTAGCCATCAAAAATGAAAGTGTTATGGCACGTTTTTCATGTAAACCCAAGAGTGTAGAAATCCTTTCCACACCTGTGTAGCTCATATAATTGAGAACTTGAAGGCTGTATCTAGTGGAAGGCTTTTATTTAACTAAGAAAGCATGATCTCAGTAATCTTCTTGTTAATAGCCATTGAGCATGTTGACGGATCTGGCCCACCCAAATCATACAGGTTTTGAGCTGCAAATGGCTCAAGATCGAGGTATCCTACAGATTTTGAGCTTGATATGACTCAGGATCGAGGTAGTCTCACCGGGATCTTCCAAATTGGCAAGGATAACACAAGAGCCATTTGTATCCCATATATTGATAACACAAGAGCCATTTGAAGACAAAGAGGAGGTTGAGAGAATTAGCATATGCCTTGGCATCGTATGGGCCCAAGTGGTTGTAGCAAAAGAGAAAAGAGAGAGAGAGGTTCAAGGAATAGAGTTGGTCCTCCTTTCAAAAGGTGAGAAGTATAAAAGGCCAAATGGTTGGCTTTGGTCTTCATGAGCTATTTGAGTTGTGATAGTCAAGCCCCCCTTGTTGGCTTGCATTGGAAAGTTGTTATTAAAGAAGCCTAGAGGAATGCCATGGGCTAAGAGCTAGGATATTTCTATAAGGGTAGACCATTCATGTAAAACTTGGTATCAAAGATCTCTAAGAGTTACTCATCATAGGTAGACGAGAGTCTCTCGACACTAGGTAAGATCCAGGGTGGTTGAAAGCTACCAATTAATTAGGTGAGGATGTCGTAGCACAAGGATGATAAGTTCGAGTGTCAAAAGCTAACTGAGCCACAGCTTGACACAAAAGAACAAGCTAGGAAATGGAAGAAAGCAACTTGAAGTAGAGGAGTCTTTCTTGGAAGAAAGATGAGAAAAAGCTGGACCCCCGGTGTGGCCATCTAATCCTAACCTGACAATTGGGTCACTCTCAATCTGTTTACGCAAACTCAAGAGGATAGATATGCATGAGCTCGAAGACCTTGCTATTGATGGGATTCCAAGAAGTAGTGTTCGCCTTTTGAATGCTCTATGCTCGAGAAATGCTTTGGACTCCCATTATAGTTTTGAAGGTGCATAACTTTCCACAAGGGGACCCGCCTTATGCGAAATTGTAGATGCCATGATCACAAATGCAAATCTAGATACTATATCAAGCAATGACCCAAAGTCTAACAGATATTTGTTTGCATATCTTTCTCTTCTTGTAGCAAGGGGCATTTTCAAGATAGTCCAATTGGTCTTCTTTATGGGGCCCTATTTATTAATGCTCTGGAAAGAATCTAAAGAAAATGGTTTTTTGGACCCAACAAGGATCAATACAGGAATGATAAAATTAATACCAAAAGGGGGTCCAAAGGATGAACTCAAGAATTGGCGACCACTGACAATGCTGAACTACAGTTACAATTTTTTTGTGAAAGCACTCGCCATTAAACTATGGCCAAAAATTCAGGTGTGGATTAGAGAGGAACAAAAGGGATTCATACATGGTAGGCATATTTTGGAAGCCATCCTAACTCTTTGGGAAGGGCTCGAACTTGCAAAAGACACCCAGCAGGACATTTGTTTCCTAAAAGTGGACTTTGAGAAAGCCTACGATAGAATGGAATGGGGATTTATTCTGTCGTCATTAAAGGACATGGCGATTGGGCTAGTCTTTACCTCATTTGTAGATCTCCTATTATGTCAGGCCAGAGGGAAAATAGAGATCAATTGTAAAGTTTCTCTATCCTTCTCTCTAAAGAGACCATTAGACAAGGTTTCCCTCTAGCTCTACTTCTATTTGCTATAGCGGCAGACACCTTGGGATGGTTAGTAAATAATGGTCTAGTCACTGGTAACATCAAAGGGATCCAAGTAGAAGACAGTAGACAAATCATTTGTTAACAATTTGCAGACGATAACAATCTAACACCCAACAATGATGAGCACTCTGTTAGAAACACTTTGGAATGACTTAATGTCTTGTGTCTAGCTTTAGGGTCCAGAATTAACCATGAAAAAATTAGAATTTTTGGCAAGAGGGGCCCGCCGCCTCACTTTTTTATCTCAATAAAGGCTGTAAGGAAATTAAAAAAGGAGAAGTCTTTAGACTCTTAGGCATCCCCATGGGCTTCGGATGCTCAATGAAAGACAGATGGGATTGGGTGATTGATCGACTCAAAGACAAGATAGACATATGGCAAGGTCTCCAATCAATGCTAGCCAAAAGGAAATTTGTGATAAACCACTACATCCATGCTTTATCTCCTGTTGGGCTCCTACAAGAAAGATTTTGGTCCAAATTAATAGACTTTTCAGAACTTTTCTATGGGGAGGAGATGCAAACCAGGTAAAGTGGACTTTCTGTATGATGCCAAAAGAACTAGGAGATCTAGGGATAATAGATGTGGGAAAATCTTCTGCTAGGTTTATGGGACAGTGGATCTTAAAAGCGTTGAAGATCCAAGCTCAACTTGATACTTAGAAATATCAAAAGAGTCAAGCTTCACAGGTGCAAACACTGGCAAAACATCCCGGTGGGTATGGTTCTTTTTGGCAGAGAAGAATGTGTTGCTAAAGGATTCGACCTGTGGAAGGGTATGTGGGTAGCTTGGGAATCAATGAGACACTACATTAGAGATGGAAGGGGTTTTCAAGGAAGACCAGCAACTTCTATGCGAAGGATTCAATTTGGTGGTTTTCAAGGAAGACTAGCAACTTCTGTGCGCAGGATTCAATTTGGTTTTCTCTGATTTGGCCAAAAGAAATATTACGAGATGAGACTATCAAAGATGCTCTGAGACTCAACAAGAAAGGAATTCGTATTTGGGAGGACATGTGGAACAGAGAGCGAGGGGATTGGCTGGATAACATAACTTTGATGATCAGGTTTCAACTTAACAGATTTGATGTGTTGCTACTATAGGAGAGATAGAGACTATGGACCAAGGACTCTCTCTGCCATGGATGGGTGGAAGATTGCAACCCTCTACTATAGAATCTAGATGAGCAGGTCAAAATTAGTTACACCTGGTCCCTATTTGGGTTGAAGGACAAGAGGAACTGATCAAAAAGCTCAATTTGAAGTGGCGCAGAAGAGATTCAGAAGAGGTGTGGACCAGAAGATTTGCAAAAGTTTGGGTTAAGGATATCCCTAAGAAATAGTCATGCTTGCTTTGGCTAATTCTGCAGCAAGGAGTTTTGATAGCCAAGCGAGCATTAAGAATCGGTCAAGGAGACGAATTCTACAAATGGTGCTACAGAGATTTTGAAGACATTCCTCACCTCTTCCTCAACTATAGTTTCTCTAGATCTCTGTGGGATACGGTGTACAAACGTCTCGCCTTTTTTCCATTTAATTACATATATCTGTTGCTAGGAGACACTCTGAGTAGAGCCCTGTCAAACTAGAATGTCATTCGTAGTTTTGCTATTTGGACCATTTGGGTTCAAAGGTGCATAAAGTTTTTAACAATGTTCATGTGGATGCTAATGAGGTTTTACTGAATCTATGGATGAACACAGGAACGAGGTGAAAACCTCCAGAAGATCAAACAACTCTATCTGCAGGTGCAAGAGCGTTTCAAGGAGGAAAATATGGCTAAAGACAAAGTTGTACTTCTGGCGTAGATGCAAGCCCTGGTGGACAAGGAGACACCAGAAGACGAGGGCCCTAGTTATGTGCTTCAGCAACAATTCCAAGTAGTTGCCCTCCAAACACCCACCGCAGCCAATTTGTTCACTCATCCCCATAGCTCCCCGTAGACTCTCCCCATTCATTCTACCCCTGCTCCTATTGAGAGACCAACTTCGACTCATTTTTTGGTGTACAATTGCTCAATGCAAGCTCCCCGTAATCTTGTATCCCCTCCTTCCACGCAACAAGCTTTCAAAAGACTAATGTCCAGGTCCCCGACCCATCAAGTGCCACGTACAAGGTTCTGCATGAAGAGACGACCTCTCCTGAACCCACTTCTAAACGTTGCTGGAAGAGGCAAAATGATTCATGACGACTGCTCAGTGTTCCTTCTTATAGCTACTCTGTTACAGAGCCACCACTTTTAGTTTCTACAATGGTCACCTTGATGGCTTTGTTAGCTATAGCATTTCAGCTGACACGTAGTAGCAGAATTTTAGTACTTTGGATATCTGGTTAAATATTCCCTCTATTGTATCTCACAAGGGTATGTTCCGAGAAGTTGTATAACTTGACATTTTGATATTATTAATATAAACCCTCATTTTTGGGGGGAAAAAAACAATCGATCCCATGGCCCTTATGAGGTACTCTATGCCATTAATGATTTGACATACAAGCTTGCACTTCCACCATAAGTGACTTTTTATGTCTCTCTTTTAAGGTGTTTTCATGTTGGTAGCCAATTCGGTTAGAAAGTCCCCCCATCATTTAAAGATGTAAGGCTAGCACATGAACCAAAGGCTATTTTGTAGTACCAAATTTTGTGGGTTTGAGTCAAGTCCTATGTCAAGTTTAGGGATAGGTTGATGATTGAATGCCAATGGGTCCCCCAAGCATTCATGATTGAATGGAATTGGTCACTTGTCATTGACTTCTATTATCTATAACTCCCTATGATGTGTCCATTGTAAATATACTTTGTGTGTACTAATATTGTCCCACCTTGACTTATTGCACTCGTCATTGTAAGCCCCCCATTATGAGGAGAAGGCAAAATTTTTGAAGTTGAGATCAGCATGTGCAGCCACTCATTCAAGGCATTCTTGAATTGAGGATAGGGTTTTGGGTGCATTTATGGCCACTCATTCATGTCAACCTTGTTTAAAGTTAGGATTTTGGGCTAAAACTCTCATGCTTGACATAGAGCTCAAGCTCTCTCGAGGTGAGGTGAGTATATGGGAGTTCTCGAGTCAGTTTTGATTGTTGCCAATATTTGCATGCCCTTTCATAATAAAGTTTCACTTCCTTTGATATTTAGTGTCCCTTTGGTGCCTACTGTTGAGAATGCACGCATGCGTACTCTCCTTTTTCCCCCTTCTCTTTTTTCCCTCTTCTTATTCTCTCTTTCCCCCTTCTCTCTTTCCCCCTCATCTCTTTTCCCTTCTCTCTTTCCTTTCCCTCTTATTCTCTATTTCCTTTCCCTCTTATTCTCTTATGCTTATGCTTCTCTCATTCCCCCTTCTCTCTTTCCCCCTTCTCTCATATGCATGAGCTTATTTGAGCAAGCAAGGAGAGATTTTCCTGAAGGAAAAGAGGTAGTGTGCACCCTACTATAGGTCAATCAATCGCCATCATGCAACCTTGCATGTAGACACATATGCTACACCCTCCTTTCCCTTCAAGTAATTAACTGATTTTAGCATATTTCTTAAGTTAGGGTACATGCTGGCGCCAATCTTACGTGCATTTTGGGAGATAGTGGAATGTGAAGTTTTGTATTTTTGTGCCTCTAGCCTCTATCTATAGCATGCATAGATGCATAGAAGTGTACGTGCCATTTTTAGAGAGATAGATAGAGATTATGTGTGTATGTGTTAACACCTCTAGCTACGGGTTTTTTGTGTGTGTGTGTGTGTGTTGAGATGTGCATTTCGAGAGATAATGTCGTTAGTCATTTGATAAACCCTCCCCCTCCCCCCCCCCCCCTCTCTCTCTCTCTCTCTCTCTCTCTCTCTCTAGCTATGGTTTTGTGTGTGTGTGTGTGTGTGTGTGTGTGTGTTGAGATAGATAGAGATTATGTGTGTATGTGTTAACACCTCTAGCTACGGGTTTTTTTGTGTGTGTGTGTGTTGAGATGTGCATTTCGAGAGATAATGTCGTTAGTCATTTGATAAACCCTCCCCCTCCCCCCTCCCTCCCCTCTCTCTCTCTCTCTCTCTCTCTCTCTCTCTCTCTAGCTATGGTTTTGTGTATGTGTGTGTGTGTGTTGTGTGTGTGTGTATGTGTTAACACCTCTAGCTACGGGCTTTTTTTTGTGTAGCTACGGGTTTTTTTTTGTGTGTGTGTGTGTTGAGATGTGCATTTTGAGAGATAGTGTCATTAAAAGATAATGGAGATGAAAGAAAATGAAGATAATGGAGGAACGAAAGAAGGTAGATTTGAGCAAGCAAGGAGAGATTTTCCTAAAGGAAAAGAGGTAGTGTGCACCCTACTATAGGTCAATCAATCGCCATCGTGCAACCTTGCATGTAGACACATATGCTACACCCTCCTTTCCCTTCAAGTAATTAACTGATTTTAGCATATTCCTTAAGTTAGGGTACATGCTGGCGCCAATCTTACGTGCATTTTTGGGAGATAGTGGCATGTGAAGTTTTGTATTTTTGTGCCTCTAGCCTCTATCTATAGCATGCATAGAAGTGTACATGTTAACACCTCTAGCTACGGGTTTTTTTTGTGTGTGTGTGTGTTGAGATGTGCATTTTGAGAGATAGTGTCGTTAGTCATTTGATAAACCCTCCCCCTCCCCTCTCTCTCTCTCTCTCTCTCTCTAGCTATGGTTTTTGTGTGTGTCTGTGTGTTGAGATACACATTTCTAGAGGCAGTGGTGTTAGTCATTTGATAAACCCCTCGCCCCCCCCTCTCTCTCTCTCTGTCTCGCATTCACAAATCTTGCATGGCGCTCACATTCACACACAAATGTAAAAACATAACGTTTATAATCCTTACAAGCTATATGTATATCTAATCAATTGTGTGTGTGTGTGTGTGTGTGTGTGTGCGTGTGTGTGTGTGTGTGTGTGTTGTGTGTGTGTGTGTGTGATAACACCTCTAGCTACGGGTTTTTGTGTGTGTGTGTGTGTGTTGAGATGTGCATTTCGAGAGATAGTGTCGTTAGTCATTTGATAATGGAGGCGAGAGAGAGAGAGAGAGAGAGAGAGAGAGAGAGAGAGAGAGAGAGAGAGAGAGAGAGATTTAGAAGCTACGTTTTTAAAATCATCCAAACCATTATGATCTTATGGTTTCTAGATGATTATATTATTGAGACGTGCCATTTTTAGAGAGATAGAGAGAGATTATGTGTGTATATGTTAACACCTCTAGCTACAGGTTTTTTTTTGTGTGTGTGTGTGTTGAGATGTGCATTTCGAGAGATAGTGTCGTTAGTCATTTGATAAACCCTCCCCCTCTCCTCTCTCTCTCTCTCTCTCTCTCTCTCTCTCTCTCTCTCTCTCTCTCTCTCTCTCTCTCTCTCTCTAGCTATGGTTTTTTTTGTGTGTGTGTGTGTGTGTGTGTGTGTGTTGAGATACACATTTCCAGAGGCAGTGGCGTTAGTCATTTGATAAACCCCTCGCCCCCCCCCCTCTCTCTCTCTCTCTCTCGCATTCACAAATCTTGCATGGCGCTCACATTCACACACAAATGTAAAAACATAACATTTTTAGTCCTTACAAGCTATATGTATATCTAATCAATTATGTGTGTGTGTGTGTGTGTATAGTTCATGCAATGGGTTCTGGACATTGGCAATGGGATAAATAGATGTACAAAAGAAGATACTGTTGTGATTCCATCGCATATGCTTTTAGAGACAAAGTCCATGGAAGGCCTCATTAGATGGGTGTCTCGAGGGCTTGCAACTATTTTGGACTATGCACCATACTTTCGAGAGCGTGCTATTCTTGCACCTCGAAACATTGAGGTTGATGCAATTAATGCTACGGCATTGAAGGCAATGCCCGGTGAGGAAAGGGAGTACCTAAGTGCAGACTCAGTGGACAACTTTGGCTGGGATACTATGAATGTGTGTGGACACGAATTTTCTATCGAGGGCAAAATGGGGACTACACGTACACCTTTGCCAGCATTGTTGACAGCCCTTTGCGTCTGAGTAAGTACTCTAAAGAATGAGTTGGGTTTTACCAACATACATGTATAAAAGTTTTATGGCTCAATAATTATAGTTTCTAAATTGTCTTTCTATGTGATGCTGGTCTAGATACGATTGCTGGTACTCCGTTGTATGTTCGTAGCCACGGTGGATGCGGCGGACATGGTGGACGTAGACTGAATGGCCGTCGCAGGCTTTTCCCTGCAGTACATGGCCGCTAGCCTTTTCCCTTAGGGATGTTTGTGTGTGTATTGTAGATTTGGTATGTTCAGTTATGACTTTATTTTGCGACTGTGTAGTTGGATATATCAGTCAGTTCTTTGATGTAGCTATTGCATGTTCAGACATGTGACTGCACTTTTGGATGTGATATTTTTTGAAGTACTCTGTCATAGAGATTCAGGGTTTCTAATGAATCTCCACATCCACAATCCTTTGGATGGATGAGTCCATTTGGTATAATACGCTGTCCTGGCTTACCGGCTTCATAGGGATGATGGACCACAGACCATCACTGTTCGTTGGCTGGGATACTATGAATGTGTGTGGACACGAATTTTCTATCGAGGGCAAAATGGGGACTACACGTATACCTTTGCCAGCATTGTTGACAGCCCTTTGCGTCTGAGTAAGTACTCTAAAGAATGAGTTGGGTTTTACCAACATACATGTATAAAAGTTTATGGCTCAATAATTATAGTTTCTAAATTGTCTTTTTATGTGATGTTGGTCCAGATACGATTGTGGGTACTCCGTTGTATGTTCGTAGCCACGGTGGACGTGGCAGATGTGGCGGACGTAGATTGAATGGCTGTCGCAGGCTTTTCCCTACAGTACATGGCCGCAGACTTTTCCCTTAGGGATGTTTGTGTGTGTATTGTAGATTTTGTATGTTCAGTTATGACTTTATTTTGCGGCTGTGTAGTTGGATATATCAATCAGTTCTTCAGGCGTTTCCCTATAGTACATGGCCGCAGACTTTCCCCTTTAGGGATGTTTGTGTGTCTATTGTAGATTTTGTATGTTCAGTTATGACTTTGTATGTGGATGTGTATTTGGACATATCAATGAGTTCTCTGGTTTCACTTTCGGATGTAATATTTTGAAGTACTATGTCATAGACATTTTTTTAGGTTAGAATATGTCGCTGGTTTCAGACATTTTAGCATCTTGAGACCCGACGGAGCGGGTCGCTAGCCCATCGTAGATGGGTCAAGTTACTCGAAAGAGTTTCACACGAAAGTGTTAGAAGCTAAAATCATTATTGGTACCAATGCTGCTGATAGAACGGTTATTTGAAGGATAACATTCATTCCGACCAACCTTAACTTCCATTCGACATGAGGAGATGGCAATTTCCTATCTGATTAGCATTAAACATGACAATCAATAAGTCACAGGGCCAAACATTGTCTGTTTTGGGGGCTGTACTTGGCGACACCGGTATTTAGTCATGGCCATCAATGCGTGGCATTTTCACATATCTGAGCATCAAATGCTGGGATCTCTAGAGAGCGCGCAACTGTTGTTGGATTTGCTTGAGCTGGAGAGCTACCTTGGGTAAGAACCGTGTACATTGTTTGTTGCTCTATTTTTGTTAAAACAAAAGTTTTTATTTGAGTGGGAAAACATGCTATTGTTTGTCTTTTAGGACTGTTCCTGATTCAAGGTTTCTAATGAATCTCCATGCCCACAATCCTTTAGATGGACGAGTCCATATGGGATATTACGCGGTCCTAGATTGCCGGCTCAATAATTATAGTTCCCAATTTATCTTTCTGTGTGATGCTGGCCCATATACGAATGTTGGTACCCCATTGTATTTTCATAACTGCGGTGGATGTGGCAAATGTCGCAGGTCTTTCTGTGTAACACATGGTCGCAGACTTTTCCCTCAGGGATGTTTGTGTGTCTATTGTAGATTTTGTATGTTCAGTTATGACTTTATTTGCAGCTGTGTATTTGGATATATCAATCAGTTGTTTGATGTAGCTATTGCATGTTCATACATGTGATTGCACTGTTGGATGTGATATTTTTGAAGTACTCTGTCATAGAGAAATTTTTTTTTGGACATGGCGGATGTGGAGTACATGGTCGGCGCAGGCTTTTTCCCTATAGTACATGGCCGCAGACTTTTTCCCTTTTAGGGATGTTTGTGTGTCTATTTTAGATTTTGTATATTCAGTTATGACTTTGTTTGCGGATGTGTATTTGGAAAGAGTTTCACAGGAAAGTGTTAGAAGCTGAAATCATTACGGGTACCAATGCTGGTGATAGAACGTTTATTTGAAGGATAACATTCATTTCGACCAACCTTAAAATCCCATTCCACATGAGGAGATGGCAATTTCCTATCCGATTTGGCATTTGGCATGACAATCAATAAGCCACAGGGCCAAACATCGTTTGTTTTGGGGCTGTACTTGGTGACACCGGTATTCAATCATGGCCAACTATACGTGGCATTTTCACATATCCGAGCATCAAACGCTGTTACTTAAGGTTTTCATTTTGCAGAGTGCGTCTAATGCTAGGGGCGAGGAGATGGATAATACTTCTACCACAAATGTTGTGTACAAGGAAGTTTTGCAATTGGCAACAGCAAGAGCCTAGGACTATGACATTGCTCTTTCAAACCCTCTTGAGGCCTTCTTGGGTGGCAAATTTTCATTTCGGTAATCTTTGTATAGCTTTTTTAAAACTTCTTTCAATATTCCAACTGTCATAGGTCTTCGAGAATGTTGGCTATTTACAGAAATATGAACTGAGACGTAATATTTCATGACGTTGTCCTTGATAATGTTTGGATTTCATGTTTCATTTGAGTCATGGGTTTGCAATATACTACAACCTATTTTCTCTTCAAGTCTATTGTTTTTTTCCAGTATATGTAGATCGACACGTGCATTCTTTTTTTGCAATGCGATAGGATGTCTAGGCAGTTCACGTTTGTCATCGAAAACAGGAGCGCAGGTGCAAGGTACATAGCTGCTTGACAACCACGTTTTATGTTGACATGTTTAATAGTATAGTCACTCACTTTTAGAAAAATGCAGATCTTGCGAGCTGGGGATCTCGGGCTGGGGATCTCTGGAGAGCGCACAACTGTTGTTGGATTTGCTTGAGCTGGAGAGCTACCTTGGGTAAGGATCGTGTACATTGTTTGTTGCTTTATTTTTTTGTTAAAACAAAAGGTTTTTTTTTCGATTATATGTGAGTGGGAAAACATGCTATTGTTTGTCTTTTAGGACTATTCTTGATTTAAGGTTTCTAATGAATCTCCACATCCACAACTCTTTGGATGGATGAGTCCATTTGGGATATTACGCTGTCCTGGCTTGCTGGGTTCATAGGGATGATGGACCACATACCATCATTGTTCGCTGGCTGGGATACAGAAGAATGTGTGGGGACACGAATTTTCTATCGAGGGCAAAATGGGGACTACACGTACACCTATGTGAGCATTGTTGACAGCCCTTTGCGTATGAGTAAGTACTCTAAAGAATGAGTTGGGTTTTACCAACATACATGTATAAAAGTTTTATGGCTCAATAATTATAGTTCCTCAATTATCTTTCTATGTGATGCTGGGCTAGATACGATTGCTGGTACTCCGTTGTATGTTCGTAGCCGTGGTGGACACGACAGATGTGGTGGACGTGAAGTGAATGGCCGTCGCAAGCTTTTCCGTGCAGTACATGGCCGTAGACTTTTCCCTTAGGGATGTTTGTGTGTCTATTGTAGATTTTGTATGTTCAGTTATGACTTTATTTGTGGCTGTGTATTTGGATATATCAATCAGTTCTTTGATGTAGCTATTGCATGTTCAGACATGTGACTGCACTTTTGGATGTGATATTTTGAAGTACTCTGTCTTACAGAAATTTTTTTTTGGACATGGTGAATGTGGAGTACATGGCTGACGCAAGCTTTTCCCTATAGTACATGGCTGCAGACTTTTCCCTTTAGGGATGTTTGTGTGTCTATTGTAGATTTTGTATGTTCAGTTATGACATTGTGTGCGGATGTGTATTTGGACATATCAATGAGTTCTCTGATTTCACTTTCGGATGTAATATTTTGAAGTACTATGTCGTAGACATTTTTTTTGGTTAGAATATGTTGCTGGTTTCAGACATTTTAGCATCTTGAGACCCGGCGGAGCGGGTCGCTAGCCCGTCATAGATGGGTCAGGTTACTCGTTATATCTAAGAAGACGCTATTCCCTTTGGCTAACAACCCAATAGTCATACTCTTGCTACATAAAGTGTAATATAATTCATTTGGTACATCCTTGAGGGGACTCCACTTGGTAGAAAGTACAATCATGTTGTGTGGGAGCAACTCAAGTCACTATAATGTTTACCTTTATATTCAAAAAGACACCACTCCGTCTCTCCCTCCATCCCCCACCTCCTTGAGAGCACACTCACTCACTCAGTTTCGGGCTCTAAAAGGGTGCCCTTTAGTGCTCACAACTCCCTGGAGTGCTCTATAGGGGCATTCTTTAGTGCAGCATTCCCTCCTTGCCACTCACACGCAAGGTCAATGCACGTGAGGCCACTTATGTGAGGTTGGTGGCTCATTTTACAAGTTCGCACAGTTTACAAGGCATAAGTGAAGCGCCTTTGGTGTCAAGAATGGCACCTCCATTTTGGAGGTTTCAAAACTCAGCACACCAGAGCGCCATTTTTCTGGAAGCTAATTAGAATCTGGCATGTGGCACTGTTGTTGGGCTGAGTTGCCTTTAATGCTTCAGATCTTGATGGGCAAGCCAATCAAAGTGGCACAACTCTCCCTGCACAGCTCCCTGCAAATATTCAAAGATGTCCTGCAATCCTCCATTAAATGCTTGAAACTCCTTGAGTAGATTTTGGTGTGTGAACGAAACGACTCTCTTGAACAACTCCACATTCTTTTGCGTGTGTGCACTAAGCCTCACAAACACAACCCATTGTGTTTGGAGCTATGGTTGTGCCTCCTTCCCACTCTCTCTCTCTCTCTCACACACACACACACACACACACATACACGAACACACTTACACACACATGAACACACTTATACACACACACACCCACACGCACACTTACATTTTTTTGGTTGTAAAACTACACACACACACATTTTTTGGGTTGTAAAACTTCACACACACACACACACACACACACACACACACACAACCCTTTGTGCCTACTAAGTAGAACTCTGTAGAGCATAATCTTTCATTCACCTTATATATCACTACTCCCTTTCCCCCCTCTCTACTCACTCACACATGGTGGCAATGTATACATAGAAGGATGGACATTGGTTGGGGGAAGTACTACCAGCTTGAGAATGATTGCAGGCACACCGACACTAGGAACTGGAAAATTCGAAATATATTGTTTGATGCATATGTAGTGCAGACAGTATTATATGGAGTGGAAGTATGGGGAGGCAACATTTCAGCCTCTACATGGAATGATATTGAGAAAATGCAAAAAGCTTTCCTAAGGAGACACCTTGGTGTCAAACCCACTACTCCATACTCAATACTTCTGTTGGAAATGGGAAGGAGACCGATTGAATTTCATGCATTGATCAGAGTTATGCAATACCTAATAGAGGTGTAGCAAATGCAACCTGATAGGCTACCTTATCAAGCATGGAATGCCAGCACAAAGCTTCAAAAGAACTACAAAAGTAAGGTCATTTGCACAGGATGGGCAACTGACATAAGAAAATGGTTCAGTAGATGGAAAGTGGAAGCATATTTGATCATGCCGCTTGAAAAGGTCAACATGCAAGAGTTTCAACTATCTTTACTGAGCACTTTGCGGAATCACTGGTTGACAAGTGAAAAGAGGGTAAAGCTGGAATATTACCAAGACAACATAAATCCCACATGTTGGTCTACATACATGTCCATAGAGACTCATGCTCAGTCTTATATTAGCACACCTATCCCCCTTCTATATCGCAGAAACATCGCCAGGTTCCGTACCAGATCTCATACATTTGCCATTGAGCAGGGAGCTTGGATACACCAACCTAGACATGCTAGTGTCTGTACCTTTTGTGACATGCAGACAGTTGAGACAGAGGCACATGTAGCTCTACAGTGCCCCCGATATGCACATATCAGGGAGGACTACCAGCAGATACCAAGGGACTCCGCTTAGTTGACATCAGTTCTCTCCACTGCCTCTCTGGCAGCATTGGGATCTTTTGTCACTCGTCTGTTTACCTCTCGTGAGGAACTCATAGACTCCTCACCCCTCTCCTTGAGGTGACTCTTTTTACATTGCATCCAGACGGGTCCCATGGGTCATTTCTGGCCCCCCCAGGACGCTAATAAATTCTACTACTCAAACTCAGTTTTTGGGTGAAGCTACTCACTCACACTCACGGAGACAACCCTGTGTGTGGTGTGAGCTTGCAGCTATGGTAGTCTCTGAGCTTGATAGCTTAGTGTTAGCGTTGCACAAAGCTGAGGCCGTCAAGTTCGGCAGCTTCAAACTCAAGAGCGGCATCTTCTCGCCCATCTACATCGATCTTCGTGTCATCGTCTCTTTTCCCTCCCTCCTCAGAGATGTCTCCGACACCATCTGGTCCAAAATCTCTTCCCTCCCCTTCGATGTCATCTGTGGTGTCCCTTACACCGCCTTGCCCATCGCCACGTCCATCTCCCTCTCCCACTCCGTCCCCATGGTCATGCGCCGTAAGGAAATCAAGGACTATGGCACCGGTAAAGCCATCGAAGGCTCCTTCCAGCCCGGCCACACTTGCTTGGTCATCGAGGACTTGGTCACCAGTGGAGCCTCCGTCTTGGAGACCGTTTCTCCTCTTACCTCCGCTGGTTTGAAGGTCCGTGACGCTGTCGTGCTCATCGATAGACAGCAAGGAGGTGCCTCCAATCTGGAGCAGAATGGGATCAAGTTGCATGCGGCTCTCAGTTTGACGGACATGGTGGAGGTTCTCCTCAGACACGGGAAGCTCACTGAGGACATAGCCACCTCAGTGCAACAGTTTCTTGCCGAGAACCAGACTTCGTTACCTCCTGCTAACCCACCGCCAGCTCCCATCTCCACCCCGGTTGTAAGGCGGAGGCTTCCATATGGCGAGCGAGCTCTGCTTGCTCAAAACCCAACAGGAAAAAGATTGCTGGAGGTGATAGAACGTAAAAGAAGTAATCTTTCGCTAGCCGCAGATGTAAACACCGCAGAGGAGCTCCTTGCTATTGCCGATAAGGTATTTGTCCGTTCGCAATTTGATATTCTGCGTCATGTTTTTATGATCCTGTAGATTCTCTTATGATTGCTCTCTGTGTGTGTGAGAGAGAGAGAGAGAGAGAGAGAGAGAGAGAGAGAGAGAGATCACGGATGAGGTAATGAGGGCTATGACCTTAACGTGAGACCAACAGGTTCCCAGTTTTATGTTCTAAACAGGGGTATGATTAGCTAGGTTTATACAATCTTGGGATTCAGTAAGGGACTTCCAGTGTGCGGATGTGGATGTTTGAAAGTAAGCTTCCATCAGGTTGTTTGAACTTTGTTTGCGTTGGTGGTCTCGTATGGACGTATGGATGGTTTATGGAGGTGTAGAGAATAGGTTGAGAGTCATTCCGATGGGAATCCACAGGTTTGATTTGGGACGCTTGTCATGAGAAACTGAACTTTGTGGGACACCCTACTTTGGTGTCCATCCTAAAAATGTTAGGGCTTAGTGGCATACGTGTTGGCAATCAGACTAAATTCAATGAAATAAGCAAAGCAACTACCAAGCAAGTTGATACAATTTGTGTGTATGTCATTTGGAAAGAGATGCGATATGTCAGCACATTTACCTTGGTCGCACAACTCTCATCCCAAAGGTTAAATAATGCAAGCCAAGCATAACATAGGTCGCAATGCCTTACTAGAGAAGAGCCAAGTAGGGGAAGAAAAGTGTGTTGCTACATGGTTCTCAATTGTCATGGCACAAATTCCAAGTACGCAGAGGTAATCAATCCAAATAGCTGCCAGTGAGTGATACGTCCCACCTATTCCGTGGGAGCACCATGCTACTGCCAAATGTGAGAAGCAATGTGTGGATCATCTAGGACCCTTATGAAGGGCAGAAGTGCATATGAGGAAAAACACCACAGCCCAACGAGTACTTAAATTTGGGAGTAGTCAAATGATAGAATGCATGCGGTCTAATGTCTAGGGTGTTGTGTATGCCATATTAGAGTCAAAAACACACAAGACAAGACGCCACCCTCAGTAGGCTGGTATATTTTTTGAGTAGAAAAATCAAACTTAGAGTCCAAAACTAACCCTAGATAGCAGCATTAGATGGATAGATCTAATTATGATAAACCAAGGATGAAATCAAGGATTGATTGGAGAACTGCAGGAGTTCTCCAATTGTCTATTTTTATCAGGGTCTTTAATCTTTGACCGACAAGATAAAAAGTTGAGTCCATGAATACATGGCATTAATCAGCCATTGAATCTTTGACCTACAAGATAAAAAGTTGAGTCCATGAATACATGGCATAAATGAACAAGCAATGTGGCACAATACAGTGATAGATGATAGATGCACCTCAGTGTTTGACACGTAGCACTATGTCTATAGTGCCCACCTACGGTGTGGGCTTGTGACATGGAGAAACATGCAAGATAAGATGACGGCTATTTAACAGAGAATGTTTAGAATGGACATGAAAGAGATCAAAACATACAAGATAAGGCAACATACTCAATAGGCCTACAGGATATGCAAGAAGGTAGACCAAACTTAAATCTAGAACCAACCCTAGACCATTGGATAGATCTAAAATCACTGGTGAAATCAGGGATTAAAACTAGAGAAGTGCTGACCATTAACAATGTTTTCAACGTCTTTAATTCTAGGACCAACATGAGAATTAAAAGCTTAGTCCATTAGCAGGAGACTTGGTACACGTCATCAATCAGCCATTGACAGGTGGCATATGTCAGCAAGTGACATGTGGTACAATCCAGATGGCAGCCACATGACAAGTAGCATAAGTCATCATGGAACACATGGCAAGTGACACAAGACATGTGACAAATAGCACTTCTCAAAACTTGGCATATTGCAGTACGTCATTACAAAACAGAGGGCAACATGAAGAAGATGGCCCTAACATGAGAGCTTGGGAGAGCAATAATTCCAAGAGAGGAGAAGAGCCTTATCCAACTTCATTGTTAGATTTCCATTCTTGACCGCACTTTAAATCTGTGACTTCATTCAAACAAAGGTATAGCTGCTTATGCTTGGGCACTGATGACGATTTTAAAAAAACAATTGCTACCTCATTTATCTTCTCTTTTGTTCTCTCTTTTATTTTCTTTGTAGAATTTGGACTTTACAACAACAAAAAATCTAAATTTGTACGATTGGATAGATTCTAGTCTCACAAAGTTATATATAAAGGTTTAGGGTCTCAAGTCCCTAGCTCCAAAACACACACACACACACACACACACACACACACACACACACACACACACACACAATTGTTCGCCGTAGGCACACACATATACTGCTTACATCAGTGGAAGGAGTTCCAACTGCTAGAGGTCATCTCCTGATGTCACTGTAGAGAGAAAGGGCCTTGCTTGTGGGTGTGCCCGCCCAGTGAGAGGCTAGCGTAGATGAGCAAGGGCCTGTGCTGTGGGTGTGCCTGCCACCCGTGAGGATAGGTGTTCTCCCCGTGTTGACCCGTATTCATGCCATAGCGGCTGGCAATGTGGAGGCTGCTGTTCAGATCCTTCTTGGGGCCTGATGTGCTGCCGCGTGGCAGCCCCTTTGAGGCGCTTAGGGAGTTGGCTCCCTTGTGAGCAGGTCGGCTGGAGGGCAGAGGGCTGTGCAGATCCTGGTGGAGGTTGGCTCCTGAGCCTAGCTGGTCGGCTGGCAGGTCCATGCCTTACAGCCTTGTGCAGCCCTTTGTAGGCTGCTGCTGGGTCCGCCACCTAGCAGGCTGGTCGGCCAGCATGCCTTGGCCCCTACCCGACTAGGGAGGGGCTGGGGGGTTATATATAGGGCCCCCCCGGCCCTCTTTGCAGCATCTTGTAGAGCAGCAGTTCAGCTCATTCCAGGGCCTGGCAGAGGAGCAGACCCAGCCCAGTCTTGCACCTGTGGAGCATGGTGGTGGAGCATTTCATCCACTCCCTTGTGCTCCCTTCCACGTGGTGGTTGAGCTGTGTGTTCCAAGCTCTCGAGCAGCCCGTTTTTTCTGTGGTTTTCCCCCATACATAGCGGGGTTTTCTCCAGAGATCACTTGCAGTTCTCTTGTGCCTCTCTCTCTCTCCTCCTCAGTGTGTGTCTGTGAGGCTCTCTCTCTCTCTCTCTCTCTCTCTCTCTCTCAGTATTAGAGCCATAGTTGGCTTGAGACCCAAGAAGCGGAGGGAGTGTTGAGCCTACACACAGAGAGGAGGATTAGGATGCTGTAGAAAATACCCAACAGAGGGTACACGCAGCGGAAGACTTATAGTAATGCCCAGGAGCTCACACAGTGTGCTGTGTATAGAGAAACGATAGGGTTTGCAGTGGAGCGATCAAAAATAGACAATACTCAGACACAACTGAAGAACGGAACTCAGAAAACATAGTGCCTGTCGGTAATATGACAAACTGAATACAAGAACCTCAAGCCGTTGTGTCTCAAGGACTGTGGCTGAGGTGAATCAGAAAGATGATTCTATGCAGAGAAACAATAGAAAAGATAGCAGCAGAGGGAGCGTAACGCAGTCCTTTGTGTATCTCGATGATGATGAAGGGCTGGAGCTGCCCTAGGAAATGGCTGAAAACCAGCATGCTCTGAGGAAGGAACCTTGAGGCTATCTGGAATAGCAACATGATGAAGAAAAGGAGCAGATCTGGGGCAGAAGGAGCAGATCTGGAGTAGAGGAGCAGAAGGGGCAGATCTGGAGCAGGAGGGGACAGATCTGGAGCAGAGGAGCAGAAGGGACAGATCTGGAGCAGAGGGGACAGATCTGGAGCAGAGGAGCAAAAGGGGCAAATTTGGAGCAGGAGGGGACAGATCTGGAGCAGGAGGGGCTGCAGCAAAGGATGGAGGGGTGAGGAGCAGCTGCAGGTCCTGTCCTGTCACTGAGAGTGTGGGGGCTAGTGCCTTTATAGGCCTGACCTAGCTGGTCGGCCAGCTGGTCGGTGGGCCTGCCAGCTGGTCAGTGAACTTGCCAGCTGGTCGGTGGGCCTGCTAGTTGGTCGGCCAGTTCTGGTCGGCCAGACCCCTGCTGGCTGACCTTTTGGCTGGCCTGCAGACTGGTTTGTTTGCCCTAGAAATTGGGGATTGCTAGTTGCTTAACACCCCCTCTCAATTGCCAATTTGGAGGAGTAGACATCGTGTGCTTGGAGCTTCGTGTAGGGATGTCGACGGTGGTGGTGGCTATACCCGTGAAATGCCCAAGAGATGATCACAAGAGGAGTGCCCTTGCAAGGGAATTGTTCACTTCCTCAAGTGCCTGAGTTACACGTATGATCAGCAGAAATAAGAACACTGTGAAGCTCGAGAGAATAAGGGGAAAAGCAAAGGTAAAGAACAAATATGTCGTAGCAGCACTGATAATCCAGAGATGGTAGAATTTCACCAAAGGAAGAGGTTGGAGCTGAACAGTGATCCAGTGTGTGCCCGATCTTGAACCTCGGGAGAGAGGAGTGTATCCTCGCTTCCATGAATGTAAGAAGAATTCGAAACAACAGTCATCAAGACACATCTAAACAGAAAGGGTCCCACCTAGGGAGAACTTGTAGATCCTGGAAGTCGATGCCGATGGAGATCTGGTAGAGGTGAAGGATCATGACCTCCTTGTTCGAAGGAATGGGGGGTGTCAAGCTTGAAACCGAAAAGGGAGGGAGGGATGGGTGTAGAAGATGGAGGTAAGAAAGGGAGGGAGGGATGGGAGTTCTGAAAGGGAGGGAGGAATGGAGTTCAGAAAGGGAGGGAGGGATGGAGTTCTCTCCCTTAGTGCGCAGCGGAATGAAGAGGAAACTGATATGTTCATAGGACTGATGCTCCCCGTACCTATGGCCTCCTTGAAGAAGCAGGATCTTTAGATCACCAGAGATCTGGGGTCTTTAGATCACCATGGCTCTGATACCATATAGAGAAACGATAGGGTTTGCAGTGGAGCGATAAAAAATAGACAATACTCAGACACAACTGAAGAACGGAACTCAGAAAATATAGTGCCTGTCGGTAATATGAAAAACTGAATACAAGAACCTCAAGCCGTTGTGTCTCAAGGACTGTGGCTGAGGTGAATCAGAAAGATGATTCTATGTAGAGAAACAGTAGAAAAGATAGCAGCAGAGGGAGCGTAATGCAGTCCTCTGTGTAGCTCGATGATGATGAAGATGATGAAGGGCTGGAGCTGCCCTAGGAAATGGCTGAAAACCAGCATGCTCTGAGGAAGGAACCTTGAGGCTATCTGGAATAGCAACATGATGAAGAAAAGGAGCAGATCTGGGGCAGAAGGAGCAGATCTGGAGTAGAGGAGCAGAAGGGGCAGATCTGGAGCAGAGGAGCAGAAGGGACAGATTTGGAGCAGAGGGGACAGATCTGGAGCAGAGGAGCAGAAGGGGCAAATCTGGAGCAGGAGGGGACAGATCTGGAGCAGGAGGGGCTGCAGCAAAGGATGGAAGAGGTGAGGAGCAGCTGCAGGTCCTGTCCTGTCACTGAGAGTGTGGGGGCTAGTGCCTTTATAGGCCTGACCTAGCTGGTCGGCCAGCTGGTCGGTGGGCCTGCTAGCTGGTCGGCCAGTTCTGGTTGGCCAGACCCCTGCTGGCTGACCTTTTGGCTGGCCTGCAGACTGGTTTGTTTGCCCTAGAAATTGGGGATTGCTAGTTGCTTAACACGGTGTGGGTGTGGAATCACAAACTTCTTTACTTATGTGCATTCAATAGATGTGCAGACTCATCAATAGACAATGAACCGGCTAGATAGAGAAACCACCAAAATATATTTTTCCGTCCAAAACTATGGACACAATACTAAAGAAATAGATCCAGAGTCCCACCAATGATGTGGTCCTCTGATCTTACCACAAGGTCCTTCTCCTATCTGCTGGCTATCTCTAGACTCGAGCCCACGTGCTCCACCTCGAGCATCTGTAGACTTTCCGTCCAGTGTGTTCTTCTCCACCTTACTGCCTGTGAATCAGCCTAGGTGGGCAGCCCCTGCCAAGCTTTGTCTGCAGCACACAAGTCCCTGTTCCACTGCTCCAACCTGCTTGTGAATGGCTGCTCCAGAAGGTGATGATCTCAGCACCTTGCTGCCCTAGAAGACAGCCAAGGTCCAGCCTCTAGGAACTCAGTCTGCAGCTCACCTTCAACTCTCCTTCACCCCTAGTGTGAGGACCAAGGGAGTGGCTCCTGGCTGCTCCTGTCTGCTCCACTTTCTGCTGGATGTTGGATATGAAATGAGGCCTGAGGCCTCTCCTTTTATAGGCCCAGGGGCCTGTCATAAAAACCGACCAGTCTGCCCTGACTGGGCCCACTGGACAGACTAGGTTGGCTGGCCCAACCGACCTGGTTGGCTCAGCCCAACCAGCCCTTATATGGCTGCTGCTAGGCTCCCCTTTTCTGCTGCTGGAGACCCTGCTGCAGGCTGTATACCTGCCCATAGACCCCCACTATACTGCGCCTTGCTGCAGCCCTTTTCTGGTGCCTTCCGTACACTGCCCTGCAGCAGCCCGTACAGATCCGTACAGCTTTGTACCCTGCTCCGTACACATGCTGATGTCAGTGCGCCTTTCATAGGGTCCTGCTGCAGTCCATTGAGTGCCTCATGCCAGGCCTGATCCAAGACACTGTGTCCCCGCCATCTTCCTGCACATGAGCTGCTCCTGATGCAACCTTTCATCCTTGGGATACCCCACCAACCATGAATGCTCCAGATCTGTCCGAGATCCACACATCCATGTTATCTCTTTTTGGGCACATCCTGCCCTAGGTCTCCCTCCCCCACACTCTCCTTATTTGGGGGCTTACAGATGGGGAGGTGACCTTTCCAACAGAAGGTACATTGGGTTGTCAGCCCCTTCATCCTATTCTTTCGCCGCCTTGTTTCTTCAACCCTTAGTTCCCTTCTATCCTATCCATCTTCTCTTTCAGTTCATCATCCTCTTCACTCTGACATGGTGACTTTGTCCGAGATGGCAGAGAACAAGACTAGAATTCTAGTGTCGCCCACTTTCTCGGTTGACCGGCAGTAGGATGGGCTCAATTATGGCGTTTGGTGGGTGATGATGGAATCTGTGTTACAATCATACGACATGGCAGATTTTGTCTTGATAGGTGTTGCTCGACCAAATCCCCTAGTAGAGGACCTTTGCATCTTGGCTCAGAAGGAGGCCGATACTTTGTCCCAGCTATGCGGCCATGTTAATGCCAGGGTAAGATAATTCATCTTTTTGAATTGTACTCCTTAGGTGATTAATCATGTGAAGCACATGATAGTGGCCAAAAGTATATGGGAGCATTTAGCGTCCATTTTAACCGAACCTCTCCCATGAAGAGGCTATATAGGCCCCCCCTGAGCCCTCTTTGTTGCATCTTGTGGAGCAGCAGTTCAGCTCATTCCAAGGCCTGGTAGAGGAGCAGAGCCAGCCCAGTCTTGCACCTGTGGAGCAGTTCATCCACTCCCTTGTGCTCCCTTCCACGTGGTTGTTGAGCTGTGTGTTCCGAGCTCTCGAGCAGCCCGTTGTTTCCATGGTTTTCTCCCAGATGTAGCAGGGTTTTCTCCAGAGATCACTGGCAGTTCTCTTGTGCCTTTCTCTCTCTCTCCTTCTCAGTGTGTGTGTGTGAGCTATATCTCTCTCTCTTCCGTTCATTTCCGCTGCACTTCTCACACCAACTTCCCCTCTAATGCCATCATGTGGCACACCATGATAAGGATTGCACAGTCGTTTTCAATACATACAAGACTACTGCAGTTGTCCTGTCCAAAGGTTCAATGCTTCATGCATACATGCTCCTCTTGCAACTTATAGAGGATTCCATTCTGTTTGTTGTGCGATGTGCTTACAATACTTGCATCCCGGGGTTTCTTGCAATCCCATGCAAAATGGCCAATCTCTTCACAAGTGTGACACTTCGCGACTAATGGATCTTTCAAGAATTCATGAGCTTCACTGTGACTCTTCTTACAGTAGCAATGCGCTGTCAGACTGCTTGTTACTTCGTTTTGATGCTGCCTATTACTGCTAAGCCGCTTTGCTGCCCTTGTGCTTTGCTACTCTTTGCCTTTGCTGTGCTTTTGTTGGCTGCTTGCTTCAACAATTGTGCTTCTTCGCTGCTTTGTTGCTCTATTGGTTCCTTTGCTACAAGCGTATGGCTTTAAACTGCTAACGCTTTGCTTTGCCTCTGATGCTGCAAGTCACTGGTTGTTGCACTCGCGTTTCCTGCTCCTGGCATCTGCTGTGCTGCTGTGCTTCTTGCTTTGCTGCCAGTGCTGCTGCTAGCTTTGTGTTTTGTGCTGCTGGCTGCTAATGCTTTGTTCTGGCCACTGCTTGTGCCCTGCTTGCTTGTTGCTACACTCATAGATTGCTAGGCTTCTGTTCTGCATTGTTTCGGGCTATTGCTAGATGCTTTCCTCTTAGATTTGTTTGGCTGAATATCTGTGTGCATTCTCTCTGTATCTAAAGTGTCCTCTTTATAAGCACATGGATTGAGTTGGCATGACAGTTTTTTGTTGTGAGATCTCAAGACCTTTTTTTATTCAGTTGCGTGGGGTTGGCTGTAGCAAGCAATCCTTTTTTCTAATATGCATAATGCTAAGTCGGATGAAACCCTAGGGTTAGGTCTAGATGTGCATGTGCTCTGTCTAGAATCTAGGAGAACTTTCAAAAGATAAGTGGTTCAAGAGATTAATCTGCCTCACAAAAATAACAATAAGTAATCTCATTGTGACCTCACTACCCAAACATCATTGCTCAACTTCAAGGCTAGTATGAAGGTATAGGAACTAATTGAAGGGTGTAAAAACCCTAGTGGATATGGAAATCATGCAAATCTGCAAAGCATCTCCTTCTTGTACAGCATGCTGAGTCTGTTGGAAAGGTCACCTCCCCATCTGTAAGCCCCCATATGAGGAGAGCGTGGGGGAGGGAGACCTAGGCCAAACTTGTGGAAGGAGCAGATGGCGGGGACAGCAAGTCTTGGATCTTATCTGGCAGGAGGTCAGTCAGGAGCAGTAGACATGGCGCGGGATTGCACAGATAAAGGCGCCTATGTGTAGGGCATCTGTGTGCAGATGGACAGCCTCCAACAGAGCCTACAGGTGGCGCAACCATGGAAGGGAGCAACAGCCCCTGGGTCGGCCATTGGCTGAGGCTGGTGGGTCTGGTTGGTGCCAGCAAATCAGGCCTGGAGATGGGCTGGCCAGGGGGGCTGAATCCCTGGAACAAAGGCTGCAAAAGGGCCTACAGAAGACCCTTCTATAGGGCCTAGAGAAGACCCTTATATAGGATCCTGGTTGGGCTGGTAGGGGCAGCCAACCAGGTCGGTTTTAGGGCAGACAGAAATTCGGCCATTTAGGGGTCTGCCGGTCCTAGGCCCTAGGCCTCACAATTCATTCAACAGCTCAGCCATCAGAGGAGCAGCAGGTGCAGCTACACTCACACCCTCAAGCCTACATCTAGGAGGCAGAGGAGACTAGGAGTTGCTGCAGACAGTTTATCTAGGGCTGGACCTTGGCTGTCTTCTAGGGCAGCAAGGTCTGTGGATCTTTGGACGGAAAGTCTACTTATGCTCGAGGTAGAGCACGCGGGCTTGAGTCTAGAGATAGCGAGCAGATAGGAGAAGTACCTTGTGGTAAGATCAGAGGACCACACCATTCTCTCTTTTGTATTGTGTCCATAGCTTTGGACGGAAATATATTATTTTGGTGGTTTCTCTATCTGGTTGGTTCATTGTCTAATGATGAGTCTGCACATCTATTCTATGCACATAAGTTGAAGAGTTTGTGATTCCACACCCCACACCATATTGTGTGAGCTCCTGGGCATTACTATCAGTCTTCCATTGTGTGTACCCTCTGTTGGGTCATTTCTAACAGAGTCTGCCCTTCACCACTAGAGTGTTGACCGAAACTCAGTTCAAAGACCTTTGTATAAATGGATGCTCAAGTATGTGTGGGTGTGTGGATATGTATGTATGAGAGCATATGTTTATACTATGGTCTACACCCGCTGTTGGGCGTTGATGATGTCAGTGGGGATGTTATAGTAGCTAGTCTTTGCTATGTGTGAGTTTATGGTTTTCAACCTTATGAGTGACTATCATGAGATTGAAATGGCACTATGCGCTGTATTTTTTGGGGATGCGTTTGGGCATGTTCCTCGATTCATGTCTACACACACACACACACACACACACACATACAATACATCTTGGAAAACTTCTATTTTGAGGATTTGAATCTAAATAAGCTCCATCATATGCAATTTAAAACTTCATTGGATCGCTTCTTAAAACTAAAAGCTTCCTTTCAAAGCAAATAACTCTATCTAAATAAGGAACTCTTGATTTCTTTTTTTACTTCTTCCTCTTGTGACAAGGTAGGCTTGAATGTAATTTTGAAATGTCTTGAAGTAATGGATTCTCTCCCTCATTATGTGAAAAGACACACACACTTTTTTTTTTGTGGTGAAACCAGTAACTATAAAATTAACATGAAATCAATGTACATGACATTAGACTCCAAAAGACAGCCTAATGAAAGAACTCAAAAACAATGAGAAAACACTTCAAGGCTAGTAGCATCCAAGTGCCTCGCAGCATAACTATTATATAAAGATTGCTTGAGGGACATTCTGAAGAAAGCATATGCCTGAGGAAACTGTTGTTCCATCCTAAAATGCAATCTCTGTGTCCAAATAGTCCATAGTACCCAAAAGCGAGCCCAGTGAAAGAAAAGAAGGAATGGAGACAACTGAGATGAGAAGCATCCAAACATCCAGAAGAGTTTCCCGAATCTGATAGAGGGAAACCGAAGCCGCAGCAAATGAGAGACATGAGTGATCAATATTCGAGAGTGTGGGCAAGACCATAACAAATGGGGAACTGTCTGACGGTGATGAGAGCAACGGGGGCAGGAAGAGGAAGCAATACGACGTGCTTCCAATTTCACCCCAATGGAAAAAGCTCCCACTATACATCTCCAAAAGAAAAGCCTCTGTTTCAATGGCAATCTAGCTTTCCAAATTTTCTTGAGTTTTGATTGCCACCAAGATAAAGGCCTACCCAAATTCCAAAGAGTGTTGGCATGCTTATCAATCCATGGCGGTGGAAGAAGAAATCTGTAGACCATCGAGGATGTCAAATTATGCATTGAAAGTGAACAGGTAGCAGGAGACAAGGAAGTCAGATTCCAGTCCAGTAATCTGTCCTGTACAAACAGCGGAGGAAGAGGAACAAATGGCTGCAACATAGTTGTAAGTCTTCTCCAAATGGGCCTATGATGCAGACCCAAGGGGAATGTCCTACAAGCTTGTGGAAATGAAAGCACATAACCATGTTGATCCACTACATCTTCGACAAATCTTATGCCCAATTTCATAAGATGATATGCTTTAATAGGTGCATGTAAAGCAAGAGGCGATTCAAACACCTTGCTCCAATGGATGCTTTCCAAACAAAGAGAGTTACCATGATGGGAGGAAGCACCTGACCATTTAGCGTATAAGAGAATTCTCTTCCAATCATGAATAAAAGCAGTAGAAACAGGACAGCTAGGAATTTTTCCGTGAAATGTGGTCATGACTGCTTCCCAGTGATCTGTAATCCAATGCCCATATGCATGGGACTTCATGTTTCCACACATAGGTGCTAACATAATAGTCCATGGCTATAGGCTGAACATGCATAAGAAATTGAGACTTAGCTGCATTCACTTGCATCGAATAATCAGGCTGAGGAGAAAAGAGATGCTGGAAATGACTAGAGCATTGCGATTCCAAATCTGATTTGGAGGTGGTCCAGGTGCCATCATCCTGCCTGATCCTACAAATATCCTTCTTTTGCCTATTCGCATGTAGGCTTTTAAAGGCGGCCTTGGAGGAGCAGCCCTTATCCAAAAGGGGTTTCATGCGAGCTCGGATTTGCCACTTCTTTAATTTGCTAAGATCATTTTGATGGATGATATGAACCGCATAAGCGCAAGAATCCTGTTCAGAGGAGGTGAGCTGCCTATAAGAGCTGATTACATTCATTTGTTGCTTGTGAGATTGAGCCCATTTCAGCTTAAGCCTGAGGTTTTCCATGTGACTCCGTCCATAATCTTGAATAATAGCTTGCAAGCGATGGGCAAGATTGATCCAAGCAAAATCCATGTCCTCCTGAGCATGTAAGAGGAGGGGGCGGACAGCCACTTTCACCATGTTCTGAAATTGTTGATGAAGCAAATAAGCACTATTAACATGGAGTAGGCGACGACCAAAAAAGGCATAACATCTGTCAAACGTGCTATAGATAATGTCAAGCATACTGGAAAGTGATCAGATAGCAAGAGGGAATGATCAACCCATAATGCCCATGTGAAACTAGCATATTGCTGAGCATGCAACAAATACCATCTGTCAAGTCGAGCCTAGTAATGAGTAAAAGCATTGTGACGGTATGTATAACCCATATCTCTATCCCTTGTTGAGAGCCATAAATCTTCTGCATGCAAGAAAGAAAGCGTATCCTCCCAATGTCGAAGCTCAGTGGGGATCATGTGAGAACGATGAGTGGTGTTGTCTTGCATGGCAGGCGAGTTATTAAAGTCTCCACACAAAAAAGCATTAGACAGCCATGGATATTGCTTGGGGGAGGCCCACATTTGAGCTCTTGTCGCAGAAGTTTGAGAGGCATAAACCGATGCTATTGCATCTGATTACCATCCATCGACCCTGGGGGTCATTGTGAGCAACCGTGGGCCGCATATCATGTTTCACCAGCATGCATACCCCGGAAAAGTGCATTGTACCAGCATAAAAGATGTCATAACCAGCAAAGTGGCCTTGCTGGCCAGCCAAGAAGTGTTGGTTGTGTTCCTGTAAGGAAATTACATCGGGGTGCATTCTATGTACATAGTGCCAAAAAAGTCTCCACTTATTGACATTGCAAAGACCTTGAACATTGTATGTAATGCAAGTAATTGAAGCAGACATAGAAGATATGTACAGTCGAACCAAGAAACATAGTAAAGGTATAAGCTATCAGGCCTCAGCCATGACATCGACGTCCACCTGGCCTCTTGGATCAGTAGCTCTATCATCCTCATCATTGTCACATACAGGAATGCCCTTCTTGAGCACATCAACCCACAGTGGAGAAGTCAAGCTATCAGCATGGGTAGAGGCCTGACCAGGGGTGGAAGCAGAGGCATCCTAATGCCGAGATTGTAACGGTCGTGGCTTAAGCGCAAATACCTTTTTGGGTTGCTGGCAGGCACCTTGGGGAGAGGCTTTAGATTCTGAAATTTTGCCCTTTCCCTTACCCTTTTGCTTGGCTGAAACGTGGACCACACTTTCTTTGGGAAGAATAGATTTAGATGTCACATCACCCAACTTGCTAGGTGTAGCCTTAGGCCCTGGACCATAAGTTGGAGGGGTAGTATTTTCTGGAGCAACAGCTGTAGGTGGGAGCTGATGCAGTATTGCAGGACACTGTGAAGCTAGATGGCCAAATTTATGACAAGTAAAACAAGCACCTGCAAATACTCCCCATTTCAAGTCAAAATATTTTTCGCCCAAGGGAACATCTTCCACCTCTACCGCAATGGAAGGAGGGGTTGGGTGATCTGTATCCCAAAGAACACAAAACCGATTTCGATTACCGGAAGGACGGGGTGGGCATACAACTTGCCCCAAAGTGGCTACTAGACTTGGTAGCTCAGCCCTCATATAATCCGGAAAATCCACTACCTCAACCCATACTGGGCAGTGATGTCGAATGAGATCGTGATAATCCTTATTTGGTGACCATGGCATGACATGAATCATTTGTCTGCCATAGAATAGAGGAGACATCTCCAATATCTGCTGACAATATGAGGCATCCAAAAAGTGCACTTCATAAAAACGTTGAGAAGCAAAATATACTCCTTCAACAAAGCAACCTCCCAACAAAGCCTGAACCCACTGAGCCACATCATTTGCAGAAGGTAACTTCCCAGGGAAGAAAATGATAACTGCTTGCTGAGAGAACTTCCGGAGAGGAGTAACCAATGAGGGCAGCTTCAGCTTATACTTAAGGGCCGGGGGAGGTTTGGCCCACTCCTTGTGGTGGAATTCATCCTTGAGCATGTTGAAAACATAGTGAGCATCTTTAGAGGCTGAGGTAGAGAATTAGACTTGCTGTCTTTTGGGGTCCCGGGACAAGTCCTTCCGAGAATAGCTTTCAATATGGTTCTCCATGGAGGTGAGCAGGGCAGAATTGATGAAGCGAAAGAGGGCAGCAGGGATTATGCACAGTTATGGACGGGTGATACACAGCAACGGGAAGGAAAGCAGATGGCAAGAAGGGGCGGACGGCAGCAGCTAAAGCAGGCGAGCTAGAGCGGGGCGACGTAACTGAGGGGAGCTTTTGAAGGTCGCAGGGGCAGAGCAGGCAGGCTTGGTGGGCGCAGGCAGATGCGCAGAAGGTAGATGCACACGGGCAGATGCGCGCAGGGAAATAGTAGGCGGACGCGCATCCAGCAACAGGAGCTTCGTCTATCTCCGCGGGCAGCAGCAGTGGCTCCGTTGACTCTCCACACACTCTCTATCTCCGCGGGCTACAGCTGCAGCTTTGTCGACTCTCTCACACACACCAAAAAGACACACACACACACACACACACACACACACACACACACACACACAAAATACACCTTGGAAAACTTCTCTTTTGAGGATTTGAATCTAAATAAGCTCTATTATATACAACTTAAAACTTCGTTTGGTTGCTTCCTAAAACTAAAAGCTTTCTTTCAAAGCAAAGAACTCTATCTAAATAAGGAACTCTTGATTTCTTTTTTTACTTCTCCCTCTTTTGACAAGGTGCTTGAATGCAATTTTAAATGTCCTAAAGTAATGAATTCTCTCCCTCATTATGTGAGAAGAATTTGGAAGCATCTAGTGGTAGCTTGGAAGCATGTAAAAACTTTAGGACAAAAGGCTTTCAACTATGGAGAGATAGGTAAAAGGCTTTCAGAGCATTCAAAATCTTCGATCCTAAGAGAATCTTGCTGTTGTAAAAGTGAGATATTCCAAAGTTTATTGATGTTGATTTAGGACATGTAGTTACAACTGATACTTCTTAAGAGACCTTTTCATGAAAGGCACAAAATTTCGATTGTACCCTTTTAAAGAGTCTTGCCTTTTTAAAGCTATTGATAAGGGAATCTCAAATTTTGCCTTGCAAATAGAAGAAAGTTTAGGAGTTCAAAATATCTTATCAGAATGGAAAGTGAAGATTTTGCATAAAGTTGCTTTGAAACTAGAAGAAGTCCCTTTTGTTAATTGCTGAGAGCAAAGTAACCATCCTTCTAAGGAAGATGAAACTCTTCTTCGAAAATTCCATAGGAAATTTGCCATTTCTTATATGGACAAATGTTCCAATAACTTTGTTTTTATTTGCAAAAAGTTTTACTTAGAATGTCTTTGAGAGAATTGAACTCGTTTGCCAAAACTTACGTTCCTGCCTTAGTTTCTCAAAAGGATTTGGTCTCAAAACACGAGAGTTTTTGCAAGTCTTCTGGGTTTGTTTGCGATTTAAGTATCCCTTTTCTCTGTGCTATCACAAAACTCCAAAAAAGCCAAGATTTATTGCAGCTGCTTGTGAGACTACTTTGACGGATGTCTCTAAATGGCTAAGCTACTGCTTAAAAGCCATGTTGCCTAGTGTCCATGAACTTTGGAGGGACTTATTAAAGGAGGCAGATGTCCCCTCGTATTGAAGCTGGCTTTTAAATGACTTTGTAGGAGTGATTCCTGTTGTAAAATTTTTAAATTCCTCTCGAAGCATTCAGGAAAAAGAGTCTCCTATTCTACTTCAAACCTATGATTTTACTACGCTTACATAAAGATCGAGCTGGAAGATCTCAAGTTTAGAATGAAAAAGCTAGTGGCTGAAGTTTTCAAGCTGAGATTTGACAAAGAGAGATGCAAAGTGCTAAAAGTTGAGAAAACAGCTTTATGTTTTTGTGGCTAAATAATAAAGATCATGACATTGATTCTAGAAAGAAAAGATACACAAAGGAGTAAGACTTAGCCAAGTTAGGCGTTTAATAGATGATTTGTTTGTACGAGATGTCCTTGACTTTCAAGACTTCATGTATAAAGACGCTTGTGCTTTTGGAGAAGGAATCTATCCTCGTGACTCTTGTGAACTGAACTGCACTTCAAGAGGGGATTCTTGTGTTTTCTTAGATCTTAGACTTTCTCAATCTTCCGTAGGATTAGAGGTTGATATATATGATAAACGTGAACAACCTGAATATAGTGGTTTACAAATTATAAAAATGCCTCACATTTACTCAAACATTTCTGATTTGGCAAAATATGGAGTCATTTCTTCCAAATTACATAGATTTTCCCGCCTTTGGAGTCTTTCATCACTCAATGTTAATTTGATCACTTTACTAATTACACAAGAATATAATTCAAGAAAATAATGAAAAAGGTACGCGCAATCTTAGATATGAAGTGTTTTATCTATGGTGTATCGACCTTAGGCATGTTTAGAATGATTGAACATAAGCTGAAAACAAAAAGTGGGGAGCTGAATAGCCTGTTTTTCTTTTGGTTTTAAAAGAGAGTTTGATTGAGTATGCATGTGCTTTCTAAGTTAGGAATGCAGTTTTGCATTTTTGTAGGAAGTGGTACATAAGTGTAAGGGGTCCATTTAGTTTTTTATGTTTTAAATAAGAGAGAGAGAGAGAGAGAGAGAGAGAGAGAGAGAGAGAGAGAGAGAGATTTTATTCCTGTTTTTTGGAAGATTTTGTTTCTTGGTTTTCTTGTTTACTTTTGCTTAGTCACCTTCTTCCTTTCTTCTTTATTTCTTGTTTTCTTTCTCTTTTGTTTATTTGACATATTTTAGTAAGCACTGGGTTAGCCCAAGAGACTCCGTGGGTCTTTAGAAACTCAGTATAGCTGCTTATGCTTGGGCACTGATGACGACATAAGTGTTGCTTTGCTTGCTAAGTATGTCTTCCTTTTGTTTTTCAAAAAGTTTTTGTTACCCCTTTTTTCTTCTCTTTCATTTTCTCTTTTATTTCCATTGTAGATTTTTGGAATTTAAAACAACAAAAAATCTAAATTTGTATGATTGGATATATTCTAGTCTTACAAAGGTGTATATATGTGTGTGTGTGTGTGTGTATGCTGATCATCTAAGACCAGGTGAAGGGTGATCTGGTAAACTGAATAAGCCCTACGGTTGAGATAATTCCACTTAGTGTGGAATCCACCTCATGCATGAGCTTCAACACCCGGTCACTTACGGTGACTAGTTGAGCAGTAAAAGTGCCAACTGTGGTGTAGGATGTCTTAGACAAAAGCTGCACCTAGCAATCACATCTATCATGCATACTTGTATGCCTATTGCTTGTTCTTTCAAAAGAGACGTCGAATGTGCTGATTTTTAGGATATGATATGACTAGAGGTCTGAATGATGTCCATCTTTGTCCTGTCTTTACTTAGCATTCGTTCTGATCTTGTGAGCAATTAATTTCTAAGAGAGAGGAAACAGAGCACAAGCTTTGAATCCTCCATTTTGTAGTTGTGAAAAAAACAAGATTTTGTATTGCGGGTACTTAGGGGTTTGTAAATCTTGCTTACAGTAAGCCATGCTTGTAAATCTGCAGGTTGGTCCTGAGATATGTCTTTTGAAGACCCATGTGGACATTTATCCTGATTTCACGGCAGATTTTGGTGCAAAGCTCAGATTGGTACACACGGCTCTTTTGTATCACAGTTTAGGTCACGGTTTCAAGAAATTTGATGTCTCTCAACACTGTATTGGAGTTGATTTGCTGGCATAGTGGTGCCACCTGTGAGAATAAAAGTTATCACTATATTCTAATAGAAAATTAGACTGTTGTATCTTTCAGATTGCAGAAAAACATGACTTTTTGATATTTGAAGACCGCAAATTTGCAGATATTGGAAACACGGTAACCATGCAATATGAAGGGTATGTCTTTGAAGAACTTGTGCTGTGTTTTCTGGGGTTTTACGCAGCTTCGATTGTGTGGTGTCTGAGACAATGTTAATTTGTGCAGGGGGATTTTTAAAATTGTTGAGTGGGCAGACATTGTAAATGCTCATGTAATTCCAGGGCCTGGAATTGTAGATGGATTGAAATTGAAAGTAGGTGCATTTATTTACATGATCTAATTTTCTGAAAAGTGATTCCTGCTATTATTAGACGGTATGCTTTGCTCTTCTATTGAAGACACAGGAATGGCTGTGGCTGCATAGATAATTGACAAAGGTCTTTGCTGATAGGGTTTGCCACACAATCGTGGGTTAATACTTTTGGCAGAAATGAGCTCAAGTGGAACATTGGCAAAGGGTGACTACACAGCTGCAGCCGCACAGATTGCTTCAGATCATCTTGATTTTGTGATTGGCTTCATATCTATCAATCCCGCAGCGTGGCCGATGGGGCCTGGGAACCCAGCCTTGATACACATGACTCCTGGGGTGCAGATAGGTGGAGGAGGAGACTCTTTGGGGCAGCAATACAATGCTCCTGATTATGTAAGTTTATCTTTATGTTCCCTATAAAATTTTATATTTCGAATTCTATATATAGCAACTTAAAACTCTCAGCTCACAATCAAATTCTGGAGAATTTATCCATAGAATCCCGAGCTGGGACCCTTTTTACAAAGAGCTGCTTTACGGTAAATATCACGATTTACCCTAGGATAGCTGCTTCTTGTAGTCGTAAGAGCTCACCAGCATTCCACATTTGCAGCATCCTGCTGCACATTGCTGCAATTTTCTGTTTCTTGTGTGCTTGTAACATGCTTGTATCGGTACAAAACATTGGAAATGCACAGTATAGTTTAGTTAAAAGGAATTTACCAACCAAGAACACAATTTCTATTTTCTCAAAAGTCAGTGGAAGTGTTTTGTAAGGCCATAAAGTATTGCCAGAGTTTGCTAACTAGATTATTTAGTTTGCTCCTTTTTTTCGTGTTTTTGGGTAGAGGAAACATGCGTCAGCAAGTCAATGAGTGCTCACTATTGTTGGAAAAATGACTGACCTTCAGCCTTGAAGGCAGTCGTGGCGGTGACATGTTGAAAGCTTGATAGCTTACCCCAATATCTAGAAGGGGCAAATGGATACTTGCCATAAAGTGGCAAGGTTTAGGGCCTACCCAATATCTAGAAGGGACAATGGGTATGGTCAAGGAAGGTCCTTCTCCCTTGGCCTGGGGGGTGGGGAGAAGGGGGGGGGGGGGATTGAGATCCAAGAAGAGTGGCTAGGCAGCAGGGTTTGGGGCCTGCATGGGTGGCCAAGCAGCATCCTAAGATGGCTACAGGTGGCATTTTTCATGGCATGCATGATTTCGTAAAATGTTATTCAAGCCCGTGGCTTCTGGAATGGCATCTGCATTCTGCTAAGGAGGCAAGGAGGAAGGTCTCGCTCAAGGATCTGAGTAGCAGAGTGGCTGCATGATAGCAGTACTTGTGATGTGACTTGCACTAGCAAAACTTCAAACATACAGGCAGCAATATGGACAGCCAAAATGCCATGTAATACTTGTGTCGTGTCTCTAGAATCACATAGATGATAGGCTACACGTGTGCTGCTCTGAAATTTTTTCGCTTCTCTGGCTCTGTTGTGTGTGCACATCACTAGGTCAAGAAGACAATGGGCACAAGGCCCCTTTTAACGTGAGGGTGTGGTCTGTCCCCCGGCCCCTATATTAGGTGGACTCGTTTGTGCATGACCAACCCTAAGGGGGGGGGGGGGGAGTTAGTACTCACTATAGGGCTTACGGCTTTTGTCCTAAACAGCCCCCTTTTAATTCATTCTTGCAACTTCAATTCAGTATTGCTCCACGTTTGCGCTCCACTCCATCTCCATTTCTCACATCTGTTTCCCAATCCTTGCCCAAGGATCAAGGACGCTAGAATCTTCAATTTTGTTGCGAAGAACAACCCATTTTTGACAGCCGGCAACATTTTTTTCATCAGGGCAGCTACTCTAGATCAGTTCGTCTCTTTTGGGAGTGTTTTTGGAGTTGGTCGACTGGTTGTGAGGCATTTTTGCTGTTCTAGGTTTTCTGCAACCTTTTTTGATCAGGCTGCCTCTATTTCTAAAGATTTCAAAGGGTTTTCTCTAGTTTTTGAGGCTTTTTGCAGATGTTCTGGAGTTGAAAGGTGTGCAATTGCTGCTCTCCATCCTTTGCTACAGTTTCGAGCTTTTTGGGAGGTGTTTTCACCGTTTGCAGCTGAATCTTTTGAAACCTAGATAGCAGCTTATGCTTGGGTACCTATGAGAACATAAGCATAGCTTGTTTATTAAGCTATTTTTATCTTTGATTTTTCTCCTTTATTCACAATTTTGTTTAAAGTCGCTTACAAACTCTCTTCTTTCCTTTGTTCTTTCTCTTGTTTTAAAAAAGGCTAATTTGTAAGATTGGATAATTCTAGTCTCATGATATATGTTTATGGAGGTGTTTTCATAGTTTGCAGACTGTTTTGACCCATTTTTCCAGTTTTGGGCCTGTTACAGAAACCTTTCTGCAGATTTCAGGATTTGTGCAAGTATCTGGAGTAGTATATACAGTTGCGCCTGTGCTGGTGCTTCATTTGGAAGCATTTCAGCCGACTTTTTACTGTTTTTGAGAGCTGTTTTGCATTTTGAAGCTGTACAGGTCAACTCTGACCAATTGTAGGCTATGGGGTTTTTGTTACAGGCAAAGATGCCTGTTCCGGCAGTCATTGATCTTGGTACACCTAAGCAAGGAGGTACTTGTTCCGTCCATAACAGGACTAACAAGGGCTAGCCTTAACCAAAGCCAAGGTCATTCTAACCTAGGATCTTGGATAGGTAGAGCGTGGTGTTACTTGAGGTTAGAAATAACCTAGGGTTGTGGCTAGAGCTAGCATGGATGAGGTTTAGATACCATAGATTTAGCTAGCCTTTCAAAGGCTTGGCTAAATAGAGCTAGCCTATGAATGGCAAGGCCAATCTAGGCATGGCTGAGCTAAACATAGCAAAGCGTGGCTCCGAAGTAACTACAACTACTTTGGGCATGCATGCTGAAGTTAAGGGTCATTGCTAAAGATAGTCAGGGCCTAGTCCATAGATGGACTAGAGGCTCAGTATCAGGGATCTTGAGGAGTGCTCTCCTTGGGACATAGACTTGTTGGCTTGTGAGCTGAACCTAGAGGAAAGGCACGTGGTATGGCTCTTCATGGTGGTCTAGACCTCAGGCTCAAAGGTGGCTCGATGTATGGGAGGTGAGCTGCTAGCTCCAACCCTTACGGGTTGTTTGTGGTGCGTTCCGCGGTTCTTGTGAGGCGAGCTTTCACATAAAATCACAATTTGAAATTGGAAAAGAAAGTTTCTTTTTTCCAAATAGAGTTCTTTACAATGGAAATGCTTCTGGTAAGAAGAAAGATGTACTGTGAAACCAGCCTTCAGATAAACTAAAGGGCAGTGAATAAATATTCACCAGCAAGAACCATTATTTCAGCCACTTAGAAATTCACTTCAGTAACACAGAACCCACAATGGGGAGCTAGATTGCTCCTGCTCTGAAACCAGACACCCGCTTGGCCCCAAACCTTGGCTCCCCTTTCTTTATTTCTTTATTTCTTTATTTCTTTATTTTCAGTAGGCCAAGTTACAGCAAGGCTAGATGCCTTTGCACCTGTCCAAACACAATCTCAACACTAGCAGGCACAAGCAACCTGCTAGTCAGCCAATTCCTGGCTCAAAAAGGCATCCAAATCCAGTGCAGGGTCCATGCCAACGGTTGCAAAAATACCATCAACAGCTACAAGGCAGAATCACGCTCTTCCTAGATGTCCAAGCATCAATCCCTTAGACACATAAAGTTTGGACACAGTCCGGAGCTGTTACTAGCAGCTCATCTCAGCCACACAGCTCTCGTAGGCTGTCACTAGTGCCAAAGCTTTGCTGCCCTCTTGGGGATACTCTAGCTCATAGAGAAAAGAAGGCGACTCTCCATGGAAATTTTTTGATAGAGAATTCTGGAAGCGATTCCCTACTATCCAGAGCTAGCACGCAACACCAGACCTAGCAACTGGCCTTGGATGAAAACGAATCAATCTAGAGGTTCTTTGACAGGCATGTGAGTCAATCTGGCTACTCTTGGTTGAAGACGAATACACCTGGCAGCTCCCCAATTGATAGCGATTCAGTTCTTGAGGCTCTTGGTAGTAGGCGATATCTTCTGGAGGCTCCTTGGCTGCAGACAAATCTTCTGGAGGCTCCCTGGCTGCAGACGAATCAGTTTTCGAGCTTCTGGTAGTAGGCAATTTTTTATGGAGGCTCCTTGGCTGTAGTTGAATTCTTCTAGAGGCTCCCTGGGTGCATGCCAATTCGTTTTGGAGCTTCAAGCAGCCCCGTCAATGCAAGGTGATTTGTTAGAACAGCCTTGGGGCACTCTTCTAGCGTGTGACTTGCCACTCTCTCTCTTCTTGTGGTCCAGAAAACTGCCTCAAAGAAAAATTCAACTTTTCTACTTGCTCCCTAAGCTAGCTTGTCAAAATGTGGCCCATGGGTCTATATTTAGCGGTGGCATTTTTATCCCTCTTTCGCCCTTTAGCTCCTTGCCTAGGCCCATGGAACTAATACATTGGATTAGCCAGTTTTACAATTCTAATCAATGAGAGGCAAAGGTATTTAAATTTCACAGGTCTAGAAAATCCATGTCCCCGTGACATACCACCCCGCGACCTTGTGCTCTATCTCTTGTATCTCCATCACAATCACAATCACAATCACAATCACAATCACAATCACAATCATCATCATCACAGCGATTTCATTCTCAATCACAGTTGGAAGTAGAAAACAATTCTCAATCTCGGACTCAAAATTTTCTTGTGGAACCTCGGTCTCAATCTTGATTTGAGTCTTTCTCAATTCACCATGAAATTTGCGTGCGCTTCTTTGAAAATATGTGTGTGGAGAGTGATTGTTCTTCTCCGAAAGTCCATCTTTTTGAAGTGCGAACTTTTCCCAAAACAGCCCCACTTTCCAAAAATAAAGCTATCACTGCCTTGATTTAGCAAACTCTTTTGCGAAATTTAGAAATAATAAAAAGGACAACTTCTGACCGTCTTTCGATTTCGTACAACTTTGGTCTAATCTCTTTTTGCCAAAATTTACCATCTTAGGCCTCAAATCTACGTCTTAGAAGTTTGAACAGAAATCCAAGCAGAGAAATCAGTCCAAAGTGGTTTTCCCTGATCTTCAGAGAATCTTTTCACCATTCAAACAGTTGGACCATCTAAATTATGAAGTATCAAAACTGTAGGGTGCTGGAAAGTCTACAACTCTCACATACATGCTTTTTCCAACATGTATCATTTTCCCATACATATTTATCTTGAAATAATGGTCAATATCAATATTCAGATGAAAAAAATGCAAAAAATGTGTAAAGAACAGAATAGAGAAGCAAAACAGAGTGCAGTGAGTCCTGGAGTGTATGGAAAGTTACATTGAGTAGCTTATCATCTCAGGGGCAAGGGAAGATTTTGCATATTGGACAGCCGGTTCAAGCAGTGATTTGTTTGAAGAAATTGACCGAAGCGTAACATTGCTAGCACCTACAATTATTGCCTTGTCTGTTAAGAGGTTTATGATACCTCATATCTGTTTCTCTAGGATTTCCAAGCAAGCTTGGGACACCTTGGAGAATATGTATCAGGCGAGGAAGGAGGCCATGGTCTCTTTCTTAAAAGGACAGCTTGACAATGCCAAGATGTTGAAGGGTGACTCAATGTCAAATCATTTGACTAAGACTCAAGATCTTAGAGAACAACTGCTAAACATTGATAAAGTTATACGTGATGGTTAACTTACATCTACAACTTTGAATTCTTTGCCCGATGCTGTTTTGAATTAGCCCATAGGGGCAATATAGTTCCACTTACTTTTTAGGAGCTTGTGGGGCTGTTATTGCAGGAAGAACTGACAATGAAAAAATATGTATGTTGACGTGTATACAAGCTTTGTTGGCCAAAGGCAAAAACAAGCCTCATTTGGCAAAAGTGTGTCTTGTGCCCACAATTTTCCATACCTCGTAAAGGGATTTTGGAGGGTTTTGTTGTTATTAGTTATCAATTGATGAGACTGATTCAAATGTCCTATATGTGCCAAGGATTAAGAAGAATCTATTTTCTGTGTCCTCTTTTGGGGAAAGAGGCTTTGTTGTCATTTTTTAACCTTGTAAAGGTAGTTGGGAGGATTTTGTTGCTCTCAGTTGATGGGACTGATTTATGCCTTTTAGATTCCCTATATGTGCCAAGGATTAAGAAGAGTCTTCTTTTTGTGTCCTCTTTTGGGAAAAGAGGCTGTGTTGTCATTTTTGAAGATGATAAGTACATTGTCAAGGATAGAGAAAAGGAGTATCAGGTAGACTACAAGCAGTTTAGTATGTCTACTGCTTATGCATTGCAGAAATGAAAAATGCAGAATTATGGCATGCAAGGTAACGGCCATTCAAATTGTGGCAGTTTGCATGTGTTGCAGAGACATGGATGGTACAGGAGATGCCTTCTTAGGAGACTCCCCCTAGGCATGTCTGTGAAGGGTGCATAGTGGGAAAAATGTATTTCCTAGAGATGATTTGTTAGAGCTACAGCTCATACAGAGTCAGATGTATACAGTTACTTGGGTTGTGTTTGAAAGGTTGCTTCCACCAGCAGTTGAAGGCACTTCTGAGCAACCAGTAGATGATCAGAATATTCAGCATGCACATGCTGATGCACAATATCCTTAAGATGCTCCAGATCAGGTCCAGGATCAGTCTATCACACATGAGGATGTGCAAGAGGTCAGACAGGAGAGGGCTGCTCTAGATGGCTGTTGCAAACTGGGCAAGACAGCAGACTTCAGTAGGACAAGGGCTGGCTCAAGAGGGACATGTGGAGCAAACTTTGCTGATCCAGCTGGGTGAGTTCACTGGATGAACCAAGCCGTTTTGAGGATGCTCAAGACAGTGAGCATTGGATCAGCAGGGCCGAGCATTTAGAATTGGAATCTATCATCAAGAACAATACATGGGAATTGGTGGGTTTGCCCATAGGGAAGAAAGCTATTGGGAGAAAATGGAAGAAAGCTATTGGGAGAAAATGGGTGTACAAAATCAAAAGAAAATTTGATGGTACGATTGACAGGTACAAAGCAAGGTTGGTTCATTTGGGTGGAAAGTACATCATTTAGATATAAAAACAGCGGGAACTTGTAGGAGATGCCTGGTGAGGAACATAAAGTATGTAGTACTGAAAGGCACATTATGGGATGAAACAAGCCCCACTTAGTATGAGAAAATTCATACATTTTTTACCAATCAGGGTCTTCGGAATAGCCAGCTGAGAGTACAAAAAGGTCAAGAAGGATTTGTTGATGGTCATCCTGTATGTGGATGATATCTCCCAAGCACAAATGAAGAGAAAATTGCAGAATTCAATGATGATCTTAAAGCTTCATTTGAGATATTTGATCTGGGGCTGTTACTCTTTTGTTTAGGCAATCAGTTTATGCAAACATATGAAGGCATTGTGCTCAAACAGTCAAAATACATTCAGGGACTGTTATGAAGGTTCAATTTTCAGGACTACAAGCATATTTCAACTCCATGGAGCCAGGGTTGAGGCTGTCCATTCAGATGCAAGTGAACCTTTTGATGTTGATGTATGCAGTCAGGCTGTTGGTTGCCTTATTTATCTCTGCAGTACCCATCTGCATATTCAACATCCAAGTTGAGCAGTATATGCACAGCCCAAAGATGCAAACATTAGTTAGCTGTAAAGCGTGTTTTCAGATACTTGCAGGGTTCTCGATCTCTTGGTCTGGTCTAAACTTGGGGGGATGACTCTGACTTCAAATTGGGCTGGCCATTGTCTTGTGAAGCTGAGTACAGGGAAACCTTCACATAACAAATTGATGTGTATGGCTTATGAGATTGATGGCAGATCTTCGTGGTGGTTTGTAGCCATCTACACCTGTTATTCAAAATGCTATTGTGGTGGCACAAAATCTTGTGTTTCATGGACACACAAAACACATTGAGATCCATTATCATTATTATGTCGGAGAGAGGTTACATGTAGGAGAGATCAGTTTGATTTACTGTCCTACTTGCAGACCTTTTCACCAATGCCTTATCTAAAGAAAAGTTTGAAGCTTTTGCAAATCTTTGCGCTTCCATTTGGTGATTGAAATCATTCCTTGTATAGTAGGACATGTCACTGTAGTATTGTAATAGTTAAGGTAGTGGCCAATGTATTAAGTAGTTACGAGCATTGGGGCATGTTTTCCTTCTTAGATTTCCCCCTTAACCATAGTTAGTGGTTGAGTTTGTTTGATCTCACCCTAGGTTTACCTAGAGTTTTAGGCGCCCTTGTTCTTCATTCTTGCAACTTCAATGCAGGATTGCTCCACGTTTTTGCTCTACACTTCATCTCCATGTCTCACACACACAACGCCCAATCCATGTGGCTATCTGGCACCTCCTTGCTCTACTTCCTTGACGTGGCCTACCAACCTGTTTGTGAGCCTGGCCAACCAATGTCCTGTTTGTGTGCATGGCCGAAATGGCTGACCAGTCCCAGGGCTATACAGCCCCAAGCAGTCCTCATTTATGGCTTCTTTTCTTCAGCCTCAGCTCTGCTCACTTATGGGGCACCCATCCCTTCATGCTGGGCCGCGTATATAGCCGACATGCTCCTGGTTATTTTGCCCATGTAGCAGCCAAGGCTGCGGCTCACATGGGATTACACATTGGTGCTGAGATCTCCCCTAAAGGCAGCGCTCTCTCTTGATGCAGGTGTCCTTCCCCCCTGTCCTTGTATGGAGGCTCACAGGTGGGACACCGACCGCATCTACGCCAACACCTCATCCTTGACCAGTGACACTGTCGCACAGACAAGGTCCTCATTACTATATAGACGAGACAATTGGAAGCCTGCCCCTCAATGGTTGCAAGTGAAGAGAGGCTCTCACAACATGCTGTGGGTTTTTGGGGGCACAGAGAGCTAGGAGGGGCTTTTGAGCAGTGGGGTCTTGGAACCCTTGGATGTTCTGTTGGGGTGCTAGTCACTGCCACCTCCAGGTGGTGCGGCATCAGTCATAGGGGTGCATGAATTCTGGGTTTTTTGTGGTTTTTGAGAGTCAGGTTCTCATTCTGAAGGTGAGCACATTTGTTTAAATCTAATACATTCTTTATTTGATTTCAAATGAGTTATGGTTCCATAAATTAGTATGTTTCATCATTTGGCATTTGCTTGTGTGTTCTGTCCAGGTAATCGGTGAGAGGTCCAGCGATGTTATAATTGTAGGACGAGGTATTCTCAAAGCAAAGGATCCTTTGTTAGCAGCTCGTGATTATCGTCTGGCAGGCTGGGCAGCATATGAGCGGAGTCTCAAGTTTTAGGGATGAGTTCAGAGTTGCTGTGCACTTTTAATAATCCTCTTTGTATCTGTCACTTTTCACTCATGTGCTGTCCCTTTCGTGTTTGAGATTGTAATAGGTATAAATGCGATATGATACACTAGAACGTTATTATTTATGAGCATTGATCCTTGTGTCAATCTCCCTTGATGTGATTTAAGAAGTGATTTGACAGTCTGATGCTTCAGTGTTGGACTGTTATACACATGAGCCAGATGCTAGCAGGACATGGATGTCTTTGAGGCGGCTATTAGCTAATAGTGAGGTCTGAGAAAATGCCTGCATCTCCAAGTATACTGTCTCAAAAATTGTTGAATTCCAAGGAGATCTTCTGCAATAGTTTGCTTTGAAACTACAGATTCATGCTCTTCTAAAAAAGTGGCTCAGTTAAATTGTTTCAATAACTCCAAATAAATAACAGTTCTCCACTCACCAAAAGTTGTATAAAAGTCACAAAGAAATTGACTTCCTGTGTCCACGCTACAAAAGTTGCATCTCCAGTCAACATAAACACCCAGATTGTTTGAAAGTCTCATTTTAACCCATGTGATGCGTTTCAGCCCTGCGACATGAAATAGACCCCATTAATGCTCTAAATTAAGCTTGATTTCAACTTTCATGAGCTGCATTCAAAGCCCCTATTCCTTGTGATTATGGAGACTTCATTTGAATTTGCATTAACGTGTCCATTGTTGCCATCTAGTCCTCTCTCTCTCTCTCTCTCTCTCTCTCTCTCTCTCTCTCTCTCTCTTACGCACACACACGCACGCAGGCACACGCACACACACGTAGACACACATGCGCGCACGCGCACGTGCACGTGTGCATGCTCACGCTCACCATATTAAATTTGATTACATGGCATAGGTTTTTTTTTTTCCATTTTTTAAAAAATTAGAAAGATAGGTATTTGGCTCAGTACGGGCTCTCAACTAAGTGGTTTGTTAAATTGGGTTTGGTTCATCTCTCTCTCTCTCTCTCTCTCTCTCTCTCTCTCTCTCTCTCTCTCTCGCTTGGATAGAGTTAGATCTTTAGCTAGCCAAAGATCTCTTTTATTGCTAATTGCTTACTATGTCTTTAAGAGAATCTAGTATTGCATTAAGAAGTTGCTTTACTTATTACAATGGGGAGTTTTACACATGGAGTTGTAAGGGTCAAAATTGCACACACACACACACACACACACACACACACACACACACACACACACACACACATATATATATAGCATTTAATTCTTGTTCATGTATTGGCACTATAGAATATGAGAGTCTAATGGGAACACTATTGCTTGCTATGGCCTCTAAAATATTGTAGTAGCACATTGAGATGCTAGGGTAGGTACCACGTTGGGAAATTTCTTGATTACAAAATACTAAATTGTGGGGATGGATAAGGGTGTAGTTTACGAGTAAGACTACTTTGATACTCTCATTACATAGCTATCTAAAAAGTGTTAGGCGGGACTTGTCAAACAAGGAAATCACCTCTAGATGATGAAAGAAATAAAGAGTTGTGCACCTAGCACAAAGGCTAAGAAAATCGCCATTAGGTTGGCTGACCCTAAGTCAAATTACTGGACAAAGGACTCCACCAATGCAAATCACAAGGATACGTCTTGCGAAGATTTGAGATTATGCAAGCAACATTGTCAATTGTAAGTGACATGGAGGGATTGGATTATCATCTTGTATTATGATTTGCAGTTGTTTCTTTGATCTCTAACAAATATGAACTTATAAGTATCATCTTTATTTACTATTGTTTAATTGTAACACTCTTATACTTGTCTCATGCATAGTCATAATGATATGACCTTAAATGGTTGATGTTCTTTCTTGTTTGTCACATGTAAATGTATCTTAGTTGTCTTTTTGGTGACCACCTAGTTTGATATACATTCTTTACTTTATACTCATTCTAGTACCCTTCTAATCTTCTGTTTTCCTTAAAACATATATGATTGTATCTTTGAATCTTGCTATCCCTCTATTCTTGCTTATAGGATTTTGGAGCGTGATTTCTTAATTAGGTTGAAGACTACTTTTCTAATCACGATATTAAAATTTTTCATTTTTCTTGTTTTCATATCTTTATCTCTTCATTGTTATCGTCTTCTATTGGCTCTCTTTTTTCACAATATCCCTTGTATAATAATCGTGACAATATAATATCATAATGATGTGTCCATGTTTGGTTTTTCACAAGAGTGTTGTATTCTTCATCCATGGCATGTTGCCATTCTGGAACCTTAAGTGCTATAAATAATATTGTCTTCAATTCCCATGACTTTGGTCGTAAATGCAAAGTTGTTATATGTCCACCATTTTGGTTTCTTTCTTGCTATCATAGGAAGATCTTTTAATAGGTGTATAGATGTGCTTGATGATTAATGTGGTGGAGTATCATTAATTTCTTACTTTTTTTGCATTCCTTTGCTTTGTGTAGTCACAATGGATTAAGCACTGTTAAAAGTTGTTGGCAATGAAATTCTCGAAATAATTGGAGAAGAAGTCGGCATCAATCGCCATAAGAAGCTATCTCATAATAACTACATCTCTAGAAATAATCAATTTTCTTTTGAATGCATTAGTGTTTATATGCCATTAATTCTTTATTGTAGGAAATAAATTTTAATGAATTGGCATCCAAATTGTTTCAGAGTTCATTTGGATTGTGCATAGGTAAGAGAGCGAGATAGTCTTTGATCTACTAATTTTGGATCTTTAGCATCTTCTCATGAGCTAGATAAGAAATAATGATGTCATATCATAGAATATGTACCTACACGAATGATGATGAAAGTAAAGCCAATTAGTTATGAAATATAGCTAAAAGTAGCATATTATTTATTATGGTGTCATTGTTGATGAAAAACACATCTCAGAAATGCTTACTCTAAAATTCTCAGAATCATCTTATCAAGTTACATATGCTAGGCATACAATCTGAAGTGACTCATCAAGCACTAGCTCATGCATCAGCCAATTAGGCTCCAATACATGTAGGTCGTACACACACACACACACACAAAATTCTCCTTTTTCTTTTGCATCCATTTAATTTCTTAATTTTTCCTTTTCTTATTTTTTCTAATTCCTTTTCCTTCTATCTCACAAACACTCCCTAATTTTTCCTGATTCCTCCTAATTTTTTTATAACTTATTTCTTAAGGCTCTAAATTTCTCTCTCTCTCTCTCTCTCTCTCTCTCTCTCTCTCTCTCTCTCTCTCTCTCTCTCTCTCTCTCTCTCCCCCCCCCCCCCCCTACATCTTTAACTGATTTTCTCGAATTTTGTTCCCTATTTTTTCCTCTTCCTTCCCCATAACTTTCCCTAATTTCACTTGATTTTCCCTCAATTATTTTTAGTAAATTTTTAAAACTAACTTTTTAAATCCTTTTTTCTTTTTTTCAAATTCTCTCTAGGTCTCTTTTTTTACCTTTAAAGTCCACATCGAGCTGTTTAAGTCTGTGTTTAAGTTACTATTTTATTGTGACCCTGATAACAAGGGAGGGGTGTTTATGACACCTGTCTTCCCAATTAAAGCTAAGCTAGCTCTTACCATGTTTTCTTGTTGGATGGTCGTAGGTATGCAGACTCTCCTCTTCAATAAAAGAGATGCTTATCAGGACTTTACCAAGCTCCTATTTTTTTTGCAAAAACATTATTGTCATTTCTTATCAAAGCTCATATATACTTTTTATGAAATTTCATAGGTGCTTTATGTACGTACTCAAACTCTTCCTTAATTCTATAATGTTCTCTTTCTATCCTTTACCCAGACTCTTTTGTCTTTTCACTATGCAAAAGGGGTTGTTGTCTTGTCTTTCACAGACATGTCCTTTCCCCTGCAACGGTTCCACATAGTACACTTAAGTCATTAAGGCCTTTTTTGGTGGCTTCACTCCTTTCTCTAACTTGTGTTATGTTTTCCTTTCATAATTTTTCATGGGATGTTTGTTCTAATCAGAAGCTCTCAACAACCCTCTTTCGGCTCCTTCTCCCTTATCCCAAGCATTTTGATGGTTGCACTTATTACATTTAAGTCATCATGGCGTTGCCTTTTGAATCACTTCATTGCTCGCTGAGCAATTCTTTTTCTTTTGGTTTATTCTTATTTTTAAGAAGTCTTATACACCAAACAATTCCCAGATTGCTTGGGATGCAAAAGGGGTTGTCACTATGCAAAAGGGGTTCTTTCTTTTCACTATGCAAAAGGGGTTGTTGTCTTGTCTTTCAAACACGTGTCCTTTCCCTTGCAACTCTAGACAGCTGCACATAGTACACTTAAGTCATTAAGGCCTTTTTTGGCTTCTTTACTCCTTTCTCTAACTTGTGTCGTGTTTTCCTTTCATAATTTTTCATGGGATGTTTCGCTCCAATAAGAAGCTCTCAACAGCCCTCTTCCGGCTCCTCCCTCATCCCAAGCATCTTTGGATGGTTGCGCTTATTACAGTTAAGTCATCATGGCATTTCCTTTTAACTCACTTCATTGCTCGCCAAGTAATTTTCTCGTTCTTTTGGTTTATTCTTATTTCTAAGAAGTCTTCCACACCAAACAATTCCCAGATTAGCCCACTCCATTTCTGTTATGGCTATCATATAAACTCTTTTTTCCCCTGGTTATTTGCAAAACCAACAGCTCCCATTGCTGCTGCAAAATCGCATGTCTGACTCAAGCACTTCTCTTACTCTTTTTCCACTACTTATTTGACACTTCTAAAACATTACTAGTCCTTTTTGGGTAAACAGTAGGTCATCACACTAGGTGATGACCTACTATCTCACCGAGCGTGTTGTATCCTATTGAGGTAAAGGTGGGTACACACACACACACACACACACACACACAATTCTCCTTTTTCTTTTGCATCCATTTAATTTCTTCCTTTTCCTATTTTTTCTAATTCCTTTTCCTTCTATCTCACAAACTTTCCCTAATTTTTCCTGATTCCTCCTAATTTTTTTCCAATTTCTTTCTAAAAGCTCTAAATCTCTCTCTCTCTCTCTCTCCCCCCCCTGCATCTTTAACCAATTTTCTTCCCTATTTTTTCCTCTTCCTTCCCCATAACTTCCCCTAATTTTACTTGATTTCCCCCCAATTATTTTTATTAAATTTTTTAAACTAACTTTTCAAATCCTTTTTCGTTTTTTTCAAATTCTCTCTAGGCCTCTTTTTTTACCTTTAAAGTCCACATCGAGCTGTTTAAGTCTGTGTTTAATGTACTATTTTATTGTGACCCTGATAACAAGGTATCACACCTGTCTTCCCAATTAAACTTAAGTTGGTTCTTACCATGTTTTCTTGTTAGATGGTGGCAGGTATTTAGACTCTCCTCTTTAATAATAGAGATGCTTACCAGGACTTCACCAAGCTCCTATTTTTTTTGAAAAAATGTTTTTTGCAAAAACATTATTGTCATTTCTTATCAAAGCTCATACATACTTTTTATGCAATTTCATAGATGCTTTATGTACGTACTCAAACTCTTCCTTAATTCTATAATGTTCTCTTTCTATCCTTTACCTTGACTCTTTTGTCTTTTCACTATGCAAAAGGGGTTATTGTCTTGTCTTCCACACACACACACATGCGCGCGTGCACAAACACACACACACAAGGCTTGGCTATCACTTTAGCTTAGGGGTGTAATTACAAGGTAAGAGCATATGTACCTACCTCCTTGGTCCATTAGAAAATCCATTTAATGCTTGATGCAGACGCTTTCATGGAACTGCCACTTTGTCGTATCCTCATAGCCGCAAATCGTGATCTTAAGTCGCGGATTTTTGCAACAGCTAAAGCTCTTGTATTACGTGTGTAGACGAGGAGCCATGGCATGGAGTCCAAGACACATGCTTAATTGCATAGGGGAATGGAGTAGTGGGTCGTGACTCACGTGAATCCTATTAAGGAAGGAGGTAGACTACAGTAAGCTCAGAGCTACTGCTTAGCTATACAATGCAGAGTACCGGTCGTGCAGCCACGCAATGGAACAGACAAATAGTCATGGGTGGCCTAGACAGAGGCTATAATATCATAAGAAATGACTTAGGACTATTTAAAGACCTGAGCGCATGTCTACACTTTCGTATCTTTTAATTGGGTACCTAAAAGTGTGACAGAGTGGGAAATGGAAGAATAGACTCGTCACTGCTGTCATGGAAAATTTCTTTATAATTCTAAAAATATTCTCTTTTAGGATTCAACCATATTTTTATCTTTAGTAATACCTTCTTCATTTATCATTTGATGTAGAAATGTTGTTCATATATTCGTGGACCTTCTTGAGGGGTTCTTATCTAAATCTTAAACACAGACACACAAGCCAAAATTCAAAATTTGAAAAGACATACTAGGATACTACTAACTCCAAAATGGTATGCAGAAAAAATGTAGAGATTGTAATGCAACTACAAAAGACCACAATCGAGTGTGTGTCATGTGGTGTGAGATTAGACTTCACCCTATGAAATTTTGCAAAGTTCAATGAACTTTAATGCTTACTACATGAGCGACGGATAATTTTCACATGATATACATTGTGAACCATTTTCGTATTTCACAACCAATTTATGTGGTCTACTTCAATTTTGATGAAGTAAAAACTACAAAACATGTCATTTCCATAATACTATCCCACCACCCTTTGTGCTTGTGAGGAGATTCGGTTGACTTTGTTTCTTTTTTAATTGGATTTCAAAAGTCGGTTCCTATCTTAGATCTTAGAGATACTTGTATGGAGATTTGTAGTGGGAATCAAAAGTGTAGTTGCGTTCCTGTTTCCTTCTATGCTGGTGCTTGAATATAAAATGTTCTTTTGCTTTGTTGATTGTAGAGTTGTTTCTTTAGCTAAGATTTGTGGGTTTGTGTGGAGGTTCTAAGTCTTTCCAGTGACGTTTCTCGTTTGCTTGGCTGTTCAAGAGTAAGATTTTACTAGAATTTTCTAATTATTTGATCTAGAATAATGCATATGACTAACTAATGATTGATTTTTGTATGCGTTTGGTTTTTAGTCTACATCAATTCCATAATTCATTGGTTTAGTTGTACATTAGTATGAAAAGTTCACTGTGTTGATCTAAGGTGGACTTCCATTTGTAATAATTAAAGAATATGCTTTGTTGACCTTATAGCAAGGGGTGGTGGTTGATTTTAGAAGTGTTTCAGTGGAATTTTGAGGGCTTCTGTCTTTGATCTCGTGAGCTTCTACCGGTCCTCATGGGTGATAAGTTTCTTTCATTAATTCTCTTCCCTTAGATTTCATAATGCATCTGTAAGAAAATTTAAGAAGTTGCTGCTCTAGAATTCAATGTGTGATAGATCTCATTTTTATCGTACATGAACTTGTAGCTTAAGTAGATGGTTTGTTGAGGAGGTGTATGTGGGTTCTTACTCCTTGTTGTGGAGGCATGCTTTCTTTTAGTTTAATTTTATTTTCATTTTGTTATGAGCTGATTTGAATTTGGTAGATGGATTGATTTAGGAGTGCTTAATGGTCTACATTTATTAGTGTGTCTGTGTGTGTGTATACATATACATATATGTTTATTAACGTATATATCTATATACATTTATCAATGTATGGGGGGACTTACTCGCTCAGCTTATGTTATTCCTAGTTGTTTTGGACCATGGAGGTTAACTAACTTATGTTTTTCCATGGTTTCATTAATTTATTTGGTTAATTAATTTATTTTAAGCTATGCCTAAGAGGAGTGCACATTATTTAAGAGGGTAGGATTAGAACCAACAATGTTGTTTTTCCCACGTGTGAGCCCTACTACTAAGCTATAGAGTGGAAGAGCATACCTAATGCTAACTAAAATATTATAAATGATCCTTCTTCCCCCTCCCCCTTGAGTACGTGCCTTATTCTTTAAAGCCCCCTTCAAATGGTCCCTATTCCCCTCCCCCTTTAGCATGCACTTTCTTCTTTAATGCCCCCTTCTTAAGTGGACCCAATTAATCGAAGCTCCTCCCTCCCTTTATCCCTTAGTTTAATCATTCCTTTTTCCTCTTCCTTTTCACTCTTCTTCTCTTTTCACAACTAATTAATGGGAATTTTCCATTTTTCAATGTATGGGGGGACATACTTGTCTGTGGCAGAGAGTTAGTGGGATTTTATTTCATGTGTGGTTTTACACCACCATCATGGTGGTTAATTATTCTCTGCTCGTTTAGTTGTAGCCTTGCTTTGTTTTCTGCTTAGGATGTGTGCGAGGACCTTCGAGTTGTTTTTTCTACTAAGTTAAAATGCCCACTCTAGCACTCTCAGAAACATCTCATCAAGTTACATATGCTAGGCATACAATCCGATGTGACTCATCGAGCGCTAGCTCATGCATCAGCTAGTTAGGCTCCAATATATGTAGGTCGTACACACACACACACACACACACACACACACACACACACACACACACACACACACACACACACACACACACACACACACACACACAAAAGAGCCAACTTCAAAATTGAAAAGACATACCAAGATACTCCCAACTCCAAAATGGTATGCAAAAAAAACATGGAGACTGCAATGCAACACATGCTTGAAAAATGTAACATGCAGGATTGCTCAACTATTGCCACTCCCTTAGATCTGAATGTCAAATAAACAGTCGACATGTCCCCACAAAATGATCATGAACGTCAGCAAATGAGTGCCATCCTATATCGCAGTTTGATAGGCTCACTAATGTATGCAATGATTTGTAGTTGACCAAACATTGCAACAACAGTCAACAAGCTAACACAATTCATGGTCTGAGGTAAGCAACAAAGCGCATTGTGTGCTATCTGAAAGGAATTGGAATTTGCTATAAACCAATTGCAATGGAACTAATTGGATTCATAGATTTTGATTGGGATGGTGACATAGACGATCAGTATTTCACATCCGGTTACATTTTCTTACTTGCAAGAGGTCCCATCTCCTAGGCATGCTCATAGCAAAGGTCCATTGTGCTTTCTTCAACCAAAACTAGAGTATATCTCTATCTGTCAAGCCGCCAAAGAACAAGTTTGGTTAAAGAAAATCATAAAAGAGCTTGGCATTCAATTGACCAAACTATTCTCTATAATGACAATCAAGGATGCATCTACCTTAGCAAAAATGGTTGTCAACACAAACAAAGCAAGCACATTCAACATGACCCAGCATGTGAATATACCAAGCATGTTGTCATTATCTTCTTCCTGGGTCGTATGCCTATTTTCAGGTGGTCTGTGCATCCCTCTCTCAGTGATCCAGGCTGCTCGCAGTCAGCTATCTCCTCCTCCTCCATCCCATTGTGCCCTAGAGCTAACTCAAATGCATAGAAGTTTGAGACATGTCATTGTGCTCTATCAGCCACTCTATCATGTGGTCTGATCACCTCCTATTGCTCTCTAATGTATTATAGTAAAATCTCCCTCTATCAATGCATCTCAAGTAGATGTAGGACAATGGAGACTTGGTCATGGAAGTGGATCCATCATGAGAGTGGGATGAAGCTACTCCCCTCCTGGTAGAGGCAATGATATTGTCCCCTGATCTCATAATAGGCTAGGCAGGACCAGAGAAAATGCTCCTCTGTGTCTTAACCACTTCTAGTGTGCATAGCATACAGATCCGTTACTCTCTTGAAATGCATGCTACTCTCCCCGTCTCAATCCTCATCTGATGGGATGAAACATGCATTTGTCCAATGGCAATCCTCAGTGCATGCAAGACCCCTCTATCCTAGAATTGTGCCTAGAAGCAATATCTCTCTAGTCGAGCCAAAGCACTCGGCCCTCATGTGAGTCGTGCTTGAGTTGCATGGGTCATCATAAAAGGGGTCCTGTGAAGACTTCTCCCAAATATGTGTAGGACTGCACTATCTCCACTGGCTCACCATGGTAAGTAAAGCTAAGTTGACGGCCCACTCGATGTTAGGTGTTGAAGACCATAACCTTGGTCTTCCCAAGGTTGATTGTCAATTCTCTCTCTTTGTTGAACACCTCTAGGGCCTCCAGATGTCTCTGCAGCCCTTGCATTGAAGATGATATGAGGACTGTGTCATTAGCGTATATAATTATCTACATCGAGGTTAGCCCAGTAGTGATCCCTCACCTTCTAGGAGGTCTATGAAGGATGTGATCTCACTGATGTAAACTCCAAAGAGAGTCGGTTTAAGTGGACAACCTTGCTTCACCCTGATCGTGCTCTCGATCTAGTTCGAAAAACCAACCTTTGCAAACCACTATTTTGAAGTGGAATTCTTAAAGCAAGAGGATCCTCTGGTTATTCTTCATGTTGGACACGGACGGTTCACAAGATAAAGCAATGCTTGATGATCGGTGTAGAAGACAAAATCATTTGCCAATAGATAGTGTCAAAATCTCTTAACACTATACACCATTGCTAGGCCCCTTCTCTTTCTATGGTGGTATAGTTGATCTCTACATTGAGTTGTCAACTGGCAAAGTAGGATGGGTAGTCTTTCTTATGTTCACCAGGTTGGCAAGGCACACTCCCAATTGCATTATTGGATCCATTAGAACATGAAAATCAATATCCCAATGGGGAATATAAGGATGGGTGATGTGATAAGGTGCCACTTTAAAAGCTCAAAGGCTTGGTCGCACTCTTCTATCCATAAGAATTCCACTAATAATTTGTAAATTGGTCTTGCTATCATGGCATACCGCAAGATAAAACTTCCATAATAGCGAGCATGTCCCATAAAGACTTGTACACCTTTTGAATTTGTAGGAGGAGGCAATTCCATGATGATTTTGATTTTTTCCATGTTAGTTGCAATCCCATGTTGAGAAACGATGTGTCCCAAAACAACCCTGTGGGTGACCATGAACTAGCATTTTGTTGGATTTAGGGAGATGCCATACTCCTTGCATTTGATTAGGACTGCTTCAAGACATTTTAAGTGGTCTTTTTTGTTCGAGTGAATGCACAAATAGTCCAAGAAAACGTGTAGAAACTTATTCAAAAATGACTTGAAAGCTATGAACATGACTCTCTAGAATGTAGCCAGGGCATTACAAAGGCTAAATGGCATGACTCTATAGGCAAATATACCCCATTCCATCCCAAGTGTTGTTTTTTATTGATCTACATGAGCAATTTGCACTTGGTTACAGCTACTAAAGCTATAATTAAAGGAAAGGAATACTTATTGTATTTACCATACAAGAATAGACTTGTTTTGACTAGCAGTGAATTAATCCATGAGGCAGAATAGCACATTGTTGCATGAAGATATGTGTGATTGCTTATGCAAGGTTTGTAGGCCCCAAGGGGAGGACACATGTGTTGCCCACACCAGCACTTGTTCTTCTGTGTCTAAAATATGGCATTCGACAGTATGCCTAGGAGTCGGCTACTGTGGACTGCGAATGCACATTTCATCGGATTCAAACTGAAGGAGATTCCCTGCATCATTGGAAACATTTTCGCAAGTGCTCCAGGTGCTCGTCGAATGTGCCGAATGCACTTAGGTCATCCAAGAAAATCCTCATGAAATCTATCAAATAGGACCCGAAGATCTCCTGCATTGCTGCTGAAAGGTCGAGGGAGCATTTCGCAATCCGAACCACATAATTGAGACCCCTCAGGATGTGATAAATGCTATTTTGAGCAATCCGAACCACATAATTGAGACCCCTCAGGATGTGATAAATGCTATTTTGAGCTGGTCTTCCAGAGCCATTCGGATTTGGTTGTATTTGCTATATCCATCCAAGAAGGACACCTCATGCCATGCCACTTCATTGAGCATAGAATCCATATAGGGCAACGGAAATGGATCAAGAACTGTGGCTACATTCATGTTGCGGTAGTCGACAAAAATCCGTAGTTTCTTGTTTTTGTTTGGCACAATGACAATCGGGGAAATCCACTCTAGATTTTCAATCAGTGCGATGAATACCACCCACAACAAGCGCTCTAGTTCTTCACACACTTACTTGGCCACGTGCGGATTCATACGATACCTTTGTGTCTTCGTCAGAGTGACATCTGCTTTGAGGTTGATCTGGTGTTGGTAAAACTTTGGATCCAGACCCTTCATATCCACATAGTCTTAGGCAAACACATTGAAAAATTCTCGCAACAAGGCAATCAATTTACTACGGAATTCAGTTGTCAACAAAGTGCTAACTTTGACTGGTTTAGATGCGCCATCTGCTTCAAGATAAACTGTATCTAGAGCATCCTCCTGAACGCGCATGACTCTTCTCATTCATTCTTCAAATTACCTCTCATGCTACAGGAGATCCTGTATATCCAGTTCTGCTGCTACTTGCTGGGGCTGAGACTCCTCCTCTAGAATAGGGTTGACCACGTCTGCCAGACAACTTTGATGCAAGTAGTGTGGGGGTTAAAGGTCACTGTGCCTTTACCTCGGTTATGTACAATACTCAAACACATATATAAATGAATGAAAAAGAAGATTAGGGTAATTCTACACCCACCAAAAACTTGTGTGGCTCTCTATTTCTCTCTCTCCCTCTTCCGTTCTTGCTTCTGTTGAGAACACTCTGAACTGGTATTAGAGCCCGAGTGATCTAGCTGAGCGTGCGTGAATGCTTAAAGCTCAGCAGCTCTGTGGGAGGAAGGAGAAGCTCTGTGGGAAGCTTTGTGGATGACTTTACTTGGATCCAAGTGTGTAGAGACCTTGGAGGAACCTTTGGAAAAGTCACTTTGGTTTTGTGAAGTGGTTTTGAGAGCCTGTTAAGTGTTTTCAAAGAAAAAGTCGTTTTTTGAGCTTTTCCCTGTTCTGTTCGATGATAGAGACTCCGTATTGACTTGTAGAGGCAACTATTGCTTGCTTTTGGTGTCCACTTTACTTCAGGAGCTTGGAAACACCTTCATTCTTGAACCTGGGATCATTTCATTGGATTTCTGACTCACTGTGTCAGTTTCTACGTTTTTCTGCCCGGGTGTTGGAACTCAAGTTTGGAGCAACCATTTGCAGATCTGTCAATTCTGGTGGACTCAGGAGGTCCAAAACTTCTATGTTGCTCATCATTCACACTCCGGTGGAGTTTACAAACAGCTCTATTTCCAAAAACGTTTTTCAGTCCATGTGTTGGACCTAGTGATTGAGACCACGGTTTCCAAAACCGTCTGTCCCATTGCGTTTGGATGCCCAAAAACCCCTACCTGTCAGTTCTTATGTGATTCAGCGGAGGATTTTCAGAGTGTTAGATCTTTGTGTATTCGATTTTGTCTCTCTATTATGCATTTTTCATTCTAAGGTTTTGAAACCTTAGATTTATGCCACATGGCAGTGGATAAGTGTTGACTCCCATTTCTCACTCATCGGTTGGGATTTTATGGCAGAAGAGAGATATTTGCAGATTTTCTTGCTGAGTCTGATTATGCAATGGCGCCCATGTTTTGAGGCATCTCAGGTTCTATTTTAGCGATCATTACCATGAGACTATGATTTCTTGAGCATACCTTATGCAAATCACTCTGGTTGTAGTTTGAGTAGTATGTGCTCATTTGTGGTATGCATTGGGTTGCAGTGGATGATTTATAGGCCATTTGGATGCATTGCGGTCCTTATTGGATGGGCTGATAGGTCCAAATTGCCTTGTGGGATGCTATTTTTATGGACGCTTTGCACATGGATGCTATTTTATGCTGAGGGACAGCTTTGACACATTGCAGGTGATGCGCTGATAGTGCTATGCTCTCTTGGATGAGATATCATTAATGCATATGCCAGTGGACGGTGTTTATGCTTGAGTCATTTGGCACTTATTGACATTTTGGATTGCCATTGTAGTTGGCATTTTCTTTTGGGCCAGATTTGCTCATATGGATGCATATTATATGCACATGAGTCAGATGCTTTGAGACATGAGTTTTTGTGATATTTCACTCTATTTTGGCATGCACATTTGGGTGCACCTGGTATTTGGTATGATTCTCTCTCGTAGGCACTAGCATTTGGGATTTTTGCTTCATTTACATCATGGCATCCTCTTCCATGTCTGAAAAGGAGTTTTTTAGCATTAAAAAGTTTGATGGGACAAACTTTTCTTTGTGGAAAGAACAAATAAGGGATGTGCTTATTCAAAAGAAGCAGATTAAACCCTTGGCAGGGATTGAAGCTAAGCCTACAAATATGTCTAAGGATGATTGGAATGAGTTGGATGCATTAGCGAAATCTACTATTAGACTTCATCTTGCAGAGTCAGTTTATTTCACAGTAGTAAATGAGCAGACTACGGAAGATTTGTGGAAGAAACTGTGTGCCACTTATAGAAAGAAAACTACCTCTAATAAAGTTTACCTCATGAAGAGGTTGTTTGAGCTATAGATGAAGGAAAGGGTCTCCATTGCTTCTCACTTGAATGAATTTAATATCATTTTCAGCCAGCTTCAGGCTCAGAAGATAAATTTTGATGCGGAGACTAAGGCAATATTTCTCTTTTGTTCATTGCCATCCTCATGGGATACCTTCCGTATAGCTGTCAGTAACTCTGCACCTGGTGGAGTACTAAAATTTGATGATGTTGTGGGTAGCTTGTTGGCCGAGGAGATTAGATAGAAACCTATGGATGGCAACAAGCAAAATGCAGCCTTAAATGTGCAAAGGGGCAGATCACAGTTCAGGGGGAAGTCCCAAGAAAGAGGGAAGTCTCATAGCAAATCCAGGGCATGGAACATTGAGTGTTACCACTATGGCAAGAAGGGCCATATGAAAAAGGATTGCTACAAGCTGAAAAGAGAGCAAAAGGCTAAGAAAAAGAATGCAAATTGGGGTGCAAATCAGAAGGAAGAGAGTCCAAGGGAGGACAAAGGAAAAGTGAAGATCGAGGAGATCAATGTAGTCACAGATGATAATGACAATGACGTTCTCTTCATGTCTACTTTATCTGCAGAGTTGCTTACCAATTCAGATGATGCATATTCCTAGGATTAGATTTTGGATTCTGGTGCTTCATTCCATGTTACTCCCCATAGGGAATGGTTCTCCACTTATGACAGTGGAAAGACAAGTTGTGTACATCTTGGAAATGACTATGCATGTGACATAGTGGGAGTAGGTGACATAAAGTTTTCTTTTGCAAATGGGTCTGCATTTATTTTGAAACATGTGCGACATGTGCCTAAGTTGACCAAGAGTCTTATTTCAGTGGGTCATCTAGATGATGCTGGTTTTCACACCACTTTTGGCTTTTAGAGTTGGAAAATTCAAAAGGGCTCTATGCTTTTGGCCAAGGGTGCCAAGTGTGGGACTTTGTATCCCTTACATGTATCAAGGGTATTTGATTATGTTGTTGGAATAACCGAGCATCCAAGCACTTCTTTGTGGCATTGCAGGTTGGGGCACATAAGCCAAAATGCAATGAAACTCTTATGCCATTTGGGTTATGTACTGCATTTGAGTTTCTCTGATTTTGAATTTTGTGAGCACTGTCTTTATGGGAATGGGAAGCAGACTAAATCAGCCCATAAAAGAAGGGAAAAGAAAGAGTTTGAAAAGCTTGATTTGGTGCATTCAGACGTATGTGGTCATTAGGCAGGGCTGAATACTATGTGACATTCATTGATGATGCAACTAGGAAAGTGTGGGGTTATGCTATAGCTAGGAAGAGTGATGTGTTCCAGGTATTTCAGAAATGGCTCACCTTGGTTGAGAATCAGTCAGGTAGAACGCTTAAATGCCTACGGGCTGACAATGGTGGAGAGTATCTCTCTCATGACTTTCAGCATTTCTGTGATACACGTGGGATTAAGAGGGAGCTCACATCCCCTCATACTCTAGAGCAAAATCTAGTTGTAGAAAAGATGAACCGTACCATTCAAGAAAGGTTGCAATGCATGCTTTCCAATGCAAGTCTTTTTTACCCTGGTTATGTACAATACTCAAACACATATATAAATGAATGAAAAAGAAGATTAGGGTGGTTTTGCACCCACCAAAAACTTGTGTGGCTCTCTGTTTCTCTCTCTCCCTCTTCCATTCTTGCTTCCATTGAGAGCACTCTCAAGTAGCTGTCTGTAATGCCTTCCACATCAATGGTGAAGATAGGGACCAACTCCGGATTTGCCTTGAGAAAGGCTTCCTTCTCCTCATCATACTCCAATCCGTCTGCCATGTTCACTGTCTCGGCCAACACAAGTCGGATCGCATCTGCCAATGGTGCCACCACTCCCATTGTGACCCACACTTTCTCCGCATTGAAATGACATCCTGCTTCCAATTTTGCTTGACTTTCACTTGCCACAACCAAGGCCTACCAAAAAGGACACTATACTCTAGTGTTGCGACTTCCATATTGAGCACCACAAAGGATACCACGAATGATATGCCCGCCACTTGCAAAACAATGGCCTGCAAGATTCCGAGTGGTTGAACCCGGTGTTAATTAGCCATGCAGAGTAAGAATGGCACTGGCTCCCAAGACATCCAGTCCATTTCTTGGCAGGTCTTCAAAGTGACAATATTGACCCTCGAACCACCATCTACCAGCACTTGAGCAAAGTCCGACCTTGTGCTTTTGTGAAAATCACCAAAATTCTCATGTCAGTCAAAGGGACTACCGGAACTGGGCATCAATCAGCTTGACATAGCTCCACCACATATGTGTACATGATACTCATGTGGAATTGGGGCATTTCACCTTCCTAGGTCCACATTCAGTGTCTAATGGACATCTAACTTTTCATAACATCGAAACCATCAAGCCTTAGCCCCGTGCAAAGTTTCTTACCAATCTGACCCCTAGACATGCCAATGTCCTTCCTCGTTGCGTATTTTAACATGGAAGATCATAACCATTAACAAGATGGAGAACACAACTTTCTTGTTCTTTTTGAAGCTACATAAAGAACAATGCTCAACAACCAAGAAGAACACAACTGCTTGCAACCAAGAAGGTTTGTCCATTTCACTCTAATTCTTGTGGCAAATTCTTGCTCTATTACCACTTAAAGGACTCCCACCTTAAGTTAACTACTGTGATCATCTCCTTTGATATAGATTGTAGAGTTTTCGGATGAGCATCGGATGAGCATCAGGAGCTGACAGTGCAATTGATTTATCAAAGTCTCTTTTTGCCTATGGATGGAGGGATGGTCATGCAACCAACGTGTACACCGGCAGTGATGGAGGCAGAGTTTGGAGCTCCTATCGGGGGCAAATACAAGCTGAGTGGGTGTTCGAATGCCCAGATGAGGGACTTGTATCGCTAGACTCTCAAATCGATGTTCTTGTAGGCCAAAATGTTTACCATCACTCTTCGGACTCGAGGGATGATAGATGTTGCTGAAGAGAGGGCGGTGCCATGGGCTCGAATCCTGAAGGAGCAGATTCATGTAGAGGCTTTATGGGTGGCAACTCATGTGGATAAGAAGCAAGTAGTGAATTCCAAGATTGGGCAGGTCTTGGAGTTTTTATTTCCCATTCATCTAGAGTCTACAACGCCTCGACAGTCGACTGCCTTGGTGCTCACTCTCGCACCTGAGGGGCCTACACAGGATGAAGCTGAGGGATCTTTTGGTGGAGTTGCTACGAAACAATGATGAAAGAAGCCTCGGATAAGGGAAAAGGAGTGGTTGCGGAGTCAGTACACATTGAAGAGGATTGGAAAAACAAATATGAAGAGCTGGCAGAAGGCATTGTGGAAGCCGTTCTCTGCAACAGCAAAAGAATCAATGCGCTGAAGCGGCAAAGGCGTTCACTTTGTTTGTGGTTGGATTTGTGTGCCCATTCTTTCAGTATAACATTACTCCTCGTCCTCCTTGGTGGAAAGAGGAAAATAAGTTTTTGGGGAGGTATTTGAGTAAGCACACACCTTTTTTGGGGTTACCAGATCCCCCTTCCTATGAGTCGATGGTGATTCAAAGATCTGCGATGGCACAGGAACCATGGGAACAGCAATTACCTCCGCGTGCATGGATAGATGAAGTATTACCCACAGAGCAATGCCCTAAATAGCAGGTAGTGGATAGATCCAAGCCTCATCCATTGCAATGGTTGATGGATCTGGAGCAGGATCAAAGATTAAAGATGTTCATGCGGAAGCAGTAGTTAGAGACAATTGCGGATGCTGGTTCGAGTGGAGCGATGACACAATTGCCAACAGAGTTCCCTGAGAGTAGTGATGTGGGACTGAGCAAGAGGGGTGGCATTGTTGCACCTATTCAGTGCATTTCTAGTTCAGATGAAGAGTAGAACTATGGCGATGGCTGCGAAAGGCCTCGCGGAATAAAGCATCATTGTGCAGCTAAGCACATATGTCACTATAATAGTTGCTTTTGGACAGGCAACATCGAAAATGTGGAGATGCTTTTGGATAGGCAGGAGAAATATAAAAAAGGATGTTCTGACAGGCATTGCGACTACAAAGAGTGGATGCTTTTTTCTAGAATTTTTTCGGAATGAGATGCTTTGTATTCTTGTGTACTGAGTGAAGGGTGAGATTTAATTTACCGCCCTGGTTCTCTGCCGAGGCTATGCCTGAAATTATCATTGCACATGCACTTTGCACTATGTAAGGCATCTGACTTCAGTCTAGGGATGTGCAAGTGTGGTTCGCACAATCCCACCGTGAGTGCCATGTGTTATTGCATAACCATGCAGGTTAGCAATAGTGACCTAGAGGCATGTGCGAGGGTAGGTTAACAACAAGGGTTGACGGTTCAGATCTCCAAGCGGTTGTAATCTTCAACGGCTAATTCTCTAATCATCAGACAGTTCTGTATGCATGTTATTACTAGCATTCCAAGATCATTGTGTACACAGATGTTGTGCGAGCTATTGCCTCGAAATACAGTGTTCTTTAGCGTCTATCATTCCTTTGTATATCTGTATTCCATTCGTGTGGATGTTACGCGTATCGTTTGTCTATTGTTTTCCGTAGCGTATGCGTGTATTTATGATGCTACAAAACCACCACACTGGTGGCAATTAATGTCCTAGTGTGCAACCAACCACCACGTTGGAAGCCACTTATCCTGCACTACCACCATGCTGCAACATCTATTTTCTCACTTCTGATAGAGCTATAGGATAGGCAAACACATTCAGATAAATGAAAAGACAATTTTCTACTTAAAACTCAAGTTTTATTGACAAGCCGAATGTATTAGAGGGGTTGTCGGTCCCTAAGAAATTCCTGTGTAATATATATATCCAAGATTTATTGTTATACAAAAAATAGAATAGTCGAAGTTCCAAGAAATCAAGCTCGAGATCTTTGAAGAACTTGTGATGTGCACAAGGCTTTTAGGATATGCGCTCAATAAAGAGCATAGTGGGAGCCTTCAGCATAGTGGTAGCATAGTGGGAGCATTCAACAACATACTTCACAAACTGTGGGTCCGTACAACATTGAAGGCCTTACCACAGTTCCTCCTGCAACAATCGATCCATCTTTCGAATGACAATCTCGGGTCGATGTTGTGGAACACTAAGCTCCTCCTCCAATCGATCAATCTCATGTACAACAATCTCGGTTTACTAAGGGATCCATTGTGAAATGGCTTCATCTTCCACAAGACAATAGGCTAAAGAAATATCATTGCTACCATGGCTTTCCATCTCTGTTCCTTCGTTGTTTCTTCACTGAGAGCATGCAACTTTTAGTGATTTTTCTACAACATCACTTCAATCACCTTGGAAATATATATAATATTGGATCACTTCAATCACTTTGGAGTTTTCTACAACATCACTTGAATCACTTTGTGTATAATATTAGATATATACAGACATATAGATATATGTAGATATTCAAAATCTTTCATCTAACATTATAGTCCTTGCCATGTGCTTGCTTGAGAAGCACTTTCCCTCGAGTATTATGACAACTCAAGTGCACTTACTTGTGCTCATAGTTGATGAGGTGACCATTGCATGTACTCTTCATAGTCGGTGGATGTTTTTTCTCAAGCGCTTTATGAAAACTTTGAAGGGATTTGTAAGACAGACAGCAAGACCTAAAGCAAGCATGGCAAAGGGATGGCTTGTGCAAGAGTCATTAGTATATATCACAGAGTTTCTTGCATCCATGGATCCCGATATGCGACAGGCTTGGCATAACAAGGATGATGATTACATTGTTGGGGAGGTTCCCTAAGGAAAAGGGATTCAAAGAAAGATGAGTGAAGAGCAAATGGAGAAATTCAATAAGTTTTGTATCCTCAATAGCAAGGAGATGCAGAAGTGGATTGAGAGATATGAAGCGGCCAAAGTAGAAAGAATAAATGTAAGGATGAGATTCAAAGTCTTGCATAGGCGAGCACAACCATACCCATAGAATCTCAACCTTCTCCCCACTCACATGTCACTTGATTGGCTACAACTGGCTCTATGTAATGCCAAACACGATGGAGAGATAATAAATGAGCACAAGCGAGAGTTATCATCTTGATGTATGATGCATGTAAGTTCCTTACTTCTTGATGTAATTAAGTTATTTGTGGCAATATACATTATAAAATAGATGCATCCTCATTGTTTTAATGATGCTCTTTTGCAGTACAAAAAGTACAGTGCATTATGGTCATATGGACGACATTTTTGCATGGAACGCATCAATTTGAAGAGAGTCACATATGATTGTGGAGTCATGGCTAACTTCACACAAGATAGTCGAGCAAGTGCTTTGGATACCAATCTTTTCTCCTCACAGTTGGATTATTGTGGACCACACACGAAATCTATGAAATTAATTTCAGACAATTTAGTATTTTCATTCTTGATGTAAAATGGTTTAGAACTATTTACAATGGTTCCCATGCTACAGTCAAGAAAGACCGTAGTGGTTTCTTTGTGATGATAGACTCCACCAAACTCCGATGAAAGTGATACTTTTGTTCTTCCCGAGCATTGTGAGAAGGTGAGTACTAATGATTCAATTAATTGAATGCTTTCATATTTTAAGATCAATTGGTACATGTTCATATCTACTTAAGCATAAATTCATATAATTGATGGCATTTGACACCCATCTTCAATATAGGTGGTTTTTCATCCGAATCGTTCTGACCCAAGATGGTGGTACATGATCCAAGTTGCACCATGAAGTAAATAGATTTTGAAGATAGAGATGTGGATATGGAGATGCCACTACCAATGCTGGATCCAATTGATCCAAACGGATCTAGCGAAAGAGATGAAGATCACAATATGAGCCAAGAAGAAGATGCACATAATGATATCATACAGGAGGAAGATGGAGATCATGATATTGAGGAAGAAGATGGCAATCAAGAATCACTCGACTTGATTGAAGAAGGGGGATTATAAGATCAAGTCTTAGGTGAATGTACGATGCCAAAGGAGGATCATGATATAGGAGATCAACTTGGTATAGAGTTGGAGATAGACTTGTTTGGCGCACATGACTTGGCTCAGGATGAAGCCATTGATGCAAATGCTCTTGATTGATTTTTTTCATCTCAAACTTGGACATGAATATATGAGCTTCAAACTTGATGTACATGCTCTTGTAATTTTATTCTTTCAAAGGATCAAAAATGTATGAAAAGAATTTTTTCTTGTCATTGGCAAACACTCTTTGTTAAAGGTCGGTATAGAGCAAAACATTCTTCGTAAAAGGTCGGTATAGGAAAGTGTCTCAGAGTCAGTATATAACGACCTTTACAAAACTGTCAAAGGTCGGTAGATACCGACCATTACACTTCTATCAATAATCGATATATACTGACCTTATGAGTCGGTATATACCCACCATTAATAAGTTCGTCAAAGGTCGGTATATATTGACCTTTTTAATCCTGCCATATGTACCGGTGATTGGCACACCACGCATGCTAAACATCGGTGCTTAATCATTGGAATAAGGCCAATGTGTAGTAGTGCATCCTCATCCTCATTCTTCATATGTATTATAAACACTTATTTCATTAATTTTGGACTTGTCAATGTACAAATTCATTTTTACATATACTTTTGGACTAGTTTTCAGTTAAGAAAAACCCAATCTTCAAAGCACATATAAAAACATAAAAACAAGCATTTTTTTATATATTTTTTAAGGACATGAAACTAAAATTATAAAATTTAACGCAATCTAGATAAGTTACATGAAAAAATAAGATTAGGTTGTTGTAAACTCTCTTAATATTTAATGGTGTTAATAAACACCTTCAAAAGTTAAGCCTGAGATAAGTTACACAAAAAAGAGTGGTCCATTAATTGTAAACTCACTTTATATTTATAATAGTGTTTAGGAAACACTTTCAAAAGTTACAAGTGGAAGTAGCAAACTCTCACAATATTTATAATTTAGGTGTTTAAAAACACCAAAAGTTACAATAAGACTCTCATTGGAAGGCAAATTACACCAAAAGTTACAATAAGACTCTCAGTGGAAGGCAAATTTATTTTCAAGACTACAACCATTCAATTTGATGAATTTTCTATTTTCAAGTCCTTAGCCTAAATTCAACCCATTCAAGAGCTGAGCTCATCTCATCCTCATCGATGTAGTTAAAATTATAGAAGAGAAGGATTGATGAATTTTCTCTTGCATAACACTTTGTTTATTCCGAATGGCTTGCGCTTCCTCGGGGGAAAATCTTCCATAACGAGCCACACGCGAAGATATCTCACTTTGAAAGTCTATCAACTCTCTCCTATATGACTGCAATTTATCTATTTCAGTAGTAGCCATACTTATTTTTCTTTCCTCTTCCTTCTCTAGGCCCTTCTGACAAGCAAAGTCATCCTTCTCGTACTGGGTTAATGGAGCTGGATTTTGCTTTCTCTCCTCTCTCTTTCCTTGGTTCTCGGCAATCCATTCTTTGAGGCTACTAATGGCTTGCTCGATAGAATCGATTACCTTAAAAAGATCCATAATGGCTGCAAGATGAAAGGAGTATGCTTGAGAAGAGGAGGTAAGGCTGCGGGCAAGATGGAAGGAGCAAGCTTGAGGAGAGGAGTAAGGTAAGAAGAGTAAAGTGGAAGAAGTGTGGAGAGGAGTAAGGTAAGAAGAGTAAAGTGGAAGAAGTTTTTGCTCCGGGTGAGATATAGAAGATGAACGAGGTGAGGAAGGTAACGAGAGTGAGGAAAGATATAAAAGACTAACGAGGTGAGGAAGGTAACGAGAGTGAGGAAGAGAGTGAGGAAAGATATAGAAGACGAACGAGGTGAGGAAGGTAACGAGAGTGAGGAAGGTAACTAGAGGAGATAAGGCAAGATGAAAGGAGTATGCTTGAGAAGAGGAGGCAAGGCTGCGGGCAAGATGGAAGGAGCAAGCTTGAGGAGAGGAAGGAGCAAGCTTGAGGAGAGGAGTAAGGTAAGAAGAGCAAAGTGGAAGAAGTGTCTGCTGCGGGTGAGATATAGAAGATGAACGACTACTAGCGGGCAAGATGGAAGGAGCAAGCTTGAGGAGAGGAAGGAGCAAGCTTGAGGAGAGGAGCAGGTGAGATATAGAAGATGAACGACTACTAGGGAATTTATAGAACTACAGATGCAAGACCGTAATGCAAGATGACTAGATGCAAGATCGTAATGCGAGACATTATAAAATAAAATGATGGGATGCAAGACCGTAATGGGAGACATTTGAGACATATAAGATAGTGATAGTACATTGAAATCTATAAAGTAAAATGATGGAACACAGGAATGATATAATTAATAGAATCTCATCATGAAGAGCAAAGTGCAAGAAGTGTCTGCTGCGGGTGCTGCGGGTGAGATATAGAAGATGAACGACTACTAGGGAATTTATAGAACTACAGATGCAAGACCGTAATGCGAGATGACTAGATGCAAGATTGTAATGCGAGACATTATAAAATAAAATGATGGGATGCAAGACCGTAATGGGAGTCATTTGAGACATATAAGATAGTGATAGTACATTGAAATCTATAAAGTAAAATGATGGAACACAAGAATGATATAATTAATAGAATCTCATCATGAGATACTTGCTGTACATAATAAATGATAGATTTTGAGTACATTGAAATCTATAAAATAAAGTGATGGAACATAAGAATGAATTAGACTTTCAAAAAAGTAAAACCTAATGTATTGTACATAATAAATTAGACTTTCAAAAAAGTAAAACCTAATGTATTGTAATGAAAAAATATCATAAAATATCCTAATGTATTGCAACATTTAACATAAGTTTTAAAAACACTATCATTAATCGATACAAACAAGATAAAAATCTTCAAGGACTCATGTTTCTTTCTACATGTTTTACAACTGAATAGAGTCTGATGAGTTCTCTTGAAGCTGTGATTCTCTAAGAGTACATTGAGTCTCTACTTGTGTGGATGGTGTACATTGAGATTCTACTTCTGGTGCAATCGGGATAGACTTAATCTCTTCCTCCTTTACAAGATGTGATGTTGTAGATGCACATTGAGTCTCCACTTCTTGTGTAGGAAGAATGCATTGAGTCTCTAATTCAAGTGGTTCTTCATTGAGTCCATCATGTTGTTTCCCAATGATAGCAGTTAGATAGTGAACAGTCTTAGCCACAAAATCTTGTAGCTCGAGCTTGGTATATGCTTCTATGGAGACATGTTCAAAAATTTCATTGAGATACAACATGAAGTTGTACGCAATTCTCCACCCACTACTAAACATGTCCTTTTGGTCCATTGCGAGGCGTGTCTGGAAATTTGGTTGGTCTTGATGCTCCCTGATTTTCATAATCGCAGAAACTAACTTGTTTGCAGACCTGTCCATCATGACATATGACAAAGTGAATTTGTGTAGTAAATAGTAACTTGATGCATGTTCATAATGATATGATAAAAGAACACTTACTTGAACACCTCGTGAAAGCCTGTAATTGAGTTGACAAACCAACAATGGTTGTCATCAAGGTCCCATACTATAAGGCTCCAATGTGAACTACATCACCAATAAAGAGCGATAAGATTTATCACAATATTAAGTATTAATTGACACAATATTGTAAATAAGAGAGTAAAAGAAAGATTGACACCATACTTACTTCTCATAGTATGGCATAAAGACAAGTAGTATGCCATCCAAGTCTAAAGGTTGTAGAATTGAACAAACATAATCTACTGTCTTCTTGGTATCACTAAGTACAGCTGAAAGAAGAGAATCGAGCATACAGACGCGATTCTGTACTGATCTAGGAAAATGAGATATAACCGTACTGCAGCAATAAATAAACAAATGTTAGAAGCAGATTGAATCAAATGATTGAAGTATCAAGTCAAGAGATGTTCATATCAAACCTAAGGATGGCCATCATGACTTTGTCATTAGCCTCTTTCAAAGGGTCGGAGAGGATTGTAACTTCCTCGCTACCAAAAGTCAAAACACGAGGTTGCTTGCTAATGATGACCTTAACCTCAGAAGAGCTCCCCATTTCGTCCAATACAGCGGTTACATCAGGACAACTTATGGGCGTAGCAACCAATGTTTCCTCTGGATGCTCCACCACGTTATCAATAAATGCCTTAATGATAGATGACATAAATGCCTGCAGATGCAAGTCTGTATATGTGGACAATGAGGTTTCACCGCCTCTCAAATCAAAAATTTGAGCAAGGAGCAAGAAGCAGTTATATCCAACTCTCCACCCACAACTGTGGTCATCATTCTGCTTCGCTGCAGGGCATGTTACATACTCTATTTGATCTTCCAAGTCACCCTCCATTTGCATAAGTGCATCTATAGCACTTACCAACTTTCGAGCAGATCTACACATCAAAATAGAAAACATAAATGAATGTGTGTATTGCATAGGATGCATCTCATTGACATAATTATGACACAAGTAGGTTATACTTACTCTGACACACTGCCATGGATAGATGCTATTGAATTGACAAAGAAGCATTGCTTGGCTAAGATGTCCACAATTACCAAGCTCCAATGCAAGCTGCATTATCAATTAAGAATAATTATTATTTGATATAATCCTCCACAATGTAAGAGATAAGCTAGGTAGGGACTGATACTCACTCTTCGTGATATGCGGTAAAGATAACTCGCACCGCAGTCAAATCAATAGGTTGCAACCACTTAAAAATGTCATCTATGGTCTTCTCCTTATTGCTAAGTACACTAGAAACAAGAGGATCGACCATATATGCACATCTTTGTATATATAGCGGAAGCTGTTGTAAAACCATACTGCAATAAAAAGAAAAGAATATTAGTTCATTTGATCCAATGGAAATACAAAAGCATAAAGTCAGTAAAAAGTTTGTGTCAAACCTGAGGATGGCTATTATAACCTTGTCATTGACCTCTTTCTTGAAGTTTATGAGGATTGAAATATCCTCTTCATCGAATATAAAAGTAAGAGGTTGTTCTCGAACTTGAAACCTAACTTGAAATGACTTCTCCATTTGCTGCAATGTATGATTATTTTCTAGAGTCATCCGATGGATAGCTAGAGCAGCTTTGCTTTCTTTAGATGAGCTTTCATGATTCTCTGCTCCAACTATGTCCTCCTCATCCTCCTCCTCTCCCTTCTCCTATAAAAGGATAAAATAATTATGAGATTCAAAATTTTAAATTAATTATAAATTTAAAAAGACCTTTAAATGAATAAAGAAAATTAAACATAAGTCTTCATACCTCTACATATCTTCGTGGTCTTTTTATGTAACCTTCAGAGGCAAGGTCAGTGTCATATCCATCTTCCTCTGCTTCCTTGCTATTGCTGGTATCCTCACTATTATATCCAGAGCTTTGATCATTTTCATCATCTTTCTTGCTCTCATCGTACATGATCTGCTCTATGTCATCCTCTTCATGTGAGATCGGACCTTTCTTATCAAACTTTATTGTGAGAGAAGCCACGGTATCAAGGTATTCCAAGCAAGCAGGGCTCTCAATAATATTTACATTGTGTCCTTTTCTGATAAGAGCTTCGAACAGATGTCCCATTCGGCACAATGTGACTTCCCATCCAGGCGGTAGCAAAAATTCCATCATACTAATTAAAAGATCAGCACTTTTTGCTGGCCTTTCATAGTGATTTGCATTGCGATGGAGGGGACTTGGAGCTTCATGCTCTTCCAGCAGTAGTTGCAATCTCTTTGCATTCCCTCTTATATTGTTTTGTAAGGAGTGATCATTATAAGGGCTCTTCATGCACAAGAAAAAGGTTTCCAGACTCTGTATCTTGAGACCGCATTCTCTCTTGTCCCTTTTTCTTGAGTATATCCCATTGTAAATCTTGAGCTCATTGCCATATTGTTTTTCTAGGGTAGCAGACATTTGTTCCTTGTCATCTTTATCAGCAAATATGACTATATTACATTGTCCCACTCTACCAATGGTGGTATGTAATATTCTGTCAAGGAGTGGACGGATGTCATCCGCTGATATTTCATAGACAAAGAAAAGCTGAGGTCTCTCCCAAGCAGTGTCGTCAGACAAAAAATCACTCAATGAAACTCCCTTGCACTCAACACTCTTTCCAGACTCTGAAATGATTTCATGTATGAAATAAAAGCCCTTGTTCAAAGTCTTTTCTTTTCTGAGAGTGTGGTTATTGATGACTTTTTGTGCATATGCATACACATTTTCCGGAATGTCATTTCTCATAGAGGGAGTAATTTCAGATCCATCATCTTCTACTTTCACCCATTTATGCGCCCAAGCCTTCTGTTTAGCTGACGGTAAAGCTGATGCCATCTGCCTCACAATGTTATGATCAATTTTACATTGGCTGATTGGAATATTTTTTTCTCCCAATAAATATTCAATTGCACTCTTTACTGCATCACGCTTCACCTGTTGGATGATGTTATCTTCCATGCAATGATCTTTATCCTTTTTGCCAAAAAACCATTCCTTTGACATTAATTTCTCTGCAGCAAGACTTGCGTATTTATCTGGTAGGTTTCTTAAAGGCCTCCACATCCGAGCTGTCATCTCTTTTTTCTCAATCTTCTTTGCCTTCTCTTTAATCAATGATGGAGCCTCATATGTAACATCTCCTTTCTCACATGCAAGACACACGTCTTTGATCTGATGAAAAACTTCATCACTACGGAAAAGTATGCTTGTGTAGTCTTGATACCTATCCCTTACTGTCTTGAAGCTTGTAATCACCTCAGCTCTTTCCTGCTTTCCCCTTGGTACAATGGCACTCAAGCATGTGTAGAAGTCAACAAGATTATCCGCTTCCACTTTAGTTGTAGTTCTTTTGAGAGTGGTCAAAGGAGAATTAAAAGTTTTCCATATGGTCCTAGCTTTGAGCAACATCTCTGAAGTGGAGGTGATTTTTCGTAGTGCATAAATGTCATGATTAAGTCTTTCCGACTCAATCAAATATTTCTTCTCGTTCTTGAAGATACAGATGCATGCAGAATAGTAGTGAAATTGAGGCACACTCGCGAAAGTTTGATAAGTAATTTCTCCTTTCTTGTATGCATCTCTAGAGCGCTCATTACAAGCATAGGCATAGTGCTGACCATCTATTGCCTCAAATGTACAATGAGCTAAGAAATTTCTCTTGGCATCCCTTATATGTCGTTCTGGATCATTCACTGAACTCTGTCCTTCTTGAAGTGAGGGAACTTGTTTTCCGAGGAACTTAGTGAATTGCATCTCAAAATCTATAGGCTGAGAGAAATTGATGGATTGACTATAATCTCCCATGACTAGCCAAAATGTTCTTGGACGGAGTACCAAATTAGAAACAACTGGTTTTTTTCCATCAATCAAAGCCTGAAAAATCTTTTCAGCATAGGCTGTATCTAAGGTCCTGCTATTGGTGAAGACACTTGCTTTGACCACTGATGAAGCATGTATAACTTGAGTCTTCTGGCCCCATATATATCCTGGATCCTCATCTGTCACAGCCTCATTCAAGCGAAGATTTAGGTTCTTCATTGATAACATTTCTGCTTCTAGATCTGACTCCATTTCAAGACCCTCCGCATCCTCTTCATGTTCTTCCTCTTCTCTTCTTTGCCCTTTCTTTGTATATGAACGACCTCTTTTTCCAGTTATAGGACTTGGAACTGTAGCTCGTGAAGTACTTGCCTTTTGCATTTGACGTCGAGGTTTATTTTTTAGGGGCTCAATGTGAACTGCTTTAGATCGCCCTACTTCTTCTTCTATTGCCTCAACTTCAGGTATACTTAAGGGCTTCACTTGTTCTGTTATTCCATCAACTTCATGAGTTACACCATCTAAGTGAGTAATACCATGAACAAGAGATGTGTGTGCATGTCCTGTCTTATCTGATGCATGTCGTGTCTCACTCAATTCAATTTCTGTCTGAGATGCATGTGCATGTCCGGTCTCCACCAATTCAATTCCTGTCTCAGATGTAGATCCCTTGTAAGCATCCACGTGTACAAGACCCTCATCCATTGCTACAATGTGTTCTGTCTCATCCACTCCACTTCCTCTCTCATTTGTATTACCATGAACCAAATCTACATGGCGTGTCTCATCACTTCCTTTCTCATGTGTGGATTCTTGCACCTTAGGTCCCTCCAATGAAGTTGAACCTTGTTGGATGACACCCTGAAAGTATTCAAGGATAATCTTTGACTGCATTTTTCTTGCTTCCTCAATGGGAAATTCCTCCCACACATGTTGAAGGATCTCCAATGCAGGAACCAATTCAGGAAATCTAGGTGCTTTTGGCGGCGGCATCACAAAGTGCATTGCATCTTTCTTAGAAAGAAGAAACGATCTGTTGCTCATTCTTGACTTTGTGTAAATCATCATTGTAGTGCTGTCTTTTTCAATTTTTATTCCTACTAAGGTGCCCCCTTGAATCAAATTGCTCTTGGAGAAAGATACATTTGATGCGCACTCATCTTTCTCCAACTCTCTCTTTGTCATCACTAGAATGAGATTTCCTTTACTTAAGACCAAGAACCATGCTTTCTTTGTTGTGTCAACAACTGTCTAGTTTGTGAAGTCCTTTGGGGCATAAATTCTTCCATTGTATTTCAGTGTCATACCATTGACAAATGCTGTAGCCTCAAGATCCATCCTGTATTCAAGCACAACACAAATTTTAAGTACTTTGACAAACTACAATTACTTTGAAAAATCAAAAGTACAATGAGTCCCATTAATACACCTCCAGTTTGTATTCTTCCCAATCATATAAGTATCAATTTCATGCTTTGGGAATAGCCTAAAAGGCTTTACAAGGCTTAGAGCATAAATGCTTTGGGAATAGCCTAAAAGGCTTTACAAGGCTTAGAGCATAAATGTGAAAAAAAATAAGGATTTACAATGATCTCTGAATACAAATTTGAAGTTTGTCATATATAAGTACAAAATGCTCTGTCAACTCCCGCAACTGATATAAGTGTAAAATGCTCTGTCAACTTCCACAACTGTAATCTATCATGTCCACTGATACAACTTTCAATCATCTTGAAAGTTTAAAAACCTTAATCGTTGCTTAAATGGCAGGGTTGTTGTGACTGTGAAACCGAATGTGAATGTGAACGAATGGACTGACTCCGATTAGGAACTAGTCGGGAAATTTTGAGCATGGCTTTGATTGGTTTTTTTGGAGTTCTCTCCTCTAAGGACAAACTAATCTATGCTAATCTAGACTACACCAACCGTCGAAGCGAAGAAAAGCAAGAAATAATTTCTTTTCCATTGTTCTTTTTAATATCCTTAGGTTGCGAATTAAAAGCAAAAAATAATCTTTCCATTATTCTTTTTAATACACTAAGGTTGTGAGTTTAAAAAAGATAAAATTTATATTTTATCTTTTTTAAACTCACACCCCTTTCTCTCTCTCTCTCCCCCCCTTCTCTCCCCCCCTTCTCTCTCGCTGCCGCCCTCATCCTCCCACCCCACCTTCCCCATTCTCACTCCCACGCCCATGTCCATTCTTTCACCTTCCCCATTCCCACTCCCTCTCCCACTCCCATCCTCCCACCACTTTCTCTCTCTCTCCCCCCCCATTCTCTCTCGCTGCCGCGGCAGCGACCCCCCCTTCTCTCTCTCTCTCTTCTCCTTCTCATTTTAAAAAAGATAAAATTTATATTTTCAAAAACTAATTTACTTACAACTCATAAGAATTGAACATTCACATTATCCTCCCACCCCTTTCTCTCTCTCTCCCCCCCCATTCTCTCTCGTTGCCGCGGCAGCGACCCCCCCTTCTCTCTCTCTCTCTTCTCCTTCTCATTTTAAAAAAGATAAAATTTATATTTTCAAAAACTAATTTACTTACAACTCATAAGAATTGAACATTCACATTAATAAGAAGTTAAAATCTTAATAAATTTGAATTTATATAATAAAAACTATAAAGTAGTTTAACTTAAAGTTTATGAAAAAATAATGTAAAATAAAGAAAACAAGACTTAAAATTAAAAATTTAATATTTACCTAGAAGAATATATTAATTCTCCCTAAAAAGAAATAAATTAAAGTAATAATAACGAATATTCTCCCTAAAAAGAAATAAATTAAAGTAATAATAACGAATGTAAGTTAAACTACTTTTAAAATTTTAATTTAAAATGTAATAAAATTAAAATTATACTCTTTATATTCCAAAACAAAATGCATTATAGTCTAAATTAAACTAGTAAATTAAAAATGAAAGTGAAACTCATTTTAAATTCAAAAACAAAGAAAAATTTAAAATTGAAGTTTCTACAAGTTTTGCTTTTAGCATACATTTGTCTTTTCACATCCAGGGGTTTGTCTTTTGAAACACAAGGTTGTCTTTTATCACAATTTTCACATCCACGCGTTTGTCTTTTGAAACACAAGGTTGTCTTTTATCACAATTTTCACATCCACGCGTTTGTCTTTTGAAACACAAGGTTGTCTTTTATCACAATTTTCAAGTTTTCACACGTTTGTCTTTTCAAACACAAGGATTCAAGTGAGAAATTTTGAAATTCTAGTTTCCACACGTTTCTCTTTTCAAACACCAAGGTTTGTCTTTTCAAACACAAGGATTCATAGTTTAAAAAAAGGCGGGAAATTTTGAAATTCTAGTTTCCACACGTTTCTTTTTCAAACACCAAGGTTTGTTTGTTTAAGTTTCGACTAAATCACACACCAATCTTCTCTAATATGCCTCATTGATCGTAGCTCCCAAATTCTTCCATCAAAACATCTCTCCTTTATCTCTTCTTGGTCGTCGCCCACTCATTTTTTCTCCTCATTGGTAAGATTTTTTATCTCGATCGTACTTTCTCTTGTGCCCTTCCTCTCTAAATTTTCATCAAACACCAAGGTTTATAGTTTTGTTTGTTTAAGTTTAGACTAAATCACATACCAATCTCCTCTCATATGCCTCATTGATCGTAGCTTCTTCATCTTGTCTCGATCGTCGCCCACTCATTTCTCCTCTTCATTGGTAAGATTTTCTATCTCGATCTCTTCATCTTGTCTCGATCGTCGCCCACTCATTTCTCCTCTTCATTGGTAAGATTTTCTATCTCGATCGTACTTTCTCGTATCCTCCCTCTCTAAATTTTCATCTCTCTCACTCTTCTCTCTCTCTCTTTCCTCTCCGCTCTAGTCTACGTTTCCTCTCATCTTAGTCTACTCTCTCCCCTCCTCTTCATTTCCCCTCTCTCTCTCTCTCTTCCTTTCTCCTCACCTTTTTCCTCTCTCTCACTTGCGCTCCCCACTCTCCTCTCCACTCTCTCTCTCACTTGCCGCGATCTCCCCCCCCATCCCCTCTCTCTCTCTCCTCCCCCTCTCTCTCTCTCTCTCCACCCCTCCCTCTCTTTCGCTGCCGCGGCAGCGGCCCCTCCCCTCCTCTCTCTCGCATCTCCCCCCTACTCTCTCTCCCCCCCCCCCTCCTCTCTCGCTGCCGCGGCAGCGGCTCCCCCTCTCTCTTCCCTCTCCCCACCCCTTCCCTCTCCCCCTCTCTCTCTCCCTCCCCTCTCTCTCGCTACCCCCCTTCTCTCTCTCCCCCCCTCCCTCTCTCGCTGCCGCGGCAGCGGCCGCGCCCCCCCCCTTCTCTCTCTCTCCCCCTCCCCTCTCTCGCTCCCCTCCGCCCCCTCCCCCCTTCCCTCTCCCCCCCCTCCCCCTATCTCGCTGCCGCGGCCCCCCCCCCTTCTCTCTCTCTCCCCCTTCCCTCTCTCTCGCTGCCCCCCGCCCCTCCCCCCTTCCCTCTCCCCCCCCTCCCCCTCTCTCACTGCCGCGGCAGCGGCCGCGGCCCCCCCCTTTCCCTCTCCCCCTCTCTCGCTCCCCCGGCCCCCCCCTTCTCTCTCTCTCCCCTTCCCTCTCTCTCGCTGCCCCCGGCCCCTCCCCCCTTCCCTCACCCCCCCTTCCCTCTCCCCCCTCTCTCGCTCCCCCCTTCCCTCTCCCCCCCTCCCCCTCTCTCGCTGCCGCGGCAGCGGCCGCGGCCCCCCCCTTTCTCTCTCTCCTCGCCTCCCTTTCCCCCCCCCCTTCTCTCTCCCCTCCCCTCCCTCTCTCGCTGCCGCTGCCGCGGCAGCGGCCTCCCCCTCTCTCTCTCTTCCCCCCCCTTCCCTCTCTCCTCCCCTCCCTTCCCCCCCCCTTCTCTCTCCCCTCCCCTCCCTCTCTCGCTGCCGCTGCCGTGGCAGCAGCCCCCCCTCTCTCTCTCTTCCCCCCCCTTCCCTCTCGCTGCTCCCTCTCCCCCCCCTCCCCCTCTCTCGCTGCCGCGGCAGCGGCCGCGTCCCCCCCCCTTTCTCTCTCTCCTCGCCTCCCTTTCCCCCCCCCCTTCTCTCTCCCCTCCCCTCCCTCTCTCGCTGCCGCTGCCGCGGCAGCGGCCCCCCCCTCTCTCTCTCTTCCCCCCCTTCCCTCTCTCCTCCCCTCCCTTTCCCCCCCCCTTCTCTCTCCCCTCCCCTCCCTCTCTTGCTGCCACTGCCGCGGTAGCGGCCCCCCCCCTCTCTCTCTCTTCCCCCCCCTTCACTCTCGCTGCCCCCTCTCTCCCCCCTTCCCTCTCCCCCCCTCCCCCTCTCTCGCCGGCCCCCTCCCTCCCCTCTCCCCCCTCCCCCTCTCTCGCAGCGGCAGCGGCCCCCTCCCCTCCCTCTCCCTCCTCCCTCTCACCGCCCCCCTTCTCTCTCCCCCCCCTTGCCCCCCCCCCCCTTCCTCTCCCTCTCCCCCCCCTCCCCCTCTCTTGCTGCCGCTGCCGCGGCAGCGGCCCCTCCCCTCCCTCTCCACCCTCGCCTCCCCTCCCTCTTCCCCCTCTCTATCCCCGCCCCCCCTCCCTCTCTCGCCGCCCCCCCTCCCTCTCCCCTCGCCTCCCTCCCCCCCCTTTGCGTTGCCGTGGCAGCGGCCTCCCCCTCCCCTCTCTCTCTCCCCCCCTCGCTGCTTCTCCCCCTCTCTCCCCTCTCTTTTCCCCTTCCCCCTTCTCTCCCCCCTCCCTTTCTCTCCCCTCTCTTTCCCCCCCTTCTCTCGTCTCTCTCCCTCTCTCTTTCTTTCTCTCTTTTGCTGCCGAGGCAGCAAGACTCTCTCTCTTCTTTTCTCTCTCTAAAAATCTATCCTTCACTTTTCTCTCTTTATAATAAAATTTCAAAGAATACAAATTTTAAAAACAGTACCTGGAAAAAAGTTGAAATCGATGCTTGTGCTTGCTTGTGCTTGCTTTTGCTCTTCCTCCTCTTTTTGCTTCTCCTCTTGCTCTTCCTTGTTGAAATGAGAGAAACAATGAGAGAAGGAGAGTATATATAAGAAAAACTAGGTTTTGAGTGCTTCTCTCTCATTGGTCCTTGCATTGGACTTCTATCCTCTCCATCCCCTCCCCCCCACTCCCTCCCCCTCCTCCACCCCACCACCCCATTCCCTCCACTCCCACTCCCACCTCCCATTCCCCACCCACTCACATCCTCCCACCTACACGTCTCACTCCCACTCCCATCCTCCCACCCCCACCCCTCCCCCCCCATTCCCACTCCCACTCCAATTCTCCCACCCTTATCCTCCCACCTCACCCCTCCCACTCCCATCCTCCCACTCCCATTTTCCCACCCCCCCACCTCCCCCATTCCCACTCCCACTCCCATTTTCCCACCCCCCCACCTCCCCCACTCCCACTCCCTCCCCCATCCTCCCACCCCACCCCTCCCACTTCCACCCCCACCTCCCCCATTCCCACTCCCATCCTCCCACCTCACCCCTCCCACTTCCACCCCCACCTCCCCCATTCCCACTCCCTCTCCCACTCCCATCCTCCCACTCCCACTCCCCACCCCACCCCTTCCACTCCCACTCCCATCCTCCCATCCTCCCACCCTCACCCCACCCCCACCTCCCCCATTCCCACTCCCACTCCCATTCCCACTCCCACTCCCATTCTCCCACCCCCACCTCCCCCATTCCCACTCCCTCTCCCACTCCCACTCCCACTCCCATTCTCCCACCCCCACCCCCACCGCCCCCATTCCCACTCCCTCTCCCACTCTCCCTTTCTCCCACTACCACCCTCCCACACTCCCTTTCTCCACTTTCCCACTCTCCCTTTCTCCCACTACCACCCTCCCAACTATCAATTCCACTATTACTTATAAATTCTAATTAAAACTATTACTTAAATAAATGATATTACTTGAAAACACTCATAGGATTTAAGGTTTAGGATTTCGTGGTTTGGGTTTAGGATTTGGGGTTTGGTGAGTTAGGGTTTAGGGTTTAGGGTTCAAGGTTTGAGGGTTAGGGTTTGGGGGTTAGGGTTTAGAGTTTGGTGGTTTAGGGTTTAGGGTTTAGGGGTTAGGGTTTAGGATTTAGGGTTTGGGGGTTAGGGTTTAGGGTTTGGGGTTTAGGGTTTAGGGTTTGGGGTTTAGGGTTTGGGAGTTAGGGTTTAGGGTTTGGGAGTTAGGGTTTAGGGTTTGGGAGTTAGGGTTTAGGGTTTAGGGTTCAGGGTTTGGGGTTCAGGGTTTGGGTTTTGGGAGTTAGGGTTTAGGGTTTAGGGTTTGGGATTTAGGGTTTAGGGTTTAGGGTTTGGGAGTTAGGGTTTAGGGTTTAGGGTTTAGGGTTTGGGGGTTAGGGTTTGGGGTTTGGGGGTTAGGGTTTGGGGGTTAGGGTTAAGGGCTTAGGGTTTAGGATCTAGGGTTTAGGAGTTAGGGTTTAGAGTTTAGGGTTTGGGGGTTAGGGTTAAGGGTTTAGGGTTTTGGGTTTCGGGTTTCGGGTTTGGGAGTTAGGGTTTGGGGTTTGGGGTTTGGGAGTTAGGGTTTAGGGTTTAGGGTTTGGGAGTTAGGGTTTAGGGTTTAGGGTTTAGGAGTTAGGGTTTAGGGTTTGGGGTTTAGGGTTTAGGGTTTGGGAGTTAGGGTTTGGGGTTTGGGGGTTAGGGTTTAGGGTTTGGGGTTTGGGGGTTAGGGTTTAGGGGTTAGGGTTTAGGGTTTAGGGTTGTTATTGGTTAGGATTTAGGGTTGTTTTGGTTTACGGTTTAGGGTTTAGGGTTATTGGTTGTTATTGGTTAGTGTCTAATTAAATTTTCAAACACGTTCTGGATTTTTAAATCATTAATAAAGTAGATTATTGAGAAGAGACTAATGTTCTTTATAATTGTTGTTACAGCTTGTTTGCAGAGGAAACTCACAAAGGAGATGGCTACAAAATTTATTCCGGGGATGGAGGTGATTTTATGTTGCAAAAGAGAAGTAGTTGCATTTGCTACAATCCATGAAAGTGATCCAAATTCTATTTGTCACTTTAGAAGACTTGGCGAAGATAAGGTAGCGGTTATCGTATCAAGGATTCTTAGTGCACATGTTGAGCTAAAGCATAAGTGTGGGGATATGGAAATCCTTGGAGATGTTATGCCCTATAATACTTCCAACAAAGCATTTATTGCATGGGACAGAGATGAGACTTATCCAACACATGTCATCAGGAATACAAAGTGCATATCTTTGGATTTTAGAGTGGGAGATATTTTACAAATGTTATCATTTACAAATAAGTATGTAGCAGAAGGTCAAGTCTTGGGATTTGAACAAGTTGAACACTGGACATTTGCGCAGATGAGAATTCAAAAAGTTACTGATGATGGTATGGATGATAACTCAATGTCATTGGATGGTCCCTACTATGAGGTAGGTAAGGATTTGAGATGGAGCATGCAATTTTTAAAGATTGGAAAGACTCGGCATGTGGTTTTTAATGATAAACATAATGTATACTACAACATCAAAGAATTGAAAGAATATGCCAATGTACCAAGCTCTATTCCTTCAGAGATGGATGATTCCAATGCACTCAACTATAGCACTGGCGTCTTATTAGAAGTTGATGAGTTCATTGGTACCGAGAAAGAAAAATATTTCACAAGTGATGCCTTATCCGGGGTGGATGAGTTCATGCACATTGAGAACTTGGGCAAAGATGTGAAAAGTGTTATATCTTCAAGCATGGATGGCTTCATGGATACTGATAAAGTTCTTAGAGTCAAAGCAGGTAACTATGGAATTATGGAAATCATGCACGATAGTATAATGAGTGATGTTCTCTCTGGAGTAGAGGAGTTTCAAGACTATGGAGTTATGAAATCCATAGAAAGTGCATCAATGAGCGATGTTCTCTCAGGAATAGATGAGTTTGAAGATCATTCTGGACAGTCTATCACCACTGACTATGGAGTTATGAAATCCATAGAAAGTGCATCAATGAGTGATGTTCTCTCAGGAATAGATGAGTTTGAAGATCATTCGGGACACTCTAATGCCATTGTGACAAGTGGTTCTACGATTGTATCAAAAGTAGGGATGAGATCAACAAAGGACTATTCGGTGTTTGACTTTGATTGTGAACTTGTAAATGTTACAAATGGTTTGACGAATGTATCAAAAGCAAGGATGACATCAACAAAGGAATATTCAGTATTTGACTGTCAGAGTGATAAGATCAAGGATGCAACATCTCATGAAAACAACGTGACAAATAAATCTTACAAGGAGAACTACACAAATCCAAATAAGAATGAACAGAAGGTCCCAAAACGGACATACAGATGCATGAAAAGACAACGAGTGCAGGCAGATCCAGAAAAGCAACCAAAGAGAATAAGAGTAATGAATGAAGATGTTATGCTAAAAGCAATGCGATCTACATGCTGTAAGCATACATGTATGCGATCCATTAACTTACATGACATCAAGGGTTGTAGAGAACATGTATGGCAAAGGAAAGGAAGCAGAAGAAATGAATACCTACTCACGAGATTGTCTTGCTTTCTTGTAAATGATAAGAGAAGGCGAAGTTCAGGACATCAAATAAGGCCTCTTATAAATGGAAAAAGTATATGCAATAATGCATATCGCATTATTACAGGATTATCACATGGCACATATTGGAATTTGGCTAATAAAGCAAAGTATGGAGTTAAATTTAACATTCATGGAAACATAGGAAGGCCCAAAACAAGAGCCTCAACGGTTGCGGCAACAGCAATTTTGAAAGATTACATTTATGAAAATGCTTTACCACAACCCCACCTATCAGAAATGCATCTTCCGATAGGTTTGACCAAAAAAGAAGTATTTAACTCTATTGGAGAAACACAGAGGCAAAGAGGGCATGCACCGGCATCTTTTCATACTTTGTATACTCTTTGGAAAAAAAGCTTTGGACATGTTAAAATCCCAAAGAGGCAAAAAATGTCAAAGTGCAACGACTATGATGATCTAAAGCGAGCACTTGAGAGTGCAACATCTCCAGAACAAAAAGAAGCTTACAAAAGAAAGAGAGAATTTCATCATGGACTTGTTCGACATTCTAGAATAAAATATGCATTTTGGAAGGAGCAAGCTATTTCTCACCCAAATGAGTACATGTGCATTATTGTAGATGGTATGGATCAAAATACAACAACATTACCTCGATTCGTTAACACTCCACCTAAGCTACAAGGCAAATACTTTTTAAAGACACATCTATGTGGAGTGTTAGTGCACGGATTTAAGTTTTTTGCAGACATATGGATTGATTCCTTGCATCTACACGATAGCAATCAAGTTGTAACATCCGTTATGAAGGCAATTCACAATGTACATGCAGAAAAAGGTCGCCTACCAGCAACTTTGAGAATACAAGCAGACAATTTGTTAGAGTTAGCTCAAATGTCCACCTCTCATGTAACCCACCAATATTCTGTGTACCCAATGTTGTAAGGCCCCCATATGAGGAGAAGCCATGATGGGTATCAGATATTGGGAGGGATCCCCAGTTTAGACACTGGAAGGGGTCTTAGAGTAGACCAGATGGTTATGAGACGGCTTAGGAGCCAAGAGTAGATACCCGTCTGCACAAAGGGGGGGTTCGGGGGGGCGATAGCCCCCCCGATAGCAGGGGGTCCGGGGGGCGCAGGCCCCCGGTGGGGGTCTGGGGGCAAAGCCCCCAGCGGCAGGGTCCGGGGGCTGCCGGTAGCCCCAGGCCCGACGGTATGACCTATGCGCGATCCTTCATCTGCCCGACGGCATGTTTTCTGAAGGGTCGGTTGGTCTTCCAGGCCGACTGTCTATTAGGCCGACTGCCTATTACAGGGCCGACCGTCAACCACTTACACTATATAAGTGGCCACCCCCTATCATCAGATCACCAGTTCTTCATGCTCATAGTCCTCCGTCCAGCATCTGTCTAGATCACCATCGAAGCTCTGTCTGTAGAGCGCACGGGTGGACAGCCAACCATCAGTTGTATCAGCAGTTTGGTATATCAGAATTTTTGTATTCTCTCCAGCTTTCCATCGTGTACTTGCGTTTTGTTGTTATCTTCCGCTGCGTACTATTTTCTTACATGGTATCAGAGCTCAGGCTATCTGAGTAACGACTTTATTGCAAGTTCAACGAGCTTTGTTAGCAAAGGCTACTAGGAGTGATGGCTGCACCAACCCCGTTGCGAATTCGTCCACCTGCCTTCAATGAAGGCAAGCTCGATGGGACGAATTATACTTTGTGGAAATTCAAGATCAGCGCGATCTTGGATTCATATGAGCTTCTGGATACTGTTCTGGGATTGGATCCAGAACCGGTTGGATCACCGAATCCAAACAACCCCAACGTCATAACGCCACCGAATGCAGATCTTCTTCGGGCATGGAAACGAAGGAACGCAGATGCACTCTGCGCTCTTGTTACCAGTTCAAGTGATTCTGTTTTGACTCTGATTCAGCATACAGACAAGGCAAGTGAGGCTTGGAACATACTGAAAGGTCAGTATGAAACGCGGAATCAGACCAGAATTCAAAATCTGGAGAATATGCTTGCTGCAGAGAGGTGCTCTGATGGAGAATCAGCTGAGACATTCATCACACGGATCAAGAATCTACGTGATCAGATGGCGGCGGTTGGGATTACAAAGACCAGCGAAGAGTTGGCCAGAAGGTGCATTCGGATCCTTCCACAAAAGTACGATGCGTTGGTCACGACACTCAACACGCAGGTAAGAAATCCACCCCTCACTTTTGAAGAGTTCAGCGCGATGCTTCTAGAGGAGGAGATGCGAATGAAGACCCGCGATGGCGGAAGTGATGCAGCATTCTCAACCACATCCAAAGGGAAGGGTGGAGAGAAGAAGAATGGTAAGAAGAAGAAGTTTTCAGGTAAGTGCCACTACTGCAACAAAAGCGGTCACATGATCAAGGATTGCAGAAAGAAGCAGCAGGACGAAAAGAATGGCACTACACAGTCTTCTTCGAAAGGCAAGGAATCTGCCAACACAGTTGAAACTGAGTTGGAGCTATGGGTTGCAATTGAAGAAATATGCTCCTCAACAGAAGTTTCAACAACGAATGATTCGTGGCTCCTTGATAGTGGAGCGTCCCGTCACATGACCAGAAAGAAGGACTGGTATAGCTCTTTCAAGCCTCTACAAGAGCCCATGAACGTGACGGTTGGTAATAATGCAAAATGCCCTGTGGAAGGTACAGGTACTATCTCTCTTTCCATTCAAGAGGGTGAAACTAAAGAGCTTTCTGATGTATTACTAGTTCCTCAGCTAAAGAAGAACTTGCTTTCGGTTGCTGCGATAATTGATCGCAACTTGGAGGTGCGTTTCAAGAGGACCGGAGCAGAAATCCTTAATGCAGCGGGCAAGGTGGTCGGCAAGGCAGTAAGGAAGAACAATCTCTACGAGCTGACGGCACTAACAGTCTCTTCAGGAGTGGGCATCAGTAAGGTATGGCATGAAAGATTTGGTCATCTTAGTTATCCTATTCTTTTGGAAATGCAGAAAACAGGGATGGTTGCACACTTGCCTGCACTCTCAAAGGTGCAGGAACCTTGTGAAGCTTGTATGATGGGCAAGCAACAAAGGAAGGCTTTTCCACATGAGAGCGGCTATCGGGCAAAGGCTCCTCTAGAATTGGTTCATGCTGATCTCAGTGGGAAAGCTCCGACTCAAGCTTTGGGGGGATGTAACTACTATATGCTTATCGTCGACGACTACAGTAGATACATGTGGGTGTATTTTTTACGAGATAAGGCTGAAGCTCTTGGAAAATTCAAACAGTGGCAAAAGATGGTGGAAAACGAAAGCGGGCTGAAGGTAAAGAAGCTTCGCACGGATCGAGGAGGAGAGTTCCTGTCAAAAGAGTTCGACACATACTTGCACGAGAATGGCATTAAGCACCAACTCACGACTTCACATACTCCGCAACAAAATGGTGTTGTAGAGCGTCGCAATCGTACTACCATGGAGATGGCACGATGCATGGCACTAGGTAAAGGATTGCCTAAGTCTTTTTGGGCTGAGGCAGTCAATACAGCAGTCTACATCCTCAATCGAAGCTTCACAAAGGCCTTGACGGGCAAAACACCTTTGGAGGCTTACTCAGGTAAAAAGCCTTCCGCTTCTCATTTCAGAACATTTGGATGTGAGTGTTTTGTTCATGTTCCAGATAGCACCAGAAAGAAATTAGATCCAAAGAGCAGAAAGTGTATCTTCATGGGCTATAGCCAGGAGTCAAAGGCGTACCGGCTATATGATCCAGAGGCAAAGAAGATCGTGGTCAGTCGTGATGTGGTGTTTTGGGAACAGCCACATACAGTGGAGGAGGAGGTATGCCCTTCCACTTTATCATCAGCCGTAAAAGTAACTCACCTTGTGCCCGTATCTAAAGCAGAGTTGCAGAATGAGGAGGAGTACTTCGAGGAACAAACTCCACCAACACCACAACATGCCTTGGCTCCACAAGGTAAGCCACTTCCAAAGTGGGCAAGGCAGCTCTTTGATGAGAAGAATCCGGTTCCAGACTTGGCGGAGTCATCTGCAGATGGACTTCGACGATCAAAGAGGATAGAGGAGCAGAAAAGGGCTTCTGAACACATAGTCAATATGGTCTTGATGGCTGAGATTATGAAAGTTCAAGAGCCTATGAATTTGGATGAGGCAATGGCGGATCCAAATTGGAAAGCTGCCATGCAAGAGGAGTATGACAGCATCATGAAGAATCAGACTTGGGACTTGGTTGATCGTCCAGAAAAAAGGAAGATCATTGGTACCAAATGGGTATGGAAGGCCAAGTACAAATCTGATGGATCTTTGGAAAAGTACAAGGCTAGGCTTGTTGCACAAGGATACTCTCAAGTTGAAGGCTTTGATTTTGAGGATTCCTTTGCTCCTACAGCAAGGATGAAAACTATTCGGGTGGTACTTGCCTTGGCTGCTCATAAGCAGTGGCCGGTGTTTCAAATGGACGTGAAATCTGCGTTCTTGAATGGACATCTCAAGGAGGAGGTATATGTGTTCCAGCCACCAGGATTTGAGGTGCCCAATTCAGAGAACAAGGTTTGCAAACTAAAGAAGGCATTGTACGGGCTGAAATAGGCCCCAAGGGCATGGTACCAACGGATTGATAGCTTTCTCATATCTATTGGTTTCTCAAAAAGTGCTTCTGATGCTAACCTGTATGTTTGTAAGCAGGATGGCAAGTATGTGGTAATAGTCCTTTACGTGGATGACTTGATCATCATAGGAGATCATGAGAAGATGCTGCAACAGTTGAGGGAGTCGTTGAGTTCCGAGTTTGAGATGACAGATTTGGGGCTCATGCACTTTTGCCTCGGCATTGAGGTTTGGCAAAAACCTGGCAGGATTTTCATCTCTCAGCAGAGATATGCTCGCGAGATCTTGAAGGCATTCGGTATGACCGAGTGTAAGGACGTGGTCTCTCCCATGGAGGTGAATGGTAAGCTCTCAGTGGAGGATGCATCACCACTTGTCGACATCAAGGAGTATAGGAAACTTGTGGGGAGTCTCATTTTTCTGTGCAACACTAGACCTGATATCAGCTTTGCAGTTGGTGTACTTAGTAGGTTCTCAAATCAACCTCGAGAGAACCATTGGAAAGCAGGGATACGTGTGCTAAAGTACGTGAAAGGTACACTAGAGTATGGCATTACCTACAGAGCAGGGAAGACCTTGGCGGGTTACTGTGACTCAGATTGGGCGGGAGATTGTGATTCTAGAAAGTCAGTTTCTGGATATTGTTTTTCACTTGGTTCAGGAGTGTTCTCTTGGATTAGCAAGAAGCAACCAACAGTGGCACTATCTTCGACGGAAGCTGAGTACAAGGCAGCATGCATTGCTGCTTGTGAAGCAGTTTGGCTAAGGAGGATCCTGCAAGACATAGGAGTTCCAATCGAAGATGCGACGGTTCTAAAATGCGACAATCAGAGTTGCATGGCCATTGCAAAGAATCCTGTGTTCCATGCTCGTACAAAGCACATAGAGATCCAGTATCACTACGTACGAGAGCTCATCGAGGATGGAGTCATAGAGCTGGAGTATTGTCCCACAGAGGACAATTGCGTAGACATCTTCACGAAGGCTCTTGGGAGTGATTTATTGTTGCGGCATCTACATCGACTCGGCATTGGTCCGAACACGTAGTTCATCTTCGGGTGAACATTGAGGGGGGGTGTTAGAGTTAGCTCAAATGTCCACCTCTCATGTAACCCACCAATATTCTGTGTACCCAATGTTGTAAGGCCCCCATATGAGGAGAAGCCATGATGGGTATCAGATATTGGGAGGGATCCCCAGTTTAGACACTGGAAGGGGTCTTAGAGTAGACCAGATGGTTATGAGACGGCTTAGGAGCCAAGAGTAGATACCCGTCTGCACAAAGGGGGGGTTCGGGGGGGCGATAGCCCCCCCGATAGCAGGGGGTCCGGGGGGCGCAGGCCCCCGGTGGGGGTCTGGGGGCAAAGCCCCCAGCGGCAGGGTCCGAGGGCTGCCGGTAGCCCCAGGCCCGACGGTATGACCTATGCGCGATCCTTCATCTGCCCGACGGCATGTTTTCTGAAGGGTCGGTTGGTCTTCCAGGCCGACTGTCTATTAGGCCGACTGCCTATTACAGGGCCGACCGTCAACCACTTACACTATATAAGTGGCCACCCCCTATCATCAGATCACCAGTTCTTCACGCTCATAGTCCTCCGTCCAGCATCTGTCTAGATCACCATCGAAGCTCTGTCTGTAGAGCGCACGGGTGGACAGCCAACCATCAGTTGTATCAGCAGTTTGGTATATCAGAATTTTTGTATTCTCTCCAGCTTTCCATCGTGTACTTGCGTTTTGTTGTTATCTTCCGCTGCGTACTATTTTCTTACACAATTGTGGACGAGAGAATAAGAATGTACTCTTCTTTGCATTTTGCTCAATGCTAATCGCTCATAGAATCTTCAATGAGATTGAAGTTGGGTTTTTGTTGGTTGGGCACACACATGAGGATATCGATCAGGTATTTAGCACAGTTTCAAGAGAACTAAAACACAAGGACATGGAGACAATGGATGACTTGATAAGAAAATGCGGGAGGCAAGTTGGTGGCCATAAGGAAGGAACAATATGCTCAATGGTTGAGAGGATGTATGATTGGAAGAGCTTTATTCTACCTTTCATACAAAAAGGTGGTGATGCCCTGATTGGTCATAGCGCTCCACACTATTTTCGATTTTTCTTAAAGGATGAAAAACCAGTGATGCAATGGCAACACTATTCTCTTGATACAAAATGGGAACCTGAAGAACCTTACTCTCTCTTAACTTCAATCTCGAGCAAAGAAATGCATCCAACATGGGCTCCTATAAAAGAATTCAGCGAGAAATCCAAAGGTGAAATAGAAGGCTTAAAAGCTTTTATTGCATACAAAGAGGAAATGCTCCGGAGATTTCCTGATTGGAAGCCCTCTTGGAAGGAACACACTACTGTTGTAATTAGCAAGACCTACCAATTGATAAAGGACCTTGCAAAAATGCGAGAAGATGATATTAAGGCAGAACGGTTATTTTGGCCAAATGTTGGTAATGACTTGCGTCCAGCATGTGGTCTCTTTGAAAATGAGTTTGAATCGTTGCTCCCACGTCCATATTGTGGACCCAAGAAGAGAGAGTTTATGCCACAAATAGACATAGATGTCCATTGTTTTGTTGCAGTTCGACCATCGGATGATGAACATGAGAACGTGAAGTTTTGGGTTGCAAAAGTAGTTGACGTGAGCATGGATGACCGGGGGAGAGCTACAACATTTACAGCGGTATGGTATGAGCCAAGGGGCAAGAAGGAGAACCAAGATAACAGTACATTGTATAGTAGTTGTTTGAAAAAGGAATGGGTCCCAAACCATGAAGCAATTTCAAGACTTTCCACAGAGACAGTCATAGTATCCTGGAAATCAAGGTCAAAGAAAACAAAGAAGCACATGGGGTATGATGTAGAAGACAAAATAAAATTACCGCAACCAATTATTATGCACATTACAGAGTTCACAAAGATGCTCGCCCAGGAGGAAGTAGAAGGAGATAGCGCAAATGAAGAATGCCCATGATAACACCATTCAAATATCGAGAAAGAGTGAAGGTGGTGGTGGTTGTCAGATGAGAGTGAATGAAGATGGCACCCAAGCGACAAGTGACGACAGAAAGGACATTCTGAACAAGCAAATGTTTGGATCGCTCATTTCTGTGATCATGATAGAAAAGGACATTCAAACAAGCAAATGTTTGGATCGCCCATTTGTACTAAACTCATTGTAAAGGAAAAATTAAATTATTGAAAAGGCCACAGGAGATCCTTTGTACAAAGACTCATCCAGAGCAATATTTGTTGTAAAACTTATGACATGATAATGTAAAATTGCAAGCATAGCTATTGCTACTTTTTGGAGTACAAAAGAGGCTTCCATCATGTCTCATGTGTATATAAACCTTTTAATTTCTTGAATATTCAAGAGTGTTATAGTTTTCTGCATTGAAAGTAAAAAGAGTCTTACAGGTCTCTTATGTATACATTTTTAAAATGTTGTGAATCCTCAATAGCATGGTTTTTCATGGATTTAAACTAATAACTCGGATTTTTTATTTTAAGAATATGATTCTTATAAACAAGAAATAGAAATTTAGGATTTAATAGTAGTTTTTGCATTATTTGTACAACATTGTAGAGAGATATTTTGAAATGTCTTATGTGAAAATGATAGTGCCAGAAAGTAAACTTTTGATTCTCGAATGACAGTTTCATAAAGTAAACTTTTCAGTTGGGAAGGATTTTAAGGAATAGTCCAAAAGTAGACATATGAGTCCAAAATTAATGAAATAAGTGTTTATAGTGCATTTTACCATATTAAAGTCTCTCTTTTTTTGCAAGAGCATGAACTTTTATCCCCTTTCAAAGGATTTTTTGTAACCTCTTGCCTTGTACATCCATTTGGGAGTATGATTTTGTATCCCGCTTTTAAAGGATTTTTAAATAATTTATCTCGTTTATGCTTTCATATGACTGTATATCTTATAGCGCACTACTTGGGTGCACTATAATCTATTATAATGCATTAAAATGGGGAACATTAAGGTGCCTATTTTATAATATTAATTTATTATTATCTTAAGTTAATAGTGGAGCAAAATGGCTCGTAATACTTTTATTTTTTATAAATTACAAAATTGCCAGTATTGAAAGTCCAAAAGAAAAAATATTAAATAAGACCACTCAATAGAGAAGAGGTCCATGCGTTCGGGGACTAGATTACTATTGCACAAGGAATTATAAAGCAATAAATGCTTGGGAATTACTATTGCACAAGGAATTATAAAGCAACAAGTGCTTGGGAATTACCTCTCTTTTCCCTTAAAAGAAATAATGCTTTAAAATTTTTAACTTTAATGGAATTAAATATACTTTAAAAGAATTTGTTGGAATAAAATTCAACTTAAGAATCCTACAGGTTTATCATTCTTTTTTAGAAAATCATAGTTTCTAATGTAAGTATCTCAAAACTATACAAATGAAGGGCTTTTTATAGTAGCCTCTTTAATGCATGTGATATGGGCTTATTTTTCCAGTATTAGCTCCCATTCTCCCTAAGTTAAGCATGTGCTATAATAGTTGGGTTTTATGAGGGCTTGAAATTGAAGCTCTTGTCCAAAACTAATAGTTGAGGTAAGGAGTTGCACATACTGGGAATCAAGGATTTCCCAATCCAAAAAACCTCCAACATACCTCTTGCAGTGCAGAAGGCATGGAGAAAGTGGGCTCCTTGGGACTCGCTACCTATTTGGGCTCATAGGATTAGATTCTTGTGGAAGTTGACTCCCTCTAAGATATGAATTTTCTCATGTGGCGCATCATCTAGTAGGCAAGCTCTCCACAAAAGATAGATTTTGCAAATGGAAGCAGTTTTCGCATTGATGTCCCTTTTGTAGTGTTGGTTTAGGAAACCTCTTTCAGCTCTTCTGCAATTCACTATCACTAGAGCATTGTGGGGGAAAGTACGTGGGTGGCTTTGCTAGAGCTCAAATAGTTGTCCATATCAATTGGAAGATGGCCCTATTAGGTGATAAAGGGAGTTTAAATGGCGAGTCTCAACTTTGGAGCATAGTCCGGGGTATTATCATAAGAGATATATGGCAGTATTGCAACATTGTTGTTTTTCGTCATTGCAGGTCTCCACAGAACTTCTTCAGGATCGTTCAAGTCTGTAGCTTAGATGCGCTTGAGCATTTCAGCTATAGGTATTTTTAATAAGAGATATATGGCAGTATTGCAACATTTCAGCTATAGGTATTAGACCCTGAGATTGCTTGTTAGAGCACTCAAGGAATCCATGTAATGTGAGCTTATCAAGCTGTTTGTTTATTGTTTATTTTAACTTTTAATAAAATTCTTCTTACTCACTCAAAAAGGGAAAATAAGAAAATCAAAGTAAGGATAAAAATGGTGCATTGAAAAACATTGTTGAGAAAAGAAATTTTAACTCCTTGTTTTAAAAAGTAGACAAACAAAAGACGTGGCAATCAAAAAATTCTTTTTGAGAAAATTCAGGATAACCAAAAGATTGGAAAAAGGCCACCTTTCCACCCACTTTTCTACTATTGTGATTTCTCAAATTGAAATGTGTCAAATATATGTAGTTTCTTTAGCCAAGAAATGAATGCACATGTGAAAAAGATGTATTGCACCATGAGTAAATTATTTGAAACATATATGAAGTTCCGTCCCACTCTAGGTATGTAATGGACAACCTTCTTGAAGGCATAGTCAATTTTGTCTTGAGGCATAGTCAACCTTTTCTTGCTCTGCTGACTGTAGACTCTAGAGGAGAGCCTTAAATCCAAATATGTACTGTTTCCGTTGACCTAGGTTATTGTGCGTGCTTTATAGTACCTTAAAAGTCTTCTAACTTCTTTCAGTGTAAGACTTTCACAGGAAGAGAAATTGCAGACCTATAAAGTGCTGAAATCATCGCACGGGTGGGTTTCAGGTACCCTCGGGCCTCACAGCGGCTGGACTCAGACGAGTTGAGAACGTTCAAGAATCAACATAATGTACCCGAATTTCACATCGTTGTTTGATCAAAACATTGGGCGAAATCCTCAGTTTGGGCAATATAAAATGGACACATTGGATCGATGGCACTCACCCTCCTTCGAGCGAATTGTTTGTTGCACGGCTTATGGACCATGGTAACTGTAGTTCGGCCTTTGCACGTTGCTGATTCAGTTGCGTATACAATGGTATTTAAACTCCTCAGCTACCACCACCATCCCTATCAAAATGATTTATACTCCAGAGTCCAAATGCAGGCGCAGTTAGTTGATTGAAACTCCACCGCACTACCGACCTCAATTTGAATTGTTGATCCTCGATCGTCCTCTGGATTCTCCTCCTTATAACCCAAACATTCGGATTCCTTCCACATCGGGATTTCGAAACTTGCACTGCATCCGCTTGCCTTCCCCTTGAGGTTAACCCTATTCTAATTTCCGACTTTGTATATAGAGATCACGATTTCTATTTGAATAACGCGGCTGGTTACTTCCTCATATCCTTATTGCGGTCTCGCATCTGGGTATAGTCTCCTTTTGGGAACTTGCATATGTTTGACTTAGTCTGTGTGTTTTCTCTTTAGCGAAAATGATGGAAGTCCGAGTTCTTCTCGTCGCCGTCGTCGGTGCTATCGCATTGCTTTGTGGGCATGTTGCATGGGCATTTGATACTTCCTTGGTATACGCCAAATGCAACGCGAATGGTATTCCGTCCGGAAGCCCTTTCTGGGGTAACTTGGGCACCACACTCCATCAACTGGTCGAGAACACGGCTTACGCCAACTGTGACTTCAAGACCCAAAATGGAGGGGCCAATTGTCCTGCGTATGGAGAGGCCACTTGCACGAATTCGATCTCCCCAGAGGACTGCACCAGCTGCTTATCACAGCTTTCGAACCGCATCTGGAGCATCTGCAATGATGCTATCGGCGCAGATGTCAAGTATGGTGACTGCAGTCTTCGTTACGAGCAATCCCCTTTCTGACGAAAGTGTTGCGCTTCTGATATAGTTCGTAAAAACAGAGGCTCAGTATCCGTTTACAATATGTATATCCATTTACAATATATATGAAGGTTTAAAAGTCGCGCTTATCGGCAAGTGTGCCTTTTGAGTGAGGAAAAAGGCAAAAAAGGCATTAACTACATCGAGGCAAAGGATGGGAGTGGCCCTTCTAGGCGAAAATTAATGGGTGAATTACGTGAGATCCATTACGTAGTGAGGAAAATGGGCTCACAAAAAAGGTTTATTCTAATAAGTTCACCAACCTCCGAATGGTTTTTATACAGAGTTATCAAAGGGAAACGGTACAACTTATTTATACTATATAGTGTAGTCTTAGGCCTTTATGAAATTCCATAGCTCATATTCAAAGCTGCGAACTAGAGTTATGCTTGTTGGCCAATCACGCTCAACCTTGCAAATGTTGCTCCAAGAAAATCCTCTTCGTAATGTGTGACCATAAATTTGTCAGAGAGCTCCCTTATGGTGCTCCATCTATGCTCTTGCGTGTTCCATACAACATCCATCAAATCCCCTCAAGATTGAGTCATTTGGCCACACATGGCTTTAATTGCCTAGGAGCCATGTTATTGGAAAATCCATTGTTCCATATGTTGAAAGCTAAAGAACAATCTCTCATTATCTTCTAAGCATCTTGCCAAATGCAATCACCGAGCCATTTCCTCCAAACACAAACCATCTTTGAAAAGATATCCGATTGCACCAACTTGATTTTAAACGCAGAGAGAAGCACCTTCTGCTAGAAGCAGTTGCCATTCGCAAATCCTAATACACCTTGTTGTAGCCAACGCCTACCTAGGACTGTCCAAGGTTGACACGAGTTGAGCTTCAGGACCCATTTAAAGCATAGGCAATCTGTCAAACTCTTGAACGACTCAATTCCGAGCTCTCCTGCATCCTTCGACATGAGTACCATCGCCCATGGAGTGTAGTGCCATTGTATATACCATACAAACTCTTTGGATAGCTTCTCTAGTGAGGCAAGACCACTTTGAGAGAAAGGGAGGACTATAGCAACATAGACCACCATTGGCGCCTGAATATGTTTGAGCACAATAATCCTTTCAAGCAGGGAAATTCTTTTATCTGACCAGTTATGGTAATTTTGCTGCATACTTCTCCAGACACTAATTCAGCTTTTGCGCCATAGTCTACCTACTCCCATTGGTTGCTATTTGATTTTTTTTGATAAGTGTGAGGCATTTATTCACACCTTATGTGTTTCTCCATGTATAATGGGTAACACATTAAGTCATATTCTTGCTTTGATTGGTTCAATACATCTTACATGTTGCCAAATCTTGGCCCTACATATCGAAAAGGAATTGTAATTAGCCATTGCAAGAATCACATGTAGCCTTAAGAAACCCTATGTATAACATGCGTTCAAATGGTATTATTCCTAAAATATTTTAATGAATTAAATGACCCCTTTTTCTTCATAAACTTACAACATTTTTGGAAATTTTGCTTTAAAAACTCCCTTCTGTACATGTATTTCTATAAATTTACCCTAAATTTTTGAATTATAAAGCCCCTTCATTTGAATGCATGTGGTAACCCCTTGAGCATGTAGCATACTTCATTCAAATGAACCATAACCTTTCTTGATATTAGGACAATAGTTTAGCCTCCTCATGAAATCTAATTATTTCTTATGAATCAATTTTTGACAAGACAAATGGTCAAGCAACTAATTGATGATGCTTACCTATAATGGAAAACTAGTCCGATTTGCTAAACAACAAAGTCTTCAATCATAGTTATATTTAGATCACGGTCTTTTAAATGAGTGAATCGATTCATCTTGTATATAAGGAGAAGAATTCTAGAGTTCAAAAAACAAAGAGGAAAAAAGAGCTTATACACTACATAGTCCAATCAAGGCAATTCATAAGGCTTCCATGCCCATGTCCATAACCTCATGGCAATATGGTCATACACATCATTAGCCATGTGGAAAAAAATTCAAGCATAGCATGCAACATGCCAATACATTTACAAATTAGCATGGGTGAGATTGACACCTCACTCACCATCTCAACTACTTGTCCTCATTCTTCTTCCTTTTCATCTTAAGATTATTCTTTGTCTCTACTTTGCTTGATGTCCTCCCTCATGACCCTTCGAGTAGATTATTGCATCGTTAGACCTCCCCCTTTTTCTTTCTACATGCTGTCCCATTTTTCTTTCCCCTTGTAATTCCCCTGCAAAATTATCCCTCTCCTCCACCTTTCTGCTTGCTCACTTTCCCCTTTGGGCATGTCCCCTTTCTCCTTCTCCCTCTCCCTCTCCCTCTCCCTTTCCCTTTCCCACCTCCTCTAAAATTCCCTCTCCCTCTCCTTTTCCATTTCCCTCGGTACTTACATACCCCTTTCCCCATTCCCTCCCATCCCCCTCTAAAATTTCATCTGATCCTGCTCATATTTCCTTAGCCTAGTTTGGTAGAGATTTTGCCTATATGTGCTTGGTAATGAGTTGGTAATACATCCCATATCCTATCCCTTTTGCTATTCCCGTTGCATCCCTTTCTAAACTTCCTTAAGCGATCCCCCCCTCCCCCCCCCCAAATGAGAAAGTCCATATGAGAAAGTTATAGACTTTTCAATGAAAACAATTTTGACACAATATATTTTACATAATATAATTACCTAGAAGGTTAAATAATGGAAATAAAGATAGTTAAAAATAACTTTAGACTCGTATTTCAATGTGGATTTTTGTGTCAAGCTTTAAATGCAATTTAAGGCCCAAAACCGTGGATTTTTATGGATAGAAAATCATAAGATGGTCTAAGGACGTCAAAATGTTTCTTATTGGTTAAGATTCATCACCACTTGGGAGACATGGGTCTTCAAACATGGGTGATTCTCCAGTGTCTCTCCAAAGATAAAGGTTGCGATTTGGGAGATATGGGTCTTCAAAGAGAATTTTCTATTCAAGTTATGGATCCATTTTTCAAAAGAGGATTCCATAATAAGAAAAGTAGGTTTGTGATTGGAAAAAGTGTGATTTTGGAAAAAAAGACAATTTTATCACGCCTCAACTTTTGGAGGAGATTCATGCACAAACTTTTGTACAATTCAAGAGAGTTCTTGACAAAAGAATCAATCGGGACTAAGATTAAGGAAGGCATGTACATGTAACTTATCTCTTAGCTTTGCAATAAATGGCATGAATCATGTTGGATTATGGTCAACATCGGCAATATCTCTAGTTAATTATATCATCCTCCCATTGTTGCCAATCAAGAAGCGACACCTTATTCTTTTATTATTATATGGACATACAAGATGAACAATATGGGCATGTATATGGCACCATCAAAAGAGGAGCTCAACATCCTATCTAGGGAAATTCATGTCTTTAATATATCTAGAGCTCAAGGATATAGTGATGATGTTCTAACTCAATAGAATAGTCATGTGGAGCATCCATGACTTTTCAAGATATGGAGTACCATAGCCTGGCATTATTTCAATTTCAATTCTCATTTTATTAATGCTTAATCATTGTTGAACAAAAGTATAGTGAATTATGGTTATATTGGTGATATTGTTTTGTTGAACACATTAATTGAGGAACAATAAATTTGGCTGTGCATCGATATCATAGGCATCTCCACCCTTATGACTAGCTCCTTGGAGTAGATATTTTTGTGACCACCTCTATCTTCCTCTCCCTCTATGAAATTTTATTTCACTTGTCCTTAACCCTTCACAAGTTTTAAAGACATATACTTATAGAAGGAATTTAAAGTTTAATTATTTTAAAAGAAATTAAGGATTAGGGTAGAAAACCTATGCAAGATAAGGGGTTTTAAAGTTTGTCCATTTAACTCACATGTAGCCTTAGTAAATTGTGCCAATTTGCCATATGTTTGAAACACCTCTTGTGTTTCTTATGGGACCTAGTATTTTCCTTGTACAAATCCTCATTTAAGGCTTATTCTTACTAGATTTTTCCTTTCCCTTTCCTTTTACAACAAAGGCCTTATCTTAAAATCCACCAAACTTCTCCTCCAAAATTCTGCAAAGTATCAAATTATGAAGTAATTGGGGTAGACCTTTTTCTAGCAATTATGGTTGCCATGAACTCTTTATAGCTTTGAGGGAGCATGTCTAGCATTAGTAGTCTTATGATCCAAGATGAATCTTCTGTCTGACCAACCATTGCTAGTTTATCTTTGACTATCTTCTCCATTATGATGTGTATTCCTCCATTGAATTACTCTCATCAACTTCATGTTGTAGAGGTTGTAGAGGTCGGTTTTCAGGTTAAGATCGAGAATTCTTGTTCACCTCAAATATCTTTTTAAGCATCCTCCTCCATGAACATCTCAAATCCCCCTCAAATTCTTGAATGTGTGCGGAAGGGAAACATTTGTAGTGGTCCAAATGATGATGATTAGGGTCTCTACATCACATATGACCCATCCACATCACATGTGTAGTGGAAGGATAGAATTTTTAGTTGTCCAAATGATGATGGCTAGGGTCTCTACATCATGTATGAACTCGTTCCGCACTACATCTAAATGATGTATGTGGATCTCGACTCCCTTCTAGTAGCAATTTGCCAAAGTCAACTGATAACACGGTTACTCTAGAGTATCTTTCATATTGGATAGTTGGGAACATCAAGAATTCCAATTTTCTCAAAGTTGGGGATAGGGATTCGACTTGCCATGATGAGATGATCCTAATTACAGCCCATAAACAATGTTTAGTAAGTGAACATAACTTTATCTCAGTCATAGAGAAACTCCTTCCATTCAAATGTTTAAAGTAGATGATGAGACTTTTCAAAAATCAACCTTTAATGCTCGGTTATCCTTGATCATAAAGTGTATGCCTTTTTGAAGTAACTAGACAAAATACCTCTCTCTAGTTCTACATCAATCGATATCATAATGGATTGACAGACACTTAACTTTTGTTGGATTCAAACTCGAGGGGGTTACTCAATGATATACGTTACTATCACGTGGGTTCAACATAAGGGGACATTTAATGTCATTTTTTCTCACATTTTCACAAACAAAAGGGTGTTGTGAAATAAGCTGCATGTAGGACTTGCAAGTTATATGTAGGACTTGCAAGTTACATGTAGGAGTTGCATGTTGCATGTAGGAGTTGCATGTTGCATGTAGGAGGTACATATAGAACTCGCATGTAGAACATGCATGTAGGTGTTGCATGTAGAAATTGCATGTAGGAATCGTATGTAGAACTTGCATGTAGATGGGGAAGAGTTTGGAGGCTAGATGTGGAAGAAGAAGAATGAGGGGGTGGAGTGGGTTTTTATAGGAATGGGTTTAGGGTTAGGGTCAAACCCTAAACTCTTCCCGAGCCATAACTTTACATGGCTAGCTAGGATCGCTCTTCTATAAAAAGGTGAAATGTTCAAAATTGCGAGCTCTACAAATTGGTGTCCATTACCTAGCTTGATTTGTTCTTCAAGTGGCTTCTATCTAAGAAATAAAGAAAATTTGTTAAGGTAGTAACCCAAGGTTGATGCTTGGGATTGATATGTTTGGCTAGAGTTGGGAAAAAAATTTACTCTCCTTGTCCTTGAGTGCTATGTTCATGAAAGTTTGTATTTGTTTATTTTTTAATACATACTTGCATATGTTTACTCGTTACTTGAGACCCTAGTCTCCTCGACAACAGCGCCAAATGTTAGCTCTTTCCTACTAGGGCTTCCACAAGAAGAGCAGGGTATCCTTAGTATGCAGGGTTCTGAGGGTTTTTGTAACCTATGTGGTAAGCAAACATAGTGCATGCATCTGTGAAAGGCATGTGCATCATCTTGATTGGGGTAACGAAGGCTTTCACCTTCATTGGGGGGTTGAAGGGTTTAGAAGGAGCTTAAGGGTTAGAGGGAGGTTTAGGGCTCAAAAGGAGGTTCCAAGGTTTAGAAAAAGGTTCCAAGGTCTAGTAGAGGTTCAAGGTTCAGAAGGAGGATCCAAGGTTCAGGGTAGAGTACATGGCGGAGGACTCGTCTCCCTCCTGGATCAGAGGTCAATGGTTGAGGGACTAAGGGTTTAGGGCAAGGAGAAAATTAGGGGTGCATTTTAGCCCAAGGGCTAATTTAGAGGCTTTCCCAAGTTGGTTGGGCTAATAATTAGAGCTCTAAATAATTTGATAAATTAACCCAAAAATAAAGGTGGGCTAATTGTTGAGAGTTCATGCTCAACATCATGTGATCATGTGTGCATAGCACTAACCCAATAGAGTGCTATGCACGCTCAACATCATGTGATCATATGTGCATAGCATCAACCCAATAGAGTGCTATAAAGGAAAGGGTTAGATGCCATAACCCTAACCCTAAATGGTTTGTATATATTCTACATTTTCAACTAAATCTAGTATACAGTTAGTCATTTGTGGTGTGCTCTCTAGCTATGCCCTCGCTCCTCATCTCCACTCTTCTCCTCTCCCCTCTTCATATTTTGTCATGGTATCAGAGCATGGTTGTTCCTTTCGTTGAGGCGCCATCCTTGTTGTGAGAGTGATTGAGAGATTGAGATCAAGATTTCTTTCACTTTCGATGAGTGATAGAATTTATGTCCATTTGAAAAGTTTTCATCCATATTTTCGTTCATTGCTTGAGTGCTTATGATAGTTTCTTGTGACGGAGAGAGAGATTTATGTTCATTACAATTCATTTCCACTAAGATTTCTATGAATCTCATCCATTTTCCATCCATGCATGCTCATTGTGGAGAGATTTCTGTGAGAGACAGACAAAGAGAGAGAGAAATCTTTGCATGTGATGACCTTGTGTAGTGCCTTCAACTTCAATCGGCTCAGCCAAGCATGAAAGAGAGCATCATGTTTGTGAAATAAGGTTCTTGCTTATCTAGGACTAGTTCTGTGATCTTTTCAGCCCAGCTACCATGAATTTCTTCTCGGCCGAGCCATCCCGTATGCAAGACTAATAGGGCTCTACCACCCTCCAAGGCTGCATTGACCACTGAAGGAAACTACTCAGCTGCTCCACCGATGCAAAAGCATCAAGGTGGCAACTCACTGATTCCAAAGGCTCCTTCCACCCAGGACTGCATCAACAACACTCTAGATCTCCAATCATCGTGACTCTCCTCCAGATATCGGCACATCCATGTGATAGCAAGGCAATGGGCTGCTCTCCAAAGTCTCCTACAACCAAGTTGCCTCATCCACAATGCTCCTAGCTATGCAACCTAGCTCCTTTGCAGTGCATTTGACTCCAAGTGTTGTCGATGCTCCAATTCACAGATGCAGTCGAGGGCTCTGCTAGTTGCAGACCTTCACATAGCAAGGTCCGCAGCCGCCTACTACAACAAGGCCAACAGGCCTCCCTACAATGATTCCTGTCAATGGAGCTTGCAGTCCTTTGTGCAGCCTCCACATGCTCCTAAGCTCCCTGGCCGCACAGTGCCATAGCCCACAGCCTCCAACACCTTGGTATTCTAACAACGAATGCCAAATATGACCTTGATCACCATCAACAGCTCCAAACATGCCACCAAGCTCCTGTGCCTCCAAATGGCTTCCAACAACTCCTAGCTTCCAAGAACTTCTATAGTGCATAGCTCCTCTAGGACAAGGGCAGTGCATGGTTCTCCAAAATAGCAGCAAAGCCTTCTCCAAAGCTTACAAAGACTCCTCTCGCCAACCTAGACTTCATCCAATGCTCAAACTTCATAGCTTCAATGCCTCCTCAGACCCGTCACTAGAAGATCCTTGAGCTTCACAGCAAGCTTCTCTCTCTAAGCCTCCCTCTGACACATGGCAGATAGGCCTTGAGTTAGGTCAATTGACCTTGGGTTTGATCACTGGTCAGATTTTTCCCACGTGGCAACCTTATCCCATCTCACTTGCCACATCAGCGGTCTATCCCTAGTGCTACATCACCACCTACAACTACCACATCATCAACCCCGTGAGGCTACCATGTCATCATTATCTACCACATCATCTGGCCATGTCATCCTGCCAGCTCATTAGCACAGTTGTCAAGTTCCATGTCATCATTAGTGATGTCATCATCTACCACATCAGCATCCTAGTCAATAGTGCCACATTAGCATCCCAGTCAACTACCGCATCATTAGTGTCATGTGGTATATAGTCCCCTGCCAGGCACAGTTGCCACCTCAGCACATTGCTTCACAGGCACACCTCTTGCTAGGAACAGTGCCACATCATCACTGCATGTGACCCACAATGACACATCATCATTGAGCACATTTGTAATCCCTTTGCCTATCCACCTAGATCAAGTCATATCTCTTGATCTAGGAAGAATTTGAGGGCACTCCAAAAGGGAAAGTCGCTCTATTTTTTGTGCTCTACATGCTCATCACATCACGTCACATTTTGGCACAAGTATCACCCACTTTTGAGCCTCACTGCCGACAAATTCACTTCTTATTCGCACCTTAGCCTCTACATTGACGCATCTGACCCAGCACTTAAAAAGAACAAAAGAAAAGGAATTATTTGTTGTCCTTTCATCGATCGATAATTGGTATAGATCTAGATCAGAGTATACTAGATTGCCGTAGAGGGGACGCTTTGAATCTCCCCAATTTGCCAATCTAAGCCATGCTCAAAATTCCTGACTAGTACCTACTCGGAGTCAGTCCCTACACTCACATATGGTTACACATCATCACATTACCTGAAACCTCACGTTCATCAGTTTATTGAGAAGACTTCAGAGTTCAGAGGCATTGCCAATTGTTCAGTGGGCAAATAGCACATGATTTGATTTCACACACACATGTCATCATTGTAAAGGCTGTTCGGCTATTTTTCATGGCATTGTGCACATCATTTCAACCTTGTAAAGCCTCTTGGCTATTCCTGGCATCATTTGCCACAAGCCTTGTAATATAGATCGGATTTTACCTACTGCAATTCTATCTTCACTGCCAACAATTCAGATTTCACTTGGCACAATCAATGTTTTGCACTTGATTCATACAAAGATTTTCACGAGACTCTGAGTACATTTCTTGCACCATGTCTATGACTAGCAACCTCAATCTAGAGGCATCTGCTAAGCTAGACAACTCCAATTATGGCACATGGAAATACTGAATGGAGACCATTCTTGTACTTTAGGATAAATGGGAGTATGTCGATGGATCTACACCAAGACCATTGGACGATCCAGTCGCCAGTAGCTCTACTCCACCTATTGTCACAGCACCAGCAATGGGATCTACAATGGGATCTACAACTACACAAATAGTTTCCGCACCCATAGAAAATCCTACCATTGCCCGAGCTTAGGCAAAATGGGACAAGAAAGACAAGTATGCCTATCATCTAATTAAGCAGAATGTGCAAGATGTCATGCTAGGATAGCTCAACACAGTCAAGACATCAAAAGAATCATGGCATATGTTCGTAGCTCTCTACAAGTCAAAGAACACTTCCAAGATTCTCACACTGAGAAACCAAATCAACCAGAGTTTCCGCAACAGCATCAACAAAACCGATCATGCTTATGTACTCCGGATAAAAGACTACAACAATCAACTCATAGTAGGAGAGACCATGAACTCAGTAGAAATCATTCAAGTAATCTTGAATGGACTAGGAGAGGGATACGAGAATCTAGTCCAAAGTATTGCCATCCAACAACAAATACTGACACTAGAAGAACTCCAATCAATCCTACTTGGTGAAGAACTTAGGACTCAGGCCATTCAAGCACACAAAGGTCATTCTAATGATCAAGCATTCATAGCTTTAGACAAAAGTAGAGACAGAGGTAGAGGCAGAGGTTGATCATTCCAACGAAGTGGTAATCATCAGCAACAACAAGGTCATGATCAGCAAAGTCAGCATTAGCATCAGCATCAGCCTCAGCAACATCAGAATTAGTAAAGAGGAAATCATTCCAATTGAGGAAGATTTCAAGGACGAGGGAATGCATCCACCAATGTGTCAAACATCCAGTGCAACTATTGTCACAAGTTTGGACGCTATGAAAGATATTGCCGCAAGAAGCAGTATGACCAAGGCGGTCAATCCAGCAGTAATCGAGGGAATTTTTGAGGTAGAGGAAATCATCATGGTGGACATTCTAGTCACAGTCATTTTGCAAATAAACATGGACATATGTTTCTTGCAAACGAGGAAATGCAATGAGAATGCAATAGACTGATACAGTGTACCGAAACGTTGATTACAATCCAAAAGAGGATTTTAGCTATCAAGTCAACCAAGTGGAATAGGATCCTTGGTATATCAACAGCGATGCATCATCTCACATGACAAATCATCAAGAATGGTTCACAGAGATGAAACCATTAGAAGGTCAAAAAAATGTCATCTACACAGCAGATAATACACCGAATCCAGTTCAAGGGATAGGTGTTATCCCTATGAACAATTTCACTAGTCCGAAAGGATTGGTGAAAGATGTGCTCTATGTTCCGAAGCTCAACAAGAACCTTTTGTCGGTAGGTCAAATGAGAGAACACAACTATCGAGTCATCTTCAACGGAGATGGATGCCCTATTAGAGATAAATCCAGAAGATATCAGGTAGTGGCAAAAGGTGTCAAGGAAGGACACTTGTACAGAATGCTAGCTACAGTACCAGAGAAGCATGCCATGTTAGCTCAACTGCAACAAATGCCACTATCTACAAAATGGTATA